>NC_059081.1:34160876-34760876 GCF_020497125.1 Mauremys mutica
ACTTAAACAGCAAAAGCACTTCAAATGAGCACAGTTTGCATATGTCCTATGCTTCTGAACTAGCAACAGTTTGCTCAAATTTTAATTCTGTGATAGCTGATCAGCACTTGGCAAATTAAAAAAAAATTGCCAGATTTTTTTTTAAACAAAATTTGCCATTTTCCACTGGAAATTTTTTCTGATTAAAACATTTCTGGCCAATTTGAATGTCTGCAAAATGTACTTATAAGCCTTTTGCAAACATTCAGTTCTACCTTCGTATCTAGAAACTTTAAAGGGCTGTTGTTTGATGTGTAATGTTTAAGCATACTTCAGTTGGATTAGTCATGAGAGAATTTATCCTGTGTCTGATTGGCTTAGTGTGGCCCATGAGATAAAGACAGCCAGCTCACAGGAAAGTGGATTCTCAGAAAGAAGCTATGTTGTAGCTGAGTGTTCTATTGCAGCTAGAAAAGAAGTCAGAATAAAAAAAATCATTTTCACCGAGCCCCTCTTGGTGTTTGACTCTGATGGGCAGAATCTATTACACTATTACCTTCTGTAATAACCTCTGTTATTGGGAACCATCTCTAACTGGGTCTTTGAGGATCACACAGTCCAAGAGTGATCTCTCAGCAGTGTAAACTGATATGGGAACTTGTATGCCATACCCTTCCTGCTGCTGTGATAGTGCTCGGAAGAGGATATGGTCAGAAAACTCCTGTGCCACTTTGAGCCTGGGCTACATTTTTGGCCCCTTGTGGCCTGACATAAGTTACAAGCAAGGTTAAATATGTGGCTCTGCATCCACTGTATTAAAAAAATGCCTCTGGACCTATAGGTAGCAATTTCTTAAAAATTGTAACAACTTAAGAAAAGCTAAACTTGGAACACGAAACACACAAGCCTCAAACAAAATCTCTCTCAAGTCAGCAAACTGAGCTGCTTCACTTCTTCGGAAATCACCTCTCTAGGGATACACTGCCATCCAACTGGTCACTCAACAGCCAGGTCATGATAATAAGTGAATTATATTTAAGCAGAAGAACTTATTTACAGTAGGTACCATTCTGAGGAATATACCTACCAGTCAGTTGCATTTTCTTATCCTTTTAAATGACTTAAGAAGTTTTGAGATTTAAATTAAAACAACAAGGGCTTCCAATGCAAATAATACCCAGAAAGAGATCAAAGAATTGCTTTACACCAACTTGGAAATAAGAGCTTACATTCATGACAGTATATACCCAGAAGCAGACTATTAAAAATATACTGCTTTTCTGCCATACTCACCTAAGGACTGGCCAGATATCTGAACTGCTAAATGTAGTTCAGACAAGTGTAGTTAGACACTAAGGCCTGGTCTACCCAGGAGGAGGGGGGGTAAGAAAATCGATCTAAGTTACACAACTTCAGCTACCTGAATAACGTAGATGAAGTCGACGTACTTAGATCTACTTACCACGGTGGCTTCATTGTGGTAAGTCAATGGCTGATGCTCTCCCATTGACTCCGCCTGCGCCTCTCACCCTGGTGGAGTACCAGAGTCAATGGGAGAGTGCTCAGCGGTCAATTTATCCCATCTAGACTAGATGCAATAAATCGACCCCCGCTGCCCATCGATCCAGCAGGTAATGTAGACAAGCCTTTAGTGGTATACGGGAGGTTGTAGTTATGCAACTCCTATTAAAGTCAATAGGAGTCATCTATTAAATGCATCAAATAACTTTTTGGAAAGTGTTTGGCTGTACTCTCAAATAATTACGTACCTCCAAACAAAAAGGACCTGGTTACCCACAAGAGTTGGATCGATGGCTTGCAGCCAGATGTTGCTGTGTCCCTTTTGTCTTTCTGAATATTCAAGTGAGAAAGCAGTAGAAATAAGATCTTAAATGTATAAAGTATTATCATGGATCACTTCTATACACCAGTGAAATGCAGCAACTGCTTAACAGCACAATAATCCTACCAGAGCAGCACAGGACAGAAACGGAGGAATTCTATATCCAACAGACATTTCTAAGAACTTTCATTAATAATACTTTTCATCTTAAATCACTTTATATACAGGAATTACTTAGGGACAGATTTTGCCACCCTTACTTACCTGGGGTATAACACTGTACTCAGTGAACAAAGAAACTACTCACTGAGTAAGGAACTACTCAATATAGTGGTGGCAGAATTGACCCTAACTGATTTCAGGACCCACTCTGCAAGAGCTGATGTGCAGAACTCTTATTCAAGTCTTTGGGAGTCTCAGGTATAGAGCTTGCAGGACTGGATCCTTGTCCATGGCTACAGGCAGAAAATGGAATCCAAAGTGTGGATGTCTGAGCAGGGGCGGCTCCAGGCCCCAGCACGCCAAGTGCATGCTTGGGACAGCAAGCCGCGGGGGGCACTCTGCCGGCGCTGTGAGGGCAGCAGGCAGGCTGCCCTCGGCGGCTTGCCTGAGGAGGATCTGCTGTTCCCGCGGCTTTGGAGGACCTCCCGCAGGCACGCCGCCGAAGGCAGCCTGCCTGCCGTGCTTGGGACGGCAAAATGCCTAGAGCCGCCCCTGTGTCTGAGGCATAGTCAGAAATGGAACCTAGATCTCTTGATTAAACACAAGCCCATCTTTCCTCTCCATGTAGAAAGCAATTATTCTGACTTGAATCTGGACATAAAGGGTCACATCTTTACTTTTGTGAAAAATACCCCGGTAGCTTCATAATGACTATGAATGGCCAAGCACTCAACTTTATGTTTCATTCAAAACCATGCTGGAACATTTCTTTAGTACTGACTCTGAAGGAAGGGTGCCACCACACAGCACTTTGTGAAGCACCTGGGTTACTTCTGAAGGTCTGTTATGCAAGTGCTACCCAGATCCAGTTTAATTTACCTTGTGACAAAATCCTAGCCAGAGGTGGAATAGCTTCATCCAGGAATAAGGATTCAGTGCTTTGTAAGCTATTGCAAAATTGTCATTTCCAGAAGTAGCTCTTCTCAGAGCAATTATTTTTCAAATGGCAATTCAGTGCACTGGGCTGCTGGGTAATGTTTAGAAGCCTTGTGAGTTGCATGTGAAGCTGCAGCTGCTAAATAAGAGCTGTTACTAATTGAGGAGTGGCTTCTAGATGAAGCTATATGGTATTTGAGATCTTTTTTGATCTTTTCTACATTCACACATGTGCCTTTCTTTATCCTGTGGATCTTCTATGTGGTTTGGTGGGTACATGCTCCACATGGTATTCTGACCTTCTGATGTTGAAAATACAGCACACAAGTACATACTGGTGTAGGAGCTGTTCTTTGATGGACACATAAGCAAGCAGGAATTTCAAATATGGTCAAGCAACTGGTTTTTATTTTATGGCTATTAGGTGTAAGTATGAAGTTTAGCTTGCAGAATTTATTCTGCCTTTTGTTCTACTAGATATATTAGAAAAAAGTGTGGGAAAATTCTTAAACTTAATTGTCTTTCTCCTTTAGTCAGTTCCAGAAAGTGGGGTATAAGCTATTTACCACTTGCCTATTTTAAACATGTGCAGCTGATGGGAAAGGATTGTCAATACAAGGCATGATCAGGAAGTAGGACAATATTTTACTTTGTCACTAAAGAGAGAAGTAGTGTCCCTGTCCCCTCTTTCCTAAGGTCCCACTAGGAAGAGTCATTCTATTCACTGTGTTTTCCCCTTGCAGGATGACACTTTCCTTACCCCCTGGGTTTCAGAGTCCATCTTAAAATTACCCACCTTCTATTCAAATTTCTGCATGACTTTTCTCTATTGAAGTAATGTCATCTCCGAGAAGAAGTACTCATTTGTTTGCCAATATGTTCCTATACTGTTCAGTTAAGTTATTGTAGGCAATACGTAAGTAGTATGTGTATTTTATTTGTATAAGGAGAGGTTTTATTATTAATATATTTATGATTTACACTTCAAACAGGTCATTCTCCTCTATATTTAAAGGTTTCTTGAAATCAGTAGTTGGAATGTTCCTGGATGTAAGCTCCAAGAGAAGTAATGTGTTACTGTTTCACTGAGTTCTGCCTGGCTGCCTGTGAAGGTATGTTTGATAGGAATGAACTGAAATCGCAGAGCCAGTTGTAACATGATCTAGAATAGGACATACATGCACATGCAGAAAAATTCCACGTGTGCACCATAAATTCCATTATGAATACTTGGAGAACACAAATTCCATCGCACATTCAGTATAAATTCCATAATATCCGTGAGTAGAGCTGGATAAGTAGTGAAAAATCACTTTGTTTTTTCAAATTTGAAAACAAATTTTAATTTCATTGCATTCTCAGTTCCCCCAATGTGGGAGAGTGGGGAACCAGCATAGCTCCTATTGTGCTGGGCAGGTGGCTAGAGGGCACTGCACTTCAGCTGCTTCCCCCCAAGCTGCCAAATGGTCCCCAGCTATTCCAATTAGAGCCGGACAGAAAATGGAAATTCCATCTCATAGGAAATGTGGACATTTTGAAATCTGCTTTTGTCCTGAAACAGAACAAAAAATAAAAATTTTGAATTTTTTTCACAGAACAGTAATACCAAAATTTCTGCTTTGAAAACATTGAAATGATCTCACAGAACACAACATTATCAAAAGTAAATGTTTTGATAATATTGAAATGTCTTTATTATAGTATATTTTTTGATCAGTTCCAATACTAATATTTACCAGGCTGACATAGAACTGGCCTTAGGGTCAGGTTGCCAAAACGGACTCCCTTTTAAAGCCCTCATACCTGCACCCCAGAGAAACTGGGCACAGCTGAGTATCTGGCCCTAACTATTCAAAGTTAGTGTGGTTCTTTGAAAGGTGAAACCAAACTGAATTCAACTGACAACATATTTTTATGTTATGCTGCCAGTGACCATTGAGCCAGCACTATGTTGATACTGCTACCTAAAAAGTCCTGTGAAAAAGTCTTTAACAATATCTAAAGTCTTTAACAACAAAAAATCCAGCCTTGAATCATTTGTATAAAATTTCATGGTATCAGCTTTTTTAAAAGGCAGCTTGATTAAATATCAATACATGCTTTGCAAGCATTGTGAATTTTACCCTACTATTGTCTCTGTAATATGATTTTCAAGTAGTGAACAGATATTACAGAAAACAATCCTCATACCCCCAAAATATTAAAGAATCCTGCTATCACATAGAAACTCTGGCACCAGGCTATTGTCCTTTTCTATCCCAAACTGGTAGAGTTTTCTACCTGGTTTGGTTTTGATGGCCTCTATCCAACTGTGCATTATAATCTGCATCCCTTGTTTTGTCTCACTTTTCCGTACGTTATTTAGCTTGCATGCTTCTATATATATATATATATATATGGATACTTCAGTACTCTTTAAAATATTTTACTCATTTAACATGTAAGAATTCTGGCCTCATCCCTTTATTTTGTAAACAGGGAGTGGTTTTTTGATCACTATTACAATGTAGGATTCTTCCTCAAACACAATTCACCAATCAAGGTAGCATTTGTTGTCTGCTTTGCCATGCAAGTCATCATCCTTGAAATTTAGAACAAAACCACTGTCCAGTCTTTCAATTTTTAATTCAAGAAGGGATTGAATTAGTTTTTTTCTTTTGATTTCAAGAACAAAAACAGCAAGAGAATCCAACAGTTAGGGTAAACAAAGCTCTATACGTTATTTTCAACCTATTTACTTGCTTACCTAGGATCATTGAGGTATGAATGTTTATAAGTAGCACAGAAAAGGAACATAGCATATCCAATCATACTTTGTCTCCATATAAATAAAGATTACACAAACCAAAGCAAAATGAAAGTGCTGAAGATGAATTTGCTGGTTTGTTGATACTAAATTTAAAATCAATAACTTTTTTTTTGGCCAGTGAATGAAATATTTCAGGCCTAATTTATGAGTTAAATGATGGTTTATTCTTTTTTTCTCAAAAGGTGGCATCCAGAGGAAAAACAGAATGCACAAAGGGAGAATAGTGTATAGTTCAACTCTCATTTCCCGCTGAAGTGATTTATTCTTCATCTACTGATTGTATTAGAAAGAGGATCTACTGTACAAAAACGTACAGAAATAGAATAGAAACCATCATTCCTAGCTAAACTGGGTGAGCACTTAAATGTTCAAGATATTCAGGTCCCTTGTCTACCTCTCTCTATAGAGAAAGCCAGCATGGTTAAGTGCCAAGAAGTGCCCCCTCTAATAAGGTCTTGTGTTTTTTACAATGCACCATTAATAAATCTAGACTGCCCAACTCTATTATATCATCATGGAAGAACCCACTTTTAAGGAAAAGTAGTCTATGAATTCATTTCTCTCCTTCATAGCCCTTCTCAAGACTTACTTCATTCAGGTGATCTTCAACCACTGACCTACATTCTGCCATTTTCCTGCCAGACATTGCTCCATACAATCCTAAATGCAGTATTACAACACCCAAGCACACAGTTTACTATAAACAAAATAAACAAAATACCCAGGAGCTAGACAAGATAACAAAAGCATTTTCCCAGACTTACACTGGAGCTTTTGCCCTTCCCATATCAACTAGCCTTTTAACAAGATAATGGTGAGGCAGAATGGTGGCACATGGATTGTCTCTTTTGTTATTTGCCTGGAGGTGACATTACAGGAGTGGGAAAGAGACAGAGGTTTGCCCAACCCTACTGCTGCAATCCACAGACTGGTACACAAGGTGGCACAGGCTACACTCCACACACAGGTTTTTATAGAAGGTGTGCTTTCCTTTGTAGGGAAGCTCCACACATAGTCCCTTCTCTTGAGGGCAGGTATTCTCTCTGATTTATCAGTTAAGGACTTTGATTGCTACAGAAATAGCAATGTATGAAAACAACAATCCCATTGGAGATGGCAATGGCTGCTAATAAAGGCTGAGGACAGGAATCAGCAGTAAAATGCAAACATTTGTGCATGGTTCGTCTGAATACCATATAAAAAGATATCACTGAGCAGGCCAGACATACTAATCTAACATGCTCTGTAACTGCTACAGAATGGTGGGAAGTGTTTTATGGAGTCTAGAAATCCTTCAAAACTTCACATTACACACACAACACCTTCACTGATTTTTATTTAAAATAGCAATCATTTATTCATGAGCAAATAATACACTTTTTCTTGAGATGCCATACTTAGCAAAGCTGATGACAAAGAGGGAACTAAACAAGACAGACACACGATTTATCTTCCATAAGATACAGAAAGAATAAAAACATCAATATTTACCAAATGCAAAAGGACAAAGGGGGAAATAGATGTTATTTCAAAGTTTCTAAGGGACACTAGAGAAAATGGAAATTAAAAACTATCTATGCAAAGAAGTAATTGATATTAACTGTTCAAATTGCCAGCTAGTTATCTTACAATGATTCCGAAGTCCATCATCATCCTGTGTGTCTACAAAAAGTGAATATTTTATCCAAAATATTTTTAAGTCCATTGAGCAACATGCAAGCACAAATTTAGGTCTGACTGAAATAAGGAGGGAAAATAACTTCAGGTGTAGTGGGTGTAAAACTTTTCTCCAGAGAGGCTAAGCATAGAGGATACATTGTACTGACAGTAGTGGGTATCTCCTCAGTAAGGTCCAGCAACTTTTCTTTTTGTCATGGTGGTGGAGTTGTCCCTTGTTCAGGAAGCTAATATGATGGGTGCTCAGCTTTAACCTGGACGCCATTTTGAGGAGCTGGTACTTTACATTCTTATCCATATTAAAACACAGTTGCATGAGCATTTCACAAGAATTTTCAAGGCAAGCTCTTGTATAATAACTTGCTCTTTCTACTGTGCATTGTAAACTGGCCATACATGATATTGTTACTTATGTGTTATCCCCCAGATGGGGATGCATGTGAACAGGGAGTATATGTCTACAGCCTCTGTCTTACAACAACATTCTCGCTTTTAGTATCTACAGCATAAGCCACTCTTGTGTGTGAGAATAAAGTCCACTGCTGAAAACAATCATTTCAGAGGCTTGTGTCCCTCTTACTGGAGGCTAGGGTTACATCGCAGATTGAACATTAAAATATTCTTTTACTGCTCCTTCGTTTCAGGTAGATAGAAAGTTTAATCCATATTGAAGATATTCTACATGAAGAATATCCAGGGACAATTCTAGGTGTAGAAAGAAATATGCAAATAATTCTAGATTTAAGAGAAAAGCACAATTCATTTCCATATAGTCATCTTTAATATTTTATCAGTCCAACCATCTATTTGAAAAACAATAAATACACAAGGATCAAGAAATAACTGCCAGGCTCTTCATATTTTGAGTTCAGAAAGTGTTTCCATCTGCTTAGATGATTTTTTTAAACTACTTCTTTTACATGAGCTAATGGAAACTATCATTTTTATGATAAAAAAACTGCTACAGAATATTTTTTAAAAAAAATACAACAGTTTTTATGTTGTGCCCTATCCAGCTGACACTGTCCTTTTGGAAAGCCAATGACTTGTTAGTACCCCTAGCAGCAGTGTGAACAGATGCGTCCCTGACAGGCGATGGATGGTCAGGGTCCATCTGGCCAGTGCAGCCCGGACAGAAATGATGTATACAGCTTCATCAGCGAATGACTGTCATCAATCCTATGCCATGGATAGCGTAAATGACAGCTACACTGCAGCTGAGGCCCAGGTGGGAGACTGAGGAGAGGACTGATTTAAGAATGCCGGGTAATCAGGAATGTATAGTCTCGTGGACTATAATTTGTATCTTTAACCTCCTATAAATATCTCTGTATATTGTAGCAGGTATGTGTTTTTAAAGAGTCTGATCATGAAATTAGCTTCAGGATGACAGCCATTCTTTGCTCTCCTTTAACTGCTGATTACCCCAGTTCCCAGTATATATTAACAAATGCATGCTGAGCTCTGGCCACTGTACTGTGGCTTCCACAATTTAATTATTACCTCATTGATTTTTCATGTATTTCAATTTTCTGTTCTTCAAGTCACAGTGGCTGTCCTACTGGGGCAATGTTTGTTTTCTCTTTCCAAGATTTCCTTGTGGAATTTATTTTGAATCAAGGAGTTTTTTTTTTTAACCCTTCAGGAATGCATAGTTGTTGTAGCCTGTCTGTTCTTGGGCAGTATATAAAGAAATCCCAAATGATTCTACTGAACATTACAGTTTAACATGGGATGCAAATAGAAAACAATAATGCAATGACTACTGATAATCACTAACAAAAGGTACCTGTTCTTTCAAATCGTCCCTTTTTAGTATGCATTAAAGATCATGCATAATTTGCATCTATTAGCATTTTATTATTCCACTGGCACTGGGGAAAGGAAAATGAAAACAATTATTGTATCCTCGAAGGACATTTCTTTACTTGTAACTATTTTACAATAAATCATTTTTCTTTATCAGTGTACTGTACGTGGCTAATCCAGGAAATCATGAGAATGATATATTGTAGTGTTTTAAAAGCAAAGGAAGTCAGAACTGTATTTATGCATGTTTTCATAGAAAGCTATAAATACTTTCAATACATGAACATGAACCATGTCAGTTTTCCTCAATAGACAAATACTTACATCAGATTTTACCAGAGTAGATAATTGCTAGGACCCACATTTTTACCAGTTAAAGGCTTGTTGCATGCATGCCTGTAAAGGATGTGTGTGTGTAATATAATTTACAGGGTACACTGGGCATTTTGCATGCACAACTTGGGTGTGTAGAAAAGAAAAAAAATCAATATGTGGCCCTGGCTTTTTGCACAATTTAAGGGCCAAATTCTGTCTAAAATAAATATGCATTAAAAAGGGAGCCTCAATGACATGCAGTGAAGGGGGCAGGCCAGAGCCCTAATTTGGGAGGAATTTGGTTAACTTTAATACTACATGACTATAAATTCTAAATGGCACAATCTTAGCATATGGTCAAGCACTGCAAGCATCATTATTATTGCCAATAGCTCTCAGTTCACATAAGGGAAACCCTTTGTACAAATAGGAAGGATCGCCACAAGAGCCCTAGAGAGGCAATGATCAGAGATGGTATCACAAATCTAGCTACATAGACTGGTGGCTATGATAACCCATGCAACTCATATGAAGGGGCTTTGGCTACTCTTCCAGCCCAGAGATTGGAACAGGAGCCACAGACATGACAATAGGGATGGGGGAGGCTGCCCAGGAATCTCGCACCCTGGTCTTGGGATGGAGCATAGAGATTACCTCCCCATTCACTTTGTCCTCCACCCAGGTCAAGTTTGAATATAGGACTATATTGCTACAAGTGAATTTCACACCACAATGATTTAGGATATTAAAGTTTAGGGGGAGATTTTCAAAAGTGCCTACAGAATTTAGGAGCGCAAGTCAACTAGGAGGCCACTGGGACCTGTGATCTGAAACCCCTTAGGCAGACTCGAAAATGTCCCCCTTCAAATAATAATTTAAAGGTTAGTACTTTTACCTTAAACAGTTTAACAGATCCTCCATCTGTATAGGCCTGCATGTTATAACTAGTACTGTCCAATACTGACCTCACAGGAGCAGGAAGTGTGTGGAAGTGGGCCACTGAGAACTTTCCCTAATGAATCACTATTACAAGAACACGTGTGCGAACTAACCTTGTTATCATCCACTGAGAAAACATGCAGAGTGCTAAACAGCTCTCAGAATTTTTCAGTTATCTGCGGTAGGTTGGCCTGTGGTTGCATATTGGGTTACAGTGTAAAACACAGAAGGACACAGACTCCGGACCTCTCAGGGCATGTCTACACTGCAGCTGGGAGCATGACTCTCTCTATCTTCGCTCGAGCTAACACACTAAAATTAGCGGCGTGGATGTTGTGGCATGCACAGCTGCTCTGGCTAGCCACCCAAGGTCACAGCTAGGGTGGTCGGGCAGGCTTAGATTCAGATGGCTAGCATGAGCTGCTGCCCATGCTGCAATATCCACACTGCTATTTTTAGCATGCTAGCTCCAGAAAAGCTGCCTGGGTGGGGAAGCATGCTCCCAGTTGCAGTGTACACATTCCCTTAGGAAGGCTTTTTGTTTTTAAACTATACCTTCAGAATACATCTTTGTGTTTTAAATGCATGCATCTCAGTCTCTGTATCTATACTGAGCAGGTTTGAAACAGCAGCGCACTAGTTATTCTACGCGCTTGAGAAATACAGTACAGTAATTGTATGGACACACAAAAGCCATGCAAATATTGGGAGGAACATTCATTTGTTAATGAGCACTACTAATAAACTACATCTGCACATCATAAAGGAGAAAAAATATAATAGCGAAACCAGTGACTACTGCAGTGTTGGAAGGATAAATCAGTGCATAATATTTAAAAATCAAGCTCCCTTGCACATCTATTATACCAACACTCAGTATTTTAGATGCTCCTCAGCTTCAGGATTCTATTTCACAAAGATAGGCATTCAGATCAGACTAGGATGAAACTATAAATATGAGGCATTTTTACCAAGAGCAAAAGTTTGGGTGATTGTAGGAAATTGAAAATGTGAGTCAGGCACCCACTTTCCATTGATTTTAGTGGGAGGTCAGGGCATAACTAGTCCCCAACTTGGAAATGGTCCCCAATCTGCAAATGAAATAAAATGTCAGTGATCCCTCAAAGTTTCTCCTCTATTCTATTTTTTCTAGGTAAGACAGCAATTAGAAACTAGGTATCTATGCAAATGCACCCCTGTGGAGTTGGAGTATGATTGTTACAGAACCATATAACTCATCTTTCCATATAAAATAAAACGGATACTACTGGCTGAACAGAGTCCCATGGTAACTACTACTATATTCCACAGTGAAAAAGTTGGAGGCTGGAAAGCCCTACTACTCACAGCTGAGATGACTTTTGTGCATTTGGAGCTCCTGCCCAGTGGTGGGTATGGCAAGAAACTGGGATCATGAGATACTGTGACCTGTGGACTTTGACCCCATTTAGTAGCATGCTGGGTAATTTAGTCCAGTGGCTATCTGCAGAAGATTATCTTTGCTAATGAAGTAGCAAACTGCCATTTCCCAAAGTCTTTGGGAAACAGGAGATGGGGAGCTCCCTCTGTCCTGTCTTTTCAGGTGGGTCACTCCTTTCCTTAGAGTTGCCACCCATCTGGGTTTTACCCTAACAGTCCAGTTTTTGGCTTCTGTGTCCAAGTGCCATTTAGAGTTGCCAAGTGCCTGGTTTCTGACTGGAAAGTCTGGTCCAAAAGGGGACCTGGCAACCCCTAAATGGCACCTGAACCAAAAGTCCAGTTACTGCGGGGTGGAGGGAGACACAGGGTCATTAACCCACACCAGCCCCTGTTCAGCTGGGGCTACCTCCTACCTGCAGATAAGCTTCTTGAGATGATCCAGTGAGCGACAGGGAGAGGAGGGGAGAGGAGCGAGTGATCAGGGCAGGGCCTTAGAGGAAGAGACAAAGAAGGGGTAGGGCCTGGGGAAAGAGGCAAAGAAGGGGGTGGAGCCTCAAGGGAAGAGATGGAGCAGGGGCAGGGCCTTGGGGAAATAGGGGAAAGGGGCAGTGCCTAAGGGGTCCAATTAGAAAGGTGGCAACCCTACCTTTACTCCTACATTTTCTTGGTGGGGGGGGAGGAGCACTAAACCATTTAATTCAGCATGCAGCACAACAGGACCAAAATTAATGTCCTGCTCTTTTCAGACACATTAGCACTTCTTTGGGTTAAAATTTGGATTAGTTCACAAATGAAAACAAATTTAATTGTCTTAACTGTCTCCTGGAAATGTTTTGCTTATCTGAGGAAAATAACAGACATGCGAACAAAAAACCCAACCACAATTGGATTCATAAAAATGAATGATTAATTGTTCCGGCTAGAAAGAAGCAAGGGTTGTGAGTTTCCTCATTTTCTGGACCTAAATAAGATCTAGATTTTGGCCAAAAAGTCCCACTTTCTGACCTCTTTTCCAGCACCTAGTTCTTCCAGCTACTGTCTCCAGTTTTTAACCAGTTGCCCGAATGAGCAAGACTTGTTCCTTCATTCCATGGACCTACTGCAACATAGAATCACAGAACTGGAAGGAACCTCAAGAGGTCATCTAGTCCAGTCCCCTGTACTCATGAGTGGACTAAGTATTATCTAGACCATTACTGACATACCATAGTTATTATTGTATTCTAAGTTAAAGAAATAACTACAGGATCTCAGATCCCATGATGTGGTAACTCTTGATAAATTATTACACTTTGCAGTGGTGACCTCTGTATTGCATGTCAATATGTATATGTTTATAATTAAAGTTTATATTGAAGCCAATATAGTAATGTTGACCACACTGACACATACATAAAGGCCAGACTCAGGAAAGGCACTTACGCATGTGCTTAAGTCTCATTGAAACTGATGGGACATAAGCATGTGCAAAAAGTAGGAATGGTCTCAAATATGTGTTTAAGTGCTTTCTTGAAAGTGCTCAATGACTTCCTGAAACCAGATATCCCAATGCAAACCCAACAGAATTCAACTGCCATAATAAAGTGCAGCAAATCAGTATGGTAATAGCTTCTTACAGTGGCTTATACATAACAAATAGCAGCAGCTACAAAATATGCCAAACAAGTCTTAAGACAAACCATCAAAAGCAAGGAAATTCTGATTTCTAGTCAAGGCCTGTGACATTTACAGGGCTATCTAAGAATACATGGGATGTTATACAGCATTGTGCATCATTATTGTGGAAGTCATTGTTTCCCTCATTAGTGCTCTAGATCTGTACATTACTTCCATTGCAGGTCTTGACCTTAACGTTGACAGTCCATCCTTATCTCACCCTTTTGTGTCTAGGTATTGCAGCAAATTTGCTACACTATGTGACATCTCACACTTGAATTTTCTGCAATATTTGAAGGCATGTATCCCATTCAAATGCACTACTTATCAACTCAGTGGTTTCTAAGAAGACATGGGACACATTTATGAACTAAAATTTGATGTAATTTAATTTGTACATATGTTGTATTTTTCTTATAGTGTTTATGCTGTAGTTCTTTGTAGGGTTTTTAGTTTCATTTGATGACTATTGCTTTTATATATAAATCTTATAAAGTATTTTGAATATTTTTCTTAAGACAATAGCAGTATTTCCCAACTAAATAGATCAATAAATAAAAGCATGAGTTCAAGGGAGAAGTGAAAATGGAGTAAAAGGGCTGATGTTCTAGTCTTCGTTAGTTCTAGTCAGAAGCATAATTTTACCCCACTTTGTACACATTAGACATTAATGCCACTGAAGAGGAGCCAAGGGGGTAAAACCTAGTGACAATTCTGAAAGCCTGAAAAATGTTGATTGATGAAATACCACTCTATAATGGAACAGTTAGCAATGCCACTATGCTAGATCATTGCAATTCATAACTTGGTTTCATAAATCAGTGGAATTATTACAATATATTGTAAGGGCTTTTTTATGATGCACAGTGCCATTGTGATATAGTGACCATTACAATGTTAATATAAATATATTCCTAAAGATTCAGTGCATGGAAAGAACTTAATTTTCACATTGCAATCACTCACCTTCAGTACCAGAAGGCATGAGTCCAATGTGAGAACTAGAGGTGAGAGTATAGAATCTTCATCAGTCTCTGTGGTATTTAATAAGTTGTATACTACATTTTTTTCCCTTTCAACACATTTTAAAGCTATTTCCATAAATTGCTTGTAATTTGAGCAACAGTATGAGAAATGTTTATTTATAACCATGAAACAATACAGAATTCAGCTAGTTTTATGGTCAAATATAGAAACAAAGCCAACCAAACTTATCCGCCTTTTCAGGTTCTCTGAACTTCTTTAGGAAAACAGAAGAAAAGCCTTTTGCTTTCTCTTGGTTGGCACACATTTTTCAAAATTAAGTTTTGTGGTTTTGTTTGGGATGTATAAGGAATGCTTTGTGACAGTTGTCACTGCTGTGACAATAGGTCTTCTTGATCCCATGAAACTATAGACAATCAGAAAAACAAACATATATAAACAATGCATAAGGGTAAATAAAATTAATCAATTCCATTTTGATTTTCAGCTTTGCCATATGAGTTCAGATAAAATAGAAACCCATGTGAACTGAAACTGGTAAGCAGCAAACAGCTACTCCTAATATATTGATGGCTTGAACAAAACACTGTATCCTAACACCTATGAAATGTGGGGATGCTTTGTTCCAGATAAAGATCCAATTTTATGCCTCAGATCCAGCTCCAATATTAACTGGCAGTCGTATTTAAAAATGTCCATTCATGTTCCTATACAGCACAGTTCTGCCTTAGCTTTAGTTCACACTCCTGGATTTTCCATTTACCATAATATTGACATCACAGAGGTAGATCCTTAGTTGGTAAACATTTGTGTAGCTACACTGATATCAATGGAGCTGCCCTGATTTATACCAGCTGAGGATCTGGCCCTAAGTGCCTGCAAATTTACATTTTATTTTTATGGTTAATATTTTTAAAGTAAAGTGTGACACAGAAACATTTTGTACAATCTGAAATAGTGCGTTGTGCCCCAAATATAAGAAAAAGTGATTAAACTGATATATAGTCTATAAAATATATCAAACAAAAAGATGGTCTCTAGGCTGAAAACTTCCATACTGACTTTTGGTGCAAAGAAAATCTTCATGATCAAATTATAAATCCCTCACAAAGTGGGTTTGTAAAGGAAACTCTGATATATCTTTATCTATAATGGCACGGCTGGGAGCTACTATAATAATCCTTTAGCTTTCATGTGGCCATCTGGAGGCCTATTAAAACCAGTATCTACAACAGACTCCCAAGTGTGTTGAGTTTGCCAGTTTCTACTAAGTCACCAAAATAAGGGAGATTGCCCTGCTAGAGGGTGAAGTGGTCCTCCACAGAGGGAAGAAAACTTAACCTCTAACCTTTTCCACTGTGAGTATGTTGTGTACTGGTTGATTTTGATACATACACTATAATAGTGCAGAAATCTACAGCTAGGTATGTTCTACACCTTTGGGGTTGTATGATGGAATGGCAGAAGCTAGAGAATCTGGGAATGAGGAACACTGTGAGCTTTAATGAAGAATGTTCCAACAAGATAATATTTCTTTTTGATGTGTGTGTAAAGCAACTATGAAATATTGAACTAATATTGCAAGATTCTATTTTTATTGCTCAAATACAATTTCAGATTTATACACACACACCTCGTATAGCACATTTTCATCAAAAGTCTAATCAGAGAAATCTATTTTGTAATGTGAAAATGAAAAGTTTGGTCTTTTTTATTTGTTATACCATTAAGATAAGCTTAGTAAGGATTCTACTTATAATAAATGTTGACTCAATAGGGACTGGATATAATTTGCCCAAAATGGAGTCCTTTCTGTAGTCTCATTAACCATCTTGTTCAGTAGTGTGGTTGCATCCTTTTAAACATGATACATCAAAAAAATTTAGTTGTTGTCTCAAACTGCACTAGAACTCAGAAATAGGACCAAATAAGATGCATT
Source organism: Mauremys mutica (assembly GCF_020497125.1). Lineage (NCBI taxonomy): Eukaryota > Metazoa > Chordata > Testudines > Geoemydidae > Mauremys > Mauremys mutica. The sequence continues at coordinate 34,177,344 of NC_059081.1, forward strand.
AATTGCTTTATTGCTTCACTGCAAAGCCACTCTTAAAACATAATTCCTTAATGAAGTCCGTTAATTTGTTCCTGGCAGTACACAAGCTGTTCAAAATGACACAGAATTGCACTCTGTTTTCTAACCCCTGCAGTTTCTTCTGTTAGTCACTCTGTCTTGTGTTGTTATCCCATGGATAGTAATTATTTTATAGTGGCTGTAATTAGGAGAGAATTAGGCTTGGTAAACAAAACCTGCCTTCTCCTGTTAATAGCTAAGGATAATAAATTTGGCTCTGACGTTCACTATATTTGGACAAGGCTTGGCCTACTTCCAGTTTTCCCAATAAGAACTTTATTATATAATTATGCCTTAGAGGGGCTCATATTACAAGGTAATTTTTTTTGTAAAGACACATATTGCATGGCTTCCAGCCAGTAAATGATATACTGTAATATATGCCTCCAATAAATGTTTTAAACAAAATCTCTCTAAGCAATATCCTGCTGGAGCCACACACTGCTATTCAGCATATATTATTTACAGGAGTTTTTCATAATGCAAATTATTTTCTCTTGCTCATATTGTTCAACATTATAACAAGTGTCTAAAAAGAAGCCTTGGATTATTTTTATCTGCAAATGACATGGTTAGATTCTTAACTTATCATATCTCAGTAGCTTTAGGAGGATTTTTTTACTTCTTTTTATTCTGTAAGTAAAGTCACAGTTTTGTTGACATGTACTGAAGTGTGGTATTTTATTTTCTATTTTCAGCCCGAATTAAAAAGCAGCCTATTGTTGAATCTTTCAGCCCACACACCAATGCATCAGCCCCCACCCTTGCTCTTATTTTATCCCATACCTTTTATGTAAAATACAACTTAAGTGAATACACAATATTATCACAAAATGCTTTTCAAAGGCAGTCAAATCACAAGCAAAATAGAAAAGGAAGGTTTTAAGGAGAGATTTATAGAAAGGAAGTAAGTGAATGGCTCAGGAGAAGGAAATTTCAGTCACGAGGAAGAGGCAGAGATGGGGCGGCTCTAGGAATTTTGCCGCCCCAAGCAGGGCAGGCAGGCTGCCTTCCGCGGCTTGCCTGCGGATGGTCCACTGGTCCCGCGTGGCGTGCTGGGGCCTGGAGCTGCCCCTGGGCAGAGATAGGACAGAGTGGAGAAGGGAAGTAGCAGCTTAATTTTTAAATAATCTAATAAATGTGTACAATAACGTATCTAATAAAATAAGTACAATAACTTTGACCCTTTCTTATGACACTGAACTACCAATGCTACTAATATGTTGTACTTTAATATCACATTACAAACACGTGCTAAGCGTCCAGAGCCCCCCGGTGAGATAGGTAAGTATTATGGTGTATTGAAAACCATTAAAATTATGAGATATCACTTTAACAATTCAGGGGCTTTCCTATTCCTACTTGCAGTCTAGAGGGCTCTGTAGAGAGAGAGGCATGTGATCTGGGTCTTTCAGTGGTCACGATGGAAAAAGCCAGCCTAGAGCAAGATGGGGTGAGTTATAGTGGTCTGGTCGGCACTAATTTTAAAGACCAACCCAAACCCAACTAGACCACAGCCTATCTGAACCCAAACTGAGCCCAGAGGTGTTAGGTTGTTTTCATACTTGACCCGAACCTGATACTTGTAGTCAGATCCAATTGGGTCAGGTTGCAACAGTCTAGCCATCGCTCAGATGCCATTTACTTTGTTTCATCTGTGGAGCCACCGAGGCTAATTATCCCCTGGTTCTGTTTACCCACTCCAACCCATGGGCCACTCCCTGCCTCTGCATGGAACACCCCAAGTGCAGCCAGTTTCCCTCTCCTCCCCAGGATGCTCTCTTCACTGGCTCATGCATGGGGATCATCCTAATGGGGGCTTCCTGCTCTCCACAACCTATGTCCACATTCCATCTCCTGCCTGTAGGGTTAGTTCAGTGACAGCAGTGTGCCTGGCTTCTGCCAGCTGCTGACGCTTCTCTTTGCTGTGTGCGCTGCAGAGTTAGAGGCACAGTGACTCATCACCACACTCACTATGCAACAGCACAAAGAGTGTAACAAGGTGCCTTAGGCATGCAGCAGCGGGGCAAGTTGCCCTGCCAACTTCATGTGTATCAGAGACTACCTGACCCACCAAAGTCTGCGAGTGTCAGGTAGTTTCCAACCCAATCCCAACCCTTATAGTCAAGTCCTGTTATATTTGGGTAAGGCTGCAAAGCTCTGGTGAGTTGTGCCTCTTTGCATTAGGGAGCAGCCTGCTTTCTCTCTCTCTGTTTTTGGTTTCAGTATGTTAAGGTTCTGGATTTTAAGAAATAAAGTACTGTGATACATTGCAGCCTAACAGCAAGGGTATATTTTTATCTAATGTCTTTTTTTTGTATGCCAACAACAGTAAGTAGCATTAGTTTATACATCTGTAAAGTAGCTATAAGTCCCAGAGAGAGTAAATGACTAGCAAGTTATTGGCGAGGCGGGAAGAGAACCATGTAATCCTGATTTCAGGTTCCCTGTTTTAAGCACTCAGTTCCCAATAGATTTATAAATTGGTATACTAAATTTAGGCTACTTAGGAGGATACATTAGTAGTAACAGAGATGGGATTCCTCAACCTTAAAATCGCCAGGTAAAGACTGGAATCACTAGACATTGAATTTGAAATCTTGTATTCCTATTTTTGGTGTAGAAGTAGCATACTTAGTATATTTTTAGTGCACTTTCAGCATAGTTGATATGTCTTGAAGGAGCACACTCTTTCATAAAGACATTCAGTTCAATAGTGATATGTATATACTTAATTTCCAGAAAAAGATCAGGAGAGTAGAATTGGGATATGTGCCAGGACTGTCCTACCTACTATAACATGCCAAAGTACTCCTGTATAGTGAGGAAATGACCTGCATATTACTTTAAAAATATATGTGTCAAGCGTACTACTAGAGTAAATTAGCTTTATTAAGATGCAAAAAAGAAAAATTTTACTACTTAAATGATTGAAATAATGTTGATGTGTCGGTAAATAGATTGTGGGAGAGCTGTGCATTAGATTTTCAGACACACTTTGGCACTAAAAATTAAATACCTTGGGCGAAATTCAATCCTGACGTAACTCCTCTGACAATGGATTAATTTGGCCCCATTACCTCCCCATAAAGAGTTTGAAAAATCAAAGGGCACTGCCTTAGTTCATCAACAGTCATTAGATATAGAAAAAGGCCAATTAGATCATCTCATCCATTCTTCTTCCAATCTGTTAATGTAAGATGGGCCCCAACATAATATTCTTCAAAGATTTGACCAGATCACTTTTTATGGCTCTAGCAATGGGTGTCTCACCCCTTTCCTTGGGAGATTATTTCACAGTCTATTAGAAAATGTTCTCTGTTGTTTTAATTATCCCTTGGTGTATATACTCTTCACATATTTGTAGAAAGTTGTCACAACCAACCTAAGTCATTATTTTAAACTTATGACTTGAACTAATAGATAACTGAGCTAATAAATCCTCCTAATCATTTCTGTAGCTCTACTATGACTATCTTCCAACTTCTCAGCATCTCTGTAAGTGAGACCACAGCAATACTCTACAGAAAGGCCTACCAGATCTGCCATTGGCCAGCAAGTGTCAAAAGTCAAAGGGCCACTTCCTGTTCCCTTGACTCATTTGGAGGCTGCCGGGGATGGAGAGAAAGGCACTGAAGCAGGTGCTCTGCAAGGGAACATGCTGAGTTGGAGGAAAAGAAACTTTGCTTCTAGGGCAGAGGAAGATTGACCACTTGGAGCCTCACTGACTGAGCCCCGAGAACAGGAATGTAGAGGAGGTCTGTTTCCTGGCTAGCTCCAAGAACTAGAGACTTTCTGAGCTGGCGTAGATGCTGGGAGAGGGGGGAAATTTTAATGCTGCCTCTTCTCTCCTTTTACCTATCTTCTTTCCTAACCTGTATTTTTTTCTCTACCTCTGATCTTTTATTCTCTCTCTCAAGAGCTGCACAGGAGTGGGAGATAGAAAAGCTAGGAAAGCATGATACTTGAGGCACGTGCACCCTGCTTTCAAGATCTAGGCATGAATGTGCTGGTGTGTCTTGACTGACAGTTCTTTTGCCTCCTTGTTTCCTAGTAGTGAGGGTCATACAACTGCCAATTTTGTTGGTTAGTGGGAAGTAAGACATACAAGTATATTTTAACATTATTTTTAAAACATCATTGAATTAAGAGGATTTTAACGGTTTTATTTGTATTTACTGCATGTAATATCATGATTTCTTAGGCAATTACCACCACATCATCTAGGAGAGTCAGTAACTAAAAAATCTTTTTAGAGAAAAAATAAAGCTATAGTTAACGTATTATGTCCTAAGCTACCCCAACCTGCCAACCATCAAAGCCCAGCTACCTGAAAATCACAATTAAGCCAAAATAAAGAAGGTGTGTGTTGAACTCTGCCTCCAAAAGTGACCAGACGCTGGCTTTCATATATCTCCAAGGGGAAGCATATTCGAGCACGGAAGACTCTGCACCTAGAATACACTTCTACTCATCCCCAGGAGATGACTACAGGTATATTCCATTTAATCACAAGTGGTGTAATGGGTTTATGAGGAAAGGAGGTCACTGAGTTAACCAGAGCTTTACAGAGAACAACAACAAATGGCTCTGTTTGCAGCCAGAGCAGATTGGGACCCAACATGCTATACAAATCACAGGTGCTATTGAATCCTCACAGAATTAATTACAGAAGGTAATGATGAAAAAGTCCTGTTCCATTTCCTGGCCAATGCAGAATAATTCTTTATAGCTTGATATGCTTTCATTGGCCTGCCCAAATGCTGTAAATAGACATTGTTATAGTAGTCAAGCCTGGAGGTGATGGAGACAAAAAGTAGCTTTGAGCATCAGAGGTGAAAAGTGCTCAAAGTCAGAGTCATATAAATGCCCACTGGGCCAACTAAAAAAGCATAGAAGGCATTTCAGGCCATTGCTGTTACTGGCAATCTAGGAGCAGTGAAAGATCCAATAACACTCTGGTATCAGAGGGGTAGCCGTGTTAGTCTGGATCTGTAAAAGCAGCAGAGAGTCCTGTGGCACCTTATAAACTAACAGACGTTTTGCAGCATGAGCTTTCGTGGGTGCATCCGATGAAGTGGGTATTCACCCATGAAAGCTCATGTTCCAAAACGTCTGCTAGTCTATAAAATAACACTCTGAAATACCAAGACAAAAAATAGGGATGCCCCCGAATGGAATCAGTCACAACTCCCATCAGTTTAATGTACCCACAATACATTTTACTACCTACCTGTATTGTCTATATGAGCCTAAGGCAGCCTGCTGTGACAGAATATACCCCTGTGTTCACACCTTACTGTAATAAATTTTGTACAAGGCATGTCTTATAAGGTATCATTTGAAAACTCAGTATCATCCTAATAAAATATGTGTTGCAACACTGTATGTGAATTATAAAAATCCACTGTATGATGTTATTAACACACATTCCAAACCTCACGAGTCAGTCTATGTGGAAGGATGTTCCCTGCTGCTTTTTTCTCACCTGTTTGAGCTTTCTTTGTTTCCCTTCCTGCTTCATGACTCTGTTTGCTGCTTAAATGCAAATTAAACAGAGCACATATTCCTTTGTTTAGGACAAACCTATTTCCCAACCTTAGTTTGGGAAGGTTGGTTAGGTTGCAGGGCAGGGGCAATACAGCTGCTAATTAGTCTGGATTGTACCCCTGTTCTGTCACACCTGTTCTTACCTATGACAAGTGATTCCTCTCTTCCTTTCCCCCCTCCCCACAATGTCTCTCATTCCCCCCAGTGGTCAACTAGTTACATGCAGTTACATGCAGTGTTGCAAATTAGTTTTTCTCTAACCCCCACCCCCTCTAATTTCAGTTCTATGGAAAAACAATGCCCCAGCCCTCTTTCGGTTAAGAATGATCAGGACAAGGCTACCACAGAATCTAAGATTGGTGAAGAAACATGGGCTGGAGTACCATCCGTAAGTGTATGGTACTGTAGCCCAAAACAGTTTGGTGGACAGTCTCCTTACTCTCCTCCAGTGGTCTCACATACATATTGAAAACAAGTGGGGTGACAGGATGGCAGATCATGACACCCTTCCCCATAAGATGTGTCATTGCTTCTCACAATCACATGACTCAATCCCAAAATATTTTCTACAAATTATAAGTGAAAAAAGTGGATTATAGAAGATGATAGGACTGCCCCCATTCTCCCTGCCTTGCATCACTTCAGCAGGTCAAATGAGGCAGAAAGTAGCTTAATCAGACAGTTGGAGATCCCAGTGTACGGAATCCTCTGGTGGTGCTGAGCTGGGGATGTTCTGAGGATGTGGTCAATGAAAGGGAGCCATCCCCAGATGCTGAAAAAGCCCTTGTGGACTTTTGGTAGTTGAGCATTACTTAGAAAAGCCCTAGGGATAGGGTGTAAAGGTGGCGCACAGCCACTTTTGTCCGTGTCTCAAGTGCAATGCTGAGCACAGCACAGCCATACCCAAGGATTAGGCCTGCTCCATTTTGAACAGAGTACGTTATTATTTTAGCTAAGGAAAGCAAGCTCAGGGAAGAGCACAGTGAGCAGCAGGGGACCAAAGCTCCTTTTATCATTATTCCAAAATGAGATAAAGTGAAGAGATGGGCATGAAGAATATCAGACACTAAACAGCATCCCTCTGTGAAAATCTAAAGTGTAAACTTTCCATTAGATGAAGACTTAGAGTGAGATGGTTTGCTAAGAGAAAAAATATTCTGAGAAAGAGTGAGAGATCTGAGAGAGTCCTTGTAAAAATATTAGGGAATAAAGCTAGATGATTTGTTTGGAAACTATATCCATAAAAAGAATGTTGGTTCTTTCCCAGTTACCAGTGAGCCATTCTACAGACAGGGGAATAGTAGATGGAATATGCCAGGTCAATGGAGCATACTCTTTTTCTTTTCCTTCAGGTAAGGATATGCCCACCTTCGAGCAGCTGTGAAATCTCCATATACTGGAGGAAAGGCCTCAATGATATGGACTTTAATTCTTTCATAAGGCAGTTTGCCAGGTAACATATCCCTTGACTGGAACTCTATGGTCATTTATAAACATGTAAAATCTTCTCTCCAGCTCCACACTGGTCAGGTCACATTTAAAATAATTGCTTCTAATCCTGGACCATCTATCTGTAAACACATCCGACTGATGGCTTGTTTTACTCACAATGCCGAGTTGGCTCCTGGACAGCACCAGTCTTTAACAAAGGCCTTACTTACTGGTTGGCTTTTGGCAAGTCTATGTGATGCCAACCAATCATAAAGAGCATTGTTAGTGATGCTGGTAGTGCACAGTTTGCAGGTGGAAGAAATGTGAGAGTTTCTGATTCCTTTCACACATGGTAAAATCAGTGGACTCAATCTACAGGAGAAGTAAGCAATTTCTGGCTTGTTTTTAAGGTTGGTCAGTGTATTTACCAACATCATCAAGATAACTTACTTACTACTACATCCAGTTAATAGAGATTCTCCTTTAGCTGAAGTGATAGATGCCTGTGTTTCTGGAAATAAAGGACCTAGGTGTGGGATTAGTAGTATATGTGCCTGTAGTCTGCAGCATACATTTTAATGTTCAAACAGCAAGTCCGGCCATCTGACAGGAGACTTTTTGGTAAAGTCAGTGCTATCTGATACCACAGCAAAACATTTGGTTCTTTTGACTTCATAGATGAAATATTGTTCCCCTGTCTTTAGAAAATCTTTTCTAGTCATTTCATAGCAGCAATAGTGCATAATTCTTTAGGAAACCAAGCCATTTGGAGGGGGTTGCCTCAGTGGATTACATTGGAACTCTGAGCAGAAGTGCAAGTAGCATCAGCATGTTTTTCAAGCTCCTTAGTGATGGCACTGCCTGGTGACTAGTTGATCAGAATGATATGGTATCTGGGAATGTCAGGGCCCAGAGTAACAGTTTTACATTATAATACATGGTAAGCAGTAATAAGATGCTGTAGAATAGTTTTGGGTACAGATGGGTCTGAACCAAAATTTCAGATTATATATTTGGAGCCAAACTTTGAGGCTGATCCCTAGTTGTGAGAAACACAAAAGCTAAAGAGGCAGAAGCAGGGATCCTGCAAATAAAAGTGATGGTCCCTAATGGCAGGAAGGTTAATAAAAGAAAAAAATGGCTTGTATGAATGCCAGTTTCTGTCCATGTCTCATATTGGTACTTAGGGGGATGTTTTCACTTAGCCACTTCTGTCCCTTTGCAGAGGTGAGAGAGATGCTGTTAATAACAAAGACTGTCCCTGATGATGGCAAGTCTAATTACAGGGGGGCAAAAAAACCCACCAAGAAGGTAAAATGAAAGAAAAGAGTTGTGTTTTTTTTCCCCTGGACATCAGTTTATTACCAGCCTGACACTGTAACTTTAAGGGTCATTTCTCTGCAATCCTAAAATACCAAAACAGGAAAAGCAGAACACAAGCAGAAGCAAGAGTAAAAAGCTTGATAGTTCCATTCTAAAAATATTTTTTCCATAATAATTTCTTGTAAAAGTCCCCCCCCACACTTTTCATTGCATTCCCCTCTTTACAGAAAAATTAAATGGAGAAAGTGATGACTGGTTTGAAAGACACTGAAACCAGAGTCTAAATAAAATACTTGATAAAAAATTCACTCTTTGTTCTGAAGAAAATGTTAGGATTATGCAGACATCTTCCTAAAAAAATTTCACCTCCTTGTAATGTGACCTCAACCTCATCTCTAACTTCACCCCCCCTATATATTTGTTAAAGTTAAGCTCAAACTACAAAGTCTAGATCTACATTTAAAGTACACCCATAGATCAGATCCAGGATTATGGATAGAAGGGCCATTTGTGAAATATGGATCTGGAACTGAGGCTTGGTCTACACTAGGAGCTTAGGCTGGTATAACTATGTCACTCATGGGTGTGGAAAATGCACTCCCCTGAGTGACATAGTTATACCAACCTAATCGCCAGTGTAGACAACACTATGTCAACAGGAGGGCTTCTCCCATCAATGCAGATACCACCTCTTGGGGAGGTAGAAGCTCTCCCATTGGCATAGGTAGCGTCTTCACTAAGCGCTACAGCGGTATAGCTGCATTGGTGTAGCAGAGCCCCTGCAGCGCTGTCAGTGTACAAGCCCTGATTTTGTATTTCTAACATTCCTAAAGATCAGCATTGTTCAGATCGGGGGGGTTGTTCAGGCCCATCTCTATGAATTTTGTACCTCAACAGTGATCTGCAAATTAAACAGCAGCATTAGCACACCCACATCAAGAAGTTACTTTTTTCTAACTGCCCAGTTTTCATGCAAAATGCCATTTAGACACACACGCGCAAGGTTTTGAGCAAGCAAATCTAGCTGCTAACCTATCTGGATGAAGAACTAAGCCATTATTCTCTCCTATTAAACACCTAACCACTATAAAGAGAATAAAGATAAATGTTATCCCAAAAGGAGAATGCTTGGAAAAGTTACGTGTTTGAAAACAGCTACTGTCTGAAAGAAATGCATTTAATGTAATCATAGTCTAATGGGCATGTGCTTCAAGGCCTGCCCATGATGGATTTCACGTTTACATAGAGGCATTCAATGGTACAGCAATTTTGCATAGTAACAGCTTCATATCAACTAGAATTCATAAATTGTACAGAAAGATTCCCCAAATAATCACAGAGGTAAAGCCCAATCTTTGGCACATAGGTTTTCTACAAAAATACAGATTAAAACCTGACTGCATAACTCTGTAGGGCTTGTTGTTCTGACCTGGATCATTCACAGTTCAGGTCAGACAATCTTTGATCATTTGCCATCCAGGTCAATTACCTGCCCTGGATCTTTCCACCTTGACCTTGGGGCAGCATTCTTACATAGAATCAGTTTGCACTAAATTAGATAATCTCGTTTCACATTTTGGGAAGCTGTATTGAAGTACAAGTCTTCTTGATTAATTTAATCCTGAGCAGGGAACAGAGAATGGCATAACATGGGAGTTTATGGGTTGATCCAAAGCCCTTTGAATCAATTGGAATCTTTTTGTTGACTGCAATGGGATTTGGGTCAGGGTCTCATTTCCTCAAGGCGGTGACAACATATTTCTTAGATGAAGCAGGGACACTAAGTTTCAACATTTATTCATTTGGATCTTTCACTGTTTAATGTGTCTCTTCATCCTATTCCCCTTCTAAGTTCTTAGCCATGGCAGGCATTAGCACCGCATTAGGCAATGGAAGAAAGACTGTCATCCATCTTTTGAAAGAGAGATACAACTGGGGCCACTCATGGCCATTAAAGATCCCATGACACTTTTTGCAAGAGCAAAGATATTAATACTGGCATCTTGGCCAAATTCCAATCTGTGTAATTACACTCTGCCTATCTAAATTCATCCTTTAGTTGCAGCTGGAAAAGTTATCCACCAATTTCTTCCCTATTGCTATAATGAATTCTTTAATATAATAAAGACTAGAAACATAAAACATGTACATCTAATGTCACACACAGGATGTCTTTCCACTCCATGACAATGCACAGAACACAACATGCTTCTCACAATGTAATATATATCAAATACAACGTTCAACCAGTGCCCTCAATCCTGGAGGACGAAAATGTCACGTGTGCAATGCTCCCAGGCCTAGCAAGCCTGTGGTGCAACAGTCTGGAGGTGATTCTTGGAGCTGGATCTGCAAGTTCCAATAACTTATGCTATTCACTGAACAGTAGGAGTCTGAGTTACAAAATGGTTTTTATTCAATATACACCTCCTCCCCACACACACTATTTTGTATCTAGCTAGCTATCCACATATACTCGCGTGTGTGTGCACATGCTTCTGTTTTTTCTTTAGCCGTGATATGATTGACACTCTCTGAAACCCAAAGTTGGAATGAAGAACATGTACCAATGATGGTTTCCTTAGCAACAGGAACCATGTGAATGCTCTCCTTCCCTCCTTGATTCTCTCTGCAGTTCATTTAGTAATTTCTGCATTGGTTTGCTGGGAAACAAAGCCCAATGCTCAATTCAAAACTTTTAAGTGGAAGTTAAATGTTTTTGTTGTTAGTTAAGGCAGCTCTTGACTCAGGGACATAGATGACAGGAGGGCAAGGGAAACCAGTTCAAGGCAGCAGAAAAACACAACAAAACTCTACTTCCTAGGTATAGCGTGTTCAAAATCTAGTTAGCTTTTTAAAAAGAGTTAAAAGTAGTTTCAGGCAGAACACCTGCCCTTGAGTTCCTAGTTCAACTGTTTCTGTGGCATTTGATGGGCACGGTTAACCCATCAGTCAGTTTCCAGACTAGAAGATTCTTTCAGAGTGTTAGAAAAATGTTTTACCCACAATACACTCAATCACTTTCACATGTTGTTTGAGAAAGACACAATGGGAGAAGCTGACTGACTGTAGAGAGAGTACAGTGAAACTGATTATACACAAGTCACCGACAAATACACAAATTAAACAAATTTAAAAATATAAAGGTTTTTCCCCTCTAATCTCTTTCAGTTATAGCAATCTTGTAACAAAAGAAGGTATACAATCCTCAGATAGCTATGTGACTAATATGTACTGAAGGTACTACTAAGCATAACAAAATTCCTGTTGCCACCTTGCTCCCTGAGATGTAAATACCACCAACTAATTATCCATTATAACTTGGGTTGGGTCCAAAGAGCTGTTTGGATTCTTAATAGGGTAACATTTAAGAGAGGACTCCAAATTCAGCCTATCCTGTCCTGTAGATTTGAATGTAACAATTTTGAACATTTACTTCCCTGGGGTTATTCAGCCAAAAATAAATCGCTACAATATCCAATAGCTGATCCTGGGGTGAGGCAAGGGGCGGAAACATATGGAGAAAAGATATCCAGTAGTTTAAGGTAAAGGAGGGAGTTTAATTATGACTACCTGGAAGAAATTGAAAATAGGAAAATTCAGGATGAGTGTGACATTGTGAGTATGACGCTGGCAAGCAGATGCCAGCTGTTGCCCAGGCTGAAGGCATTAGCTAAGAACTAACAAACTCATAGCTGGAGACCAAACCAGTTCACCTCTATGTTTGTTTTGCTCAAAGTAGGTATTAGTCTTATAAGACTGGAGTACTTGTGGCACCTTAAAGACTAACAAATTTATTTTAGCATGAGCTTTCGTGAGCTAAAGCTCACTTCTTCGGATGCATAGAATGGAACACACAGACAGGAGATATTTATACATACAGAGAACATGAAAAGGTGGAAGTATGCATACCAACAGGCAGAGTCTAATCAATTGAGATGACTGTATTTAGTGTTTAGCCTCTATGAAATGCTTGTAAATTGCTGCATGTGTTAAACTCACTTGCAATGCCTGTATTTCATGCTATAAGAAAATATGCTTTATGACTTTGAAAATGTTTGCTCTGAACTTGCGTGCTCAGGCACAGGAATCACACCCCTTACCCCCATCCAATAGGACTATCAAAATCAGATGGGCCATCAAGAAACCTTACAGTACAAAGGATTAGTTAATGGCCCTATCCCACCTTGGAAGTGCTACATGCAAGGAATCTCCTCCTGTGGACTTGGAAGTTGAATGAAGGAAATAAAACAAGGTCACAGGAAAATTTTCCAGCTCTTTGCTGTTTGAACTGTGACAGAGCTAGAGACACCAAACTGAAGCCAGAGATCCCCAGGGGCTGCCTCCTGGGTCCTCCCTGAAAGACACTGTCAATTGACAGATCACTACAACCTGGTCACTCTTAGGATTTAGATGATAATATTTGTGTGTATATATGTTTGTTTGCTTTAACAGGTAAATAACCATCTAATTTCTTTTTCCTAGTTAATAAACCTTTAGTTAGTTTATTAAGGGATTGGCTCCAGGCATTGTCTTTGGTGTAGTATCTAGAGTACCAACTGATCTTGGCTAAGTGTCCAGTCTCTTGGGACTGAAAGCAACCTGAATATAGTGTGATTTTTGGTGTAAGTGACCATTTATCACTAAATCCAGTTTGTCTGGGTGGCAAGATAGATTGGAGAGTCCAAGAAGACTGTCTGTGACTCCACGGTAAGAGTGGTATAGTGATCCAGGAGTTCACACTTGTTACTGGCTTGGTGAAATCTAATTAGAACACACCACCACTTTAGGCACTCACCGTTGTGAGCCACTCCAGACAGTGTGACTGAGAGACTGCAGATTGATTCCCAAGTAGAGTGGTGTGCACCCTACTGCTTAGAACAAATTCCAACATCTCTGGACAAAACACTACAAAAATTATTGTCTTGGCAGGAAAAGAGAGCAGGTGATCTCGAATTCCTATGATTTTGTGATTAATTGCTAAAAAACCTACATGGTCATGTCTCTCCCTTTCTGATTCTTCTGCAATGTGCTTGGCTGTCATGAAACTGTTTTCAACACCAAAATAAAAAAGAAATGGCAGCCACCAATGAAAGTATATTTCATAATTAAAAGCTTGCTTTATCCTCATTGATACGTTAGGGGTCAGGCTGGATGACACAAGTGGCCCTTGCTGGCAGGACTGTCTAGGAGTACATAATTGGAGTGTAAATTATTTTTCTTCTATAAATAATTCCTGATGATATTGCAATTTGTAAACAGTGCAATTTGTTTCCCCCAAAATAGCTTTGTGCTACCTGACAGCACTGGAAAGTCTTTGAGTTTTGGTTATGTTATATTCCTGTTTATATCTCAGTAGAATATCTCTTTCCATGCCCACAAGGAATTGGGTCTGCTTTTCCAACTGCTCTATTAGAGCCATATCACAAAAGTGCCTTTTATTTCCTCAGGTGGGAAAGCGATCTGCCTGCACACACATTTATTATTTTTAAGTCTTTATTTTTATGTGACTGCAGTGGTATATATCACAGGTGGCTGATGGCGCTCATTAGAATTATTTGGAACTCCTTGGTGCTCCTTAAAAGGCAATTAAAATGAGAATGGAAATGACTGTACGTGGTCAGGTGCACAGCTGACTCACACGGCTGCTGCCCTACAATTCACACATTTGCCAACAGAACGTATAAAGGGAACTTGCACCAGCACATCATAGTGCAGCTGCACTAATGGCTTTCCAAACTTCGCCACTCAAACTTGCCCAAGAGAATCCTTAAAACTGCACCTGTTATCAAGACTTCTGCATTAACCTTTCCAATGCTATGCCAGTTTGAAGACCCTTTTAGCCTATTTAGTGCTTATAATAACATGCTACATAGTGCATGTCTGCAGACCTCTGAGGTGGACAGAGTATGCCATCAGCCTTTATCCTTACTGCAGAGTGCAGAGATAGCTTGAGAGGGCAATGACTTCCTTTTTCTCAGTAAAAAAGAGAGAGCTTGAACGTGGTTCATCAAGAAAAGACTAAGAATTCTGATGCTAGATTTGACTTGCCAACCGAAAAGTCAACCAGTAGCACAACATATTGCCATGTAAGAACCTACGCTGAGGTTCCAACTTGATTCTTTGTCCCAGGGATGGTAGGGGCAGGAGTGCTGTGGAATGCAGCCCACAGGGAGGAGGAGCACTGAATGTGGCTTTGTAAAAGCTTCTCTGGCCATTTCAAGAAAGACACTCATGCATCAAACTCTCCCCAGCCAAAGAAGGGACAACACAATGTTAGCGTTTTGTAGGTGAGTAAAGGGACTAGGACCTAGAGTGAGGAGGAGTCCTGAAAGGATCGTGCCTTTTTTATTATTCATGTATTATATCTGTGGCTCCTGCAGTGGTTAAAGTTAAGCACCCGCTGAAGTGTTTTGCTGAATCTGAGCAAGAATTCTCAGCCTCTGGCAGGATCAAGCCCTCATTACACAGGGAATTCACGATCTCTTGCCTCCTCTAAGTGTATTTCCTGGCCCCCAACGCTCCAAAGGCAGTACTTGTCTAGGAGAAAACTGGCAGATAAACAGTCCTACAGAAGAGAAGAATGTCAGACAATGTATAGGAGAGTCTATCAGTGTTTTCAGAATTTAGCCATCCTCATGCACCAGAGAAAGAAAGATAGAATCTGCATACTAGTATGAACGTATTTTAATGTGTAATTCTTTTATCGACAAGTATGTAGGTTTTTAGAGTAAATTATATAGAACCCTTTGGTTTAATCCCTAGTAACTTCCACAGGACATTTCATAAGGCAGAATAAAGTTTTGGTTCAGTGTTTCAATAGTAGATAATGTGAATAATAAATGCAAAGTTATTATAATTTTAAATGGTATGATAATAAACTAATAGGTTAAACTTCTAGTAACTCAGGAAATTTCACAAACCTTCTGTCAAGTTCCTTTCTGATTAATATTTGATTTTTATTAAGTAGCACCATACGAGTGCGTAGCACTTTACAGACATATAAAATGACATGATCCTCGCCTCAAGGAATTTATAATCTAACACAGTTAACAGATTTTCCCTTAGGAGGAATCTTGCATTTTTTCTTTTTCTTTTTGTATTTATTTTTCAACCATGTACATGGTTCCTAGAGTTCTATAGCTTTAGGTGCAATAAGGTTTTTAATCTCTTCTGGCTGATCCCTGGGAGGACGTTAGAGAACTTTCACCTGAGCCACTGCACCGTCTCATAGAATGCTGCTGTGCTGGGCAATTCATGGCCAGTCCTACCAAGACCTTGTGTGACCTGAAAATTTGGAGAGTGGGGTTTGCAGGGAATAAAACCTTGATCAGCACCATCCCTGCACCTAAAGCATCAAATAAAACCTCCCCTATTCTCTAGATTTTACACTGTTATAATCACACAAAACAACAAAACAACAGAGAGGTTCTCTGGAGCAAAGTGAAGGCTGATCATGAATGGAAACATTCCTGCCTCAGGGAAGAGGAGATAAAACACAGGAGGGAAGAAGCAGCAGTTTGGAGATTCAAACTCTAATTAAGTAACTTTGACTACTGTCCAGCACCCCTCAACAAGATTTTAGCTGCTGGGCTGTCATAATTCAAGAGAAGGGAGGACAAAGGCAGCAAGTATCAGCTTCAGAAGTGAGAGCCTGGAAATCCTGAGATTTGACAAAGCTAAAACATGGCTAATGCAAAGGGCAAAGACTGGAATGAGTTGGTTTGATGTTTTGTTTCTAAACATCAGTTCAGAACTGCTGTTGTAAAAGGCTTCCTGATATTTCTCTGCTCTGTGTACACACATAACTCTTATTAATGTTAATGAGAGTTACCTTTAGATAGTGAGGGGGGTAATAGACCTTTTCATGATTAGTATAGAACCAAAACGGTTTCTCAGTTTCCAGGATTAGGAGGAGGTATGTGTCCTGAATTTTAGTTGATCTAAACCACCCCCTGAGAGCCCCATATATTTAGAAAACAGCAGTTTGGAAGCCTTCAGTTAATCAGGTTTTGTTGTAACTGCAACCCATATTAACTGGAAACACAGTAAAAACTGCCTTTATGAGGATGGGTTAGAGGTTGGGAGGATCATCACATGTTTTTCTATTTACTTGTCTCATGGTCATTATTTTCTGAATCTGGTTTCTTTTTGAATGATTATTAAAAATTGCATATCAAACAGCATTCATCTAAGCATTTTTAAACCACACCAAGATGAAAAATAATCTTTTTGTAATCAATATGCAGAGAAGAAGAGAAGCAGCAGCAAAGCAGTTGCTGCATGTTTGCTGACAAAATATTTAATCCAAACATTTAATTTCAATCTGCCACTGTTCTCAGTTGGTATAATTACCTTAAGCAAATATCATGAAGTAAGGAACAGAAAATAGTCTCAGCCACTGAAATGTAAATAATAAAACAATCATATTCACACTTTTAAAGCCAGATAATTCCATCTTAGAATCACTTCTGTGGACTATTTTAAACATGTAAGTGATTTTAAATTATTTTTTAACATAATGAGCTGTGATTCTGGCTACATATTGGTGAGTAGTGAAACAGGTTTAATCTTCCTGGCTGCCCTTGCCTACCATGATGCAATACAACACAGTTAAATTACATTCACAGATTTTGTTGTTCATACGGATAGGAATGTGAAAACAGTGACATGGATATAACAAGGATCAACACAAAAATTCACACAAACCTGCAACATTAACCAATCCAAATCATCTTGAGTTTTAAAAAAAGTTCAAATAAAAGTTTCTGTTGTTGTTTTTCAGCAGATCTTGAAGTTTGTGATTCAAATTTAATGATGCACTGGATTTCTTCAGATTTGTGGAGGAAAATAATCCAGTGACATTTATCAAATAGTCTACAAACTATTCATACTAAAATTATACAGCAAATTTTGAGTTTCACTGAAAAATCAGACATGCAACCCTGCTACTGTGTCCCAAAAGCCTGGACAAACTCAATACCATTTTCTCCCAATCAATCAACCTAGCCATCAAGTTATATAAGACCCCAGTAAAGTAATATCTGAGAGCTAGATCCACAAAGGGATTTAGCTGCATAACTGCCACCTCAACCTGTAGCCACCCAAATTCCCTAGGCACTTAAGTTTCTGTTGGGCACCTAAATTTCTGCTGGTAGGCATGCACAAGCCACCTAATCCTGATGCTGCTAAGCTGCTCAGTGCCTAAGTCTTAGAGGGATCCTCAAGCTAGGCCTTCCTCCACCTATCTGGTTTTATACCATATTGGGCTCTGCATAAAACACAGCCAAGGAGATGGTGGTGCCCCAAATATATTCAATAACTATAATAATAGTTATTGAGTATAATAATAATAGTCCCAATGAATAGTTAAATATTTTACACACACTGGAACAGCTTCAACAGGGGTGATTGAAAGACCCACCTCAGAATATTCCATAGCCCAGGAAGGTCTGGGCCCTCAGCCGGGAGGTGGGAGACCTGGTTCGAGTGCTTGTGCTGAATCAGACTAAGTGAGGGGTAGGAGCCTTTCCCCCCACGTCCTGGATGAGTGCTCTAACCACTGAGCAGGTAGGTATGGGGGAGGGGAAGACACCAGCAAGTGCTCCTTGTTTTTGTTTCACAAAAAAGGGCTGACCTAGCTAAGGCACCTGACTCCAGGAGAGATTTCACAGCCACGATTCCCAAGTGGAGGGAGGCACTTTCCTCCGGCCGTGAGTTAGGCACTTAACTGCCTTTTGTGGACAGGGCTTGAGCCACACCTCTCCTCTTGGTATTTCTACTGGCTAATTTAGGAAGCTCCTCACTCAACTTGTTGGCTTTTGTGAAGCTCATTCTTAGGCACCTAACTCTGGCATATCTGTTTGATTACATATTGTTCTTTTTATACATTTCTATCATTTTATTTTACTTTTATAGAGGGATTCCCCCCAAAGACCTTTATTTCTCCCCTTTGCTTCCCCTCTTCAAAGTAACTGTGTCACAACGAACTGCCCTCTCCTGGACAGGGTAGATCAGGGGTTCTCAAACTGGCGGTCGTGACCAGTCAGAGGGTTGCGAGGTTATTACGTGGGGGGTCGTGAGCTGTCACCCCAAACTCCACTTCATTGCCATAATTTATAATAGTGTTAAATATAAAAAAGTGTTTTTAATTTATAAGGGAATCACACTCAGAGGCTTGCTGTGTGAAAGGGGTCACCAGTCCAAAGGTTTGAGAACCAGTGGGGTAGATAATACTATTAATGTGGATCACTAGAGGTTGCTGGAAATCAGCCCAATCCCTTCCCTCACCACATCAGACCACCACCTCAGATTAATAGCACCGTTCTCCTAGGGAGCAGTGGACTAAGCTGGGGAGCAGGGGACCAATCCTGCTATTTTCTCCCCCGTCCCCCGCCCAGTCCATACTTTGCACTGACACTAGTGTCTGAATCAGACTATTTATATAATATTGTTCTGACATATCACAGATGAGAATCAGGCTTGTATAATGTAGGCGATTTGTGCGTGTGTGTTGTGCTTTTTACTATTAGCACTAGTTCACTTTAAAACAGCATGGAGGTTCTCACTAATTCAATTGGTTTGTACTTGCAAAGAGTACAAATTAATTATGTAACCCAACCCACACAGATCATCCAGACTAACTAGCTATAATTAGGAAACTAGCAACAAAAGAAAACAGGACAAAGTGAACTAGGCAGATTCCAAAGAACCTCACTGGGTACTGTTGCTTCTAGAATAATTACAACAATAATTCTTTGAAGTGAAGGGTGCAATTTTGTTTACTTCTTAACCAGACTTGCTTGTATTACAGGTCAAGCATGTGCGTCAAAAACTGCTGGCTTTTCAGCAGTGATTTCTGTTACTTATCAGATGTGTTTACATGGCTAAACAGTTAGCACTCCTCTCTCCTTTCTAAACCCAGCACAAAATAAAAGAATTCAGCTGCAGCAATAAGCAAGGAAGGCACAAACTGACAATGGCAGGCATAGTTCTTTATTTATTGCTCCCAGCAGGTGTCAGATGTCGCAGTTTCTTTACAACCATCAACACCCTGGGGCTTTTTAGTTCCACATACAAGACAAGGGAAGATGGGGGATGGCAACTAACCTCAAGGGATTAGGTACCTGAATCCTATCCCAACTACTAGCAGACTCCAGCTGTGTTTAAATGTTTTTTGAAGAATTTCTGATGTTCAGTGGCTGCTGATTACTTCCAGATTTTAGTTCTACCCCAGTGGAGATCTGCTGCAAAGAGTTTAGCGGTTGTTGTTAAAAATTGCAATTGTACCGATGAAATGTCTTCTTTAAAACTAGTTTGAAAACATGAACTGTTACAGCAGTGTTAAAATAAAAAAAAAAAAGATAAATCCACCGAGTCTTTACAAAGACATTGTAAAGACACTCAAGCAAGGTGTGTGGCAGGGTAAGACTAGACCATATTTATTTTGGGTTCTCTGCAGATTCTTTCAACAGATATTATGGTCACATTGTTACCTCTGATCTTAAACACTGACATCAACCCAAGCAAAACTCCTTTGGCACTGAAGTTAATGTAAGTTTTATTTCAATCAGAACACAGGCATAGGCTCTCTTTTCCTCCATCTCTCTCTCTCTCTCTCTCTCTCTGTGTTTAGATACATCTAACGTTCTGAAAAAGTTATATACAATTTAAGATCAGTGTAGTACAAAATAAACAGGAGATTTGTTCACCAGAGAAAAGAGGAGACCAAATTCTATTCTTGGATACAGGGGTATAAATCTGAACTCAACTGACTTCAATAGGGCTTCACAATGGGTAAGTCATTGCAAAATTTGGTCTATTAACCCTAGGAGTCAGCTCTTTCTATGCTCACTTGAGATCCCTTCTGTTTGCATGCTAGTTTTAGGATGAAAAACATGCTCATATCTGGAGACTGTATTGTTTCACCAAAAGAATGAGGCTAGTTAAAGAGAGAAAAATCTAAGAAATATTGTAGCACATTTAAGTGCCTATTACAGGTTTCTCTACTGACTTAAATTAAGCTCTTGCTATATAAATGAGTTTGTATAACTTTGTAAAACAGAAGGCAAGACTCAGTTTTATTAAGCACTTAGGACAAAACAAATATTGTTCAATCTAAAATAATCTAACGCTCTAGGAGGTTCATGAGCTATCTTTTTTCAAGATTTACACTTCCTACCAACCTCAGTTTTTCTCTGAGGAATGCTAAATTTTAAATTCAGTACGTAAAACTCTTTCTCAAAACAAGAGGCAGCTAGATATTCAAATACAGTATTATGCAATATCCTCCCACAGCAAGTTATCTGTGAAGCTGTGCAAAATGCTTGCAGCAAGACTAAGAGCACATGAAACTCAAACTCATTCCATGTTCACAGGTTTTTGGAACTGTTGAGTAAAGATGGGTCCAAATGATAAAATTCAACTCTGGAGTTTAACTTCTAAGTTTGCAGGTGTTTGGATCCAAAGTCAATAATATTAGGGCTTCTGTCTACATAGCAAGCTGCAGAATTGGGCAAATAATCACAAATAATTGAGCAGGTTATATTCCAACCAGCAGACAGCAACACATTTACTTTACAAACAAGCCAATCCATTTTCTTGAGGCCTTGTATTTTTCCAGCAACATTTGTCCATAGGGAAAAACCAGGGTGTCTATTAATCTATGGCATAATCCTATAATGGAAGGGATTTCATTTCATTACAGTGCCAAGGTGCAGTGGAATTAAAGTCACAGAATCCTATCACATCAACATTTTTATTAACAATTATTTTATTATTAAATATGCATTTATTAGAGAAGAGTTCTTTGGATACTTTGTTATGGAAATAAGTGTGATGCCTAGATGTATCTGTGCACTCAACAAGGACTCTTGGCAGCACATGACATACCTCCGGCTGCATTGTCTGAGAAAGGATTATTTCATTTAACTACATCATACCACAAGCAACTGTATCTATTAGTACAAATGCAACCTTGTCATTGCAATTGGTCTCACTTTTTTGTGTGTATTATAGTGCACTGTAGTCTCAACTCCTGTATCAAATAGCACCCACTCCATAGAATACATGTTACAGTAATGAAAGAGGCAAGATACAAGAAGGGAAATAATGGTCATAGCTTCTGATACAAAGACTATAGACTCTGCGGGTTCTAGAACTGCATCCCAAGCTCAATTAGAGGGGGCATTTTGCTGCAACTGCCACTACTTCTGTTGCACCACTTGCAACACTGGGTTGTTGCCCAACTAACCAAAAACTGCACTGGTGTCAATGCTGTGACTTGTGAACCTGAAAAAGCCAGTGATGTGACTAAATACAGTCAAAACCTTTCCCCCTTTTTCTTGTCTTCCACCAGAAAGCAAACCAGTAAAAGAAGTCACCTCTGCACTGTTGAGATCAGAGAACACAGAATAGTCAAAAAAGGAAGGTATGAGTGGAGAGAATGGTTTGGAAGTACAGGTGATTTGGGGACAGCAGTCGATAGCGAGAGCCTGAAGTGTCTTCTCCTAAGGGGCCATTTAAATCTTAGGCTTCAGCCTAATTAAAAAAAACATCTTCTCTACAAATTTGAACCATAATGTAACTGTGCTAGGGGACAACTGTTTTGTAACCAGGACCCCTGACATGGGTTTGACCATCGTGTAGATGGGCACTAAAGACATAAGAAGAAGAGAGACAGATAAAGCATGAGAGGTGTGCTCCATAAATTACCACAAAGCTAACTCATTGTCCTCCTCCTGTTCCCTCCTTAAAACTCTAAGTAATATTGTAATACAAATAAAATGATAATAGGATACAGACTACTTTGGTAGAAATGCAAGAATAAAACATTTGGTGGTGCTACCAATGCCAGCTAAGGCACATGTAGGGTTAAAAGTGCTACTGAACAGAAAAAGAGAACATTTCAAACAAAGATGTGCAAAACTAATAGAAAACATACTCAGTAGTTAACAGACCACGTTAAGTACCTCAAGTGATCAGTTGCTTATTTTATTATTTTATCATCATTACAAGAAAAGTTTTAACAGGCTTCCCTGCTCAAAAGTAATTTCCATCTCGTTAACATGGAAGCTAACTTCAATGTTGCAATTTTATGTAGCATACAAAAAAAAAATCCAGCCAGCACAGCAAAATAATGCACAGCAGGGAAACATCTTAGATAAAATTGAAGTGTAATTCCTTCTATTTCTAACAGAGCTAATGAATGAATTTTAATACAGAAACACAATAGACACTGAGATTGCTAGAGTCATAGGCATGTGGAAAATGTGTGTGTATAAAAATATTATTCACAGTATTTTCTGATTCTCATCAAAAATTTTAGAATAAGTTTATTTCTATATAGTAACATCACATATCTGTTTCTACTACTGTTAAGAACCCGCTCCCCCTCAAATCCTATTATTTATTCAACCACAACCTCTACTTACTCTTAAATAAGTCTCTAAATAGGTGCTTTGCTCTTATAGGGACATTAATTCTGATCCTCAGAAATGAACACAATATTTCAGATTCAGATCATACTTCTTGAAACAGTTCAAAACATCCCTTTTTTAAATGCTGAATTTCAGCTCATTGTCAAAAGGTGGGTTCTGAACACCAATACAATAACTCACATAAGAACTTTATAAATGTTCTATGAATTATATAGTTTGACCCCAGTTGCCAAGTTTTTCAAGACTCCCCCCCACCCACATAGTGCACCCCATTCTTTGCCAAAATTAATAGATCCTGGAGCTAATCTCTTTACAGTTGTCTTTGAATCCATCACATGGTCAAACTGCAAAGAACTTGTCAGGACACTGTGTTTTCCTTCTTCATCCCACTTTCTTTTAACTTTCTAGAAGCACTTTACAAGAGTCGACATCAATTAATGCTAAATTACAATGGGATTCTTTTGGGATCACATGTTATATCCTCCTGGATGCCAAAACCCTTCACAATGATGAATGTTGTACAACGACTACCAAACACTTTTATAATGATTTTGCCATTTACTGAAAAGTGTTGCCAATCTCCCTTTGATTCTGAAGAAGCTGAACATCTTTATCCATTTGAAAATAAGATCTTGTGCTCATGAAATCTATACAAAGGCCCTTTTATGTGGGCCAAAAGGATGTTTCCCCCATGCCCATTTAATATGTTTTCTGTGAAGTTCTGTGTGCTGCCCTTAGGGCCATCCACATGCTGGTGATATGCATGTAACTTTCCCCCCTCTGAATCACAATATCTACAGTTCAATCTGATACTGAAATTCTGTATTTTTTTTTTAGGCATGCACCACACATACAGTTAGCCATTGCTTTGGGAATAGGGCCCTAAAATAGGCAAATAGTTTACTAGGAACTTAGCATTTAAACTACTTTCATCTTGACAATGACTGACATATCTCTTTGAGAATATTATATATTTAGAAGATTTTTTGACGGCTCTGTACTTAAGAAACATATCTCATCATATTCTGTGAACTTCTGAACTTAGTCTTAAATGTTTAAAGAAGGGTCAAAAAGGCACCCTGCTACAAAAGTGTGCAACCTGCACCCAACTAATATCAGAGAAGAAATTCATGCTTTGAATAATTTTTAGTGAGTTTTCTT
Organism: Mauremys mutica; assembly: GCF_020497125.1. Lineage (NCBI taxonomy): Eukaryota > Metazoa > Chordata > Testudines > Geoemydidae > Mauremys > Mauremys mutica. The sequence goes on from NC_059081.1 coordinate 34,201,304, forward strand.
TCCATTTTAAAATCTTGTATTTTATCTCTGAATATTTAGCACAGATATTAGACCCAGAACTGAAGTCTAACAAAGCAGAAGGAAAACTCCAAGAAAAAAAAAAGTACATTGAATTCTTCATAAACTTTGTGAGAATTTCCTCAACACATGCTTCTCCATTTATACAACAGATCAAGGAAGGCGAGAATCCAATTTCAAATCAAATAACCTCCATATCGATGTGCAGTGCAGTTGACAGTGCACTCTCATCAACTCTGTGCTTTCTGGTGGGTAATGTGCACAATATAACTTAGAGTAGCCATTTGGCAGAAAACTACTGTAGTCAAATTGAAATAGCCTATAGTGCCTTCGTTAAAATGGAGAGCCATAATGTATGCCTGTCATTTGATGGAAAATGGTACGTTTAAATTAAGAAAAAAATTTGGAGTGCAGATGCAAAGAGCACAATGACATAGACGTCAGGATCTTATTAAAAAGTGTTAAGGTATAGTACAGCACACAAGCACAATTTGTTAGGAAACACAAGATCATGTACCAGTGACCAAAAATTTGCTGCCAGATTCTTGTCATAGTTAGCAATAAAATATGAGTTACCTACAGTGAAAGTGGCATCTTTAAACTGGTATCACAGCACAAACATTATATTGCACCAAGAGATGCAAAGGCCACATTTGACCATGTGACACAGCTAGTGTAGTATAACCTAATCTTATACAAAGCTGCTTCACAAAAGTGTCGGTGGGCAGGAAAATGCCAGTCCAGTAAAGTGGTCAGTTAGCATTAGTGAGGGGAAAAACACACACAGTTCAGTGACTGAGGACCTGATCCAAAGCCCATTGAAGTCAATGGAAAATTTCCCATTGACTTGAATGGGTTTGGGATCAGGTGATTTATTTGGATCAGATAAACATCCAAAACTTTGGATAACTGTTCAAAACTTACCCAGACAGGGCTGGCACTTCCATTAGGCGACCCTAGGTGGTCGCCTAGGGTGCCAGGATTCAGAGGGCGGCATTTTGTGCGCTCCCCACGGGGCGCACGGGAGCTTCCGGTTCCACTCCCGTCGCACCGCCGAAGAAGGACCTTCTGCTGACGTGCCGTGGAAAACAGTGGCAGGCAATTGAGCAGCTCAATGACTGCTGCTGTTGCCTGCGGCATTTCGGCGGAGGGTCCTTCTTCGGCGGCGTGATGGGAGCGGAACCAGAAGCTCCCGCGCGCCCATTGGGAAGCGCACAAAATGCTGCTCCCCGAATTCTGCCTAGGACGCCAGAAACCCTAGTGCCGCTCCTGTACCCAGACCTCTGTTGTCTGTAATTATCTGAAAAATTTGTAAGACTATACTTTCTGGTGAGTTTTCCAGTTTTTCCTGAATTTAACTAGGTGAAAAATTTTATTAGGAACAATAGTCATTGCAATATTTTGGTGTTTCTTTTCTAGTTCCACATGAGGCAAGCACTTGCAGAGACAGTTAAAGTTAAAAAACAAAACAAAAAAACCCCTCAAAATTTCTTATAGCTCAAAACACATTCAGGTTTGTTTCAAATTTTCACCAAAGTCGTGTACCATTTCTAATTCTACTTGAGCCTTTTCATTCATTCTGATTACCTGGAATTCTGGTGTGTTCTGTCTCTGAAGAAATACAATAGTATTAACTTAGACAAAAGATACCTTTTCCGCGATGCCCCAGTCCTGCAAAGTGCTGAAACAGGTGCTTAACTTGAAGCCTGTGAGAAATCCTATTGAATTCAATGGGATTAGGGACTCAGAGAAGGAACCTCTGTTCATTGAATTTTAACCAGAAAATTCAATGAAACACTCAAGTTCATCTGGCTTTTAGATGTGCTTACCACCTTTACTCTTAAATGTTAAAATAGACTATGCAGCTGTTCATCGGCTAGAATTCTGATAAAAGCAGCATCTACAAGAAAATTGGTAGGTCTATGTATAGAGAAGTGATAACAGAATACCAACAATTAGGAGTTCTCAATCCAAGGAACATGATTTGTGATGGATTTAAAAGGAGCACAGACAGCAGCATATCATAGAATCATAGAATCTCAGGGTTGGAAGGGACCTCAGGAGGTCATCTAGTCCAACCCCCTGCTCAAATTGGTCATATTATTGTGACCAATAATATCATTATTATTGGTCACAATTTTAGTATTTCTCAAGTCTTCCCATTAGTTTTCCAAGAAGGGAACAATCCTTCCATATTTGCGTAGAGTGTTCCAACTTAATCCAGGTGTACTTTTTGGTTTCCAATGCCACTGCTGTTTTCCTAGTCATTTTGGGACACTTAAAAAAACCCAAAACTTATTTTATTTACTTATTTTGCAAAACTCATTGAATTATTGAAGGAGCAGCTGGAATGAACATACTATTAAGCAGTCCTTTCCCTGCCTGCAATGACAATGATGGGAATTGGTAACCAGATAGTTATAATGGTGTCCGGTTACATATCAGTACAGATGATAGAACTCTGCTTCTTTTATTAGTTGGAGTTGCTAAACAAAAAATGAGCAGGGATTGTGTAGCAGTGCTCTCAAACTACTCTGTAGGCTAAGAGCAGAGATTAGTTGTAGGACAGGGGAATAAGGGGCAAATTTTCAGCCCGGTATTAACCAGGTCTCAATTTTTGAGGGTTCACATTGTGCCTACAAATCAGTGACTTGGATACCTAGGTGAAAATTATTATAGGGTCTAATAATTGTAGGTGCAAAATTGCACTTGCAGAAATGGAGGCTAATATTTAAAAATCTGCCTCTAAATGCCTATTAGATTTTGATTACCATATTCTGAGACTAATGAACCTCTGATTTAGTTCACTGAATATCTAACAGCGTTATCTTGCTGACTGACTGAATCTTAGGTGACAATACACAATATATATTTAGCCACAAAGGAATCTATGAGATGTGGGGATTGTAGCTTCCCTTGAGATTATAGTAAATAAATTTACCCACTTCTCTAGAGTTTTGTGCTAAGGTAAAATAAGGAAGCTTGATTGGGAAGTGTGTAGAATCACACAGCTGAAACAAAGGCAGTGATGTACTGGAAGGGGGCTCCAGGAGGCCCTTCTTAAAAATTCACCACCAAACTGAGCAGGAGGATTAGGGTTATTTCCTTGCTTCTGCTGGAGTTCACCCCTTTCTGGATATTGTTCAACCATCCCTGCGGAAAACAACTTTTATCCCTTGGGTTTATAAAGACACTTGTGAAAAGCAAATTTTTGTCCTTTGAATTGCACTAGATTCCACCAAGTTGCAGGCACTGTCAAAAAAAGCTTCCCTTGAGATTATAGTAAAGAAGCAATCTTTTTGATTGTTGGGGCAAGAAAAAGCAGGTTGTCTTATTTTCACTTTTGGCATGTCTGTAATAAGAACATTTCAATGTCTTTTTGAAAGAATAAAACTTTAACAGCATTTATTTTGTTTCTCAATATTTATTCCACCACCCTAAAGACATGGGTGATGAGCTACTAGAAAAGGAGGTATTTTGAAAAGAAGGATGGTGCAGTGGCCTGAATGCTAGCCTGGGATTTGGAGGACTCTAATTCAAGTTCCTGCCCTGCCACAGACTTCCTATGAGACCTTGGGACTCTGGGCCTCAGTTTCCCATCTGCAAAATAGGGATACTAGCACTTCTTTATCCTTACAACACCCCTGTGTGGTAGAGTACATTAAAAGTTTGTAAGAAGCTCAGATACTGTGATAATCAAGATCTTAGATAGAATAAAATTGCATTGACAACTGTCTTCCGTATTACAGCTAATTCTCTGGCAAGACCCTGATGTTTTCAGGAATAAACTGTGAAAATGTGCAAAGTGTAAATACCCAACAAAATTTCTCCTTTCTCATTTTCTACTGGTGTAGACTACTCACCTGTGTAAGGGTAGCAAGACTGGCTTTATCACAGAAAGTCTCTCATGGTTCAATTACAGCTTTCAAGAGCTTGTATTCCAGATCCCTACATTTCAGTTAAGCACAAGACATGAGCAGCTTTTGAGACGAAAGTCAGTTCTCCTTTATCAGTTTGCTCACCTAACAGAAAACTAGTTGAGAAGTTCATGAGCTTCTGTTTTCAAGTTCAGCTTCTCTCCAGTTGTTCTAATTACTAGGAAATTGCTACTGGCAGGTCTTGGGGCATTATTTTACAGTGGATGCAGAGGCACCTGTTTGACCTTGGCTTCTTTCCTTGAAAATATTTTCTTTAAAAAAAAAGTCATTAAGGATGGCAACTTGAAAAACATTTTGCAACAAAATAAGGACCAACTTTAACCCCTGCACAAACACTCACAGTTCCCAAAGGAAGTCAATGGGAGCTGCATGTTTACATTTGAAGAGAACGTAGACTTTCGAAGAGGAATCTGAAATTATTTGTTAGTAAATCAAAGCACTACATTTGGGATCCCTATTAAAGGTTGTGAAGGAGTGCTCATTTGCGCGCTCTCTCTCTCTCCAAGCCCAGTAACACAACCAGCTGAAATGAAACCCGTGATTCCATCATTTATAGAAGTCAGGTACAGAGTTAGGGGGGAAATAATAGGAAGTAAAGGAGCAGCGAAGATGGCTTTCTTCTGTCAGTTTAGGGGCCTGCGTTAGGGAAACTGCATTGGAAAAGAATGCTGACTACATGCTTCTTTTGTTTAAGAATCTGCAGTCAGTGTTTCAATTTATAAATGACTGTTTTAAAAAGGTTTATATGTTAGACATTTGTGCTTAACACATTGCTAACAATGTTAATATCAGCCCATATAAAAACTGAAATTGGTGTTAACAACATTGATCCAAGAAAGTGGCATCTCAACAAGGCAAGTAATGAGGAGAGCTCAGAGGGCTTGGAGGTTTGGCTAAGCATCCAGTAGGTCGATAAAATAATACAAACCTCTTCAGCACCCTAGGCCACCCCATCTTCATTGTGGGAAGGCTTCTCCCTCATCTCTGGAGGCAGCAGCAACATTATTTTGGGGCAGCCCCAGAGTGTTTATGTCCTCTTCCCTACCACAGTATTCTCTGGAGAGAGGCTCCATGCTTTCTGTATCTCACCCACAATACATTCTAGCAGGAAGAAACACAGCTTCCCCCATTGTGATCTCCCAGAATGCAAAGTGAGACAAGTTGTACAGTATTTGGGGATTCGCAACAATATGCATCTTTACTAGAAAGCTTATAAATGGAGCAATAGCAGCAGATGACCAGATTGTACAATCAATGGGGGAAAATCTGGGGGAGAAGTTAACTGAACATTCCTGAACCTTAAAATAAAAAAACAAAACAAAAACAAAGGATTTGTTTGAGTCCAAGGCAATGGAAAATTTCAGTCAGTTCTTATGAGACTCATAGCCTGTATATTCAGATGGGACCAGCTTAGATTTATGAAAGACAGAGGCATTTTAATCAATTAAAAACAGGGTGTGACACATTCTGCTTTGAGTTTCACCTGGAAAATTCCAATTAAATTAAGAAGTTCCAGAGGAGCAAGTGAATGAAGAATTTGGCCCAACATTGGTACTACAGGAAGGCTAAAAAGTTGTGGGAAATGAACCAGGCTCCTTTTCTCCTGGAGATTAACTAACATTCCTATGATTAATGTGATGAAGGAGACTGAAAAATTAAACTAGAAAAAATATGACAACCCCGCCACCCACTGTAAATAAGAAGTTAGAATTCTTATACATATATACATCATGTTATGTATGATACTGCATGAATTGTTATTTCTGCTTAATTGTTTCTAGTAATGGATGAATCGTGAACTATTCAGATTGGAAACAGATCCAAAAATTATCTGAACACATTTAGGCCCTGGTTCTGCAAACACCCATTTCTGATGCATAAGTGTTGGCAGGATTGGAGCTCTTGTTTGTAAAATGTACAAGAATACATGTTACCAACAATGGAACAGCTTATTAATGGTTTGGGTCAAGATGTGGTGTTATGGTGCTTTAATCATTATCTTTGGGAATTCTGACTCCTGCCACATTGCTGGAGCCAGGAAACATCTGATTTCTTCCAAGGTTTACCAGACTAATATTGCAGTTTTGAGTGAAGGTTAACAGTGGCACTTTATCTTCATCATTAGTTTTTAGTAGATGTCAGAGTATCATTTAAGACTATAGTAACATATAAACTATTTTGTGTTGTGTACAGCTATGCCACCTGGGATCCCACAGGCAAAGCTGGGTCATGCCTGAGACACCTCCAAAGAAAAACCCCTGTGCTCCAGAAAGTGATGTTAGCGATTCAGTATATGGCACTTTTCCCTCTGAGTCAGTATTGAACCAATACTCTGCTGTTTAGAGGTGTTAACTGTCAGATGAGATCTAAACCCGAGGTTCTGACCCCTTGACGTAATTAAATACCGTGTGGCTCTTTTCCCAAGAATAGGAAGTTAGCCTTGATCACTTGGCTATTCTAATCCTATTCTATTCCTGTTTTCTTTATTAAATGTAAATGTGGATGTATTATTGTTTATCCAAAAATATACATGATGTGCATCACGGCCAATGTACTGTTTATAGGCCAAATCCAGCTCCCATAAGAGTCAGTGGGATTTTTTCCATTGACTTCAGTGGGAGTTGGATCAGACCCTATGAGAGCAGCCTTAATTTCTGGGATTTCCATTTTTCAAAGGGCTTGATTTTTCTACAGTTGCTAACTTAATAGATCCTGGTCCATGACTAAGGCACTTAGGTGCTACAGTATTACAAATAAAATACAACAACAGAAGGGGCTTTTTTGCATTAAATCTTCACTGGTTATCTTCATTGATTTTTCTCCTGTTCTCATACTTTGCTTCTCACCTATAAAAATCTTTTAAGAGGAATTCAGGTTTCTTTTTAAAAATTTAAATGGAGCTTTAAAATAATCAAATGTGACTACACAATCATTAACAAAAGCACACAAATAAACAAATCTGTTACTAAACACTTCTGCAATATGCTTGATAGCAAACCCTCAAAAATGTGCATTTTGCCAAACGGTGTTTATAAAAAATTAGTGGTATCTCCACTTCCAGCAAAAAAAATACCACTAGAAGATGTTACTGTGGGGTGTCACACAATTAAGATTTCATTATTTGTATAAATAAACTACTCATTGGTATAGCATGAAGTTTTAGAATAAATAATTAAAAGTAAATAACCACTGAAAATTAAAAACAAAAAAGTATTGCATCATTCTATTTGTTTACTTCCTGACTAACTTGTAAAATTCAGTAATTTACAATGGGTTTCCCAGTCGTTAGTATGAATAAGCCAGGATTTTCCTGTGTGCGTGTCTCTGCATGTGTGCGAGACAGACAGACAGACACACACACACACACCAGTAGAGCTAGTCTGGAAACAGATTTACATTTTGCAGGAAATTCCAACATTTTGAAATTTGCTTTCATCCCAAATCAGAACTAAAAGTCAAAATTTTGAAATTTACTACAAAATGAATATTCTGACATATTTTGTTTTGGAAACGTCACAACAACCTTATCACAAGAAGGTTGAAATGTTTCATTTCTATAAATTCAAAAATTTTGTTTTATTCTTTCAATTTTTATGTTATAATTTATGTTTTGACATGTATTATACCATAAATCATCATATAGCATAAGCCAAAATGAAACATGCTGATAATTTCCAATCTAAAATTTCAAAAACATCGATATGTTCCCATGAAACATTTTGATTTTGTTGAATTAGCATTTTCCAGTGGAAAACTGCTTCATTGAAAAAAAATTATAACACACATTGGTGTCTTCTGGATTGCAAGTTGCTATATAAAAAGCAAACTCTACACAATAGGAATTCGCCTAAGAGAGACAATTACATACATTGGTAATATTGCATAAAAAAATCTCTAATACTAAACTGCACAATAAAGTGGAGGATGGAAAGGTGAAGGTTAGACATGGAAAAAAGCATAGATATGCCTGTGCTTAATAGCTCTCTAGCTTGTTAACTAAATACAGGGCTTCTACTGCTCTTTTCACAAGAAAAAAAACTCCAGGGCTGAGACTTGCTATTACTACAGTATATCCTCAGATTGTCTGAGCATGAATCACAGGTTGGATTCAAAGAGACTGTATGGGCAATTCAGAAAGAAGAATTTCACACTAAAGGGGCCGGTACTGTGGGCAAAACTTAGGTGAGCATGCAGCACTGCATGTGAAGCAACCCCATATTACCGTGAGCATGCTGGTCTCTCATAGTGTGTGAGGTACGTGTGAAATTCCATTATAGAGTTTGCATCTCCATCATTTGTTATCCACAGAGATGGACAGGTATTTCTTGCAATAGTGAAAGGAAAATACAATATGGATAACAATTCAATTATGTTCTAAAATTCAGTCCTAGAGAAAAGTTTGTGAATGGTATAGATCATCCCAATAGGGTGCTTGCTGGTGCTATAAAAGCAAACAATGACAGGAAATGTTGGAGCCAGAATTTAAATACCAGTAAATCTGAGAGATATTAAATGATTCTGAAGCACGCAAGAGATGTTTTGAAGCATATATTATCTTTATATGTCTGGCAGAGAAAAATACTGACATCATTCACTCAAGAGACTTGATTCAAATGCACACTGGTTACATAAAAAATTGGTAGAGAGAGATAAAAAGAAAGTTGTCATAGCTGTCTGTGTCACATTCCAATTTCAAGCACCCCCACTCTTTTTTTCTTTAATTAGTTTCTTAGAATTTTTATTTACTATATTTTTCTTAATGTTATATAAATGCTTTTCTGAGTGGGATCAATACATTCTCATTTGGCTGGGGTGGTATAACACCATCACACTTTCCTCCCCTGCCACCACCACACACGCAACTTGTTTTTAAAAGGACATTGTCCAGTAGGTTAAGGTCTTTTTTAAAAAATATGACAGGAAATATTCTTCAGGTGTTAAAGATCTATTGTAAAAATTATTTGTCACTTCACCCAACACCACTTGAAATTGTTAGTGCATTGTGAACATGATGTACCAACTGTCATCCATGCCAGTAGAGGGAGCAAAAGTTATTAATAAAAACCCATGTTTAGAACTGTTTTGACAGCTTTGCTACATCATCAGTAGTGCCAACTATCGTGGTTTTATCCCATTTGGTCAGAAATTGGGGGTGGGAGTAGGGGCGGGGGTAAAACCACAGCTGCTGGAATCAAGACCTAACATACAAATCCAAGCTTTTATTTATTTATTTATTTATTTAAAGTAAGTTTCTGAGCCATCAGGGTTGTGGAGAAAAGCTGGAAAATGTGACCCTAGTGTACTCTAAAGGCTCAGAAACCAGAAATAACCCCAAATTATTAATTTGAAGCTTTTTGGCTCATGATCCCTAGTGTTCCTTAGCAAGAAGTTATTCAACAAGAAGGCTGAGCTATCGAAAAGAGACTTTTATTAAGCATGCTGAGTGTGGTATTGCAGCCTGGCCTCTGCATTGCATTCCACCAAACTGAGTCACTCCTGAAACCTGACCATCTTTATTCAGTTTCACTCATCGCCGTGCTCCTCGGACCCAAACAAATGAATGGAAAAATACACAGGAACATGGGAATTGGCATATTGGTTCAGACCTAGACCTGTCTCCAACAGTGGCCAGTATACCTGTTGCCTCATAGGAAGATACAAGAAACACTGCTTTAGGCAGACGTGGGATAATCTGTCCCTCAGAGAAATCTCCTCCTAATACCGAACTATAATACTAGTTATAAATTGGCTTGAGACCTAAAGCATGAGGTTTTATATTCCTTCTCAAGCTTTATTTTAGTATTGACTATAACAATTCTGGATGTTCTTTTACTGGCTGTTATACAAAACCAAATAACAATCCTCTGGAGCATCTAGAAGCGTATGGCAACATCCAAAACTGGATTTCATGTTACCACATTATTGCCACAATAGTAGACATGTAGTAATGATGATCAGCCTGGATCTATTGCTTTATATTCAGAGCACTTAAAACATTAAGTTATTCTCAAAGTACAATAGGTAAGTAAATATTATTTCCCCCATTTTACACAAGGAAATGTAAGCGACTTTTCACTTGGTGCATCAAGGACATATCTGGATTAAAACTAAGTAGTTTCCTTGCTCATCATACCATGCTCAACTATGGTGCTTCTCTGATAGCTGTTCAAAAATGATTAATCTGGAAAAGCTCTGGAGATAAATATTTATTTTAATATCTTCAGATAACAACATGGACTGTGACTTTGGTCAGATCATGGAAGCTAATCAGAGATAACTTGTGCCACTACTTTCTTGGAGGCCTTCATTGATTTCCAAGATGCTGCATTGTGGATTCAATGGGAGGTGTTCTGCCTTCTGAGTCAGTATTAAACCAATGCCCCAGTATGGTGTTAGGTTAGTACTGACAAAAGTACTATGATTTGATTGAGATCAGGAATCAAAAGGGTGCAGTGCAACTGCTTTGCACTCCACTGCCAGTGAAATCTGGTTTAAGAGCCAGTGTGGCCAGTCCTGGAAGAATCAACCCACTGTAGGCATCCTTCTGTGGTGCAGATCAACTGTACCAGCTCTGATGCCACCTCCATTCTTGCAGCCACAAAACACGGTATGACTGGAGCACAATGGGTGTAGTTGGGGCTTCCCTGTTCATCCACAGCTGCCATTTTGGTATCTTGGGGTTCTTGGTAGCAGCATAAACTAGAGCAGCCTTCAGGCCTAGGATAAAAAGAGTGCACATATGTTTTAGGCAACCTTTGTGCTCCTTCCTAACCTGTGCTGTGTGTACCTCAAATGTAGCTAGGGATCCTGCCCAAAGTCTTAGGATCACAGAAATTAGAGATAGAATACATCTGTTGGGTAGACTAGGCTGTGAACCCAAGCACTGCACTACCAATTCCCTACCGTACATGAACTGATTCACTCTTCAGTCTAGTTAAGCATCTCATTTGATGGGTCTTTCATCACTGTCCTCAGGAGATTGTTCCATAGCCTAACAGATTTCATTGTCAGGAAGCTGGTCTTGATCGCCTGTGACAACTAAAGATCCGGCTGTCGTCCTGACAAGAGCAGGTTTATTAGACCCAGTTAATTTACCAGATTCCAGTTTGGGACTTAATTTTTCAAACGTGTCCACTGAGTTTGGATGCTCAACTTGAGTGATTATCACAGGTGTTGAGCTTCTACTTCCACATGAATTCAACTAAACAGGCCCTAAGTCTGTCAAATTTGGATATCCAAAAGTTGGTTTTGAAAATTTAGGCTGGAATGACTACCTTCTGTCTGTCTGAATTCTCAGTTTTACTTTAGTACTTTAGTCTTCTTCACTATATGATGTCCGCTCTTTGCTAATAGGTGAAGTGATTCCTTCTTATAAAGGAGAAAAATTGTGGCTGTAAGTCACTGCCCAGGACTTGAGGGGGGCAAGGGGACTAAGGAGGATCTGTGGACTGATGGAGGTATTGTGCCTTCCTCCAGAAACCCTGAGGGAGCATGTGTTGCCCCTCTAATACCCATGCTGGCCCAAGTCAGATGATTGGTGTTAAGAAAGCTGGGCTCTAGCCAAGGTCCTCCTGGCCCATTTGAAGAGTACAGAAGTTGTCTCCCTTAGTCCTTGAGCCCTGGGGAGAGCAAGGATAGGATTGTGCCTGGTCCCTGCACAGGAAGTGAGAAGCTCCTTGAATCCTTTCCCAATTGAGTACTCACAAAGAGAGAAGCATAGTTAAGCCCAAAGTACTTTGGCAAAGGAAGGCACTATTCAGTGTGAAATCGGATGCTGTTATTTTAAATGCTGTGCTACACTTTAATACTTGGCTACTATATAGCCAAAGCTCATTTATTAATATACTATCTAGTTTATACCACATTCCCATTTCTTGTCATTAGTGACAGCCTAACTAAGATTAAAGACAAGAGAGTTCAGCAACTGTGATTTGGTGTTTTGTTTTTGTTTTTTCACGGTGGAGAGATTTGAGAAGCTAAATGAATTGAGAAACACATTCTAAAGGAATTTTGAGTTAGCCAGCAAGGAAGTGTGGAGCAAACTATATACACTCTATCACTGTGTGCTCTCTATTTGGCTTTGGCAATAAGCTCACCAAGGAATAAAATCTATTTACAACAACTGAAGGGAAAAAGTACAAATAGAAAAATTACCATAGCAGTGGAAATTGTCTGCTCTTATATTGTGAGACCGGCTGTTCTTGGCTTCATCATTTGTAAGTTTGCTGTACGAAGGGTGAATACACCCCATTATTGGAGCTGTGCACAACCTAGCCAGACCTAAATGCCAAGACATAAGCAAGTGAGAGTGAAGCATCAGTGGCAAATTGGAATCTAAGGCCTTTTGTGCTTGTTAAATGGTGGAATGATTATAATTGGAAAAAGTGATGTGCATTAGTTCTGAGTGAATGTACAAGAAATGACAAGCATGTAACTTAATGATTACTTCACAACACTCAGGACTGCCTTCTGGTCTTCCACTGTGCAGCTCAGCCCTACAGCAGAGAAAACTGCACGTCTTCTCCAGCTATTCATGGGCATCCTCCACAGGTCACATGGAAATAACCCTGAAGCGATAAGTCTTGGTTTAGGAAGTCTACTGCTTAAGCTTGTATAAGTCATTGTGACAGAGTTTTTTTCTCTCCCCACAAACCTTTATTTGTTGGCAGCAACTGGTCAGAGTCTTGTTTTAAATGAAGCTAAAAACTGTATGTTTAATCTCATGGGAAGTGAGGTATCAGAAATGATGCTGATCATATTTATATGATTTATTGGATGAAACCTTTCCAATGTGTTTTTGTTTCATATTCCTATACTGTATCTCATTGCCATGATATCAAAAATGCAAAAAAAAAGTTTCTCTGACAAACTTAATAGAATTATTTCAAGTGGATACGAAAATTAACACTTGAACATTGTGGCTCCATTAGACTTACGTTTCAGTTTTTATAATTGGTAGAAATATTTTTTCCAGAATATAAGAAGCCACAATAAAATTAACTCTCCTCCATTTTAAAATAATCTTTGATTTAGGAGGAAAGGGATTGCCAAGAATTTTCTAAGTGATAGGTATATGCTTTGTGCCAGACTCGCATAAAGATTCAGGGTTAAATGCTCCATGAAAATATACCATACATAAATCTACCCACCAAAGTAGCAGGCAAAGTGTCAAGAGGCAATAATCTCCAAAGACAGTTTTCCCTGACAACAGGAACCTTGTCAGGGTCAGAGTTACACAGGTCCTGGATAGAGCTGAACTTGTATGTTGAACAAATAGTTTTCAAGGGATGTTACACTTTGTAATTAAGCAATACGGCCAAACACAGTGATCTCAGTCTTTCCAGTTATCCTTTGGAGCAGTGAAGCACCAACGGTAAGATGACATGGATAAAGAATGCCCAATGGTAATTCTTTTCCTAGGTGTATTTGTAAATTTTAATATGCATTCTTTCAACTCAGAAAAACCCCATCGTCTCAGGTTCCTGACCTGAATTTTTAATAGATAAATGCAAACTTGAAATTCCTTGCTAGGCCACTTGGTGGCACATGATGAGGTGCAGTGTACAATTAAACTAGAAAGTTCATAGAACTTGAGAGTCCTGACTTCCAGTCACTTCTTGTAACCAAACACCAGACATTTTTAGCTAACTCACCTGACGGTTCAAAGCAAGATTCCCTCATCAATTTCCACTTCCTTATAACTCTTTCTTGCTTTTATAATGAGCGTTAACAGTGCACCTAATTACTTTTTGCCTCAATACTATTTATTTCAGTTTTGCAGGAGTCCTTTTTAGGTAGTGCTCCTGAATAGCCATGAGGTTCCATTTGTACCCATTGCATTTCTCAACACCATTTTGTGAAATCTTTGGAAGGAACTGCTCTGTTTAATGGAATAGTGGAGAAAAAACTTTTGTTCTCTTTTTCATTAGTGATGACCATTTGAATATATGATTTACTGTGGAAAGGGACGTTAATAAGAAAAGCTTTTTTTACATTTATTAGTGGAAAGAAGGCCTGACAGTTGGGAAGGAGAATGTATTATAAAGATTATCGTGTAGGTAATATCCTGTATATTGAGTCTAATTACCCATTTAAAGTTAAAACAGGAGTTGTTAAGAATATAGTGAATTACTCTCTAATGATTAGTGATGAGAATCACCTAGATAATGAAATCGGTATTGAGAAACAGATTTTTAGGCAGAATGATTATCCTGTGAGATTGATTAAAAGGATAATTGTAGAACAATGTAACCTTTTCCATAATAATGGAGTTGAACTTGTTTAAGGCCATTTGTCATAATAGCTCTGCCATATCATAAAGAGATTTACCACTGATTAACAAGATATTTATTACTTACAGTAAAGTGAGGTATTGTCACACCTAAGCAATATGGCTTCAATATATCTGCATCAAAAGTTAAAGATATAGTCGAATCATTTCAAGTACTTAGATGTATAAAATTCCACACAGTTGCACATTGTCTGATGTAGAATAATGTAAATAGATCATACAGTGTAATGCTGAAAAGTAGTTGAGTCTTGGGGATGAGTTTTCCATTCCCTTTGCTCTGAGGTCCGATGGGACTAACACTATAGCACTCTTTCACTTGTACTGGCATGCTTATAAGACCAGACTGATTTTCAACAGTTGAAACAGCAAGAGAAAACATCAGACATCTTTAAGGTTCTACCCACAAGAACTTTTGAAGGAAAAAGAACCTACAGTTTGAGATGAGAACAGTTTCTAGTCTTTGTGACATTTGTGGAAAAACTGAAAAATAGAGAGAGAGAGTTTTTTTGTTTTGTTACAGAATGTGGGGAATTCTTCGAACAAGGTGCAATCTTGTGACATTTTATCAGCATGCTCAAGTAGTAAAGCATTGACAGAAAGGAATTTTTTTCTTAATTTGTTTTAGAAGGGCAGCTGGATTTTCACTTGTGAGTACAGCAGGGATGATGAAAACAGGAATCAGCCCCTCAAGGAAGCAAAATGACCACAATGATGATGGTGAAGATATGAGTCACAGACTTTGAGGAGATAAAACAAGGTGTCCAGGCTCTGTTCTCACATGTCCCTTTCACAAAGACAGACCCACTGACCAATTTTTCCCCATAGACTGCACTTATTCAGGTAATCCCATAAATTTACAGGGAATCCTCTATCTTAGCATTCTTGCTTTTTTTAAAAAATCGCAGCACGTGGTTGATAATGAGCATGTGCACATGCAGGAGTGTGCGTGGATATAATTATTGAGTGAGAGATTGTGCCACACACTCTCAAAGAAACTGAGTAACCACCTGATCAGCATCCTGTGCGGCAGACAGGAGAAGGTCAAGAATGAGCTCTCAAAACTGGAGACTCTCATACAAAACCAAACTTCTACACAAACGTCCAGGTGGCTGGACTTTACAAAAACAAGACAAGCCATTTACATTGCACACATTACTTCTCTACAGAGGAAAAAGGACAGTAAACTATCTAATGTCCTGCATGCCACAGGGGGCTACAACAGTGGTACCCATAACTCACCCAACAATGTTGTTAATCTATCCAACCATACACTTAGCCCAGCAGAAGAGTCTGTCCTATCTCAGCGACTCTCTTTCTGCCCCACCATCCTCATGCACATGATACAGTTCTGCAGTGATCTGAAAGCCTACTTTCGCCGTCTCCGACTCAAGGAATATTTTCAACACACCACTGAACAGCGCACTGACCCACAGGAACCCTCCTATCAACACTACAAGAAGAAGAATTCTGCATGGACTCCTCCTGATGGTTGAAATGACAGACTGGACTTCTACATAGAGTGCTTCTGCAGACATGCACAGGCTGAAATTGTGAACAAACAGCATCACTTGCCCCATAACCTGAGCCATACAGAATGCAACACCATCCACAGCCTCAGAAAGAACTCTGACATTATAATCAAAGAGGCTGACAAAGGAGGTGCTGTAGTCATCATGAACAGGTCAGATTATGAACAGGAGGCTGTCAGGGAACTCTCCTACACCACATTCTACAAGCCACTATCCTCTGATCCCACTAAGGAGTACCAAAAGAAACCACACCATCTACTCAACAAACTCCCTGCTACAGCCCAGGAACAAATCTACACAGACTCACCCCTAGAGCCCCGATAAGGGGTATTGTATCTGTGTGGAGGCCAAGAATTAATTAATAAAGGTTTGAAGGGATCTTAATGTATGTTAGCTAATTAGCAGAGGTTAAGATGTTACCCTGTATCTGGTGCAGAGTGAATTGTGTGAAAAGTCGTTACGACCTTGTGAATTGCAGTCTTGTTTTCTGTTCTAGTATTGCAGACAAATAAGATAATGAATAGGCTTATGTATAAACAAATGCAAATGTTTACTTTTACTGTCTCCAGGTTTGCTAGCCACTGTCTGTTAAGAAGGTATAAAAATTATTATGATTGTTTACTAATTGAGAGAGATCCGTCCAGGACAAGGGGCAACCCAGTTCCTGACACTCTCTCCCTCTTGTGTTCACTAGAGTATTATAATAAAGTATTTGTTTTTGCTGCACCCAAACATAAAAGCGAGAACTGAGTTTTTCTTCGACAATTTGGGGGCTCGTCCGGGATGGCAACGCCCACGGACACACAGACGGCTGCTACGGATCGTTCCCCTTCGAACCCCATGGCGCCACAATAGAGGTAAGAGACCTTTTGAAATCTCTATTGGGGTATCGGAGGAGGACTGTCTGTGGGGGACGTCTGTTTCTGCTGGGCTCACGCCATCTGAACTTTTTGACTGTGCAGCAGGATCAAATGCAGAGTGGTATTGGGGAGAGGCCCCAATAAGGTTAGTTTATAGCAGTACTGGGAACTGCTGAGTTGGCCAACAGGTAATGCATAAGGTAATGCATTAGAATGCACCGGTGCTGAGGGGTTTTTACCGCCTCAAGAGGGGTTGTCATACCGCCTCATGGTATTGGTCCGGACCAGGTAACGATGCATCTTGGTTAAAAGAAAAAAAAATTTTTTTAAAAAGGTTAAAAAAAGGGTTAAATAGAGGAAAAGAGGCCTTGGTGTGTGTGTGTGTGTATACCTGTGTGAGTGTTTGTTACTGGAAGACGCCCAGATTGCCCTGTGAAGCGATTGCTAATGATCAGGAGTAGTCTAACGCAAGCCCAGTAACTAGTGGATCTTTAGGAGATCCGACCCACGGTGGGCTGACTCAGCTTGGCATAGTCCGGCGAGGAAGCTGCCTGGGTCTAGGAGTGTGTGAACCCATCTTCCCTCCCTTTCCCTTCTGTGTGGGCTACTGACAATCTGATCATCTCCCTGGAAGCAATTAGAGTATGCGGCTTTATCTCCCAGAGATTAGCCGACGCTCTTTGCTGAAAGGGGGTGTAAGAGGGTCGTAGTCTTTCTTGTGAGTCTCTCCTGTACGTGAGTGCCCTGTAGGGAGGGATTCTTAGATTCTGGTCCGCTAGCGCGGACAGGGACCCCCTCAGTTGGTGTGACTGGAAAATGGGGGGGGAACAGTCTAAACTTTCCACTTTACCCCCTAAGGGTACCCCAGCATATTACATGTACGTACATTATGGTCCTAAAACCTGCAGGTATTTAAATGATTGGAATCTGTACACGCGTGAAAATTCATTTAAACAATGCCCATTAGAAGGTACCTTTGAGTTAGATAAACTTACATACCTCAGAGAAACCCTTAAATCACACGCCTCTGCTGCACAGTGCGAGCAGTTTCTGTCTTGGTGGGAGGAAGCAACAAAGAGACTCCATGAGTCTCGGGTGCGGAGTCTGAAGGACTCCCAGGAGAAATTAAAAACTGAAGTACAGGATTTAAAACTTAAATGTCAGACATCCAAATGTCTTCCTGCTTCAGTGCAGCCCTCTGCTTCTCTTTATCCTCAATTAGTTAAACCTGAAAGTGAGGAGGAGACTACAGAAGATATAGTGGATTTTTTTAGCAGCATTCCACAGCCGCAGCCCGTTCCCCCCACGGCCCCCCCTTCTCGGGCTGTGCAGGCAGTGATTGTCTCGCCGCCGCAATTATCAACTGCACAAGTTGTTCATTCTCCTTCTTCGGAAGAATTATCTTCTTCCCTACTGACTGACACCAGTAGTCCGGTTAACCCTGCTTCTGCTGATAACCATGCCGGCTACTTTCTTAGAAGCACGACACAGGCACTCCAGGCTCCTTTAAGAGACTTGCCTGGAGCTGGAGCTATAGGGGGGTTAGTTAAGGTACATGCCCCTTGGACACCTGGAGATCTTAGGAACTTGGTGAAAGAATTTCCTAAAATCAGGGAGGAGCCAGTAAAGTTTAGAGAAGAGCTCCAGACAGTGATTCAGTGCTATAATCCATCTTGGGCAGATATTAATCAACTTTTACGAGCTGTACTGCCCGCTGAAGTTCAGCAACGACTTAACAGACAGGCAGCTTGGCCTGATGCCGACCCTGGTATTGGGGATGCTTTGACAGAGGCTAGGAATCGTCTCTTGACCTCTATTTCAGAAGTTTGTCCTAAGAAAACAGATTGGACCAAGATTGCAAATTGTAAACAAAATAAGGGAGAATCCCCTGCTGATTATCTTGATCGACTGACAAAGGTCTTTGAACAGCATTCGGGAATTACTGATCCAGCTGATAATGCCAGGGAAGCGGTAGGAGCTGCTTTTGTTCAGGGACTCTTGCCAAAAGTTCAGCCATCTGCTAGCCAAGATCCATAAACCTGGAAATCCTGGACGCCCCATCATCTCAGGCATTGGCACTCTTACAGCAGGATTATCTGGCTATTTGGACTCTCTCCTCAGACCCTAAACTACCAGCACTCCTGGCTATCTTCAAGACACCACCGACTTCCTGAGAAAACTACAATGCATTGGTGATCTTCCTGAAAACACCATCCTGGTCATCAGGGATGTAGAAGCGCTTTACACCAATATTCCACATGAGGATGGACTACAAGCTGTCAAGAACGGTATCCCTGATGAGGCCACAGCACACCTGTTGGCTGAGCTCTGTGACTTTGTCCTCACTCACAACCATTTCAGATTTGGGGACAACTTATACCTCGAAGTCAGCGGCACTGCTATGGGTACCTGAATCCCCCCACAGTATGCCAACATTTTTATGGCTGACTTAGAACAACGCTTCCTCATCTCTTGTCCCCTAGCGTCCGTCCTCTACTTGCACTATATTGATGACATCTTCATCATATGGACCCAGAGGGAGGAGGATCTTGAAGAATTCTACCTGGATTTCAACAATTTCCACCCTACCATCAACCAACCTGGACCAATCGACACAAAAGATCCACTTCCTGGACACTACAGTGCAAATAAGTGATGGAAACATAAACACCACCCTATACCAGAAACCTAATGACCACTATTCTTACCTACATGCCTCCAGCTTCCATCCAAGACACATCACACGATCCACTGTCTACAGCCAAGCCCTAAGATACAGCCGTATTTGCACCAATCCCTTAGATACAAACACCTACAAGATCTTTATCAATTATTCTTAAAACTACAATACCCACCTGGGGAAGTGAGGAAACAGATTGACAGAGTGAGACGGGTACCCAGAAGTCACCTACTACAGGACAGGCCCAAAAAGGAAAATAACAGAACACCACTGGCCATCACATACAGCCCCCAGCTAAAATCTCTCCAGCACATCATCAATGATCTACAACCTATCCTAGAAAACTATCCTCACCCTCACAGACCTTGGGAGGCAGGCCAGTCCTCACTTACAGACAGCCCCCCAATCTGACACAAATACACACCACAACACAGAAACACTAACTCAGGAACCAGTCCCTATAACAAACCCCATTGCCTACTCTGTCCCTATATGTACTCTAGCAACACCATCATACAACCCAACCACATCAGCCACACCATCAGGGGCTCATTCACCTGCACATCTACTAATGTGATATATACCATCATGTGCCAGCAATACCCCTCTGCCATGTACATTGGCCAAACCAGACAGTCTCTACATAAAAGAATAAATGGACATAAATCAGACATCAGGAATGGCAACATACAAAAGCCGGTAGGAGAACACTTCAATCTCCCTGGACATTCAATAACAGATTTAAAAGTAGCCATCCTGCAACAAAAAATCATCAAAAACAGATTTCAAAGAGAAACTGCAGAGCTACAATTCATTTGCAAACTTAACACCATTAATTTGGGCTTGAATAGGGACTGGGAGTGGCTGCTCACTACGAAAGCAATTTTCCCTTTCTTGGTATTGACATCTCCTCATCAATTATTGGGATTGGACCCAATTGAATTGGCCTGATTGAATTGGCCTTGTCATCACTGGTCTCTACTTGTAAGGTAACTCCCTTCTCTTCATGTGCCAGTATATTTATGCTTGTATTTGTAATATTCATTCCATGCATCTGAAGAAGTGGCTTTTTTACCCACGAAAGCTTATGCCCAAATAAATCTTTAAGTTGCCACTAAACTCCTCGTTGTTTTCACAGAATTATTGAAAACTGTGCCTATAAAATAGTTCCTCAAATACTTAAAATAGCCTTATATTAATAACATCACCGTCTAAATGATCACACACATTTTCTGGAGTAGGGGTGTAAACTTAAATTCTAAGAAATTGTTATTGTCAGTTAAATTTGTTATTTAAATTTTAAAACATAACAAAACTATGTTATCTTGAATTGTATAACAATATTTTAAGCAACTTTGTGCTCAGAGAGGTTGAGGGGAGAGCTGTTGACTAACAAGTAATAATTTGGTATGTGCCCAACCTTAACCTCACTTGGCATCAGAGCTGTAGTCTAAAATTGGCTTCACTTTGACCATTGCAGCATCAACCATTTGGCTAGAATAAATGTTTTCATTGGCAATGTAATTGATATTGCACTGTTATTTGTGGGGCTGATAGCTAAACCAGACTGCTGTATTCCCAAATTATTAGATAAAGCTTATAAAGAATTGTTGGTTTATTTGATATGGTCTAATGAACCTGATAATTAGTTTAATTTGATGATTTTATATTAACCTACTTTCTTTTATTTGATTTGTTTATATTTATTTTATTTTATACATTTTGCTTAGTTATTTAGTTTAATTAATAAAATATATAAAATTGGAAACCCGTGTGTTCGGACATTTCTTCCCCAGATGTCAAGGTTCAGGACCTCAGAAGTTCCAGAGTAGATTACAGAAATAATAGTGTGACCCATCTAGTGGCTGTCCACGGAACTGCTCTTACAGTCCTCATAACTGGTGTCAGAACAGAACATGATCAACTTTCCTTCAAAAGGTAATAATTTCTTTCAATAAGCAATGTTAGTTCCAGAACATTGTGTGGATACCAGCCAGTCATCCTAAACTCTGACCAATTTGCCATAGCACAATAATACACCTCTAACCTTTCTAACCCATAAAACTATGGCCAAGGTCCATATGAATAAAGCCCATTAAAGAAACACTACTCAACCTACTTCTGCATTTCTTTCACCAAAGCCAAAATTCATCCACCACACATTCAACTGGGCTCCCTTCATCAAGAGGAAAGTTTAAATCACCACCAACCACTAACAAAGTATTACTCTCAACCATAACAACCAACTCTGCCAGCTCTTTTCTAAAATGCTCCTCTTTTTCCACAGGTCTACTTTGTGGCAGGGCATATGCTGACATCACACAGATAACCACACTCTCTATCATCAACCACACGGCTATCCATCTGTCTCCTTTTTTTCTTTCTATCCTCATGACACCCTTAGCAGTCTCTGCGCTCATGATGATAGTATCTTCATTCATTTTCTTTTTTTCTCCAGACCAAAAACTTTTACATTCACCTTTCAAGATTTTGCTTTTGCCTCTGTACTACCTAGTTTTCTGAAGACCTAGCATATAGATTTTCCTTTTAGCCTTTGCCTCAACCACCTCTCCCGACCTACCCATAAGTGAACCTATATCCCAGGTCTTTGCCGATTTTACCATTGCCTAGAAAATGGAGCATCGGTTACCTCAAACGTGGTAACATGTTTTAGATTACTCAAACACAAAGAATCCATGATACACAACGAAACTATCCCTATAAAGGTCACACAAGACTCATACCAAAGTAATCTTTACTGATTTCACATGTGGAATATCTATGATGGTATGACATGGTGCAGGGGCACTACCTAGGCACCACTATACAAAGGAAAAGGCCATCAGGAGAGACAGAAGTAGGGAGAAAGCAGGACTCTGATCCTAGCTTTCAAAAGCTAGCTTGATTCCTGGATGAGTTTTTATTTATAACTTTTTGCTTGTGTTACCTAACTTGATTTGTATTTATAATGACATGGACTCGCAGCAGCATCGGAGGCTAATGTGCTATTGTAGTGCACATGCCAATGCACTCTGTGCAACAGAGCAGGGAACTCTGTCCTGTCAGTCCTGCACAGGCTTCACTACCACTGCACAGTACAGCTGTTCCTTCTGTGAGGTCTGGATTCGTATCCTGTGCAGCACCAAGAATGCTAGCTGTACTTGACCAATCCAATAATGCTAACTAAATAATGTTAAGTCAGCAGACTATTGATGGAGTTCAGAGAAGCTGCAGGGATGATCAGGAGGCCGAAGGACTAAGGAAGGGGAGAAACCCCCCATTACTTGGGACTCAACTAGACTAAACACGTGGAAGGGAGAAACAAAAAGCTTTGTAAAACTGGCATTTCCTTTTTAAAACTTGTGCTTTTGGTTCATTTCTCCAGCTGTAGGTGACTGAAAAATGTTGCAGGCCTTTTGCAGGACAAAAGTGAGTATTAGTGTTCTGAGACTCTGCCACAGATCTATAAACTTAATAATGCCGTTCTTTGAGGAAAACACAACAATAGCAGGTTCAGACAATGTGCAAAATACCTATCCAAATCATGGCACATATGTGGATCTGAGATCTTATGCTGTTTTTGTAACGATTCCATTGTCACTTATAATAAAATCAGAGGGAAAGACCTTGAGAGAGAAACTGCTTTTTATTTGTTCCTGAGACTTTGATAGCATGTTGGCTGCTGTGTGATCTTTATAAAACTCAAAGGTGCTAAGTGCAGCTTGTTTCTTGAGAGTCAATGCCAGCAGGACAGACACATTTTTTGTAATAAACACCCAATGTGCTGTGACACTTCTGTACTCAAGTGTGTGTCTTCATACAATATTGCACCAGCTCCTCAGCTGAGGATCTGGCTGAGAATCTGTTATGTGACTATGTTTATCTAAGTACTTGGCGTCCATCATTGTAGCATCTGAATGTCTCCCAAGGACTTTTAAGAACAGAAATAAAAATGATTTTTCTTCCGTCACAGACTGTAGAATATAGGCTTTTCTTTGTTTGCTTCTTTAAATCTGCATGGGGTGGATGAGAGGGTGGGTGAGCATGATGTGGGAAGAAATTACCGAGTAAAAAATTCCAAGGAATGAGTTTTACATTTAATTCTGAAAGTGGTGAGGTCTGTGTGATATCTTTATCTAGTCTGGGCTCAGTGGCTATGAAAGTTCTGTCTCCTGTCCTCATAAGCCTCCTCTTATTAGTTGACTATTTCATGGTTCCAGAAGAATGTAGCTGTTGTGGAAGTTCACTGTCACACAAGGAGAGATTGTCTCTCAAGTAACTACAGCTATATATACACCATATACACTACACACCATAATTCTATGGTGAGTTGTGAAGTTCTTTAACTGACACTGTTTTCAGTGAGAAAGTGGTGTGGAGGCTATGATGTGCCCCCTCTGTTTTCTTTTCTCTAGACTAAACACTCAATTCTTTTAACCTTTCCTGATAGGTTACATTCTCTAATCATCTGATCATTTTTGTGGCTGCCCTCTGGACTCTCTCCAGTTTGTTCACATCTTTCTTTAAGTGCAGTGCCCAAAACTGGACTCAATACTCCCACTGAGGACTCACCTGTGCTGTGTAAAGCAGAACAATTACCTCTCCTGTCTTACATACAACACTCCTGTTAACACATCCCAGAATGACATTTGCCTTTTTCGCAATAGCATTGTACCATTGACTAGTATTCAATTTGTGATCCACTATAAATCCCAGATCCTTTCCTGCAGTACTATTACCTAGCCAATTATTCCCCATTTTGTATTTATGCATTTGGTTTTTCCTTCAAGAATGCAATACTTTTCCCTTGTCTTAACTGAATTTCATCTTATTGACTCCAGACTAGTTATCCAATGTATCAGAATAATTTGGCTGGCCCATTCAGTTCTACCCTTCATGTTGGTGGTCTAAGAATACTAACATATCTGTGTCCCCCTTGGGGTGGGCAACTGAACCCTAGGCACCTGAATAGGAGTGAAACTGCCCTTTGGCCTCACTAGCATCATTTTCTGGGTCCCATCTCTGTTTCCAGTTGAGGGGATGAGTGATGGGTCACATGCTGGAAGCATGGAGCCTTGACTCCGTAACTGCTGTGGACATCACTATACCACAACCATTTTTATTGTCTGCTGTTTAACTCTTTGTCCTCACTCACATGCATGCTTTGGGCAGCTATGTGGTCTGGCTTTGGTACACGGGCAGCAGTCAGACATATGGCATGTCCATCAGACAGATGTATAGAGAGGGCGGAGAGTGCCCCCACACAACCATTGGCTGCAGCCAGGGAAGTTGGCAGGCTACAGCCTATTGCTCCTCAGAGGAAAAAAGGCATAAATCAGAAAGGAGGGTGACCTCAGGCCGGTAAAACAGGGATACAAAGGCTGCTAACAACTCAGAAGGGGAAGGGCTTGCCCAGCTAAGGGGAAGCAGCCAGGGCCTGATCTTTCTGGTATGTCAACAACAGAATTGTTTACTATGGTGCAGTCAGTTACACCATGCAAACCTTTGGAAGTCAGGGATCTTGCATGAGGTCAGTGGGAGCAGAATCTGGAGGCAGTGGCAGGGTGCTGGAACAATGTTTATAGTGGGGGTGCTGAGAGCTATTGAACCAAACTATAAACCCTCTATATAATGGAAACCACTTCAAGCCAGGGAGTGTGGAAACACCCCCAGCACCTTCGTTCCAGCACCTATAGGCAGTGGAGATATCACAGGGGACACTGAAGGCAGAGCTTGACCTGCAGAGCCTCTGTTACGGGGGCTGGTGCGTGAGAAGGGTTAATGAGAGAACTGATTGCAGGGGATAAGCACTGGGTGCAGGGCTGTAGACAAAGGGGGAAGGCAAACGCACTTGGGGGAGGCATCTAGCAGGGCCACAGGGATCAGTATAAAGCCTGGAATTAGTTAACACATCCATTAGTGCTTTGGGAGAAGCAGTTAGAGCTCGCTAATGAACCTCATCAACCATCCTGAGCTAGGAGTCACAGCAAATCCAGTGGGATCTGAAAAAAAGAAAACTAGAGGGGGTGTCAAGGGTGGAGAGACCATGGATGAGGGCAGAAAATTCCAACTGAGATTCTGTTTGGAACAATGCAGTTTGGTCATCTGGGGACGGCCATGCCTCTGTGGGACAGAGAGAGCAGAGGTTCAGTGATGCAGAGGGAGAGAGGGGGCCAGGAGTCAGACATGGACTCACAGCATCCGAGACTAATGTGCTATTGTAGTGCACACGCCAATGCACTCTGTGCAACAGAGCAGGGAACTCTGTCCTGTCAGTCCTGCACAGACTTCACTACCGCTGCACAGTACAGCTGTTCCTTCTGTGAAGTCTGGATTCATATCCTGTGTAGCACCAAGAATGCTAGCTGTATTTGACCAATCAAATAATGCTAACTAAATAATGTTAACTCAGCAGGCTACTGATGAGGTTCAGGGGAGCTGCAGGGATGATTAGGAGGCCAAAGAACTAAGGACGGGAGAAACCCTCATCACTTGGGAGTCAACTAGACTAAATTCTTGGAAATGTGTCATCAGGAGCAATCCTGCTATGGTCCCAGGGAGAGTGCACAGAGGGGCCACAGGTCCAAGGTGTCTGCCTATTGCTGTGCACATTGTCATATGTGGGGGAGCATAGGGATGCGTGAGCTCTGTGTTAGTATTTGTAGAATGATGTCCTTCACCTCAGTAACTCAGCAAGCTCTGTTAAATCACAGCAGGCCCATGATCTGACTTTCTTCCCTGCTCCCTGGGACAGCCGAAAGAATAGATTTTCTACTTTCCTCTGTCTGTCCATCCAGCTCAGACTCCCTTATCTCCCCAGAGCACACCTGAGGACCAGTTTTGGAGCCACAAAACAAGGGTCTGTTACAGAGCACCAAATCAAACCAGAGAACAGGGTGAATTATTCCCTACTTACCTGTCTGTAATGTGTGGAAAGAAAAATCTGTTATCATGAGGGACTTAAGTCTGGGAGACATCTGCTGGAGGTCTCATGCAGACAGTAGCAAAACATCAATAGAGTTTCTAAAAATGATAGATGAGTTTCTAAACACAGGAGGTATTTGCACCCAACATGGGGATAATTCTATACTGGACCTCATTACGATAGATAAAGATGAATTAATCACTGGACTGGAGGTTGGTTGTTGCCCTGGGACCAGTGATTGCAACCCGATTATATTCAATATGGGCAAAGAGAGGACAGTCCCAACCAGTAATTTTACACAAACACAAATACCGACACAGACACACTGCTTCAAAAGGGCTAATTTCCCAAAGCTGAGGAAAAATGAGAATGAAATTTATTGGGAGGAAAAATTTAGACAAAATCTTAGTAACATCTCTCTATTATAAAACAAAATCTAACATTTTTCTTCAGCACATAAAATGATCACCAATGATTTTCTCATGAGTAATCTCTCTCTTTCTTCACCTACAAGTAACTAATCACCAAAAATTTAGCAGAACAATATTGGATACTAGTTTGGCCAGTCACCAGACAGAACAATGAATATAATCACAAATTAATAATTAGATTTAGATGAGTGTTTTGTTTTTTTAGTTCCCATCTAATCTGTAGAAGTGCCCATTTTAAACTAACTGATTTCAAAACAAAAACCCCGAATTACGAGGCTCCCTATTTCAATAGGTGTGCAGTGTACAGTAGAGGGGGCATGTGGAAGTGACACACATTGAAATACGTAGCACATCATTAAAAATTGTTACTAACTTTAGAATAGTTGAAACCTAAAATGCCCTTTGAATATAATGTATTTACAATACCCTCTCTGTATTTTAGGACACATAATTAGGAGTCAGGAGATCTGAGTTTTAATCTTCCACAGACTTGCTGGTAGACTTAGGCAAGTCACTTAACATCTCCATATCTCCATTACTTACAGTGCTTACTTCTCCTGGGTGTTATGAGATTTAGTTACATATTGTCTATAAAGCACCTTGAGATCCTGGAATGAAAAGCACTGTAAATGCAAGCAAAGTATTAGATACATGCATTATTATTATTATTATTTGCTTGCTCTCCTCTAGAGAACATTTTAACTCTGGTATTTACATTTGAACCTTGCATGAATTGCTATCTGTCTTTAGAACTGCTCTTAAAGCCATTGTAGAGGAAAACGGAGCACTCACAAACACTCAGACCTTTCCTAGGACCTTCCAATTCTTCAAGGTGCTTAGTGTCTCTTGAGCAATGCTGAGCACTCTCAGATCAGACTGAAGCCAAAGTGAACTGAGGGCACTCAGCATTCTACAGGATTGGGCCTTAGAGCTTAGTTACCAATACTGCTGTGAGCAGGAAGAATATTCTGGTATTGGCATAGAAATAAGCATAATTCTCAATTCCCATCTTTAGTCACTTCTTAGACTCCTATAGACCAGATATGCATCCATGGTTACATTTTTTTTATCCTACAGGTACTCATCAGCCTGGTATAACAACCAGGTCCTATGTTCTTTAACACCATCAATTTCCTCAAGCAGCTAAACTAACTGCTGCAAACCAGCAAGAAGGTGGTGCCACGTCATTGAAAGTGTCAAAAGAAAATATTTTTGTATTAATGGATATTCTAGACTTACTGAATCCTGAACTCATTCATTATAATATCCTTTCTCCCTCATTTTTTTGAAAACACTAAAGGGTCCCAGGGGTTATATTTTTCATTTATGTCATTTCTAGCCCAGTGTTTGAGAAAATGGTAGAGTGGGAGATGAGCAAAGAGAAATCAGAAGGAGCTAGATCCAGCTTACTTGGAAAACTAAGAAACTGGAATGGTTTATAAAGGGACATGCTGCTGTCTGGGGGACTTAAACTTGCAATATTTAACCAAGTATCTCCTGATGAAGCAATTTGAGCAAAAGGACTTCTTCCTAGAAACCTGCTAAGGGCACTTATAGAATGCAGCAAGGGAAGGAGGAAGATCATTTTTGGTCTTGAGTATAATGTCCAGGGAATCACCAACCCGTTTGCATGCTATGAAAACCATTGTCCTGAGGTTTACTTGGATAGAAAATTGTGCAATCCAAGGGTTTAGTCAAATAGCCACAAGTGAGGAGCTCAGAACAGACACAGTTAATTTAATGACATCATGTGAAATGTTATCACAGGCACTGACATTACTCTCTCCTCTAGCTGGATTAACATTTGAATTAGGCTGTTTTACAAATGCATGAAGCCCCCAACTGGATACAAGATAGAAAGGAAGGAACTACAGAGAGTCCCTTCCATTTTTCCATCCAAAAAATCTTTTGGGGACACCTTTCATTCCAGGGGAATTGTGGTGCAAGATCAACTGTAGGATCAACTTTGAGAGCAGAAAGCCAGGATCCCTGAATGTCCAATGAGAGACTATAGTGCCTGTCATCCTGTTTGATCAGAAGCAACAGTCAAGAAATTTCTGTGCATTAATAATATGCTTAATTTTGAATACCTTCTCTTCAAAGAGATACTGTTATAGCCTAGAGCTACCCAAAAAAACAAGGAAACTTTTTTCTGTGCACATCTACTGAACATTGGGATTTGAGGCAATTCTGGTCCACACTGGCATTTCTTTTAGAGGGCTCTGACACCAACACTCTCTAATCTAATTATCCATCTTCAAAGTCTGGGGGAATAAAGAGTTATGGGGAGGCGGAGCACAAGGCTTGCCCTATCAAGTTGTAGAACAACTAATCATTGGAGATATTACTGTTTTCTTGGTTTTGGAAATAATCAGGAAATATGTCTTTGTTCTGATTTATGTTTGCTCCATCATTTGTTTTTCTTTTCCTAACCTTTACAAAACCTCTCTAACTCTCTCTTCTCACCAGTTCAGCTTTTAAGTAATTCAGATCTCATCTTAGAAGATCCCTACTCCTTCTGGCCTCCTCTAAAGTTCTCCATTCTCTTTGCAATTTTCCTTAGCCCTTTCCAAACCTCTCTGATCCTCTGTGTTCCTACACCTTCTTCCTAGTAGTCCCTACTTTTCTACCATCCTAAGCTTCTCAAATATCCTTCTGACTTCCCTCAGACTTCTCCATTATTGAGACAGAATGATGAAAGTCTGTCATAATGCTGTCTCACTTGAGAACAGGAGGTGTCTGAGGGAAGCCTAAGAAGGCCTGAGGGAGATTTTTAGGGTAGTAGCAAAGTAGAGAAGGCTGTGACAGAGATGACAGAAAACAGGGAGGTAAAGTCATCCTAGACACTAAAAGAGATATTCCATTCCTTTTCAGAGTTAGATTGTTAGTAGAGATATCTACTCGAGACATGACAAATGGCACTCAGAAACCTTTCATTTATCTGAGCACACCATAATAATCATACTATTATTATTTGTTTATTTATGTTAGTTCCCACTATGTGTCCACTATGTGCTAGGCAGCTTCCAGACACTCAAGGAGAGAGGCAATTACAAATCAAGAGCAGACCGACAAGCAGAAAACGGTAAAGGAAGGGGAAACATCAATATGCAACGTATTTCTAAGTCAACTCAATTAACTGTGAGCGGCACAACTGAAGTAAGCATTTGAGACTCAAATGTATTGAGGGTAGGAGCCTTTTGGATGAGTACAGGGAGACCGTACGACATACAGGAGGCCATGCAGAGGGAAGCATGCCAGTGACCATGTAAGAAGCTGACAAATAGGGAGATAACATTGGGGACGTTGCTGAAGCAGAGAGGATGGTATGGAGAGGCAACTGAGAGATTGACAAGGGAGGATACATAGGGACCATACCCACTGACACCCCTTCAAGAAGTACTGACCAGTACTAGAACAGTAATCCAATTAACAATATGGCCATATGTGCTCTAGTTAAAGTGCATCTAAATGAAACTGTTGTAATGAAAATTGACAGTTTTCTTTACAGTACTGTTATGCAGATCTTTCACACTTAGAAGTGCTCATCTTTATCAACTTTATATGTGCTTAAAATGTCTTATTTAAGAAAAATATATAGTTGACAATAACAGAGTAATTACATAGTCATTGCTTCAATCTGCCTGTATAAATCATTGTGATTTAACCTACAGTAGTAATAAAAATAAATGATATTGTTTTTGGTTCATTACTGCTGATCTAATAAAATGTAATGAATTAAGAAATTTCCTAAGTGAAATAGTCCCATAAAAATAACAATTTACTAATGGTGTCTTAGCAACCTATGTGAACTCACTATGAAGAAAATAAGCATTTTTAATAAAAATACTTTTTCACTTGGAAAACATTTTCATTTTATTTCAGTCCTAGTTTTAAGGCTGTCTGTCCGATATGTGGTCTCCTTCAGAGAGCTCACCCTCTCCCTAATTCAGACTCACCGATTTAGCATGCCATGTAAGGGTGGGAAATCATATGGTATTAAAAAATACAGTGAAACGGATTTCATACTATGAGTAGAAGCCATGGGATCTCATATACAGATAGTACAGGGTTTCTTTTAATGGCAAGAAAATTGTCAAACCGTTGCACAAAAAGATCCCAGTGAACAGAAGGTTACTGCCATCATAGATTCGACTAGATTCTTCCCCAGGTGAAGAGAAGTACAAAATGTACCTGCACCAGTGAAAAACAGAGTGCCCCGCAGGAGCGTCACTCCTTGGATAAGGCAGTTTGTGTTTCTACTGCTGTCCTCTCTTTTGGGTCCTTCCAGGGAGAACAACTTTAATATTCACCCCATAGGAGCTTCACTGTTTAAAGGCTGTGGCAGGGATGCAAGGAATCAATTCATGGCTGTTCTGGCAATGCCATCCTCCCTGTCTAGACCTACTCACTTGAGTGGCTGCAGGGCCCGCCATGGAGGGGAAATTTCAAGCATCTTCACATGCCACAACTGGGCAGGCTTTCTCCAACAGAGGCCAGCTCAAGCTGACACACACACAGGATGAATCTATATGAAGGCCCTGGAAACAAGTGTTTGGCAATATCAACTTGACAGTGACACCAGGCCCACTGAGTTTTACCATTGATTTCAATGGGGCCAGGTGTGACGCTGTATGGAATATGTGCAACACTTTATGATATTGTTGATACTAATATTATAAAATTGCAAAGAATCTGACCAGATATGCCGTATGAGGTATCTGCGAAAATTTTATAATTTGTCAAGTATGATCATCTTTTTTAGATGTTTGTATCACATTTGTATTATGAGTTATAGATCTGTATGGTATAGCTGTATTTCCAAACTTGTGCTGTGTTTCTGGGTGACACCCTCAGACAGTTTGGCATTTTCAGTGAGGGCTGCCTCAGGACTTTGCCCAAAGAGTCCATCACCACACTTCTTGTTCAATCATATATGTACCACATTGGCAGGCCATACCACAATCTTAACGACAAGAAGAATGAATAGTCCAGAGATTGCTCATAATAATTTTAGGAGCTAGCTATGCAATGCTCTACACCAAACGAGAAAGTAAAGTGATAAGTTGCCCTTTTGGATGCTTTTCTGCAGATCACTGAACTGCCACTTGCAACAAGTTCTTATCCCATCAGCATATTAGGGATCCAATCCTACAGTCCTAATGCATGTGACCTCGCTTTGCTTGGATGAACTGGAAGTTTATCCAAGTAAACACTGCAGAGTTGTTCATTTTTATTCCCTCAAAATGGAAAGGCTAAACTATTTAAAACTAAGCACTTCACAAACAGTGAAGATGCTTCATCCTAGCCAGGAATTCCAAAATGGAACTCTGTGTTTCATGAAAAAGATATCATAAATTATAAACTGAGCCCTAAATATTGGAGGCATTCTTATTTACTTAAGAAGACATGAACAAACTTTTATTTCAATAACTGAGAAATTCAACTCAATTTAAAACATTTTAGGTAAAAAATAAAGCATTAGTGTGATAATGTTATTAAAGGCTTCTGAAGTCTTTGTGGGTCTGTAGAAAACAAAACCACTAAAACCTCACACCATTTAAAATTAGTTGGAGACTAAATGTTTTGTAGAGCAAATGGATCAGTTTTCTTGAAAGGCATGATTTAGAGAACCTCTGGATTAAGCTAAAGCAGAGGATCAGCTTGAGTTCTGTAACTATGGATTTCTAAACGTCTGGAACAAGTTATTTCCCAATCCCTCACTGACACCTATCCAAGGATGAGGGAAAGATTGACAAACAGCGGATGGAGGAATAAAAGCTAGAGTTTAGGAGACTAGAAAAGCATCTAAGTAGCTGGTAACAGGTTAAACGGCATGGAATTCAGTAATACCTATATCTTTGAAAGGGCAGAACGTGTACTGACAATTGCAGTCCTAAACTTCAGAAATCTCTCCCCATACCTGAACAACAGGAAAAGCTTGATTAAGGTAACTGGAGGCAGGAACTAACTACCAAGAGGACTGAATAAATAGCAGCATGAGAAAAAAGGACATTTTTCATATGATAAATATTTATATTAACAAGAATATGCTGCAGGAAATAACCCTGCCATGGCAGTTGAATGAACTAGGGAATACAAGAATTTTTGCCAATTGTTATTTATATAATTTCCAAGAGACATATACTGGAGGCGTGATTTCTGACATCCTCATCTAACTAGCATTAGCTATGAGGGCCCACGTGTCATATCAGCAGCACACACTAGCTGGCAGATGGTAGATGCACATACTATTCCTATGTGAATAAACAGCGGAAAGCATCTCAGTGCGCTGCCCAGGCCCTCTCCATGGGATCCCACTCATTCTGCTAGGATCCCTGTGGCAGAAGACATGTCACAAGAACCCTGTGAAGATGGTTTACTATCACTGCACTAGCCAGGCTGGGTTTGTAGAAGAAGTCTTCCTACGAGTAGTGAGCTTTTAACACTTGCTACTATCTGAAGCATTCAATTTAATTTTCTCTGGTCAACTATATCATTGCTTTTGTTTCCTGAAAAGGGCAGTACAGGTATACATATCTGTCAAATTCCATGCATTACAAAAGGATCCAAATTTAAAATGTCAGATACTAATCAAACAGCCACTGCAGTGATTACCGTACATCATAAACACTGTGTAGGAAAAGACAGGGAATTGCAATCAAATAGGGAAGCAAAAACTTCAGTGGAGAAAGGGAAGAAAATCCCTCGGTTCTGTTTACATGATGATGGTTGACGCAATCCCTGTATACCCAGTCTGTAAAGCACTTGGGTATCCCCAGAGAATATAGGGAAAGAGGAAGGATTGTCAGGCATGAGGAATCATGAAGAGAAAATTTACATGAACATTGTTTGCACTAAATTCACCCCAAATTTTCCTATAGTTTTCTTAACGTAAGAAAAATAGGATGTCAAAAAATTTAGAGACAGAAGGTGGTCATGAAATCATCTAAGTCCATTTCCTCAAACACACACATATTTAAAGGATGTATGATCCAAGACTACCTTTTTGGCTTAAGAATCTGAATCAGCTCATGGTCAGATATATTTATCTATCTTAGCAATAATCGACAAAAAAAATTAAAGCTGCAGCATATTCTGAATATATGAACATTTGCTTTGCTATTTAATAGAGATAATAGAAGCATTGGAAGCAACAGAATCAAGGGAATTAGAGGAAATGCTCATTAAAACAAATTTAAAAGGTCTAATGATTAAAATATTGATTAATTAGCCAAACATTGATTAACAGTCACACTTTATCAACTACAAAGGTTCTAATTACTGCACCATTATTCCATGGATTGACCTATTCTCTCTTGTCACTTACGATGAAGAAAAATTTTTATTAAGTGGGTTTTGGATTTTTGACCTGTAAAATTTTAATAGGGAGTGCACTGAGTGTCGTGTGTGGTTTGGCATTTTAGTCACTGAGGGACTGATAGTTACTGTCTCTACTTAACCAAAGGCACCAAAGTGCAATAGGGATGTGAATACCTAGGGATTAAAGCCCTAACAACTTCATAATCATGGAAAAGGGAGATTATTTGCAACTGCAAGAAATCCACCTCGGTAAAAGAAGAAACTATATGCCATCACCCTGCTCTTTAATAACAACAGAGTACTTCAGTGGTGTATAGGAGACCAAGATTCAGGTTACCCAGACTCCTTTGTGGAATGCCACAGTTTAAAAAAGAACCATAGAATGGGAGTCCAGTTCATACACTGCCCAATCCTCCTTAATCCGTTAAGGCATTTTCTAGAACACTCCACCTGCCAAAATTTGTCTAAAGGCCAACAATTGGCCACCTCTGCCATAGAAAAATAAAAGAAGCTGAGACCAATATATCAGTTCCTTAGAAATTATTGCCCATAGCAGCAGCCCATACCTAAGAAAATGGTCTCACATTCAAAATATTTTCAGCAGAAAATTTATAGATTTCTCGCTCAAGACTATCTTGCTGATTTCAATAACTGTCTATTTAAATCTGTTGATGTAGCGTTTAAACCTTGCTTCACAAAAGAAAGCAACTAATACACACCCGGGGTTACACTCTCAATATAACTGTCTAAAGTGATGGTGTGGATTTACTTCTGATGAGATCAGCTCTAAGGCCAGAAAGCAGATTTATAGTGTGAACATAAACGAGTATGGTGGGGGAGGAGGACATTTTGATCATACATATGCTTGTCAGGCAAAATGTGCTCAAGACCTTATTGCCAAATAAGTAACAGCGAGTTAGTTCCTCACAGCCAGTGGAAAATGACATCAAGAGGACAATTCAGAACAGAAGCATTAGGCTGACAAGATCAACAGCCAGAGCCTGGGAAAGGGCCAGGATAGAAGGGCTGGCACTCAGATGCCACCACAGGAGAGAATTTCCTTCAGGCTAAGCTTCTGGGTCCTGCGGAGGGGCAACGTTTTAGAACTAGTCAGATTTTCCTTTATACTGCTACAGAATAAAGAGCTGGTGTTGTGCCAAGATCTGAAATACCTTACAGTATCTGCTGTCTGAATAATGATGAAATAACTGCTTCACATGGAAAACTGTACTCAACAGCAACCTATGGAAACTGAAAGAATTGCATACCGAACTGTTACATTTCCTTGACCTTTCCACTCCATCATCTCACTCTATTATCCATTTTAAACAAAACAATACCTTTACCCCCACTCCATCAAAACAAAAACAATTTTGTTTCCATTATATATTATAGCTTCTTTACTACCTTCTTGAATTTTACACCAGAAAGCTTTGTTACACTTACATTACAAATATAACTTAAATCCACAAATGCAAAGAAATTTACAGCCTAGCAAGTCAAATCTACCTATTTCTTATATTGGTATGTCAAGATTTGAGAGTTTCTTTAAGTATATTTAATAAGAAAGATCATAGTCGGGAACCTTTGGTGGACTGTGTGGTCTTTTAGGGTGACACCTTTTACATAGGCATGTGCTCACAGCGATATCGGTGGGAGTTGTATGCATGCATACTTAAGGCAATGATATAAAGTTTTTAGATGAATGCTGGAAACCAGAAGTTCCCCTTTTTACTAGGCTCTGTCTTACACTATTCCCTCATTCCCTCTCAGAACTCAGATTTGAAAACTCAGCTGTCACTATGGTGTTAAGTACTGAATTTCAGCTTTGGCCCTGAATTTATTGGGACCAGATTGCTCTCCACAAGGCAGCTGAGACAGACAGAGGATTCACCCTGGAGGAAGGCAGGGGTCAAAGTAGCTTCATATTTCTGCTGAGATTCCACAGAAGGCCCACCGGTTGAGGCTGCCCAGAAGAGATGCTGAAGAAGTGCATCTCCCAGCTGCCCTTCCCACTCCTTTTGGTCTGGTCCTGCCCACTTTCAGGGCTGCACAGCAGAGTGCGGGGAGCAAGTGGCTCACAACATAGTGCCCCCCGTTCTTGGCTGATTTTCTGCCTCCACAGGCCTGGAGCTTGGATTCTGCTACCCAAAGTCAATGCTACTGTACACGACTTCATAATGGGTCGTTATTTTCCTTGGGTTCCTATTTCCCTACCCCCATTTTTGAAAACTACCATCCTAATCTGCATACATCACTCTCATTAAAATCAAAAGAATCCTGTGCAGGCATCAAAGGACAGAACCTGATCCTACAATGAAGAGAAACACAAAACAAGAAGGGATTAACAAAATGCCCCTCCAGCAGCGTATCAGGCTCTGTTCTCCATACATTTGTTTCTATTGCAACAATAAAATACAACTGCTGCTTGGTGGCAAATACATGCTGTGGTACCAGGGCAAACTCATGGACTCACATATGTGTTACAGACACAGAAGACATAACGCTTAGACTTTATGGATATGTCAAATCCTGTTTAGGGAGGGCTTAATCCATGGATTATTGACACTCTTAGCTGTGATACTCCTTCAAAGCCATATTAATGCCATTGCGTGAACATCTGTTTTGAGACACTTTGTGCATATAGCACTATACAGCAAAAACACCTTGGTCTAACTCGCTTCTGTGAATGTGTGCTAACTGTCTCACACTGTCCAAAAGCACTTGATTGATCCACATTAAAAACTAGTCATCAATATCATTTTAAAAACAAGTGATATTGATTTACAACAGCACCAAAAAGATAAAAGCAGTTAACACCACACAACCCTCATGTTTCTGTATGTCTGTATTACATAGCTGACCAATCAGAGAGCTAAGCTGGGTGACATAATATCTTTTATTGGACCAAGTTCTGTTGGTGAAATAGAGCTTTCGAGCTACACAGAGCTCTTCTTCAGGAGCTCTGAAAAGCTTGAAAGCTTGTCTGTCTCACCAGCAGAAGTTGGTCTAATAGAAGATATTACACCTCATGCACTTGTCTCTCTAATATCCTGGGACCAACATGGCTACAACACCGATCCAAATAACTGACTAACATGAGTTCAGCCAGATTTTGTTTATAAATATAACCCAAGATCTTTCTACCCAGTCAGTCCACAGTGACAGTGGGAACAGGACTTTCCATTCATATGTTGCCCCCATCAACACCCATTCAGATCCTCTGGTGCTAGATGCCCAGGATAGGCATGGTGAGGCATGGCCTATGGATAGCGGACATATATGCATGTATACATCCCCTCCCCAAACCAGAATTTACAACTACAAACACCTTCTTTTCCTCTCCTCTTGAGAATTATTCAGGCACTTGGTGGGCACAATATAT
Source organism: Mauremys mutica (assembly GCF_020497125.1). Classification (NCBI taxonomy): domain Eukaryota; kingdom Metazoa; phylum Chordata; order Testudines; family Geoemydidae; genus Mauremys; species Mauremys mutica. The sequence continues at coordinate 34,238,684 of NC_059081.1, forward strand.
GTATGGTCACTAATGGCTAGAGTACAGGCTAAAAATAGAACGTTTCTCATTGCCATTTAGTTAGTTCTTCATCTAACACTATTTTCTGTAGTGGTTCCTATACAAGGTCTTCAAAAACTTACCTGCATTGGTTTGATATTGTCTGTATACAAGAAATGGAAATTCCTTTGCCAGTGTGTAGCTTTGCTGATTCCGAATAGATTTTTAATATTAACATATAACACAAGTTTCATGTATTTAACTGAAAAGCTCCAGTCCTTTTGCTTTAAGATTTTCTTGTTTTGTGTCTGAATTATTTGGTTCACATACACTGCATTCGATTTCCTACTACTAGTTTTATTGCATGTTTCTGGATAAATTTTGTCTAGTAGACAAAGTAAGGGATTTGTATCCTATCCACAAGCCAAATTCTGCCAAGTATGTAAAAAAGTGGTTCATATCTTCTCCTTTAAAAATGGGCACATGTACATGTTTCAAAAGCAGCATTTATATTCATCTGTTCATACAGACCTTTGCAAATCTAATCATTTAGGGTGAAATTTGCCCCTGTGCACAGGAACAGCATAAAGCTTATGTGCCATGTAAGTGTTCAAAATAGTATTTGTGTGACATTTACATACTGCATACACTTTGTGCTGGCTCTCTTCATGGAGTGAATTTCACCCGACAAATGAATAACCTGTGCATGTGCGGAGGGGAGACAGGACAGCTGTGGTATCTCTGATACTTTTGTGTGGTAACGGTTGGTAAAGCCTGACTTCCTACTGGCAACCATTATAAATTTAAAGTGTTTATATAAAGGCCCTTAAGAGCAATGATGCCTTTGGGGATAAAAATCAATGGCTGGATTTTCAGAAGATCCATAGCTCCCACTGACTTTATTCAGAGCTGCCACTTGTTCATTAAAATTTTCCTGTATTTAATTTTGTTTGTCTAAAACATCAAACTGACTGCAAAGGAATACAAGCCCTTAAAATAACACACAGAGTATATCAAAACAATACATACTATGTGCTCATATAATGTTCGTAATGCCTACTTTCCAATTTTTAATACAGTGAGTATTCATTTGAGACAAATATAGATCACCACTTGAAAGACCTGTTGCAATCAGTAGGGTAGAAATCTGTCACTCAAACTGACACAAAAACAACAATTGGGGGTAAAAAAACCACAAATAACTGATTAAAACATATTATGGTTTTGTGCAAACACAATGGCCAGGAAATTCACTATTTAAGGCTATTGTGCCATCCTTACTCTAACTCCTGTCCAGTGTCTTCCCTCCCCGACAATAGGTTGATTTTACTCATGCCTAGCTTTGAATCTTTTGGCTTTGATCAGTTTGGCATATAAACTTAGTGTTTTTAAAACATTTTTATTGGGGTTTTTTTGTGTTTTTTTTAAAACCACGTACTAAGAAAAATATTTAAGGAAATTTCTCACATTTTAGTGTTTTGGCAGTATAATGGGGATAGATAGCAACTACTTTGTGTTACAAATTTGAATGTGAAATTTCAGAAAACCTCCTTGCATTAAAAATGAATTAACTGTGTGATTATTAATTGTGCATATTCCAATCCCTTTGTGCTGTACTGCATGTTTCTTGAATCTCATTTGAATCCTTTGGCTAAGTAATGTGTCAAGGGGGGTACTAGCCTGAATGACTGAGTTATTTAAAAAGCAGGACAGCACTTCCAGATTAGAATACCAATGAGTGGGGTTAAAAAGGCTCTACTGTAGTTGGAGGGCAGCTCTCAGTCTGAGAAGTACCTGAAAAGGACCTCTATGGACTAATTTTCAGAATCACATTGTAATGTGGGCTCATGTCAATCATCAGAACAGACAGCTTCATCCCATGATATAAACTAGTTATACATTCAAGAGCTGCCAGAGGATCTTCATTAAAAAGGGACTTAGCATTAAAAGAAGAAGGTTGTTTTATTATAATACTTCAAACACAGTTTTTTGTTTTATATGTTCTCAGAAATCTTTTTTGTTCCTCTTCACAATATCAAAAAACAGCCACAGAAGAAGCAAAAACATTAAATATTCCAATTTTTAATAGGAATCAAGGTAGCTTTCAGGTTTAAGGCATTAAAAATCATATACATTTTTCTAAATATATTCATGCCTTTGAATAACAAAAAAATCTCTAGATGTAATAGGAGGATGTTTTTAATCTTTTGTGAGAAGGGATTTGCAAAGCTGACTACTCATGGTACAATATCTACTGGCAAAGTATATCAGTGAGAGCTTTATACATATAAATTTGTATAAAACCTTTGGGCTATCCACAAGCTTCTAGATACCAGTTAGATATTACAATCCATGTCATTAAAATTTAATATGATTGTGTTAAGAAGAAAATATTAACAATATCTTTGTAAGTAAATCATTGACACAGTAATCTAGTATTTCAAGAAACCTTAACAGAGGTTTATTAAAAAATAAATAGATAAATGTATCTATTTACCTATATGTGTGTCATTTCAAAGAACCTGATTTAAATATAATTTCACAAGTCATGCAACTTCTTCAAAGTAGCTTGGGTATTTTGATCGAAAATTGCTGCTCCTTGCCTACTCCAACCATATACCAATATAAATTCTTTGTAAGAATGTAATTGAAATGAATAGATAGGTTTTCATAAAGAAAAAATGTACTAGAAGTTCTTATATTGTAGAGTATAATTATTTTGGGTTTTGTCTTTTTAAATTACAGTTGTTATACTGAGCCATTTTCAATACTGAGAGGAGACTTCCATTTCCAGCATAGTTTTTTGTCAAGTTGGCTTCATTAATGAAGACACATACGAACTTAATAACAATAATACCTAGCACTTATACAATCTAGTGCTTTCAGTCTTCAAGTCTTCTATTTACAATTATCTGATTTAATTAAATAATTAATAGGCTTTTCTATGGCCCTCATTACCATAAATAGCTAAGCACCTCAACTCTGTGAAGTAAGGTATTATTATCCCTATTTTACAGATGAGAAACTGAGACACAAAGATCCACACTCTTACTCACATTGAATAGCACTTTACTCTATGCATAGCCCCATTGAAGTTACTCCTAGAATAAAGTGGTGTTAATTGTGGGTTGGGGAGAAAAATCTGGCTGAATAGACATTAAGTAACTTTCTCAAGGTTACAGAGGGAGTCAGTGTCAGAGCTGTAATTAAAACTGAGTTGTTTCTGTCTTTCTTTCCTGAGGACAGACAACTAGATCACGTATGTTTACTTTTCATGTAAGTCCATGATCATGCAGTTATAACATCAACATTACATTATATGATAAGATAATGCAATATAGTTCATTTTCAGTAGTTCTCCTCAGACATCTCTCTGGAAGTGGTATCATTAAAAAGGAGTTTCAAGAGCTTAGAAAACCCACCTCATGGGTAAGCTATACCAGACTCACATGAACCCAGGAAGAGCTTAATTAAAATCTTTCTGATGCTTAAAGATAAAATAGGCACAACAGTCCTTGCTCTTCTGGGTTCTTAAAAGAGTTCTTTTGAAGCTCCTCTCTCCATCATGCTGAAGCCTTGGATTACACATAAACACACATTCAATATCCCCACCAAAAAACTGTACAGAATGAGAGCCTGGCAATTACTGTGACATGCTGGCTCCTTTGTTAGCCTCCATCTTTAGAGCAGTTAGCAGCACAATCTTTGATTTGGCCTTTATCACTGCCTAGTGGGCAAAGGACATTATAATCTCAAATCTAAAGCATACAAGCCTAGGAGGACTTGTTCAGCATAGTGCAAATCTCTAGCACAGAGCTCTTCACAGAACTATCAAAAAAGTAGAAATTAGGAAAAGAATGAAAGTCTGTCTTACGATGAAAAACAACCTACCATGCCAATATGGCTAAATAGAAAATAAAACGTCTTAGGTCAAATCCTGATCTATGCAAGCAACTGTTGAGCATCCAGAGCTGTCACTGTAGTTGTGGGTGCTCAATAGCTGCTAAGCACCACATGCAGATTGGTCCTCTTATTAATAACAGTGTATTGAATCTAGTTTGGCAGTGCCTCCAGACGTCATATGTTAATTGATAACCTCAACCTGTACGCATTATGTGGGTGTAACAGAGAGTATTGAAATATACATCGTACCTCAGAATATGCAGAAGTACAAAGGGGAGCATCCTGCAGGGCTAGTCTCAAGACTTTTTTCTTTCTGTCTTAGGGTTTGGGTTTTTGTTTTTTTTAATGAAGCAGCTCTGTATTTTGTATTGTTGGCAGGGATTTCCAGACTTTATTCCCATTCTGGGATTTAAATGGAGCATGTTGCCAGTGTACTGTAAATTGCGTTTTTATTTCTGTTAAGGAATCCAGATGTCCATGCAAAGGCAGCCCATCATCATATTATCGTTGCTCACCCTTTTTAGTTCAAATACTATATACACATCATTACTAGTGAATACATAGGCCTGTAACCAAAAGGTAAGAAGATAAAACCAGTTTACCATAATTCTGCAGGCTACAGTAACTGCTGCAAATACTAGTAAATTCAAAGTCAGACGTGCAGTGGATTGTCTTCCCTCAGCACCTTCCTTATCCTCACACCGCTACTTCACCAATCCCTTCTTTTCTTCACATGTTCATTCAACTACCTGAAGATTTCAGTGCATTTTTTAAAATGCCTAACTGATTTTTCAAACTGGACCACACATTTTGCACCTTCTAAATGGCAAACACACTTTTAGTTCAAAGATAAACACTATTTTAAAAATGCAACTTCTATTAATGGGTGGACTGTGCACAAACGAAAAGTCTTAAAGATACAAGGCCTATTCTGCAGTCATTTACAAGGCTACAGCACTTCCAGACTTCAATAAGCAATGCAGTCCTGTCAGGGCTGGCTCCAGGGGTTTTGCCGCCCCAAGCAACCACAAAAAAAAAAAAAGCTGCGATCACGATCTGCGGCAATTCAGCGGGAGGTCCTTCGCTCCGAGCGGGAGTGAGGGACTCTCCGCCGAATTGCCGCTGAATATCCGCTCCGGAGTTGCCGCCCCAAGCACCTGCTTGATAAGCTGGTGCCTGGAGCCGGCCCTGAGTCCTGTGGTGGAGAAGGGAATGGAGTTAAGTTTATTCTAGATGAATATTTAGGCCAATAACTTCAAACTCAGGGGCCTAACAACTTGTCAAATGAAATCTATATTTCAGCATAAGATATTAGCTGCCTAAATTTAGGCATCCAACTATGAACATTTTGGGATTAGTTTATGTGTGTGTCCATTGCTAAAAGCACTTGGAAAAATACATAATTGAAAACTACCTTATAGGGTAAAATTCATCCCTGGACATGACCAATGTCCACTGGTCTTATGTACCACTTAAATTAAGGGCTTAAGTGAGAATTAATTGAAAAATAGGACCTTGTAGGTGTCCTCTGCAGAGGGCCAATTTTCACTCTTTCAGAGTAACATAATGAGAAAGTTCTAAATGTTAATAGAATAAAACTAAAACTAAAAAACCCCCACAAATACCCAACTATTCCTTTCTGTGACATTAATTCATAAATCAACCAAATTTTGACTGAATAAATTGACTTTATACATAGACAGCTGGAGGGAGCAAGTTCTTTCCTGATTCACAGCTCCCCCATGAAAATACGTTGCTGCTGGACTTGGAGAGCTCAACTCAGGGACCTGAAGACATGAGTGGTCCAGTAGATCATGACTACCACTGTGGAAATGGTACACAAAGGGAAAGCTGGTCTCTCAGATAGTTGGGTCTCAGTCTGATTAGGGCTTTGAAGATCATAACAGTCACCCCAACCTGAAAGGTAGAAAGTGCAGCGCATATACCACTAATGCTATGGTGACATATGTTAATTTGCCTGCCACAGTACCTGCAGTAGTGTCAATACATCATAGTGGTAAATTTAGTCCCCTTCTCTGTGGCTACTGCAGAAAATGCAAATCTTTTAGACAACCTTAAAAGCAAAGTATCTTGATCCATTTAATTTGGAGACTACATTCTGGTCAAGCTAAAACTGGGTGTTCTGGTGTGTTAACCCTAACTAAATTCATAACATTAGAGATTTTCCACAATATTCCCTATACTTTAAATAGACATGCTGTGTTGAATATGAAGGATTATAAATCACTGTTAACCACATTAAACATTTATAGAATTAGGCTAGTATAAAAGAATCAATATTTTAAAAATAATGATCCTGTTATTCGAAAGTTCCAAAGCAGAGGTTGTGTTGTGCTGATGTTTGAGGAGTCTAAACTATTTAGGCCTGGATTAAGTTAAATGCCATATCCTTCAGAATCACGAATCCTTTTGTTTTTATATAAAGGAGTGCATTTAGTTTAAAAATGGCCTATATGATTTTTGAGAAACATTAGAAAATTAGTCATATTAGTGAAACTAATTAAAAATGGCAGATACAGTATTTGACTTTGGCAGAGTTTGTAATCTTGCTCTTTCACTGCATGTTTATGTGGAAGCAATTGGATTCTACACATGATTTCTTTCTCCACTTTGAAAGGTTAGAGAGCCTTGGTATATACTTTACTACTCTAATCCTATTGATACATTTCCTACCAAATCCTGCTCTGTGTCCTCCTTTGGAAATCTTTAGAAAAAATGTGACAGCTCAAAAAATATTCAGTCTTGCAGATCTTAGAATATATTTTTCAAAGGCCCATAGCCATCTCCACACCACAGAACCTCACATGATTTTTTTTCAGAAGATGCTTTAACACCAGCACAAGGATTTGATGTCTAGTTACTTCTTCACAGGCATGTCTCTTTAAAGGAGACTTTCCTCTCTATCATTAATGTGTAAGTCAGTCAGTCAGACCTTTTTAATAAGCAGTTGAAGAGCCACTATCTTTAGCACATGAAACTAACAAAAGGCTCATTAGTCAAATGAGCAAAGAATAGTTTGAATATCAATGTCTTATTTCAGAGGAAAACCTCCTCCAAGAGAATCTCAATGCAGTCATTTTTAGTGGGGTTTCTGTGTTCAAGTTTTAATACTCTAGACCTTATTTATGAAAAATTGATGTAGAAAGAAAGCTGGTAAAAGAAAATATTCATCACACGTCATCTTTAGTGATGGGCCTTTACTTTCAACAATAATTTAGATTGCAGAGAACCAGCCTTTTTTTGTTGTTGTTGAAAACGTATCTAAATAAGTGTGGTGTGTCAATGATCTGTTGTGTTTCTTCAACTAGCAAGGTTATTTAAGTGATCCCTGAGTAGAAAAAACTGTATTTAACAAAAATATGCATCCCTTGGGTGAAGTCACAAGCATAGTGCAACATCTCTACCAGTGATATCTGTAAGCAATGGGGTAGGAGTGATGGAGGTTTTTCACAAAGCACGGAGGGAACTAAAGTTTATCTCTAAGGTAGACAAGAGCAAGTCTACTGCCTAGTTCTTCACAAGAGAGAAAGGAGATCAGCCATGGAGTGAAGAAAAAGATGGTTTAGAATAGATTTTGTTTATGTATTGAAAAGTTTCATATATTCATTTTTAAACAGCATACACACACTGGAGTGCCCTGCGAAGACTATATGTAATGGATATATAAAATGTTAATACACAATTAAAGAATCTTGGTACCACACATTATCACACTATATACCAAACAGATGTACCATAGAAACAGGTGTTGAACTATTATCTATTATTTTAAAATCCGATAATACAGCAATTGTAAAAGTGTAAAGGGGTCACCTATTTCCAGAGAAAAAAGGTCCTATTGGCCTATAGTTAACCTTTCTCAGTTGGCATAATATCGTATTGGGGAAAATCACAGATTCATGCTTCAAAGGATACCCATATTTAAAAGTCCTATAGAATGTAATCTATAGGGAGTTCTTTAGAAACATAATAGGGTTTTCTGGAAATTACTAGATCTCAAACCATAGCACTGCAGGTAGCTTCAGTGAAGTCATAATGCAATACATGGGCTTACAATGTTGTAAAGTTGGGTGGTAATGATAATTAAAATGTAAGACACTGGGGAATATAGTAATGTGTAATAGAGACATACCTAGCTGTGGTGTTAGGCACTAGAGCCAAAACAAAGTGCTTTCAACTGCTACTGTGTGCCTTTAAGGCATATTAGCATTGGCTATAGAGTATTGAATTGATATTATGTGTGGCAAATTGCCAGCACTATTATGATGGGTCTCGTGCTTTCTCTTCTTTGGGGGGGGTTCAGGGCACCATTTCTTGCCCCTGAATTGGAATATTAATTGCCCCACTAGTGTCCTTGAGGAGGGGAGTGGAGAGGGAGGGACCTGGGCTAGCCCTCTACTCCAGGTCCCAGCCCAGGGCCCTGAGGATAGTGGTGAACCACTTGAACTGGTGATTCCTTCCCCTGGGCTACTTCTCTCTCCTGCCCTTCAGCTTGTGGGGGGGGGCTTCCTGCCCTCCCTCTGCACAAGCCAGGTGCCCCTTACCTAAGGTCTTGGACTTCTTAGCCTACCACAGCACTCCTCCAAACTTTCCTCTGCTTCTCTTCAAACTGTTCTCTGCTCCAATACCAATCCTTTCTGCTCCAACTCCCACACTGTCTGATTGAAGCAGGGGTTTTTTATCATGTGACTGACTGCAGGTGCTCTAATTGGCTTCAGGTGCTCTAGTTAATCTATAGCAAACTTTCTTCCCCTTACAGGGAATAAGGCTCCCTTCTAACAATCTCCTGCTGCCCTCTGGCCATGCTGTATCACATATGACATGGAACAACAAAGATTAGTGACAACTCTTAGGCCTGGTCTACACTAGGACTTTAAATCGAATTTAGCAGCATTAATTCGAACTAACCGCTCAACCGTCCACACCAGGAAGCCATTTAATTCGAACTAGAGGGCTCTTTAGTTCGAATTCGGTACTCCACCCCGACAGGTGGAGTAACGCTAAATTCGACATGGCTAGCTCGAATTAGGCTAGGTGTGGATGCAAATCGAACTTAGTAGCTCCGGGAGCTATCCCACAGTGCACCACTCTGTTGACGCTCTGGACAGCAGTCCGAGCTTGGATTCTCTGACCAGCCACACAGGAAATGACCCGGGAAAATTTGAATTCCTTTTCCTGTCTGGGCACTTTGAATCTGACGTCCTGGCTGGACATCGGGGCGAGCTCCGCAGCACCTGCAATGATGCAGAGCTCTCCAGCAGAGGAGTCCGGCCAATCCAAGAATAGAAAGAGGTCCCCAGCATGGACAGACCGGGAAGTCCTGGATCTGATCGGTGTGTGGGGCGAGGAGTCTGTGCTGTCGGAGCTGCGCTCCAACAAGCGGAATGCAAAGACCTTCGAGAAGGTCTCCAAAGCAATGATAGAGAAAGGATACAGCCGGGATGCAATGCAGTGCCACGTGAAAATCAAGGACCTGAGACAAGGCTACCAAAAAGTCAGAGCGGCAAACGGACGCTCCGGAGCCCAGCCCCAGACATGCCGCTTCTACGAGGCACTGCATGCCATTCTAGGTGGGTCTGCCACCACTGCCCCACCAGTGACCGTGGACTCAGTGGATGGCATAGTGAACCTGGACAGTTCCTCCTCGATGTTCGCCGATGTGGAAGATGAGGAAGGGTCTGTGGAGGACGGCGCAGGCGACAGCGAACACAATACCCCTTTCCCTGACAGCCAGGATCTCTTCATCACCCTCACAGAGATCCCCTACCAACCCTCCCCGGCCGTTAACCCAGACTCTGAATCAGGGGAAAGATCAGGCGGTAAGTGCTATAAACATGTAAACATTTATTTTTTATAAAACAGGTATAAAAAAATAGAAATACTATATATAAAATTTTCAATGAAAAACTATATGAAAAGTAGGTCTACACATATAGGGATTGAACAATAATCCTCCAGGGACAATTCAACAAAGGTCTCATTTAGGTCCTCGAAAAGCCTCCACAGGAGGTTCCTGGGGAGAGGTGCCTTGTTGGGTGCTCCGTGGAAGCACACTCTTCCGCGCCAGGACATCCTTATGTAGATGGGAATCATCGCCTCCACAAGCATGGCCGCATATGGTCCTGGTCTCTGCAGGGCTTCCCTTAGCATCCGCTCTTTGTGACTCCGAGGGACCCGCATCAGGGTGATCTCGTTCATGAAATGCTGCATCTAATTAGGGCAATTAGTGTATTGTTACTGTTGTGAATGGTTGACTTTTACTTTGCATAACAATGACCCTCGCTTAACAGCCACGTGTTGTAGGCCACATAGGAAAAGCATACATTGATCTTTCCCGTGCACTGGTGGGAGTGGCTGGAAAAGGGTCAGAGTATATGATTTCCAGATTGCCTTTAGCGGGAGGGCACAGCTATCCATTAACTGATAAGCAGAATGTACTGTAAGGCTTACCAGGACTGTCTGCTAGACGGATTCAGCTGTCTCTCCCCACTTGTCCGCTCTCCTGTGCAATGCCGCAACCAATGAGAGCGTATTCCGAAATCTCGAACTTGTCCTGAGATCTCGTGAGACTTGTTGCCCTGTATGGTCTTGTTCAGAGAAACTGACTAGACTGTTCACTGTTCGCAAACATGTATCTGTTCAAGGAAATCAGTTACTTTTCCCATCACACAGCTTCGGCTCTTTCCCGGACTGCCCCGGCATCCCCCTCGCAGAGGCTGGCGCAGATTAGGTGGCGAAAGAAAAAGACTAGGGACGAGATGTTCGCGGAACTGATGGCCTGCTCCAGAGCCGAGGCGGCAGAGCAGAGACAGTGGAGGGAGACCCTATGTCAACAGCATCGCACACACATCGAACGGGAGGATAGGTGGCGGCAGGAAGACCAGCAGGCGACTCAAACGCTGCTTGGGCTAATGAGGGAGCAAACGGACACGCTCCGGCGCCTTGTTGATGTTCTGCAGGACCGCAGGCAGGAGGACAGAGCCCCCCTGCAGTGTATCTGCAACCGCCCTCCCCCGCCAAGAAGTCCTATGTAGGAGCAGGAGGATGTCATTCCTCTATGGAACAAGCGGTCTGTACATCAGTGCACACCGTGCCCAGCACAGTATGCGTCCATGTTTCAACACCTGAACAGAAATGCAAAGTAAAACAAAGATTTATTAATAATGAGTGTAACAATTAATTTGCTTTAAAACGTGCTTTGGAAGTGGGGGAAACTTGGAGAACGGGGTATGTAACCGCAGATCGAAATCGACACATACAGACACAGGCCCAGGGTCAGTTTCTCTTGAAAGCAAGTGGAGAGTCATAGATTACCCTGCTCTCCGAGGAAACTTGCTTTCAAAGCCTCCCGGATACACAGCGCTTCCCGCTGGGATATTCTCTCGGCACGGGTGTCTGGCTGAGCGTAAACTGTAGCCAGGCAATTTGCCTCAACCTCCCATCCGGACAAAAAGGTCTCGCCCTTGCTCTCACAGACATTGTGGAGCACACAGCAAGCAGCAATAACTACGGGGATATTCTTTTCGCTGATGTCCGAGCGAGTCAGTAAGCTCCGCCATCTCCCCTTGAGACGTCCGAAAGCACACTCCACCACCATTCTGCACTTGCTCAGCCGGTAGTTGAAGAGTTCCTTCTCTCTGTCCAAGGCGCCTGTATAGGGCTTCATGAGCCAGGGCATTAGCGGGTAGGCTGGGTCCCCGAGGATCACTGTAGGCATCTGCACATCCCCAACCGTTATTTTGTGGTCTGGGAAGAAAGTACCTGCCTAGAGGCGTTTAAACAGACCAGAGTTCCTGAACACACGCGCGTCATGAACCTTGCCCGCCCACCCAACGAAGATGTTGGTAAAACGTCCCCTATGGTCTACCAGTGCTTGCAGCACCATTGAAAAGTAGCCCTTTCGGTTAATGTACTCGCTGGCCTGGTGGGCTGGTGCCAGGATAGGGATGTGAGTCCCATCTATAGCCCCACCGCAGTTTGGGAATCCCATCGCGGCGAAGCCATCTATGATGTCCTGGACGTTTCTGAGAGTCACTACCTTTGAGAGAAGTTGCTCAACGATTGCGTGGGCTACTTCAATCACAGCAACCCCCACGGTAGATTTGCCCACGCCAAAGTGGTTCGCTACTGACCGGTAGCTGTCTGGCGTTGCAAGTTTCCAGAGGGCTATGGCCACTCGCTTCTGCACAGTCAGGGCTGCTCGCATCCGGGTGTCCTGGCGCTTCAGGGCAGGGGACAGCAAGTCCACAGTTCAAGGAAAGTGCCCTTACGCATCCTGAAGTTTCGCAGCCACTGTGATTCATCCCAGACCTGCAGCACTATGCGGTCCCACCAGTCCGTGCTTGTTTCCCAGGCCCAGAATCGCCGTTCCACACCATGAACTTGACCCATTGCCACCATGATCTCCACGGCGCGGCGTACCCTGCTTTGTGAGAGGTCTGCGCCACTCTGTGAATTCCTGTCCTCACCGCGCTGCCGGAGCCTCCTCGCCCGATTTCTCAGCAGCTGACTGTGGAAGAGGTGGACGATAAGGTGCGAGGAGTTGACAACGGCCATAAGTGCAGCGATGATCGCAGTGGGCTCCATGCTCGCAGTGCTGTGGCGTCCGAGCTGTAACCGACCAGAGAAGGGCGCGAACAGATTTCCCGCCGGAGCTTTCAGGGAGGGAGGGCGTGATTGACGGTTCAATGACAACAGTTACCCAAAAGCACCCTCGACACATTTTTCCCCCAGGAGGCATTGGGAGCTCTACCCAGCATTCCAATGGGCAGCGGGGACTGCGGGAACTGTGGGATAGCTTCCCACAGTGCACCGCTTCCAAAGTCGACGCCAGCCCCGTTACTGTGGACTCAGAAATTCGAATTAGTGTATTTACTGTGGATACACAAATTCGACTTCATAAGGTCGAATCCACAAATTCGACTTAAGTAGATTCGAAATAGTCTTGTAGTGTAGACAAGGCCTTAAAGAGCTGGGCTGATATGGTAAATAATTCTATGATATTTGTTGTCACACCAGTCTACCAGGTTAGTACATAACAACCAGATATAGAGAAAAAAGCAAAAGAAAATATATGCCTTTCCAAAAACTGTTTCCAGAATGGAATAACAAGAAGAGGAAATTATAACAACTCTCTCTTTTGTTAAAGTAACAAAAAGTTTTGATGAGAGAATCTGCAGACAAAACTCATCTGGACTTTTAGGACTCATCTGGCTTTTGATACCGTGTTGCAGAAAAGTCTGCCCTATAAAGGTCAGCAAGTATTGCACTAAAAGTGGCTAGAGAACTGGCTTGGATATCTAAGACAAAGGCTACTTGTGGGAGTTGATAAGTGGAATGCTGCCATAAGCATCAGAATTTAGACGGTTTCCTTCTTTTATAGGTCAATGATGGGCAGAAGAAATTGCAGAAAGGTGAGACATTTTCTGCTGATACAAAAATGAGGTGGGAAAAATAGTCAATAAAAAGGTGAAGAGAAATACATAATGGCTTAAGACTGAGTAGGAATCTGAGAGAATCAAAACACGCTTATAGACATCACTATAATGTATAATTAGGTAAGAGATGACAAAATATCAAATCAAAATAAGTCCGCCTCAATACAGAATGCAGTAGAAAAAGGATCAAGAGGCAGCACCAGGTACAGTATTTAACATATTCCAGTGCTTCACAACAGCGAAAAAGCAAGTTAAATTCCAGCACAAGATCAAGAAAGCCCTCCATAAGGAACAAGCAGTAAAAGGTCACATGTGGGATGATGTGAGCAACTGTGGTCACCTGATTAGAAAAAGAATAAGTTGCCGAGAATGGAACAAAAGGGAGCAATTTTCCAGAGTGAATTGGGGTTTGGAAATCTTAGTTATTTAGAAAGGTAAGGGAAACTCTGTGGCTGATGGAAAGAGAAGGAGTTTAAGAGGGATCTCGATTAAGGTATACACAATCCTGAAGGGAACAGAGAAGAGAGTTGCTGCAGGCTATCTGAGCTAGTGTTAAATAGAAGAATAAGGGGGCATGAACTTAAACTGAGGGAGAATTGGGGACTAAAAGAATTTAGGTAGAAATTTCTTGCACAGTTTCCCTTAGTGAAAAAAACCTAGTAAGGGGAGACATAGTAATAAGCAGCATTAAAAAAGAAATGTTGAACAAATAGGGAAAAAAGCATTGTGGGGTATAACTGCCCAGTTGGAGAACTGCAGTAGACAGGGCTTTTGGCCTCATTCTGTCCAAAATCTGCTAACTTTCTAAAAGTTAAGAAGAATTTATTTCCTTTCAATAATATGTTTTAAAATCTACCCATCCTCTTGTATTCCCAGCACACAGCTCATGAGTACAGTACTGCAAAAAAATCATGTTATGGCAAAAATAATGTTCTGTGTGAATTTCGATGATGATGAGAGGTGTCAGATTGACAATCTTGGAGACTGAAGCTCTCTATTTATTGACAGAACATGTGCAGCTCAGTGAGTGGCAGTGCTAGCTCCCTTTAGACTCTATTAATACGTCTCCACCTTGGAGGTGGCTCTTTCTAAGGCTGAGAGCATAGTCCAGTCTGCATGCCTAGGCCTTCCAAGGCCTCTTTGCTGAGATTGCCAAGGTAGTGCCACCACAACTCTGTTTCTCATGACACCTGTTCGAGGCGGCAAGCAATACTTGTGATTTCTAGGAATGTATCTATTACAAGAATTTATGCAGTGGCCATATAAGATCTAGACACACTTTGCATTACAAGCAACTACATTTCCTAAGTATAAGAAGCAAAAATCTCCCATGATGCTATGTAACATCACACCTTTACAGGACATAGACTAGGAAATTTCATCAATGGTTTGAACGCTTAGTGTAGTGGAGCCAGCAATTAGGAAGAGGCATGGCCATAACAATGTGTCTTAGAGCATTACCTGAATGCAAGCAGACTGTGTCTTATGTCGCTATCCAGAGCGGAGCACAGGGCCTACTATCAAAAAAGCACCCGCTCTGGCTGCACTTTAATATTGTTCTATTCTCTCCCAAGTAGACCACTGGTTAAGAGGAACCTACAAGACATCTACTAAGACATTAGGGGTCTATAAAAAGGGCAACATACTGAAGGACTGAGGATGTAGGAAGTTTGCTACATTTTGAGAAAATTCTGGACTTTAGCCGCAAACAAGTTATGAAATGAAAATTTAAAAGATCACACAGGTGGTGTACTTATTATTCTGAGGTGCTTTTGGAAATTGTACTCAAGTGATTTAGCAGCTTTAGTCCCATTTTCAAAAGTGAAATAGGGAACATGGAGTGTATGATTAAGTTTCAGTGAAATCACCACCTAAGCTTCAGAGCCCGAGCTCCAGCCAAAGGCACAATGTCTACACAGCTATTTTTAGCATGCTAGAACAAGCTCCACTGCCATAAATCTGTGGACTGGGGATGGGAGGCTCATTTCCAGAGGCAGTGTGGACATATACCAAGTGCCTAAGTCTCTTTTGAATATTGCAAGTGAAGTCAAAATGATACAAATGGGCTAACGATGTTGTAAAAGTTGGGTGGTAATGATAATTAGTGTGTATTACTTTTTAATTTTTTTTTACCCATTATCATTATATGACATTTATATAGTGATACCATCTAGAGGCCTCAACTAGGTTGGGGCCCCACTGTGGTAGGCAGTATACAAACCCAGTAAATGATCATCCCTGCCCCAAAGAATTTACAATCTAATAATTTTTGTTTGTTTGTTTTCCAAAGAAATACTAAGATTTGGGTAACATTTGCTCAGAATATAAGGAATTTCCTTTATTGCTAAAACATTCAATATATCCAAAGCAATATTTTCTCTCCAATGGCCAAAGTTTAAATTTTGCCTTCTACTCTTTGAAGCAGTGACTTTTCTGATCTGATCAGTAATCATCTTTTCTGTTCAAACTCTGGTATTTCAGATTGCAGAAACATTTCTGCCCCATCTCCCTGAGTTGCAGAGGTCCTCCAGGTAGCAGAACCAGGGTGATTCCATGCACAGAAAGGACAGATCTGAATTCAAGAGGAATGCTCATGTTCTATGCACTGCTGAACCCTTCTTTGTGAAGGTACAATATTGCAGGAAGTAGGAAAGAAGCAGAAGATCTGTTTTATGGAAATCATGCTATCTTCCCTCTCTTGTTGGTAGGGTTGTACATAAAGGCAGGGGCGGCTCTAGGGATTTTGCCACCCCAAGCACGGCAGGCAGGCTGCCTCCGGCGGTTTGTCTGTGGAGAGTCCGCCAAAGCCACGGGACCAGCAGACCCTCCACAGGCACGCTTGCAGGAGGTCCAACAAAGCCGCGGGACCAGCTGACCCTCTACAGGCAAACCACCGGAAGCATCCTGCCTGCCGCCCTCACAGTGCCGACAGAGCGCCTCCCGCGGCTTGCCACCCCAAGCACGCGCTTGGCATGCTGGGGCCTGGAGCCGCCCCTGCATAAAGGCCAACATAGGCTCCCCCAGTGGGGTAAAGGGAAGAATCCTCCTTCTTAGCCTCTGTGCATTTGCACAGCATGTGGGCTAGGCAGTGGGCTTTGGGTTTAGCTCTAGTTTCAGCTCTGAGTCAAAAATATATGCATGTATTTTAACTACACATCAGAGCATCATTCCTAAGTGTATTAAAGAACTTGTTACTAATATAGGGTGAAAATTGCTGTGTGTAGAGGCCCTGGAAAAAGTCCCCTGCCAAACAACAGTCCTTAACATGGAGATTAAATGGGGCTTTTAAGGTGCATAGGGCTTGTGCAAGGTTGAATGAATTTCACTACTATTGCAGAAAGTCATTCAACATTTGCTCAAAGTAAATGATCAGCTTCTAAGTTTAAGACAGACAATATGTTAAAGTACCCAGAAAGTGGTAGTATTTCTTTTCCTTGGCTATACACAGAAAAAACAGTTTTCAAAGAGGGAAACACACTCTATAAAAATTCCAAATCACAGAAAATTGTTTTTGTTTATTATCCCATTGATTTCTTGAGCCAGAAAGGTTGACATGAGGGTACTGAAGGGGATTTTTCAATCTTCTACCAGTTTGCTTACATGATTACAAAATATTTCCAATTCCTATGTCAATTTGGTTAAAAACTTAGTTTTCTGTTCAAGTCATTTTAACAGAAACATCTGTTTTTAAAACATTGTTTTAATTAAAAAAAAAACTACTATCCAGATGACATAACAATCTTACTATCAAGACTGCCCCAGAACATTAGAGAAGATGGGTGAGATAGAAGTTTTCTGAAGAAGAGCTCTGAAGAACAAGCCCCAAAGCTTGTTTCTCTCACCAACTGAATTTGGTCCAATAAAAGATATCATCTCAACCGCCTTGTATTACTAAATTGCATATTCATATTGTTGATCATTAATAAATCTATATTCTGGAGAGCCCAACTCCAAAGGACCCTCCAGAGTTATGGCCAATTTATAATGTGATTAGCAAAGAGGATTAGTCCTTCCACTAGGCTAGAGCTCCCATCACCCTACTCCTGAGAAAGCATTTCAGCCATCATACCTACTCAATCCTATTTGATATTGCCAACAAGTTTTCTTCTGACTGGGAAGGTCTCTTTTTAAGTAGACATGTTCATTAGATACTGGACTAAGACCACCAACACATTTTGCATAAGCCACTGAACAGCATCACATAAAGTGACTTCAGTTCATCATTTACTATTAACAGATTCAAAACCTAATCTAAAGGTCCCATATCTCATTATGATTCCTCTGAGTCATCCATTACTCTAAAGTTTACCCTTCACAATACCAAGTAAAACTCTGTAATTAAGAAGGTTTAGCTTCAGTAGCACTAGTGAGTAAGATTGTGATGTGCTTCACACATAATTATGTGATTTTAGTATTTGGAAACTGAGTAAGCAATGGTCTTTGGGAGTTTGCTGAAAGTAAAAGATCCCATGAAGAAATATGCCGTCTGAAATCACGCTTAAAAGGCAGTTTTTATTTGTAATTTAATAAAACTCCACTGTATTCCCAAAATGTGTGATATAGACAAAAGGCCCAAGCCTTATATAGTAGGCACCATTAAATCAGTATTTAGCAAGTCACCACACAATGTTAACTGAGAGATTACAGTGTTTTCCTAAAATTTTAAATGAAAATAATTGTGGTAACTTTTGACAAATGTTGACTTTTTAATAGTGACTGATGAATGTGTACGCTTAAAGAAAAGGAATGTTAATTCATAGATGGGATTCATACCCCCTTATCAGGCATTCTACATTAACGATATATAGCAGTGGGTGGGGGTTAGGCTGGTCTCTCTTGGACCTACATATGCCCACTTGCCAACATGTAAAGTGGTGTAAAGGAGTTTAAATCACTACAACTTATATGATAAGGAGCCAGAAGAATGTGCAAGTTAAAAAAGGAATAACCTACTTTAATTTACACATTTGTACTTAATGTTCACTTCAAATCTGAATTATAACATTTTAGAGACTAATTCAGGCAGACGCAATGGGCCATGTGCAGAGGCTGTGTAACTTCTCCATACACATTGACAAATGGCTGAGAGTTTCATAAGTCTAAGGGCTGGTCTACACTATGCGTTTAAACCGGTTTTACGAGCGTTAAACCAATTTAACGCCACACCTGTCCACACTAAGAGGCCCCTTATATTGATTTTAATGGCTCTTTAAATCGGTTTCTGTACTCCTCCCCGACGAGAGGAGTAGCGCTAATATTGGGATTAACATATCGGAATAGGGTTAGTGTGGCCTCAAATCGACGGTATTGGTCTCCGGGTGGTATCCCACAGTGCACCACTGACCGCTCTGGACAGCATTCTGAACTCTGGTGCACTGGCCAGATAAACAGGAAAAGCCCTGCGAACTTTTGAAATTTATTTCCTGCTTCCCCAGCGTGGAGAGCTCATCAGCACAGGTGACCACGCACAGCTCATCTACACAGGTAACAATGCAGTCTCCTGAGAATCGAAAAAGAGCCCCAGCATGGATCTGATTGCTATATGGGGAGAGGATTCAGTGCTAACAGAACTGCGTTCCAAAAGACGAAATGGAAAAGTATTTGAAAGAATTTCCAAGGCTATGATGGAAAAAGGCCACAGCAGGGACTCAGTGCAGTGCAGAGTGAAAGTTAAGGAGCTCAGACAAGCCTACCAGAAAACCAAAGAAGCAAACGGAAGGTCCGGGGCAGGGCCAAAAACATGCCACTTCTATGCTGAGCTGCATGCAATTTTAGGGGGCTGCGCCACAAGTACCCCACCCCTGTCCGTGGATTCCGAGGTGGGGGTTGTAATCTCTGCCATGGTTGAGGATTATGTGGACGGGGAAGATGACGATGAAGAAGAGGAGGACGAGCTAGCAGAGAGCACACAGCACTCCGTGAGCCCCAACAGCCAGGAGCTTTTTCTCACCCTGACGGAATTACCCTCCCAAGCCACTACCCCAGACAATGACGCCATGGAAGGGACCTCTGGTGAGTGTACCATTGCAAATATCAAACATTGTTTTTTAAGCAAGCGTTTTTTAATGATTGATTTGCCCTGAGGACTTGGGATGCATTCGCAGACAGTATAGTTATCTAGAAAAGTTTGTTAACATGTCTGGGTATTGAGCAGAAATCCTCCAGGGACATCTCGATGAAGCGCTCCTGGAGGTACTCCAGAAGCCTTTGCAGAAGGTTTCTGGGCAAGGCAGCCTTGTTCCGTCCACCATGGTAGGACACTTTACCACGCCATGCATGTAGCAAGTAATCAGGTATCATTGCATGGCAA
The DNA here is from genome assembly GCF_020497125.1 of Mauremys mutica. Lineage (NCBI taxonomy): Eukaryota > Metazoa > Chordata > Testudines > Geoemydidae > Mauremys > Mauremys mutica. The sequence goes on from NC_059081.1 coordinate 34,258,334, forward strand.
AGCATAGCTACGTATGGTCCCGGTGATTGCTGGCATTCAAGAAGCATCTGTTATTTATCTCGCTGTGTTATCCTCAGCAAAGTGATATCGTTCAGGGTAACCTGGTTGAAAATCAGGAATTTAAGTAAGGGAGATGGCCATTTTCCTACTGGGTTCGTGGACTGCAGCAGCTTAAAAAAAAATCCTTTCCTGCATGTAGCCAAGCGAGGGGAGGGGAGGAGTGAAATGCCGATGATCTTTTTCACGTTTGGTCAGCGGGGATCTTCCCAGCTACCAGCCACGCAGTGGTGGGGGGGAAGGGTGGTGATTAGCAGGGAGCTAGCATAGTATTAGCTATGCGTTGGGGGGAGGGGTAAATTACTGCAGAAGCCGAAAGACAGTGGCTTACCATGGCGGCATGGAAGCTGAATTCTGATGCCCGGACCTGTGTCTGTGAGATCTGTAACCCCAGAGCTGCAGGCACTCAGTATTAAGATGAAAAATGCGACCTTGTAGGGAAATCACATGTGCTATGTAAGGTGAATAGTGCTGTTCACTGTGAAAGAGTATAACCATTGTTCTGTAAAATGTATCTTTTTAAATACTTCTCTCCCTCATGCAGCTGCAAATTTTTCAAGCCTCCCTACTCCATCCCAAAGGCTAGCCCAGATAAGGCGGAGGAAAAAGAAGACGCGAGATGAAATGTTCTCGGATATTATGGAAGTTACATGCAAGGAAAGAGCTCATCTGAATGAGTAGAAGGAGGTGGTATCAAATTACAGGAAAGATGCCAGTGAACATGAGGACAGGAGGGACACCCGAGATGAGAGGTGGCGGCAGGAAGATCGGCAGGAAAATCAGAGGTGGCGGCAGGAAGATCAGCGGTGGCGGGATGCAACTCTGGGGCTGCTGCGTGATCAAACTGACATGCTCCGGCATCTGGTGGACCTTCAGGAATGGCAGCAGGATCACAGAGTTCCGCTACAGCCCCTGTATAACCACCCTCAACCCTCACCATGTTCCACATCCTCCTCACCCAGATGTGTAAGAACGCATGGGGGGAGGCTCCGTGCACCCGCCCACTCCACCCCCGTGGACAGCCCAACCAGAAGGCTGTCATTACTGTGAAATTTTTTTAGTGGCCTTCTCCATCCCTCCTATCCTCCTCCCAAACCACACCCTTACTTCTCTCCCTCTTTTTATAATGAATTAATAAAGAATACATGCTTTTTAAACTATAGTGACTTTATTTGCATAAGTAAGCTGTACTCGAAGGGGGAGGGTGATTTGCTTACAGGGAATGAGTCAATCAAGGGGGGTGGGTGTTCATCAACAAACACAGCAGTCACACCGTACCCTGGCCAGTGATGAAGCTCGTTTTCAAAGCTTCTCTGATGCGCACTGCTTCCTGGTGTGCTCTTCTAATCTCCCTGGTGTCTGGCTGAGCGTAATCAGCGGCCAGGTGATTTGCCTCAGCCTCCCACCCCACCATAAAGGTCTCCCCCTTACTCTCACAGAGATTGTGGAGAATACAGCAAGCAGCAATAACATAGGGGACATTGGTTTGGCTGAGGTCTGAGCGAGTCAGTAATGTGCGCCAGCGCGCCTTTAGACGGCCAAATGCACATTCTACCACTATTCTGCACATGCTCAGCCTGTAGTTGAACAGATCCTGACCACTGTCCAGGCTGCCTGTGTATGGCTTAATGAGCCATGGCATCAAGGGGTAGGCTGGGTCCCCCAGGATAACGACAGGCATTTCAACATCCCCAACTGTTATTTTCTGGTCTGGGAAGTAATTCCCTTGCTGCAGCCGTTTAAACAGAGTAGTGCTTCTGAAGATGCGAGCGTCATGAACCCTCCCTGGCCATCCCACGTCCCTTGTGATCCACCAGTGCTTGCAGCACCATTGAAAAGTACCCCTTCCGGTTTACATACTGGGTGCCCTGGTGCTCCGGTGCCAAGATAGGGATATGGGTTCCATCTATCGCCCCCCCACAGTTAGGGAATCCCAGTGCAGCAAAGCCATCCACTATGGCCTGCACGTTTCCCAGAGTCACAACCTTTCGTAGCAGCAGCTTAGTGATTGCTTTGGCTACTTGCATCACAGCAGCCACCACAGTAGATTTTCCAACTCCAAATTGATTCCCGACTGACCGGTAGCTGTCTGCCGTTGCAAGCTTCCACAGGGCTATCGCCACTCGCTTCTCTACTGTGAGGGCTGCTCTCATCTTGGTATTATGGCGTTTCAGGGCAGGGGCAAGCAAGTCACAAAGTTCCATGAAAGTGCCCTTACGCATGCGAAAGTTTCGCAGCCACTGCAAATCGTCCCACACCTGCAACACAATGCGGTCCCACCAGTCAGTGCTTGTTTCCCGGGCCCAAAATCGGCGTTCAATGGATAGAATCTGCCCCATTACCATCAGGATCTCCAAAGCGCAGGGGCCCGCGGTTTGAGAGAATTCTGTGTCCACGTCCTCATGACTGTCATCGCCGCGCTGCCGTATCTGCCTCCTCCTCGCCTTGGTTTGAAGGTCCTGGTTCACCATATACTGCACGAGAGTGCGCAAGGTGTTTAAAACATCCACGACTGCAGTATTGAGCTGAGCAGGGTCCATGCTTGCTGTGTTATGGCGTCTGCACAGTTCACAAAGCAAAAAAGGCGCGAAACAGTTGTCTGCTGCTTTCAGGGAGGGAGGGGTGAGGCTGTACCCAGAACCACCCGCGGCAATGATTTTTTCCCCATCCGGCACTGGGAACTCAACCCAGAATTCCAAGGGGCGGGAGAGGCTGCGGGAACTATGGGATAGCTACGGAATAGCTACCCACAGTGCAACGCTCCAGAAATCGACGCTAGCCTCGGACTGTGGACGCACACCACCGAATTAATGTGCTTAGTGTGGCCGCATGCACTCGATTTTATACAATCTGTTTTACTAAACCGGTTTCTGTAAATTCAGAATAATACCGTAGTGTAGACGTACCCTAAGAGAGTCTAAGTTGTGTAACATGCAAATTGTGGGCACTGGAAGAAGCTCCTCTTAGGGTGTTGTCATAAGTCCACAGACATCTGAATGAGCGGTCGCAGTGGTCACCATTACAAAGTCAATAGTTACCCAGAATAACTGTAGGTGGTGTCTGATATACTGCATTTGTTGACTGGAATACTGACTAGCTACTGTTTATTTTTTTATTAGCAATCATGATAGAGATATCTGTTATTACCTAATAATAAACTTATTGCACTATAATCCCCATAAGCCGATGTGACAGCTACAGTCTATTGATCAGTGAGAGGATTTTTTTTTTGTATTCCCTGGTCTAGAGATTATACACAAATTAGATTTCTCAGTAGTTTGTGTGTCTTTTAGAGTTAAGTTTCATTACCCACTCAGGTCCCATTTTATAGCACTACTGGTATCTCTTACCCAGGTGATTTACTGTGGACAGATTTAATGTTAGATTTTAAATAATAAATACCTTCTAATTGTTAAACCCAGAATTAAAGCAGGAAGGAAACTGGTTCACAGCCTCTTACAATGGGTTTCTATACAGCCAGCGCCACTAATTATGACAATTTACAAACTGTGGCCACTGCTAACAGTAATCTCAGAAGGCAAAACAGTATTTAAAAAACTCTTTCCAAATGTATTTCACATTTTATATTTAGCAAGATGCTCTTCTCACCATGTGAACTTTCCAATGGCTATGCTGAGCAAACTAGGTGCTACTTTCTTTTAAATTAAATCTTAAGATTACTTTAACATAGTTCTTTGTGGTTTAATTTATCATATGTTCTGGCACCATTTATCACTAAATACAGAATGATGAAGAAATGGCTCTACTAAAACGAAATAACCACTGAATTAAAAAGCTGTTAAATGAGTTGGAGTGCAGACTACTGTTAACAATATGTGGGAAGGGTGTTTGGCTGGAATAAATTACTTTCACAGTAATAATTTGAAGAGTGCACCTTTGGAGAAACATTCAAAAATTCACATCTTGATTTTCCGACTAAATTCATATTTGCCACTAATAATATTTTTAAATTAGCTACACAGTGAAGGTGAGAAAATGCTTGGACTCAAATAGTGAGGTTTAAAAACAAAATTTTCTCTGTTTAATAACTGAGAAATGGCAGGTTTAAAAATATACATGCAAAGCATAATCATAGATTCCAATTAAGATATATTTTACTTCCTCACCTTTAATCTTTTTGTAAATCCTTCTACAATATTTCAATGTACTCTGCCATACCAACATGTAAATAATAAATATATATATAATAATATATATAAATAATATAGCTTTCCCTATATTTCATTCTAGTCTGCATATAACCTCCTTGCAAATAACAAATGGCCAGCCATCTAACAAGTTAAGATTCATTTTCATTGTATTGATTGCAATAGGCTGTGTAGTTAATAGAAAGGATCTAATATATAGTTGATATGTCTAGATCTACTGACATAGCATAACAATTTCAGACTTGAAAGCACATTTTTTTTATTTAAAAATGCTATTGAAATTTGACAACCTACAGGGCATGCACTCACAGCTTATACATTTATAACATTTCCAAAGTAGTATGTAACCTGGTGGTGTTCTGTAAGGCAGTGAGGATGTTTTAACCCTTAAGAACAGGGGGCAAATTCTAATGTTTTTACTTATCTTTTGACAGAGTGGTTAGAAATTAAGACTGTTTAATAACATTCACTTATTGCACATTTGGAAATTATTCAGTTCAATAACAGGAAACATTTATTTACTCAGGGCTCATACATGTTCCCACTGACCTCGCTGGAAGCAGGATCAAGCCCTCAGCTTTCATGTACGTCATTGGCCTCCACAGAAATGGCATATTTACAGTATTATGGGCAGATATTTATAGTAGAGATGAAAAGGACAAGTCATTGCAGTCTTGGTTTGTTTTCAGAATGTTAAGTGGCACAAAGCACAGAAATAACCAGGTCATATGTATCGCTCTGCCCAAATAATGTATTGTTAGTGGATTGGTGGATACTTCCAGATGGTTAAAAAGGAGTTGACATTTTCTCTACTGCAAATCATCATAGAAGAGATCAGAGAAGGAGATCACCAAATGGTTGTGTTACTTCGTAGCATAATATCTTAAACAAAAATGTTCAATTAAAATATTTAATTAGGCAACAGCTGCCTATGGACTTAATATACTAGTGCTTGCCAAGATTAGCACAATACTTGTAAACAAAGGTTCTAGTAGAGATCTCTCTCTTTTTTAATGAATGAAGAATGACATAAAAAAGAAAATCATTTTTTCAGTTGTGTACATCACTGCAGCACTTTGGATAAATGTGATTTAAACCAATTATTATGTGCTATCACTATACATATTTAGAAGGGCTGAGTGATAGGAAGGACAAGTGGTGATAAGTAGATCAAAGATTCTTTCTCATAGGCCCTGATCCAAAGCCCTTTGAAGTCAGTGGAAAATGAGGATTTGCGAGTACCAGGCTTTTTGTGACATTAAGCAGGAGAACCATACACATTAACCAGGAACTTCCCTCTTTCTGGCCTCTAATACTTACCCATTGTCTGCACTGTGTTTGTTGGTAGTTACATTTTTATTTATGTTTACAAGTAAAAGAACAGAAATTGCAGGATCAATGGCATGAAGGTCCACTTTCCTCCTCACTCCATTGGCCTGACAAAACTATGGGCTCTATTATTGGAATTATCTCTTATTATTTGTGTCACAGTATCATCTAGCAGCCTCATCTTGCTTATATGTAAGAAAATGTCCCTCTTCCCACTGCAGCCTCTGTGCTTCCATGGACTGTGGTCATTTGGTTAAGCACATGAACAAGGTCTGTCTACAATAATTCTCTTACTCACCAAATTGGTTTCCACATTCAAGGAATTCCAATTAGGTCGGAATTATGACCTGCCAAAACCGAAATATTAATTACAACAGTTCAGACTGCTTTCAATAATATTTAAAATGAACTACACAAATTAGCAGTCTTCAGAAAATGTCTGAAATAGTTCAATCTTCACTCAAAATATGCTGTGAAGAAGAGTTTTTTAAACAGTGTTTTGCTTTGCAAGTCATTTTTAAGAATGCAAGATACATGCCATTTAGAGATATTTACTTTTCAACGTGTTTCTGTAGATGAGCAGGAGGGCTGATTAAACCTTAGATTGTTTTTCAGTCAATCATATATGTTTAACTAGCTTAATTTGCATTATTTAGCATCTGGTTCATGTGACTTTGAATATTAAAGATATAGTTGTCCAATATTTCCAAGATACATACAATAAATATTATTTCTGTCTGACTTTCCAAATGTTTTACTATATATTTAAATCAGTGAATGAATGTAATTTTGAATTTCCTAGGCTATTGATTATATATGACACATTATCATCAGAATACACATACGCTGTGATTTTTCTCCTGTACATCTAATATCCATAAGAAACATACTAAAGCTCAGCACTTTCCAGTCAATCATTTATTCTGCTCAAAACCACCACCAAGTATGGCATCGTTGTTGCTAGTCATTGTGCATTGCACAGAATCTGAAGATACACTAAAAAGACCTTTATTTGGAAGTGAACGTTACTTGCTCACTGCAGAGATTTTAACAGCCCACTTAATCTTGAATGGTCTCTGTTATGTCCTAGGGGCAGCCGGTGTAGGAAGCAATCACTTGAGGCCAGAGAGCAGACAGCTAACCAAAACCTCCATTTTATTTACAGACACAGAGAGCTCACTCAGCCAGTTGAAACCGGCTGAGCTATCCCTTAATAGTCTAACTCAGTTGCCATAGTAACAAAACCCATGACAACCAAATACACAACATATTGCTCCCCCCCTAATAAGAACATCCCCTAAATAAAACACACACTAAACTAGAGAAGGAGGGTAGACTGCCTCCATTCCCGGCTAAACCCTGGGGATTATTTTGCCCCATAACCGTGGGTTCGCCCTAACTAAAGATCCAGCCGATGAGGAGGCCTTCTGTCTCTAGGTGGATTACGGCGAACTTCTGGTGTTGTTGCACCCGAAAGTACTAGGGGCTCAGGGTCCGCAGCACGAATAGGTGAGGAGGTGGTATCAGCTCGTGCTGGGCAAAGGGGTATCTCAGCTGCCGGCGGTAATGGAGGAGAACAGTCAGGAACAGGTGACTCATGATTCGGTGTCTCACCAGAAGGGGTGAAGTCAGACCCCTCAACTGCAGATGCGTCCTGAGGACTGGCATGACCTGGCAACAGCTGATCTACATGTCGCCGCCAGGTAAGATTCTCTGTAGTCCGGACTGTATAGGAAACAGGTCCTGTTTGAGTGATGACTGTGGCCGGGACCCATTTAGCTCTGGAAGTATAATTCCGAGCCAAAACTGGCTGTCCTGGGCTAAAGGTTCGGTCTTTTGCTCTGGGTGCCCATCTGATGACTTGATATTGCTGCTGATGTTGCACAGTTTGTCTGGGTTCAGAAGGTTTCAGCAGATCAAAGCAAGTGCGCAGCTGTCGTCCCATCATTAGAAAGGCTGGGGAAGCCTGGGTCGTAGCATGAGGTGTGTTTCTATAGGAAAGTAAGAAGGTATCCAGACGCTTTTGAATGGAGTGTTGTCCCTTTGCTGATTTCAAAGTGTTTTTCATTGTCTGCACAAATCTTTCAGCTAATCCGTTGTTGGACGGATGATATGGTGCTGACGTGATGTGGTGTATCCCATTTGCCTTCATAAAATTTTGAAACTCCTGAGAGACGAACTGCGGTCCGTTTTCGCTCACAAGTTGTTCTGGCAGACCAAAACGACTAAAGAGTCCTCGTAGTTTTTGAATAGTACTCTCTGCAGTAGTGGACTGCATTATAGAGACTTCTGGCCATTTAGAATGGGCATCTACTGCCACCAAGAACATGCTTCCTTCAAGGGGGCCAGCAAAGTCAACGTGAATACGTTGCCACGGGTTTTCAGGCCAGTCCCATGGGTGTAGGGGTGCCAACTGGGGTGCATTTCTTACACCCTGACATGACATACAAGCTTTTGCCTTCTCTTCAATAGCACTGTCCAATCTAGGCCACCAAAAATAGCTTCGTGCAATTTCCTTCATGCGCACTATTCCACAGTGACCGGAATGTAGCTGTTCTAACATCTGTGATCTCAGGGGGGGTGGAATAATGACACGCCTCCCCCACAACAAACAACCAGATTGGACCGATAACTCCGTCCGCCTGGACATGTAGGGAACAAGGTCGGGTGAGACCGGAGAGGTTTGTCGAGATTTTCCATGCATCACCAGGTCCATAACTTGGGATAATACTGGGTCAACGTGGGTTGCCTTCTTTATCTGAGTAGCAGTGATGGGTGTATTCTCTACCTGTTCAAAGTAGAAGATTTCCTTTTGGGCACTATCTTGATGTTTGACCGGTAAAGGCAACCTTGAGAGGCCATCTGCATTGCCGTGCAGAGTGGATTTCCGATATTTGATTTCATATGTGTGTGCAGAAAGTATCAATGCCCAACGTTGCATACGACTAGCAGCTAATGGGGGAATGCCTGTGTAGGGTCCAAAAATTGATGTCAGAGGTCAATGGTCTGTAAGAAGAGTAAACTTTCGCCCAACCAGGTACTGATGAAACTTCCTAATTCCAAAAACAATTCCTAATGCCTCACGTTCGATTTGGGCGTAGTTAGTTTCTGCTTTGCTTAGAGTGCGTGAAGCAAAAGCAATAGGTCTTTCTTCTCCCGAAGGCATAATGTGTGACACGACCGCTCCCACTCCATAAGGGGAAGCATCGCAGGCCAATTGCAGGGGTAAGGATGGATCAAAGTGCGTTAGAACTTCAGAATTTAACAATGCATCCTTAGCTTTGTTAAATGCAACATCACAGGCTTCAGTCCACTTCCAGGCCTTGTTCTGCCCAAGGAGCTCATGAAGTGGTTTTAGCAGTGTGGCTAACTGTGAGATGAACTTTCCATAATAGTTCAGTAGTCCTAGAAATGAGCGCAGCTGGCTTACATTTCGAGGTGGGGGAGCCTCCACAATAGCTTTAACTTTTGCAGGGGCCTTATGAAGACCTGCAGAATCGATGATGTGTCCCAAATATTCAACAGAGGACTTGAAGAATTCACACTTGTCTTTGCGAACTCGTAGGCCATACTCTTCCAGTCTTTGTAGGGTAGCCTCTAAATTCTTTAAGTGATCCTCTTCATTTCTTCCAGTGACCAGGATATCATCCAGATAGCACTGAACTCCTGACAAGCCACACAAGATCTGGTCCATAGCCCTCTGGAACAGGGCGGGAGCCGATGTGATTCCGAAGGGTAGGCGACAGTATCGATAAAGCCCCTTATGAGTCACAATAGTCAACAGCTCTTGGGACTTTTCATCGACGTGCATCTGTAAATATGCTTGACTCAGATCAATCTTACTGAACTTTTGTCCCCCAGCCAGGCCTGCGAAGAGGTCATCGATGCGGGGAAGCGGGTATTGCTCTGCACACAACACTGGGTTGACAGTGACTTTAAAATCACCGCAAATCCGGAGAGAGCCATCTTTCTTCACTATTGGAACGATAGGAGTGGCCCATGAGCTATGGGTAACTGGTATTAGGACTCCATTGGTGACCAGGCGCTCCAGGTCTGCTTCAACTTTTGGCCTGATGGCATATGGCACAGTTCGGGCTTTCAGATATTTTGGTGGACTGCCAGGTTTAATGTTCAATGTCACAGTGATTCCCTTCATACTTCCCAAATCATCTCCAAAAACAGCAGCATGTTTCCTTAGTATAGGGGTTAGACTGGTTTCTTCTTTAGTCATCCGGTGCACTTCTGCCCAGTTCAGCTGAATCTTCCCAAGCCAAGACCTACCCATTAAGGCTGGGTAGTTAACTCTCACCACAAACAGTGGCAATTTAGCCGCCCGTCCATTGAGCTCCACCTTAACATCAATAGTGCCCAACATGGGCACAGCTTCACCTGTATACGTCTTCAGAACAGTTTTTGTTGCCTTAAGCGGAAGATGCTGTAGCTTTTCCTTATACACAGTCTCAGGAACCAGCGAGACAGCTGCACCGGTGTCTAGTTCCATGCGTATAGGTTTGCCCTCCAATAAGGGGGTTACCCAGTATTCATGTGAGCCCGCTGCCAAAGACAAAACATGCAGTGGCACTTCCTCTTGTGAGGCGGTGTCACCTTGATCATCCTGGGTCTGCTCTAGGGTATGCAAGGTTCCTCTTTTTGTCGGCTAGACCACAGGCCTCTTTTTCTTTTGTTTACAGGCACACTCAATGTGTCCCTTTTTGCCACAGTGTCGACACACCAGGTCCTTACACCAGCATTCTGATGCCTGGTGTCCTGGCTTACCACAGCGGTAACATTCTTGACTCTGCACAGTTTTGTGGGTCGGTTCTTGTGACACTTTTTGCACCCTGGGGGTGCACCGATGTATTGTGCCTCCCTTGTAGCCAGTTCCATGGAGACAGCAATATCAACAGCCTTCTGTAATGTAAGCTGAGCCTCTGTCAGTAGGCGCTTCCGTATAGCTTCACTGCAGAGGCCACACACTAACCTGTCACGCAGGGCATCATTTAACATCTCTTTAAATTCACAGTGTTCTGCTAGCTTTTTTAAAATGGCTACAAATTGTACAACTGTTTCATCTTCCTTTTGGTCTCTTTTGTGGAACCTATATCTTTCAGCAATTACCAGTGGTTTTGGGGAGAAATGAGACCCCAGGATTTCCACAATGTCACTGTAAGATTTAGTCTCAGGCTTAACAGGGTGTAGTAAGCTGCGTAGCAGAGAGTAGGTTTTAGCCCCTACAACAGTTAAGAATATTGGCACCTTCTTCGCTTCTGTAATGTCATTTGCAATACCAAAAAGCTCAAAACGCTCAGTATACACATGCCACTGCTCTGTATTCTCATCAAAAGGCTCCAGGGGCCTGGTCAGAGTAGCCATGATTTTTAGTTTCACTTTCACAGTCAGTGCAAACAAGCAGCTTTTTTTCTTTGTTTGGTCTTTACCTTGACTTCTACTTCCTTCTGTTACTGGAGCAGCACCAGGATCCCATCCTCGTCGCCAGTGTTATGTCCTAGGGGCAGCCGGTGTAGGAAGCAATCACTTGAGGCCAGAGAGCAGACAGCTAACCAAAACCTCCATTTTATTTACAGACACAGAGAGCTCACTCAGCCGGTTGAAACCGGCTGAGCTATCCCTTAATAGTCTAACTCAGTTGCCATAGTAATAAAACCCATGACAACCAAATACACAACAGTCTCTTAAACATGTTAACTCCTTATGCTAAACAATCAGTTCCACCTTGTACTTAGCTATGACACTCTGAACACATTTCCCACAGACCTGAAGCAGAGCTCTATGGAGCTTGAAAGCTTGTCTCTTCTACCATCAGAAGCTGGTACAATAAAATATATTACCTCACCGACCTGGTGTTTTATTTTTAAATAAACATTTTACAGAGGTGAGCCCAAAACCCAGATCTCAGACCCAGATTCAAACTTTCCTATATTTGGAATTTGGATTCAGGGTGAAATCCTGGCCCCATTAAAGTCAATGGGAATTCTGTCATTGACATCAAAGTGATCAGGATTTCACACCCAGGATTTTGGTTTGCCCATTAGAGAGTCAAGTTTCAAACTTTGCCAAAGTTCAGTGGTGTTCTGCTGCCTTTTATTTTTAAGTTGGCTTGGTGTTGCTTTTTTGGTAGTGGTGGGATTATTTGTTTGTTTGTTGGTTTTGGGGGGGGAGGGAAGGGGGTTGTTATTTTATTCTGGTCCCTCCCTGTAGTTTAAAAATTGTTGGTTTTTTTTCTAATTCTACACAGAGCCTACATGGAAAATCTTAACAGAAATACTCTGGATAAATTGCTGAACTATTTCAAATATGAAGTAGGGAAAAATATCCAGTTTCACAACATTCACAACAGTTTTAAAGAACTGCACCGTATTTTAAGAAACTTATTATTCATTTAAAATAATAATGTAAAGGAGATGAAAGATTCAGTGAAGGTTTGGGGATTTTTTTCCCCTGACTTCCAAAAAGAGATGAACCATTTATCATGAATATATGTACAATGTGTATTTTGTCTTTTTAAACAGAAGTCGCAGTTTATTCCCTGCACATTTTTCAGTGGGATTTTTTATTTTAGAAGACCTGGTAACAACATTTTAAAACATATATAGGAAAAAAATATCTCTGCAAACATATAGGCTGTGTCTACACTATGAGCTGGGGTTGTGATTGTCCTGGCCATGTACACTCACTCTAGCTTTCATTGAACTAGCATGAGATAGACAGCAGTGTAGCTGCAGTATGGCTTAACTATGCTATACCACCAGTTTCATGTGGGTTTGTACTCAGTATGGCTAAGCTGTGCCTTTGCTGCCACTACCCATGCTACCATTTATCCTAGCACTAGCTTAATAAGAGCTAGTGCAAGTATATGTACACGAACAGAGAAATCACACCCCTCGCTCATAGTGCAGACATAGCCATAGAGTATAAAAGATTATAACAATTCTCTGATTAGCTAGTTTCTCTTATTCTAAGTACCCATGGCTTTGTAATGGTTAATATTTCATCCATTTAATATCACTAATTATTTTCCCTCTACAGCTTTGATAGGTTAGTTATAGCCTGATATAAAAAAAACACTGTGGTAAGAACAACTGCACAGCAAGGTTAAGTGCCTTCTTGTCTTCAGTACCAATAATTACCTTTAAACAAAAACAAAACAAAAAACTGTTTTCAGATTTGACAGTTAATTTACTAATGACTATGTGGACCCAATTTATAATAAAGTAGTATTGACCAGAAATAATCCTGCATTCATACTCATCTGAATTATTTTATTGTTCAGGTCTTCTATTAAATAAATTGGATAGGATTAATTTTGCAAGATGGGATTGTCAGAGGCTGCTGCATAAACTAGATGCATGTCAGCACTAAATTTAATTATTGATCACAATACAATAGTGCTGAGTGTTCCAATCCCCGAACAGCTTCCAGTAACTATCAGCAGATTCCAAATATAGAGACAGAAGGGGAAAAAATTGATTGCAGATGTCTACATTTTTAAATAAATAAATAATTCATCAGCACTAAATAAAAAATTAATTTTAAAGTACAATTCAGATAATTCATTGGATGATATACCAAATAATCAGAAGATGAGAGTGACTCCCTTTAAGTAGCAAGTTAAAACAGAGTGGTTGCATGTTCTTGTAGACAGGGGGGTTCCTTTGACTCCCTAATTCTTCCACAAATTAAATATGGAAATGGGAGGTGGAGCCTAGTGCCTTGGCTGACTTGGTCCCCATTTGTCTACGGCAGCTGCAAACTCTGCGATGCTGTCCAGTTGGGCAGCACCAAGGTTGGGTGAACAAAAGCAGCACCAAGGTTGGGTGAACAAAAGGAATACTTTCCCCCTGCAATACACTCAGCCAAGAGTGTTGAGCACAGGGTATAAACCTTACCCTTACCATTCTTTTATGCTTTTTCAGCCACTATCAGAGCTAATTTCAGGCGGAAGTTTAGTAAAAGTCCCCACAGTCGCCAGAGTTAAGAAAGGTAAATTTTGTGGCCCTTAAAATACCAGTAATCCCACACTAAAACAGCAGAGAGCTGAGGGAAAAAAAGATCCTAGAAAAAAGGGGGGAAGAGGGGAAATCAGGTTATTGCCAGTCTACAGAGGACCTGATTCGAGTCTGCTGCACCTTTGGAGACAGAGAAAATTCTGTAGAGGCTCTGTGCAAAGAGTTATAGGGAGAGTCAGCCCAGCCAGTCCAAACATCTTACTCATCCTCCCATAGCATGGAGACTGAAGAACCCCATCATTACTGAATTTATGTGAGAATGGCAATCTTACAGTGGACATGCAGCAGAACCCTAGGATACTTACCGTAGCAAAGCAAAGAGAAGAGGTTGAACACCTTTTCAGACTCAAATCATGTTCTCTAGCTGTTAAAGACAGTTTAACTGAACAGTCAAGATATTTTATTGAAATGGTCAGTATAGATAATTGTTCCTCTTCAGTTTAGAAAATTAGAGAGAGGCAACTGATGACACTAGAACAACTTTTGCGATTTAAAAATTTGTTTCTAGGTTTCATAGTCATTCAGCATATGAGAAATTTGTACGGGCGGTAATGAAATATTATGTGTTTTTCTTATTTTAATTCTAGAGAAATAAATACAGAATCCAGGACTAGAACAATCCTAGTCACCTGAATAATGAGGTCTAACAATGGGAGAAAAGGATAGATAAGAATGTATACTTCTTTTGTTTAACACAATGTCAGCCTATTTAATGTAATCCACTAAATACAAATTATTTTAAAATAATTTCAACCAGTTTTATTCCATGTAATATCTTTAAAAATTCATGTACTTTATTAATTTTGATATAAACAGTGTTAAGGAAGCCATCATTATGATCATAAAATTTTAACATGCATCCTGACAACATTTCAATTTCCTTTGACCTTTTAAACAACACTTTCCTGTAGACTTATTTTTTTCTCCATAGTTTACAGTGACATTCATTCTGCCCAGATTTGAATCCCACCCTATGTAGAATTATTATAAAAGTGCTTCAAAATTACTAACCTATACTTGAGAGAGAACTCCAAGCTAATTCCAAAGACAAACCAAATTCTCCAAGATTAAAATGTGAGCACTCATTTTAAGATTTAGCAAGTTTAAATTTTACTTACTAAAACACAAATCAGTGTTGTACTTATTTGGGCTTCATCCAACTCCCACTGAAGTCAAGAGCAGGGCTGCCATTGACTTCAATAGGGGTTGGATCAGGTCTCATGAAATGTTACACTCCTCCCAGACAGGGATGGTTTTAAATTGAAGCATTTTATTAAAACGTTTGCATTATGCAAAAAAATCCCCAAAACAAAGCAAACACAGCTTGCCACAAGCCCCATTGCTGGAGTGTCTCACCAGAGTACTAAATTCTTCTGATTAGTGTTTGGCACAGTCATTGGCTTTAACGAGGTCTGTGACTTCCTTTGAATCAGACTCCCCTGATAGCAGCCATTCAGCATCTTTCAGCAGAACAATGCTTTAATATACATATTCTAATTTATGTGTGCTACACTAACTCAAGTAATGATTTTCTTCAAAAACTCTCTAATTATTAAAAACTTCTTTAATGTATAACCTGAAGCCAAAAGCATAAAAGCAACATTATACAGATAGTTACACAAGAATACATTTCAAGTTGGGGAGAGATCTGGGTTCTCATCCCCTTCTCTATGATAGAGAAGCTTGGCTTCAAAGCAAACAGCTAGTCAATTTTGGGGTCCAGTCATGAAAAAGATTCTTCTGCAGCTGCAACAAGGGGAGGGATAGCTCAGTGGTTTGAGCATTGGCCTGTTAGACCCAGGGTTGTGAGTTCAGTCCTTGAGGGGGCCATTTAGGGATTTGGGGATTGGTCCTGCTTTGAGCAGCGGGTTGGACTGAGAACCCTTCCAACCCTAATGATTCTATGACATGCTACTTACATTCTAAGTTATGAATATGTTGACATTTAAACAGAAGTCAGCTATCTTTTAAGAAAATGGAAACTGAGCTACTGAGGATGAAGGTTGAAGAGTTAGAGGAATCTGTTATAAAAGTTTACAGGTTAAGGGAAAATATATAATTACATTATAAACTAAATGATTTTCATTAAGTTAAACAATTATTTATCTATTTTAAAATTGCCCTTTCTCAGTTAGCTTCATATTCAGTCAAAGCTGAGTAAGCCCCACCCCCATTCTTGCAAAAATGTAAGCACTTGTTCAGTCCCATGGAACCGCTTGCGTGCTTACAGCTAGATACATGTCTTTGCAGGATAGGGGCCAAAGTCTCTTTAATCGGTAACTCCTGTCCAATACTGTTTGGAAGCGGCCACTCCTCCAAATGAAATACAACTTTAAAAAGGCAGGTTTCTCCTGAACTCAGCACAATTAACTCACACAGAAATCGCATCTGTTTAAAAGCCAACAGGGTCCACTACATATGAAATGATAGTTCAATGATAAGGCCCTACTTAACTTGTGATATGGTTCCACAGTATTAGGCTTCCACCGCAATGTTGATGGTGGGAGCCCCACTGTGAATGGTTCTGAGTAGGAGGGCCCTTCTCTGAGCCACAGGCAACCAACACTCAACCTATCCAATTTTATCCATCCTGGGCTGAGCCCAGACCGGGAAAATCTCACCTCCATACAGCAAACATTCAGGAATATATAAGCAACTGAAAATTGGGTTTCGAATAAATATACTAGGCAAATATAACAGCAGTTGTCTCTATTGTGCCACTTATAATACGTAATCCTACTCTTTCCATGGAGTTAGGGAAATATTTGAATTCGTACTTTTACAAATGCATTTGACTACAATCAATAATTTCTAAATTTAAAGTAAAAATGGAATTGCATTATTGATTTATTAGGGATTGTGTGATTTATGAAAGAGCAATGTTTGTTTGAGTCAAACAAACAAAAATACACAATGTCATAGAATCTTGTCAAGACCTTCTCTAAGGGGGAAGGTCTCCTCCATCTGGTAGGGACTGTTCTGCTAGCCCTACCTCTTACACCAGTCTCCCTGGGGTTGTGTGGAGCCTTGGAATAAAATAGAAATTCTTCCTATTACTGCTGTTAGACTGCTGACCTTGAATCCACACACAGTCTAGAAGTTAGGTTGAAAGCCATGTGCTTGACTCAGGCATTATTCCCAGAAGAACGTCCCACTATATGTAAGCCTGGCTGGAGAACTCTTGGTCCTTTTACCTTCCATCAGACCGCTACCATTGCGGTCTTACTTTTGGGCTACTGTGCTGAAGTGGAAAATGGAACTTTCCCCTCTTTGAACAGAATAAGTTATTTTCTGTTGTTGGGAAGTGAAAACTGGGTTACTCTTGCCATCTGCAAACCAGGTAAAGGAAATAGTGGATAATTGGACTCAGGGATGCTTGGACAATTTGCATAGTAGGGGTGCTGAGAGCGATTGAACCAAACTGTAAATCCTCAATATAATGGAAACCACTTCAAGCCAGGGGGTGCAGCAGCACCCCCAGCACCCTTAATTTCAGCACCTATGCTTGGTGTCTTATGGTGAGGACTTTAGCCTTCTATGTTAATGTTGCAGAAGACAAGGTCATAAATTACAACTCAAGCAATAAATGTGCAGCAATTAGTTTTAACTGGACAACAGTCTGTTGATAAGTATCAGCTACCTCTCAAAGTAGAGCATTTTATTATTCATGTCAACAATTGCTGAGATTTTGAGTCTAATCCCTTAGATGCATAATGTAGGGACTGGTCCTGAACTGATATCCATCATAAATCAGATTGTATAGGCACTTTTATGGAGTTTATTATGACATTTTGCAAAAGAATATTGGTTCTGATGTCCAATTAAGTCCTAAGTTGGAAATTTAAAAAAAAATAGCTATGAATATCAGGTTTCTTAGAGGTTTCAGAGTAGCAGCCGTGTTAGTCTGTATCCGCAAAAAGAATAGGAGTACTTGTGGCACCTTAAAGACTAACACCCCCACTTAGAGCTGTTGGGTTCCAATGTGGGGACCTGCCTTGGTTTCCCTCTAAACTAAAATCCTAGTTCAGGTCTGGTAAAACTGCCACCACCCAATCAATTATGTGGATTGGGACACAATCCTTCCCCAAAATCCTAGGGGATCCCAAGAGCCCCAAATCCATGGAGTTCTTATACGCAGGAGAAATAAACTATTCCCCCCTGCTTCCTCCCCCCTCCCTTTTCCTAGGAGAGACACGGGGATCTAACTACAGAGGGATACGTCCCCTTCCTCTTTCCCTGAGAATCCACCCAAGGAAAGACCAACCAAGTCCTTAATAGAAAAGAATGTATTAAAGAATAAAAAAGAAAAGTCACTGTCTCTGTAACCAAGATGGAACAATACAGGATCTAAACTTATCAATCTCTGGAGAGAGTTCCCCCTCCCACTTTCTCAGTAAAAGCAATATCAGTACAGACTTAAAGAAATTCTATAGCAAAACACAGAATTGCAAATACAGAAATAAAAGTATAAGAATACTAGTTCCTTGCTAATACTCACTAGCTTAAATAGAATTTGTTGCAGAAACCTGGGAGGACTTGATTAAGATGTCTGAAAGGCATCCGAAGAAGTGAGCTGCAGCTCACGAAAGCTCATGCTAAAATAAATTTGTTAGTCTTTAGGTTTCTTAGAGACTCCTTTCCTTACATGGATGTCTGTGATGGTGGTAATTTTGGTAAGAAATGACACGTGGCTTTGTAGAATGTCAAGTTTGTAAATGCTGCTACATGAAGTAGCAGTCTGATGTATTTCAGATGAAGATATGTAATTTACTCATAACCAAATGTAAACCTACTCAAGATAATTTGTTCATGTTAGAAGAACTTTTTCTTTTTTTTTAAATGAGATTCAGATTTGAAAATAGGTGAGTTTGAGAGAAAATACCACTGAAAACCATGCAAAAATCCCATTTTTAACTTGTTTACAAAGTGAAAAACAGCCACTTTCTGGAAATTTCACAGGAAATAAAAAATAGAATATGTGCAACAATGAAAAAGAAAAAGTTCAGATATTTCTACATGAAATTTAATGATGCATACATTTTGTATTCCACACAACTCTAGTTTGAGGCCCCTACTGATTTCTTATTGTTCTAAATAAAGTATCATCAAGCAACAAAGAATGTGACCATGGTAACTGTCACCTTCACTATATAAGGGGCCCCAAATGAATGGCTTTGCAGGGGGCCCCAAGATTGGTCCTGCCAAGTTATTTCATTCTGTCATCTTCTTATTTCTCTCCTCAGCTATGAACAAACTGAAAACTCCTACACAGAGGAAAAAGATGAAATCTACCCAGAAAGAGTCATGGAGAGCAGCTTAGAGTTAAATAATGGAACAGCTTTGTGGTTACCGTTCAGGCAGCTCTCCAAGTTGGGGATATCAGGCAATGTGGTAGAATAATGAAGCTACTCCTTCAGATAAGAGATCTGCTTTATAAATATGATCTTTTATACAGCAGCCGTAGGAGAACTGTACCCTTGAAAACAAGCTTGTCATCTCTCTGAGAGTAGGTGAAGTGGCTCTGGTTTGTGTATGCTTATGAGTTTCTGGTAACACTGGTAATTTTATAGAAGCTTGTTAATGTGTAACAATCCAGGGATGAACGCATATATATGTGGTCACCAGCTAGCCAGATGTCTGTGGCTTGAAGAACAAGACTCAACCTTTTTCTCCAAAAGCACAGGCTTTTACCACTTGAGCTGAGAGAGACCCTCCCTTCCTTGTCAGCAGTGTGGGGTTACATCCTCTTTTCAAGCTAGCCACTAGAGTAGGAGAGCATTACCTAATAAAATACTTGAACAGGTCTGACATTCCATCCAGCACAAAAACCATTACATTACAAACTCAAAAACACCGGGCATGTCCTGCATACAGATGTTTGCTGTATGTCAACATGCCAAACTAACATGAAATTTGCAACCACAATGAGCTTTTATGTCCAGTTGCTCTATTTAGGGAAAGTATATTCCTCAGAGAATGCATAAGTAAGATCTTTCATCAAAGGTTTTAGGGTAGGGCAATGGTTAATAGAGCATTATTTAAAGTTTAACGATCAAAACCAAAAGTATAGATTTAACTTTTTTGCTGGTTTTACAAAATAGTCCCACATTTCTCCTTTGCCTGGTATATTTTTTGCTTGCTTTTCTTATAAGAAAACTGCAGTTTTATTATTATTAATAATAAATAGTGTGCATTGCATTCATGTATGTAGTGCCATTTATCACAAAGGACTGCAAAGCGTATTACAAACTTTATAGCACTAATTTCTCCCATCCCCAAAATGGAGTGGAGGAGACATTAAATTAAAAGTTGTGAGGAAACATGGTGCCATGGATAGAGCACTGGACTAAGACTCAGAAGACATGAATTTTATTCCTGGCTCTGTCACTGACCTGCTGAGTGACACTGGACAAGTCACCTCACATCTCTGTCTACACTCTGCTGCCATCTTTTGTTTGTCTTGCCTGATTAGATTATAAACTCTTCAAGAGAGAGACTGTCCTTTTTTATGTATTTGTACAGAACTAGCACAATGAAACTTCTCTCTCAGTTGGGGGACTCTGTGCTACTGTCATACAAATAAATAATAAATACATGTAGGTGGGTAACTGTATTTGAAGGGAAGCTTTTGTTTTCTATAGTCATTTGTTTTCAATTGAGACATTTTGTAATAGGGCACATTTTAGCACTTAACACAATAAATAAAATTTAGTCTATCGTGGGCAATGAAGGATTGCTCCTTACAGCTTAATCTCCATTACATAGCAAGAACCATTTATGTGTACGATGTGCCTTTGAAAACATTCCCTTAGACATAAGTGGGAGTGAGGTGCCAACTCCCATTGGCTTTCAATGGAAGATGAGCCCCAAACAGCCCTTTGCATCTTTGAGCATCTCATCCACTCATTTTTGAGGCCACAGAAAGATGTATCCAGAAAAAACCATTCCACCCAAGACAAAAAAATAAGAAACTTATAAAATTGAAATATTTTCTATTATTTCCCCCCATTCCAGCACTCTTTCCAACATTTTTATCATATATTTTATTACTTTTAAATAAATTGATACAAAGGGGCACAATGCAGAAAAAATTACAATCACTGTATAACTGTGAGATCAATATGAGACTCAAAAATTCAGAGGAAAGAAAATCAAATGACCTTGCAGAATGAATCTCCAACAGTGCACAGCAAGTGCTGGCTTTCAGAAAAAAAGCTTAACATGCCTGTTGTGGGGCAGCTGCCCCACTCCTGGAAAATAAGAATTAAAAGCAGCCCTGGAGAGAGCTGCAGCTGTGAAAGTCTAGGCTGATTGGGGAAGCAGCCATAGCTGTGGCCAGCTTAGTCAGGGCCCAGCTGGCCCTTATAAAAGGGATGGGGGCCAGGAGCTAAACAGAGTCTTTCTCTCGCTTCTTGGGAGAGAAAGACCTGGCTGCCTGGGAGAGAAGGGTACTTGAGGTGGAGCAGTGCTGGGGAAGGCCAGAGGAGCTGGGGAGTTCCAGCCTGAAAAACACCCAGACCGCAGGCCTTGTTAAAGGCCAGGAAAGGTACTGGGGCTTCAGAGGGGCAGTCCAGAGATAGGCAGAGGTAGCTGCTCCAAACCCCCTTGCCAATGATGAGTGGTTTATAGACTGCAGTCTGCCCCAGGGAGCGGGGGCTAGATGATGACTGGCAGTAGCCACTGAGGCTAGGTGGGGATAGAGGATTGGGGGTTCCCCTGGGTGGGGAAACCCAGATTGTGGGTTACTGCTGGGAGCAGAACCCTGATGTAAAGGGCACCGGGGTCCGGGAGGGACACGGGGGCCAATGGCAGGTAGGATGCCTCTAGCCTGCAGAGGGTGATATGGGCTGGAAGAGCTAATTCCCAGGATGACCAGCAGGTGGTACTGCGCCAATGAGTCTTCACCCTGCCACAATGTCAAACAAACCCAAGTGAATTCTACATTTGTGTTGTTGTTCTACCTAAGTTGCTAGTAGCTATCCAGAGAAAGCAGCAATAGGAAGAAAGCCCTTAGCTACATCTCTCCCTTCATGCCATTTCTTCTCTCCATCTCTATCCAAGGGTTATTTCTCCCTAGTGGACTCATCCAGGGTGCACTCCTTTGCCTTCACCTTTTCTTCTCTCCTCTTTCTTGACAGTCACCCCTGAGTGTCTCCCTTCTTCATCTACAATATCCATCCTCTCCCTCCCCCGCCCCCCATCAATTATCATCCCTCTTTCCTTAGACCTCTCTGTACACCTCTACTCTCTCATTTCCCCTTCCCCTGAAGGGAGCTGAAGCTGCTTCTACTGCTGAGGGATGGTTATCTGAGCAGGCTGGATGTGCGATGCTGCCTCCTCACAGCAGGCAGAGTGGAGAAGACAAGAGGAAAAAGTGCAGACAACAGGAGAGCTGCAAGAAAGGGAATGAGTGAAGCTGGTAGGCTGAGGCTGAACAGAGCAAAGCAGAGAGGGAGTGCTAGCGGGAAATGAGGTGTAGACTGAAACAGGAGAAGAGAGTGAGAAGGAAAAAGCAAAGAACATCAAAGAGACAACCAGAGCCACTGAAAGGAATTTTAAAAATAGGAGAAATGAAAGAACAGAAGGTGACAGAAAGCCCAGAAAGAGGACAGAGGATAATACAAAAAGAAGAGTAAGAAATATAACAGAGGAAGAATGTGGGGGAGTAAAACAAAATGAGAAAAGAACTGGGTTCCCAGCAAAAGAGAATAAAGTTCAGTGAAAGAACCAGGACTGGGACAAAAACCATAAAGGGGGAGACGGATCGAAATATAATTTTCTCCCACCATGTTCTTTATTTCCAAGATGGTCATTCTAAATAGGAAAGAAGGTGGTGGTGGTGGTGGTGGTGAAGAAAGAAGGGAGTGTGATAATGCAATAAGGGGGGAAGTGGGCACGCTTCCTTCTCATGCCCATGCACAGCTTCCTGACTCACTACAAAACTCTTTTTCCTCTCCTCAAAGGTCTCAGTTTTGAAAATGTGGTGACCATATAGGAAAGTATAGGAGGCAGTGGGTGGATCTTTTATTAATGTTGATGCTTTTTAAGAATCAGTGGAGAATGCAAATTTGTGCTGCTATTAAACAGGTTTTTCTATGTACACTGAAACCTCCCACATGTATTTGCTTTGAAAAAATAGCCCAGATTTTAACAGACACATCATGTTAAACTTGCAGGAAAAGGAGATGCAATGTTTTGTCTCTCCTATTAGCTCAAGGAATGGTGACATATAAGAACACATTTCCCTATGCAGCAAACCATCCCAAAAGTGACAAGTGTTAATGTCAAGCATATTGACCAAGGATACTCTTGTTCTTGATCACCATTTCAATTTTTATGAGAATAGAAAACGAGAACTGCAAGATCATTTGTTTACTAAGGCCTGTTCCTACCTGCTCCATGGTGCAGGACTGGATTCAGCATCAGCAGAGATTATTTGAGATACACTTTGGTGTTCTCTCACATACACATAGCTTCAATATTTTTCAATTCTTCCTGATATAGTTTTATAATCCACAATTCATTTTGTGCCAGACACTTTGTATTCTCTAGACTGTTTTTTATATTCTGTTCTCCATCCTTAGTGCATTCCATTCTGTCAGTTTTCCTTTTATATTTACTATATGTGGAAAATACTAAAATGAAAAAGGCACTTTTAAGCAATGGTTTCTATTCTTTACATATTGTTCTGAAAAGGTTCCACATGATGCTGGCAGATATTGATGCACACAACATTTTAGTTAAGCCAGTGATTGACAGGTACACCACTATTTCTACAATCTGGACTGACTGTTACACAGAGTAAATGCTAATCTTTACCCATTCAGTTGTTTCTTCACATTATTCATTTTTCCCTCCTGTGTAGAAATGACCTGTTTGCTGCACTCCTAATTCTATGCCCTTGTGCCAATCGACACCAGATTGAAATGAACACACCTGGACAGCTACTCTCTGATGGAATTAAGGGAATGACAGTCATAGTAGAGAATATTTCCAATAAATAAATGACTCTTTGGGTGCCAAGGAATAAATTTCTAATCTAGGTTAACTGAGCTATACCTAGAGATTGTGTATGTTTATGTGGGTGTCTCATTTTATCAAAACAAATTTGCATGCAAAATAAAAGCCCCACAATAGACTGCTACACTCTAGTCTGTTTTAAATTGGACACTATATTTTGTGTGCACTCAGGACATAGAAGATTTCTTTCATTTTATTGGATGTTAGCTCCAAAACATTCCAAGGAGTGAATTGTGGGTGACTGATGTCATAACACACAATGTTGGATTAGTAATAAGAAAAGCGCATATTCTAAGTAAAGTATCAGGGGGTAGCCATGTTAGTCTGTATCCACAAAAACAACAAGGAGTCCGGTGGCACCTTAAAAACTAACATTTATTTGGGCATAAGCTTTCGTGGGTAAAAAACCCACTTCTTCAGATGCATGGCCATGCATCTGAAGAAGTGGGTTTTTTATCCACAAAAGCTTATGCCCAAATAAATCTGTTATTCTAAGTAAATTATCTAAGAAATGCATTTTTCAGTAGGAAAACTACCTGGGGACAACCCAAAGAATATTTGAAAGGTAGTTTTATTTGAGAATATTTTTCATCTTGAATATTGCCCTGAACAAGTTAGTGTCTTGTAGCACAGACAGAGTGCTAAATTTAACAAGTTGTATAAAAAACAAACAATTTATAGCAGGAAAAACACAGTAAAAGGAGTGACAACTGAATGTTGCCAGTGTCAGTACATAAAAACTAGAGATACATACCATAACGGCCACCTACTATAAAACAAAGAATATTGATTGGGATGGGTAACACAGGAGCTAGGATTCTTTTGACCTGTATGGGTTCTATGCTGTGGTGCAAACACAGTCAGAGATACTGACCACAGTTTAGTGACACCCGCTTATCCTGTGTGTTAGCATTTACTGTATGGAAGGAAAAAAATAATAGAAGCTAATGCACTGGAAATGGAACGATGAGGGCCAGACTTTCTTGTGGTACTCCGATCTGACCACAAGTACTGTCAGTCTCTCAAGAATGTCTGTTCTCATGACTTCTCAGAGTATTTAAATTTTTCATTTTTTAGCTGAACTGCACCTTTTGAGGTTTCACTAGCACAACAACAGGAATCCTGGATTTTTGAGTTATCCATTCAGTGAACCTATGCTGCAAGACAATGGTTTGGAGACACAGAATCAAATTCAGCCCAGGTATAATCAGGCACTACTCACACTGAAGTAAGAGGAGGTTATTCCCACTTATATCACAGATGGATCTGGTATACGGCGTCTATAGCTGAGAGACATTTTTCATAGGAGTTCAACAATGACAGCTTGTTCTCTAGCATTTTAACCATTAGGATGAATTCATACATGGGCAGTCCAGCCATTACAGCCTTAAAGATAGAGTTTCTTTGCCCACTAAACCACAAGAGGAAAAGCAGTAGAGTGTTTCTGAAATATAAAGTGGAGAAAAGTGTTCATAATGACAAACAAGCTGGAAAGAATAAAGAGGAGAATAAAATTCCCTTTCAGGACTTGTTAGTTTTTTTGTGAATGAGGGCCTAATTATTAAAAGGTATTTTGGTGTCTAAAGATGAAGCTAAAGCACCTACAGGGATTTTCAAAAGCATCTAGGCGTTAGAGATGCCTTGCTTTGACCTGGGTAGAGTGGGAGTCCATGCTCTCATACTTGTGGCTCACAATCACAGAACAAGAAAAACTGAATGGTTACTGACACTACAGTAACTGTGATTTTGCGAAGTGTATTTAGTGTGGATCCCACTGTAGATATACATGTGCCTCACACATATAAGATGAGATATTTTTCAGTTGCAGTGTCCATTGAGGTGATGCATGGGAGCATAAGACGACACTGGGCACATGCAAGGGCATAAAGAGTGCAGCAGCCACAACTCTCCCTCTGCTCCCTCACAATTCAAAGTCTGTAGTAGCTGGCCCTTGACAGAAGATGGTATTTATTGTTTGCTTTGTGGGAGCTGGGGGCTGCCAAATTACTTTTGCTGGGTCTATAAAGGCTTCATTTACAGGGAGGATAAAGAGAGGGCTGGTAGTGGGTAGCGAATGGAACTGTTTGGCATAGCCTTGGGCAAGAACATCTTATGCCCATTTGGTGGCTGTAATAGCTGCCCAGAACCAGTTTCCAAAGGTAGGGGTAGGCTCCAGATCACTTCTGGTGTGACTCTTAATATTTATGTCAAATTGCTGCCTCAGAGTTCAGGCAGGAGATGGGTGCCTCCTGGTGTTTCTTCCTTTATGGATATTCCAGCCCCAGGAATAAGAAAGAGTATTCGGTCTTTGTTAGGGTTGATATTTGTAGGGTGGCTTGTTCAAAAGGCAGTTCTTCCTTTGTGGCCTGTACTTCACATGGAGCCAAGAGGCTGTGGCTATTGACCTTGTGGCCATATCAGATGTATCTGTGGCCATCTGCAGCAATGTTCTTGCAACCATCTGCCCCTGCTTGATGATTTTTATTTCATCCCTGCAATCCTGCAGATTTCTTAAAGGAGGGGGTGACTCTCCCTCATGTGAAGCAATTATACTTGGCAAACAATGCCAGGCAGTTCACCACCCACAGCTGCGATCAGGCTGATGAATATGCCTTTTGGCCAAATAGGTCAAACTTCTTTGTTTCCTTCTCCTTAGGAACAACTTTAAGAGGCCTCAGGGCTTCAATTTCTCTTGCACTGCAGATGTGACCAAGGGCCCTGAATTTAGGTGGGCATAAAAGGGTTCAAAACCTTTGATACCAGGTATTGGCACCTGATACCTTTTCTCCATGTACTTGCAGTTAAAGGAAAAATGCCTAGCATCTGCCAGACCCCTTTCGCCAGTTTTAGGATCCCTTCATTAATAGGAAGAGCAATTCTGTCCGATGTTGTCTTGCTCAGATTGTCAAAGGGCTTCTGAGACTTTTCTTGTATGAATGGAGTTTCAATGTCCACGGTCTCTGCCATCTGGCACATAACCACTTCATCTAGTGATAAAATTCCTTAGGAGGAGACCGAGGTTGTTGTTGTCCCTCTGTTATTGCCAATTCCTGTGGACCCGCTTCCAGTTAAAGCATGGGTGGCCTAGCCAGTGAAGCCATAGTGGGTATGATCTCCTTTTTCTACACCCATGAGAGAGCCACCTGCTCCTCGACACATGGGAGGACAATCCCCAGTAAAGCCAATATGGCCAAGTTGTATGATGTATGGGTATTGGCCTGGTTGAGACAGACTGGCTCTGTGCCACTCCATCATCAGTTGGGGCAGCACTCTGAACAGGTCTCCCCAATATGCTCCTTAGAGTCCTTCTCCCATAGCAGAAGAGCAGGTTCTCTACTCAATGTTGTCAAGAAGGAATACATTGGTGATGGCAAGGATGAATATATCTCCTCCCTGAAGGATTGCCCTGGGGAATGGTATGAAACCAGTGCTTCTTCAGTACCAAGAACATCTCTGGAAGTGATAAGAATGTTTCTGCAACATATCTGAGGTTCTTGCTTAGCTCCATCATAGGTGTCAGTACCGGAATCAGTGCCAGGTCTCTAAATCTGGCCAGTTGCTATGGGGTTGTGTCTTTGAAAAAGCAATGTCTTGTGTTCTCCCACCAGGATTTACCTCAGGACTTTCCTTCAATCTGGGAGCTATGTTGAGTTGAGGCTAGTGTTGAGGTAGCTAGTGCAGGAGCCAGAGTTGTCGGCATTGGGGTTTTCGGTGCCAAGGCAATCAGTGTGCTGGGACTGTCGATGCAGAGGCAGTCAGCACCAGGACTGTCAGAACTGAACATCTTGTGCACTAGGACATGTGCTAATTTTGAGATGGTTCAACTTCTTTCCTCTAGCCAATCCTAGAGTATGATGATTGCTGACCAATACTGGTTTATGAGCCTTGCTCTCGTTGTAACTGTCGCCTCTGGGTCCAAAGTGATCCACAGGGACAGCTCAAATAGACACCACTTGAGCCAAGTGTCATTGGACTTGAAGGTTCTGGCAGGGAAGGAATGATACAAAAAACACCTATCTGGAAGGTGGCTCTTTCCTAAGCAGAAGGGGCATTGGCTGTGCCTATCCTTGATGGACAAGGTTTGAACCTGAGGGTTTGGATTCCCCATAAGTTGTAATGGTTGGTAGGAAAGTCATTGATCCATTTCTCCTTCTTCTTCTCCTCTATTTTTTTAAAGGGATGTTCTTTTAGATGAAAATATTAAGATAAGAATTTTTTCATCAACAAATAGATTGATGAAGAACCAGTTTAAGATCTCCAAAGAGGATAGAGATCAGACACTTGCTGGGTTCCATCTCACTACCATAGGTGGTAGGAAGGAACTGATGGAGGGATCACGGCTGCCCTACCCCCTTATGCCTGTGTACAAGAGTATGAAGCAGCATAGGGTGTATGCCCTACCCTGGACATGGCTAATAAAAATAATCTGATCTTGCACATATTAAGGCACATGCACATCTATAGTGGGATCCACATGGTCACATACTTGAAGAAGAACTGTATGTTTTGTCTTTCCCAGTTGCCCCAAACCTCATTATCTTGAGTGTTTTGTTTTACCCCCATTTGTTTTGGTTGTTTTTCCTGATAAATTTCCAATACTATAAACACCAATTTTATCATGGCAACAGTAAAAGAGGCCAATAGAATTTTAAATGTTTAGATTATAATCAAGTATTCAAACCAGATTTTGGAGCTTGGATCTAGATAAGCACAATTAGGGTTCACTGAACACAGGAGGAAGGGGAGGGAATTTACACTTTAAATTCAAACAGTTTTCATGTACCAGTATAATTTTCTTATTAGAAGGGTAGGTGAGTTTTCTATGCTATTCTGTCTAGGCAGCCAGATATATAACACCACTGAAGGAAAGAATCTTGTATTGCCCCCACACACAAATCTCCCTACCAAAAATTAAGAAAAAAACAAGAAATGCTTACAACCTTCTCAATTGTATCTAATGAACTCAAACTATTTTTAATATTTTAATTCCATGTTTTTATGGTGCTGTTCTAAGCCACACATCTCGGTATTGCCTAATATAAACGTTGACTGAAAAGGATACCAAGCATACATAGTCAGAAAGGTGGCTTTTATAAGAGGGGATCTTTATTTCCTCAATTACAGCAGTTATTCCAATGTGCCTAAATATCTTTAAAAATAGGTGCCTATTTGCATCTTTAGGTGCCTAAATATCTTTAAAATTTTGACCCTAAGTAACTAAACATCCCCAGTGAAATAGTAGGTTTCCTTATCTAACTAAGTTTTCATCTGTTGTGGTTCAAGAAGACCAATTTACCATGGCATCTCATATCTAGATCAGTAACAGAAGGAATGAAATAATATTTCCAGCTCTAAGTTTACCCCAATTACTAGTCCTGTGTATTTCAAGCACAAGTGAACACATCTGGAAAATTATATGGTATATGACTTACCCCTACCTGAAACTGGATTGCAAACAATAACTGGGGATGCACCAAACCCACAGAATGTATATCCAGATTCAAATTTCCCCAAAGTTCAGATGTTTGGCTCTAGAGTTGAGGTTTATGTTCATGTCTATTGGCAACACGCTAAAAACTTCACGCAAAATTTGAGCTGAACCCAGAAACCAAACTTCATTTCCTTCTGCTATTCCCTTTTTTTCCAGTGATGAGAAAAGGGGTTCTCAGTGCATTTCCAGTACAGGTAAAAACAGGAAGTAGCTATAACTTGACAATAACCTGATCTCACAAGCCAGACTTCCAGGCTAATGGCATTCCACTAAGGTAACATTAGCATCTAAAATGTTTTGGATGGTTACCTGGAACACTGAGTGTAGGTATAGTCTTCTGATTAAAAGCAATGACTATGAATCAGATATGCAATCCATTCCCAAACCTGCTACTAACTTGCTGTATGACTTTGGGAAAGTCTCTAAGGACCCTATCTAATTTCCCTCAAAGTGAATGGAAAGACTATCATTGACTTTGATTGAAGTTAAATTGGCTGCTGCTGTTTTGGTGCCTTAATTGACTCACCTGCAAAATTACCTGCCTTCTGGGGTTTGGGGTTGTGAAACTGAATTAATGTTTGTCAAGTGCTTGGAGATCCAAGAATGGAAGATGCAAATAAATTGTAAAGTATGATTATTTAAAAATAGATAAAATGGACTGTAAAATCTTATGAATCTGACCCATCTGCCATTAAAATCCAACTTGCGTAGAATACTATTCAAAGAATTTAAAATTTGTTAAATAATAGTTATGAAGATAGACTTTGCTCATAATGCAGCAAGCAACTAAAAAGGAAAAAAGTTCACACGTACATTTTTTTTCTATTTATACAGCAGTAAATTGTATGGCTGTACTGTAAAATACCCCTGCATTGTCATATTGAAGAACTTCAGATTTAACCTGACCTACTCAGAATGGATATCTTCACTACAGTATGTTATGAGACCTTTGTGATACTTCTTTGATAATTCTTTGCAAACCTCCATTAGAAACATGGAAAAGCCACTTCAAGAGTGCACACTTACAGCTTACTGTTTACCTATACACTCATAAGATCAAAACCCCTGGTCTTACTGTTTTTGTTAACAAGGAGCACTAAAAGTCTTCCCACATACTGAGTTTTGGTTTCCATTTTACAATCTGAGATGACAGACGGCACAAAAATGATGAGAAAACTGTGGGGAGGCTTCCAGAAGATTGATTCTCTCATCAGCTGATTCTTTTCTAGTTAGTCTTTTATTGACTACAAAGGTATAGCCAATGCAGAAAAGGAAAACCAGACTGCCCTGTTTAATCCTGAGGGCATTGGCAAAAGGTGATCACTTTTTGAGAAAACAGAGGCCTACAACGAAATCAGCACACTGTATGAGCCGTTAAGCTGATTTAAACACACAAGGGATGCCTGGGGTTGAGCTCAAGATCTCTGAGGTGTGAGATGAGAATGAAACCATTCCACAGACTAATATTACTGAGCTTTAGTAGCAGGTGGTATAGTTGATCAGTCAGGAACCTGTCATTTGGAGAATAGGCCAATATATCTGAGACACATGAAAAATCCCTCATTTTTCCCCTTTCCTACCAAGAATAAAAATATTGCAATTGTGAAGTTTGACAATTAACTACAAGTTTTGCACAAGTTAGACACATAAAAGTAAAAGGACACAACCAAAATGCATTTAAAGAACACAAAGTGAAAGACTGTAAAAATATATGAAAAGTAAATATCAAGCTGTATTCTATATTAGATAATTTTACAACTATGATTTCAATAACTCTATTTGTGATTCAAACTTCTGCTTGCTTTCAGTCAATATAACTCATCAGCTTACTCAAGAAACAAAGGAAATTCACATATGAATAGGTAATGTCCCAGTGCAGAAACAATGAGATTTATTTTATTTTAAATTCTGAACTATATAATCTGAAATTCACACTATAGCACATTAGTGTATGTTGGAGGCTCCTCACTAGCCTCTTCAGAGACTGCAGTTAAAATAAAAAATGCTAACACCCAGAAATCACTCCCCATTTGCAACACCCTTAATTCCATAATTCCCCATTTGCCATTTTCCACTCTATAGCAGAATTGTCACTATTTAACTGAGGGGACAGTGACTGCATGATGCTGGCCCAAATGATAGCTGTACCGTCAAAAATGCTGTAGTGTTTTCAGCTTATTTTACTTTGTTATACACCCCCAACAATTTTTGAGTTCTCTCTTTTCTCCCCTCCCCGCCTCTTTTTTTTTTTTTTTGGTTATTTTTCAGTTTAACTAGACTTCAGTGTAGGCTTCTAGTAAATTCCACTTTGCATCTGACTGGTAAACAATGCCACAGTACATAACCTAATGAAGACAGAAACCAGAAGAAATCTCTCATATGCGCTAGTGCCCTCCAGCCAGTCTCGCAGATACACCTCAATTTTCAGTAAGCCCACAATCTTGTGGGTGGTTATTTGCATGTATACTTTTGCTGCGCTAACACAGTGTGCATGCAGTTAGTTTGTAAAACCTGGATGCATAAATGATGGGTTCTGCATGCATGCATTCTAACACCTGGGCATGCTGGCACTATCAACTGTATGTACAGGTGTTAACAAGGCCACCAAAGTGAATCCCCTTGGAAATAATAGCAACACACAATTCAGTACAGATTGGCTGACAGTGATGTGATCCAAAAATAAAAGCTTCGTGGGACATGTATATAGTATCACTGAAACACATAAACCCCAGGAGGTTCAGACCCACTTCAGAGGACAGGGATTACATCCAAACATAATGGCACCTTTACCATTTTATACTGCAAAATAGTGTCCATGTGAAACACAGAACTTCACAGCACTGTGGGCACAAGTTATCAGAATAATTGCAAACAGTATGTATAGCTGATAAGAAAATTGCACAGACCTTTGTTTATTTAATGTTGAGGTTCATAAGCCTAGGGAGACCACAATTAAATTTAATGGGTAACATCTCATGAAATCTGAAGTTAAATATTTCAAATATGCTATTTTTATTTTGGGTGTAGAAAGCCACTTCCTCCGAGTGATCCCACTCTCAAATAGAACAATTCAGAAGTTCAGTATACATTAATATTGTATACAAATACAGACTGATTTCAGGCTTGTTTTCAATCCAGTGATTAGGTGCAGCCTGGACTACAAAATGTATTCCAGGTAGATCACCAGTTAAAAGGAAGCTGAAGAACTCCAGCTGAATAAGCAACTTGGCTCAGCACCTGATCTGGCTGAACAGCATGTGTATAGTGGTACACTTCTGGGAAATGTCTCCACTGGAGAATTTCTAACATGGTCAGATTGTTATCACTGTTCTTGGATGTCATATAGCATAATTTCACAGTGTGATTGGTGACTGAGAAGCTCATATATTAAGCTTATTTAGATTGTCCCATGCTCTGTTTTTCAGCTAGAAATATCTGCCCTTTTACTCTGTACTGATGGAGTTTTGACTATATCTGTTTGTTAGATTAAAAATTCCCTGGGGCAAAGCTTGTTCATTCCTTCATCCTGTTATGTACAGTGCCAAGCACATTGTCCGTGTCTGAAAAATACCCAATTCATTTCAAATAATTATTATCAATAAACAGGCACCCTAAATACAATCATATGTATTATACAAGTGAACTTTACAAATATAAAAACCAAAGTTAAAAAAGCAATCACACTGCAAGAGAGAGTATATCTGTGCTCTTGAGCCTACACAAAACGCTGATGCTGTACTGCTGAGCCACGGGCTTTAGTAAAATGTTTTTCAGATGGGAATCTGTAGTGCAACATATCACTGGGAATGAATATGGAGATCCGAGAAAGATGGTGAGGTGGAACTCAATGCAGGCACAATGTCATCTAGCTTAAGCTGTGTATATTGCTGTATGTGTTACCTATACAAAAGGTGTTAAGGGAACGGCTCAGTTTTTAAATTTTAGACCATGCTTTTACATCAGTCACAAAGAAAGGTGTCTGGGGTAGGAAAGGTCCATCAGGTCAGCTTTGGGTGCTATTTACTCCATGACTGCTTCCTATTAATAGACACTAACAAGTTATTTGGACTTAAAATCTTCTATTCCCAAGTGTTCATTTTTGAGGGATCTCATTGATTTTTGCCACCAACTACCAACCCCCCAGGGAAGCATTACCCACAGTACTCTCCTCTCTAATCCCATAGGTGCTGTTTTCAAAGTTAAGCTGCTGATGTTTGTTTGGGTGCAGAAACAAACAAAAAAAAGCCAAATGTAAGCAAATCAAACAGGATCTTTCAGTTTGCTAGAACTACACTTCAACCGAACACTTAAGTGACGTCTCCTTTTTCTATAAACATTGCTTGTTAAATTCCTAACATCAGAAGCCTTCTTAAATGAGAATAGAATATAAAACTAGTACTTGGCCACTTTCTTTGTTCTCATTTTATAAGCAGTAACACACTTGCTCAAAATTATTTCATTTGTTTTCATGATAAAGTGATGCTCAAATTCCAACACTTCAGATTGCCATGATTATTACGGAAGGTCATCTGTACTGCATATTTGGCATTTTGCAATGTATTTGTCATATTAGTAACTATGGTATCCAATAAACTCATTGATAGAAAATCTAATTGCATAATGTGCCATTACAACTTGACATTATAGAGCGGCTCAGATGAAAACACCTGGTGCCCACTCACTGGTTTCCACGTGTTGTTTGTAAACCTTCATATTACCTTGTGAAATATTTTTTCCAGAGAAGGGTAGAAGCCCGATTCAAAACAAGAAGAAGCAAACTACTAGAAGTAAGTGGACAATCGGGAACAATTTTGCATTGACTGGGCTAGATGCCCTTTTGCATCGCCATGTCTTGCTTCCATCTTCCATCTCTTAGCTTCCATGATTTGCTGTAAATACCTGCCAGTTTGGTCCCTGCCCATACTACAGCTGCAACAATGCCTGCCATAACCATGCTTGTACTAGTAAAGTAATCTCTATCCACATCGATCAGAGAAACACCTCTATCTCAATATAACATTGTCCTTGGGAGCCAAAAAATCTTACCATGTTATAGGTGAAACCGTGTTATATTGAACTTGCTTTGATCCACCGGAGTGCGCAGCCCCGCCCTCCCGGAGCACTGCTTTATTGTGTTATATCCAAATTCATGTTATATTGGGTGACGTTATATCAAGGTAGCAGTGTATTTTCTAAGAATAGTGTTATAAATCCAGACTGTTCAAAAGTTAGGGTACATAGACATTAGCACATTCTTGCCATCACAGTTCTTGGAAAAAATAGTCCCTGGTCTCTTTGCCCATGGGAAAACATGACTGACCTGTTTAAAAGAGGGCTGTTAGCATGGGTTCAACGATAAAAGATGACTGAGGCACCACAGATATATATAAGACCACAAGATGAATAAACAATCCCTTTATTCACAGGTGTCTTGGCAGTCTCAAACTCCTAGAATAATTTAACGTTACCTGAGAAACTTTTAAGCAATAATGATGCCAAATAATGAACATTTGCTTATGACATAATATAAAACTGCAAACATAAGCAGGCAACCAATATGATACACAGTATCCCTTGGGGAGGAATTCCTACCTTCACTTCAATGGAGTGTTCTCTAATGGAATAAGTGTTTTTCCACAATTGATAGTACATTAGATGAAATATGCTTAACAGTGAACTTCTGAACTGAATTCATTGCTCCTAGTAAAAAGACAGATGGCTTGAGCCTCCTTTGCCTTGCAGTCACCCACAACTATTCAAAATGGGTGTAAAATTCTACTAAGTCAGAAGGGAACATAGCTGGCATATGTGTGTAATTGTTACTCTACTTAAGGATATGTTAGCGGGCCACACTGGTGTAACCTATTGGTCAGTGTGCGTTATACATCCCCCTCTGTGCCCAATCCACAGAGGAAATGAGTCTGTTACAGCTCCCAGCTACAGACCCTGGAGCATTAGCTCTATCTGTAAACAATGATGCTTTCAGCTCTGAAATTCCCCATTCATTCCTGGTGTGTTGCCCAAGATGGACACCATCACCCCGCATGCCTGAAGAGGGTCAGGTTAGCACATATGAAATCCATGCTCCGGAAGGGACAAAAGAGATCTCCAGTATTCTGAAGGAGAACCCCCAAATCATTTACTTTCCAGCAACACTTCTCTTCCTACTACCTAGCCTACTGGATTAATTTACAGCAGTACCCTGGTGCCAAATTCCACTGTTAGAGATACATATACAACTTGTGCGTATATTTCTTACGGCAGACTTTAGCTGATAGCACATAAATCCAGTTTGTTAAAGGAAAAAGTTGTAGGCTTGCCTCCGTTTCCTCTGCTGAGTTGCATGTTGGGTTTCCCACTCTCCGGTCCCCCTAGGCATAATGCCCTTTTTAAAGGATTAAGAAAAACCCTTCTTGTTCATTTGCTCAGAACAGAGGTGTCAGAACAAAATTCTCCTCCTTCTCATCTTGATCTTAGTATACACTTTATCCTACCCCTTCATAACAATGATACCAACATTAAAAGAGAATTTTAAAAGGAGCAACAGCAGCAAGCAGGCTGAAGAATTGAATAATGGTATAAAGATTGTTAAAACACACAACATAAAGAACACTTTTTTTCAGGCAATATAACAATTATTTCAACAAGCTGCAAATGTTAAACTTCAGATCATAGGATTTTTTAAAAATAGTGGAGTCTAAAAATATGATGATTTGAAAAGTGCAGACAAAATTTTGCTGCTGCTTCCATCATAATTACTGCCTTGAAAGTAGATTATTGTTTCATCTTTGTTCCTTGACAAAGATTGTAAGGTTGACAGAAAATGTGTCATAATTTCAAGGTCTAGAATAATCTGTAATCTTTTTTCATCCTTTAAAATGATCTACATTTTGATTGGTCACTGATGACACCTCCTTGTCATACTGTAAGTTGCTGAGGCTGTGAAAGAGCACAAGAGTAGCCAGCCAATCAAATTATAGAACAATGAGAAGGTCAAAGTAACATTGCATATTGCTGTCCTTTCGAAAATACATTGCACAAGGCATTGAAGATGGAAATTTAACCCCTTGCCGGTGTTCTGTAATCCTGACTTTTATTACCCAAGTAAAATGGAGCAGGCTGTCCCGCTAAGCCAAAGCAAGCAAAGAAGGATAAAACTCTCAGGAAAAGGAAGTTATAATTAAGGGTATCACTTGCCCCCTCATTCTGCCTTTTGTGGCAAAAAAAGTTGCTAGTGAGGAGAACATGGAGGTGTCTTTTGTTATCCAAAGAAATGAACTACAGTTTTCATCCCACTAGGGGTTTCCACAGTAAATGGAGCTTTTCTTTCTTTCAGCCCTATTTTAGCAGTTCTCAGACTGGCAAGCTGTTAGAGCATCAAGTTATCTTCTACTGGAGCCACACCAAGGAAAAGAGAGAGCCCTTTCTTCTTTTCAGAGAAAAACAATTAATTTTAAAGAAAAGAAGGCGCATAAAAGAAAATACTATCACACACAACACAGTTTAAATATATAATATATACAGACACACACACACATTATATATATATATATATATATATATATATACACACATATACATATACACATACACAAACACACACACACACACACACACACAATGTATACTTTATGCACATATATTTTACAGGTACAGACAAAAAAATGCTATAGTTTTAAACTTAAATACCAAGACATCCAACATTTGTTTTATTTCTGAAGCCTGCACCTTATCTCTCTGTCAATATTGTATAAATGTTTTGCATGATGCAGGCTGTGCATCATAATTGTATTGTGCTGGGTGTGCTAACACTACGTGGGCTATAATAAGACTGAACAAGCGTTGCTTTAGGAGCCTGAGATTTACAAAGAAAGTAAAGAAGGAAGAATCCCTTGATTTTCTGGCATCCTATGCCACATAGCTGGACAAAACTGAGCTTTCATTCTGTGAATTTTCACAAGAACAGATATGCTTAGCAGCATTGTAACCCCATCCTCATATTACAAGAAAACTACTTGAGACATGAGATTTATAAACCTGCTAGAAATGTTTTAATTTTTTTTGAGCTGATGAGAATTATATACCATACTAGATAATTCCATTTGAAGACGCTCACCAGCTGAAAGAACTAGCCTATCAGTGAAAGAGACAGTCATAAAATGAGAAAAAGAAGGAAATGAGAGATGTGAAATGCCACCCCTGGAGAAATTTCTTTTGTCAGTGCTCTCTAAGCTTGGTCCTTTCAGTTTTTTCACTGACAGGATAGGCAGAAAAATCAGTTTTCAGCCATGAAAATATCAGGCAGAGAGCTCAAGAAGAACTGGCCAAAGTGTTTGAACATCTACAATATGACACCTATCTCATTAATGTTAACAGAACTTATGCACCAAGAGACAATGCATTCTCATATCTCCTGCAATCTGGACCAAAATGGGACTCTCCAAAGGACTTTTAGGTCCTAGGTATTCGAATCAACTTATCTCTCCACTTCCTTCATGATTCCAATGTCGAGAAAAAGAATTCTAATTACTCTAATTTTCAAAATTCTACTTTTCCTCGGTGAGGTTTGTTTTATTTTGGAATAAGTAAACAAAATATTACTACTGTTGTATTATCATACATCATGACATAGGGTGAACAAATCAATTTTATGCATGGCCTGTTTAAAAAAAATTATGACAAATTGAACGTGTACTGGGTTAATCAATGGCTTTAACTAAAGCACAGAACCATTTGTGGACAATAATTATTGGAGTGGTTAACTATTCTGGTGCACACACAACAACCTGGGGGGAATCTTTCCAAAGATTTAGCTACCTAGCTAGCAACTACAAAAAATACACTCCAATGTGCCAGATACATAGTTGGATGTGTGCCATCACTTCTCCAACTGCAGAAAGAGCCAGCTGCTAGGTGATTTGCTAATGAGGTATTGGGAAGAGGATTCATTAGAAATAAAGGCAACAGAATAATCACAGAAAGAAAGAATATACTTGTTCTTGCTGTCCTAATTTTATTCCTTATTTATACATTCTTCATTGATTTTATGTAGGCAGAACTTGGAGAACACAAGCTTGTTAAGTTTTGTTGCTGAGAATGTAATTGGAACTGAGTGTATAAACTCTGCACCAGCAAGGAAGGGGTTAAGGAGCTGCTAGTAGCCCCACCACACTAGGGTTGCCAACCCTCCAGGATTGTCCTGGGGTCTCCAGGAATTAAAGATTAATTTTTCATTGAAAAGATTATGTCATGTGATGAAACGTCCAGGAATACATCCAACCAAAATTGGCAATCCTACACCACACCGTACCATGCCAGGAAGAGAGAAGTTTAAAAGGTGGAAGCTCCACTCAGAAGTGGGCAGCCCTGGGAAGGGAGCAAGCCATTGAGGTTCCCAGCTCCCAGGAAGAGGCCTAGAAACTAGCAGAGCCTCTGCCTGCACAGATCTCCTGTGCTACAAAGAGGGAAGAGACCCAGCAAACTTCAGAATGGACTGTGGCCCACCCAGAGCACCTCTGAAGAAAGAGGCCAAATTTCCTGGCTAGAATTCCCAACAGGATTCCTTCACCACCACCTTTACCCTTTAGTTTAATCTCTTTTGCTGACCTGGAATTGTTTGTTTCTTTCACTGAAAAAGGGAAGAAAGAGTCAGAAGGTCTCAGCTAGAGGTCTGAGAGTCAGTCATTGCTAGACTGACATTGAACACTTCCACTGGAAGGACTAGACTTGTGCTAGTGCACTTTGCACGTAGCAGCCAAAAGGAGTTCTCTGATGGGGGCAGATCCTTGATGGTAATCACCAAGGCCCTGAGCCAAAGCCCACTGATGTCAATGGGAGTCCTTCCACCGACTTCAGTGGGCTTTGGATCAGGCGCTACAAGTGGTATTTAGAGATTCTCACAAATGTAGATACTGTATGATAAATGAGGGAAAAGTGACAGGAGATGCTTGTTGCATTAAGTACCCCTCAGTGCCTGTGATTTCATAAGCAAGCTGACTGTCCCTGATGCACTAGAATTCTTGGACAGATGTGGAAAATACAGGTTGTTCCTTAATTGTTTCTTGGTTTTCTTCTAAACTTTTCAGAACTGGCATCCACATTCCCTGCTGATAGGTGCAATATAGGCAGAGTAGAGATACAGCAATCTACCTGGTCTAGATCAATTCTAGAGCTAGGTGTCATGACAAGAAGACAACAAAACAAATTACCAAGCCAACCCAGGGCAATTTTAGCGACTTTGTGGGGTCTTCAAGAGAGGTGTCCTGACAAATTAAATTGATGTTACTCCATTTTAATTTACTTTTTATCAAACATAGATGAATTCTTTGTACCATAAAAAGTAGTATACATCAATAGCCAACGAGCTTATCATGCATAGAAGACAACGATCACACTGCCGAAAGCCAGGGAAGCTTCATGCATACTTGTGTCAGACTCTTCAATCTTCAAAGGAGGTCATTCATATAAATTCAGTAAAGACAGCAGTGTGTGAATCTTATAGTACCTGACATCACTCCACCTTCAAAAGCAACTCTAAAAGCTTAAACAGTAAAATTCAAACAAAAAGGCACTTCCACTGCTGCCAAACAGATAGATAGCCTATGCCTGAACTCAATTTACAAAACAGAGACATTGCTGTACATTAGCTTCTTTAATAGATTCAAGTTTATGTTCAGAATATACATCTACCTTCAGCAAACTGCACAATGAGAACCAAAGCAAAAAAGTGCTGACTGAGAAAGTGTCCAATAAGCAGAAGAGACAATATAAAAGGTTAATTAACCCATTCTGATAACAATTTTCTTTACCATCTTATTCTTCAAAAATTGCACAATGGGACCAGTTATAACACTCCTAATTCCACTATTCCAAAAGT
This sequence comes from Mauremys mutica, assembly GCF_020497125.1. Classification (NCBI taxonomy): domain Eukaryota; kingdom Metazoa; phylum Chordata; order Testudines; family Geoemydidae; genus Mauremys; species Mauremys mutica. The sequence continues at coordinate 34,298,303 of NC_059081.1, forward strand.
TTAAAATTGTTTTGAACCTGTTCATGCACAATATATTGTAGAAATCTGTCAGAAGTTCTGATATAGTCACCCCAAGGTCTAATCCCATTATACTGGATGAAAAACTACAAGCATGAATACAAGACCAGCCCTACCCAAGAAAGATCAAGGAAAACATAAAGTACTGTAGGTGTCTGGCCTTAAGTGTTGCTAGAACAGTAACAAGCTGCAAACAATCTATGAATCTAGAAATGGCAGTAAATAGGATTGCTTTCAGTTTATGAGCTGGTAAGCCTGTTTCATAGAGTAGTTCATGGTGACTGACAGTTAAAACATTGGGTCATCCACGAGTGCTTGTGCTACATGCCAAGTGGCACAACGCCATGAAGACTGATGGCATGAAGAGAAAAATCTCACAACAAATGCTCATCTGACGTAGCCACCTAGAGGGAAGATGAACAAAGGTGGAGAAATAGATCAAAGTTGTAACCATGTCTAGAAAGAAACATCTGAGACTATGAAAATAAAAGTAAACATTGTCTTTTTAAAATGTTCCAATGATTGACTGAACTATTGACACTATAGCAATAATTGTGTGCTAAAACTAAACCCCTCTATCCTCAGAAAGATTTAAAAAGCAACCCTCCTTCAAACTTTCCTCTTGAATGGGTTTTTTTAATTTCTTTCTCTGATTCTAGTCTTCAGAATTGGCAGCAAGTTAATTTTGAGAGAGAGAGAAGCCTTTTCTTAAAGCCATATTTCTATGGCCCACATCTATTTCAGGCCCACGTAAGAGCATGTTCAGCCACTGACAATGCTCTGATGTTCTTCTCTACTTATGCTTCATTTTTTTGAACGTGTAGCCACTCATGCCAAGGAAGTTTCAGTGGATGGAATTACACAACAGCCTCTTTAAGGATGAAAAAGGGAGTCTTGGGACATATAGGAGAATATATTTTTCAATTGGCCATGAGCCAGAATTAAAGAGGCACAAAATGGTGGAACGACAAGAAAGTCTCCGTTAAATGAGGAGATGAAAACGCAAGTATTCAAACTAAAGTAGTCACCAAAATTCATGATAATGTCTCAGAGAGAAGCAGGTACTTTGAACTGTTACGAATGGGCAAAAACAGTGGGTTTAAGGATGGGCCAAAGAATTAAGGTATATTACAGTTAAATTCTATCAAGACTGAGCACAGTCTGTAGCAAGTCTGTGGAAGGTTAGCAAAAATAATGTATGGGATTGTGGTGATAATAGGAAAGGTCAATATAAGAACTAAATATTACAATTATCATTATAGCCTATTCCCCCGAGCACCTGTGGAAGGATGAAGCTGAGTTGAGGTTCTGTCTTTTTCCACTTAGCTCTAGGTAGTGTCTCTGCAATTTGGCAAACTGTTTTTAAAATGACTAAAGCAAATATTTATGTAAAGGGAGAACATTGTCTGCTTTCATTTTATTCTTTTCCCCAAAGTTTTGGGATTAGAGAAGACACCTAAATACTGAAATACTGATCTTTCAATCTACCGTGGCCAGCATATTCTTACAGACTGATATTTAACCCTGGGCTAAGGGCCAATATCAGGCTTATTAAATCCTGAAGTCCCACTTCAGTCCTCAAAATGGGGCTTAATGGGGGCATAGGCCTTGTGCTGGTCCTCTGCACAAGGGTGAATTTCACTGATAGAATCCAGGCATATTTAGCCTTTAATTCAGACTCTCACTGCTTTCATTTTACTAACTGCTACAAAACAGTAAGAAACTGCATCTAGCAAAAGGCAATGGGAGACGTGTGTGTGTGTGTGTGTGTATATAAGTCTCCAGCCTGAAAGCATAGAAATCTTAGAGAACAAGTTGAGCTAAATTATAGAGGGCTCGAAGGGCTGAGAGGTGAAATGGTATATTCCGCTAAATCCAAGATGACAAGAAAAGAATCATGAGCAGAGATGAGATGAAAAGAATCATTTTTCTGGCTGAAGTGCAGTGTGCCTTCCGTGATTTTTAAGGGACATTTTTGAGCATTGCCTATGTTCAAACATACATTTCCAAACAAAAAGAGCGCTTTCAGCATCTAAAGTACAAGTCCTCGCCACGCTAAATCTTCTGACTGATGTCCCAGGCAGAAAAGGGCAGCTGGTGCAGTTTCTCAACACTATCATAAGTCCCAGCTTCTCTCCCTGCCTTCTCTTCCATTCACCCGACCCCTTCCCTGGCTCTCTCTACACACAGACACAGCTTGACAACCCATCAGGTCTCCTGGCTGCGTCAAGTCCACTTCTGCTAATCCACTTGCACTGTGAAGCTGTTCTCTTTACTTTCCAGATCTACAAGTGCTTCAAAAAAGCAACTGGGACAAGTGATTCTGGGGTTTATGAGCCCCAACGTCTGCTGCCCATATCAGATCGGAGACATCCAATGGGAGCAAGATGGATAAAAAGGGTGTCTCAACTGTCATGGGGCCCAGAAATATGAACCCTTTTGAACAGTGTGAGCAGGCAGATGAAGACAGGAGAGTGATTTGGAGCAAGTGTTTTGACTTTGGATCATGTCAACAGCCCAGGTACTATTCTAGCAGTGAGAGAGGAAGAGAGTATTATGCTCTGCTTTTGACAGCTTCCCCTTCAGTATGCCTCTTAGACGTGGTACCCTAGGTAGCTGTCTATTTCTAAGCACCCTCTGTTTCCATCACTGCTTTAAAGGATTGAAAGCTTCCTTTTCACCTGGAAATGTAAATTTGGAGACTGTCTGGAGCATTGCCTAATAAGTATTTTTAATAAAAAAACCTAAATTTTAGGGGATACATTTATAGCACACTCCCCTTAATGCAACCCAAAATTTGCAAGCGCATCAGTTTTGCTCATATAAAACCTGCATTTCTGTACATACAACAGCTAATTATGCAAATGATGGCTTGCCCAGTCAACTGTTGTGTGCGCACAAACATGCATAATGGTTTAGCTAGCAAATTTTCATCTAAAGACAGAGCTGCCCCCACTTTTATTCATTTAGATTTATACCTAAAAGGTAAAATACACCAGTACTGGGCTCTAGGCACCTTGGACATTAAACAAAATCAGGAGGAAAAAAAAACCCCACATAACCCCTTAGATTCCTCAAAAGAAGAAAAGAAAAGAAAAGAACTCAGAGGTAAGAATCAAACCCAAACAGTACCTGAACAATTCCCTGCCATTCTGTGGATTTTGAGTTGCAAAGATGGGAGCTTAGTATTGACAAGATGGTATTTTGTGACTGGGTTACAGAAGACGCATTTCTACCTATTGCTTTTAGATGAAGTTTATAACTTTGTTATCACACATGCCAACTCTTGCACATTTATACCGAGAGATGCGATATCTATGTAAAATTAAGTCTCAGGGCTTGGCTACACTTACGGTTTGCAGCGCTGGTAGTTTGCAGCGCTGGTCATCCAGCTGTGTAGGAGCAGCGCTGGTGTGTGGCCACACTCACAGCTACCAGCGCTGGTGTGTGGCCACATTTGCAGCATTTCCAGCGCTGTTGGGAGTGATGCATTATGGGCAGCTATCCCAGCATTCAAGTGGCCGCAACGTGCTTTTCAAAAGAGGGGGGTGGAGTGGGGTCTAGTGTGACAGGGAGCGGGGGGAGAGAGAGAGTGGATTTTTGGAGCCAACACTGTGTGTTAGCTTCCTGACTTGAAAAATCAGAACATTTTTCCGACCCCTTAGTCTTAACTCTTAATTGCAAACAGCCTGCAGGCAACAGGACTCCCCACTGTTTCCCTGCCTGCCTCTATTTGATTGTTTACAGCCAGGTACAGATGATCACAGCAAACAGGAGCTTTGTTTGTTTTTTAGATAGCAGCAGCGGCAACGGAGGAGCTCCACAGAGCTCGTTCACAACAGGGAGGAGGATCTCATTTGATTGTTCACAGATTGATCACAGCAAACAGGAGCTGATAAACAGCTCCGGTAGAAACGGAGCTCCGGAGGTTCACAACAAAACAAAGAGAGGCTGCATAACAAAACAAAGGGAGTAATTTAGTTAAAAGCATTCTGGGATATCTCCTTATTCCCTGGAGGCCAATAAAAGCGCTGGTGTGTGTCCACACTTGATGAGCAGCGCTGGATCACCAGCGCTGCAATCGCTACACCCCAACCCAGCCAGGTGTACAGCCAGCGCTGCAGCCAGGGAGTTGCAGCGCTGGATGTGCCTTGCAGGTGTGGACGGTTACTAATTGCAGCGCTGGAAAGCCTCTACCAGCGCTGCAACTTGCAAGTGTAGCCAAGCCCTCACTCATGATCTCGGGATAGAACTCTCAAATGTCAGGATTTTTTTTTTTAAGCTGTGGCTAAAAAAACAGATCCTGATATTTGTGAGTTCTGTCCCAAGATCACGACTGAGGCTTAATTTTACTTAGAAATCACTGCCAGCACTGGGCGGCCAGACTCCGGCTGCCAGCCTGGGAAGTGGGAGAAGGGACCCCACTGCAGCCCCTCCAGTCTTGGAGAGGGTGAAGAACCCAAAGAGGAACAGAGGTAAGGCTGGGAGGACTGAACTATGGCCAGGGGGCTAACCTGAGAAGGAAGGCGGGTTGTACTGATGGTGGGTTCTGAGCAGATGGGGTGAGTGCTGGGAGGGTGAACTAACAGTGGTGGGAGTCGATGGGGTAGAGGGACTGATGGAGTAGTAAAGATGGGCACTGGGGGCTGAACTGACAGGGGTTGGGTGGGGACAGAACTGGTGGGGGACTGAAGGACAGGATTAATTGCTGGGAAGGAGATGGGCGGATGTGGGGGGTGAGAGCTCCTGCAGCAGGGGGCAAAATCATCTTATCCAGAACATGTGGGACAGTGGGCAACACTGTCACATGCCTGCACCCTGCTGATGGGCAGGGAAAGCTCAAAAATCAAGAGGCGGATCTAAAAACACAATATAATTTTTTTTTAATCTCATGAGTTTGGGTGGTCCGACTCATGATTTCTGATCTCTTGAAGTTGATAATATGGTGTTATTGACTTCTTCAGGCCTGAATAGTATGTGACCATATTTTATATTACGGGGCTCCAGCTGAAGCACCTATATTGACAACTGTGGCAGTATGGTATCGGGAGAAAGGCAGTAGCCTAGGTAACCAGGGCCCAAACCATAGGCAGATGACATGTGGCAGGTCCATCGCTGAGACAAGTGGCCCACAAAGGATTGAACTAGCTTCAGCAGTACCATCACACGAGTGGCCCCAAGCCTCTAGACTGCACTTCCTTCAGAAACCGAGGCCACATTTTTGGGATTGTTCACAGTCAGACTGACAGACCAATTAATGGGCTGGGGAGAGGGTATCTGTCACACACACAGCTCCTTATATTTGTACATGCACTTGCATACATACAGAGAAAGAGAGAGACAGAATACACACAGAGAGAGTTAATGATGTGAGATTCCTGTTAGTATACAGTCATTCTCTAACACTCTACTCACATTGAGAAGTGTCTTCTGATCCTAATTGTCACAGTGGCTGTTAGGGATGCTACCCAGATAGTAAAAGCAGGGATTTCTCCTGGGTCATATGGCATCAGCTGGAGAAACAGGTTTTTCAGGAGAGCCACAGCTTGAAAAGCTGATAGAGCTTTTCATGTACACCCTGAGCATCAACCGTTCAAACTTCAGTGGATCATGTGCTCCTGAGCCTCCTGGCATTTGGCCAAAAGCAGCAGGATTCTAAACCAGCAACAATGAGAGTAAAGTAAACTTTTCTCCAGTTTGGGCACCAATGTCAAAATCTGGGCAGTCCTCTAGGATAAGGCAGATAATTTCAGTGGCATATGTCTCAGCTAATTCTGATCTCTCAAACACCAGCTACAGTTATGGGGAAATATCTGTAGAAATCTAACCTCTCAAGGACACATGCATAGGGAAACAGATGGCTTGCAACAGACTGTTTAATCCCAAATCAAATAACAGAATCAGCACTTCAGGATGCCTGCTTATATAGACACTTTTTGTCAGACAGTGTGGCCTGTAGCTAGGCTTTTTATGCTATAGAACCCCCTGAAAAAAGGCGTGTGAGGTGTGCTAGTTAACAAAAAGGTAAGAGACTAATATTTTAAAAGGCAATTTACCAAAACATTATATACAAGTCTGCTATACTTAGGAGCAGATTAGGACTTGGCTTAAAAACATTATCTCGTTTGAAATTAAATATAGTAATGTATAAAAATTTTGCTTATCCATAGTGATGTATAGTTAAACAGCTGTTTCAAGCCTGCAGCTTAGCTCCCATGTACACACCCACCCTTTTTTGGTTTGTTTTTCATTTGTGAAATGGGTCATTTTCATAATCTTGTAAAACTGGAAGAAGGGTGGAGCTCCTAAGGGTACCAAGCTAGCAAAAAATACCATTCTTTAAAAATCTTTTAAAATCATCTCACGTTGCATTGGTACATGAGGAAGCTGGGAAAACACATGGCAGACCAGAAAATGGCTAAAAGTCTAAAAGACTCATACGATCTTGTTCATCATGACAAAAACTGCTTTCATAAATTTTCTGACTACTAAACAAAATTTAAAAGGAGTCAAAAATTTGTGATTCTACCATTACCATGTGCATAGTTAAAAACAACCAAACAGGCTGCTTGGCCTCTAGCTATTGTATGAGCCTGTCCCATTTTTAATATTTTAAATATTCATTTTATTTATTAGTTCTCACAAATGAAAGTAACACTGACCTGATTTTGAGGTCCTGAATGGCCACCAAGTAAGCCAATGGGGTCTGTGGGTGCTTAGCATCTCACAAAATCAGGCCACATGTTTAGGGGTCCAAATATAGATTTACTTCAGGCACCCAAGTTTCTAACTTCTAGCCCTATTTTTGATCATTTTAGCCATTGTCTGCAGCTTCTCGTACTTTTAATGCTATCATTATTAGAATCTGTCATGGTCTTAAATAAAAATCAGTCAGGTACCCATGAGGAAACTTAGGTAACCAGTACAAACCAAGAAATCCATGGTTTCAGCTTTGATTGCAAAGAATTGGAATTAGCCATTTTTCATTAACCAGTAGTAGTTATATCATAATGTATTGTTTGTTGGATACCAACACTGTGCTTGGTTGCACAAGGAACAAAGATGGCATGGTCCATGTCCCCCAGGAACTTATAATCAGTCAAACATCCTGAATCTGTTAAAGGCCGGGAGATTAATGAGAATTGAGTGTTTAGTGCTTCTCAGTAAACAGGGGCCTAAGGACAATCAGCACCTCTCAGAATCAAGAACTTAGTTCATGTCATGAGAATTCTGTGAAGGTAAGTACAGGAGAGCATCAGTAAACATCTTCTCACATATCCAGAATTTGACACAAATACCTTAAAAAATATCAAATGTACAAGTAATCCTATGGTTTGTCACAGCTCCTAAGCAAGCTGAATCATTTGTCTCTGGCTAAATCAAAACTAACCAATGCCCAAGTATGGGGCTGGTTGCAGGGGAGATATGAGCTATGGTTGCTTTTAGATGAAATGTAAAAACAAGGTCCTGCTGATCATTTGTGTCATTGTAGATCCCCCAGCTGGAAGAGGCGCGTTAACCTGAGTCCTGGACAAATTTTAGCTTGGGCAATTACATTCTGCATTCTTAAAATTGCTCCTCTATTATTTTCATTTCCTTTTTTTCCCCCATTTCCTTCCTAAAAACCGTTGAGTGATGTAACTTCTCTGATTCACTTCAGGTACAGTTGCATTTCAGTGATGAACGAGCTATACCTAATCACTTTACAGACTGTCTACAGTATTTAGTGTTCCTTGTAGACTACACATGCTATACAAAGTTATTATTTTAACAGACTGGGAGCTGATGCAAAAGCCACTGTACAGTGACAATTTTTAGGATCTCAGCAGAATTCATATCACTTCCTAAAATTTGCAAAACAAAAATCCATTAGGTGATTTTGCCAAGATAATTTGAAGTGGAACCTAGCAGTTCTTCACCAGCTCCAGTCAATAGTGCTTTATGGCTTAGCACCCTTGAAATATTTATTGACAAACAGAGACAACAGAGCAGCAGATGGGTTTTAACATAGCTAAGAAAAGAGAGATAATCTTTGACGGAATCAGTAAAATTAAATCCTGACAGAATCCTGAGTGAATCAGTGTGTCAGTTAAATATAAATGACACTGACAAACAATATATATCTGCTTGAAGAGCCTATGGTTTGTGCCCCGCGTCCCCTTCTGTACTATTGAAATCATGTCCTTATATCAAGTACTTTTCACATATCAGAGAAGTGGCAAATTTCACAAAGCTTGCACTAATGTTACTCATTTCCATTCCAAGTGAAATGCTCTTCAGTAAGTAAACAAGAGTATTCAATAATGCTGTTTCTGGAGACAATGGAAAAGCTCCCTGTTTCAAAATATATTGATAAATAAATCATTTTAAAAGCATAGGATAATACTGTTGAACACTGAAGGGCTGAATCATTCAAGGCTGAGAATAGTACTGATGTGATTTTAAGTACCATGGTTTTTATTTTTTCATTTGCTCATTGTGTTTGACAATACACAATAAGATGTTTGTATTATTACATTTTATAATTCTGTAGGTACTTGACTAGATCATTTGAGAATAATCACATTTCTGTTAAAGGACTAGGAGCATGCTGAACACAGCCAAGTAAGTTGGATTTGGAATGTTTTGCATATTTATTTTTTCAGAACTGTTTTGCACAGCTTTGCAGGTCCTGAAATTAATATTGGATTGGGTTGGAACAACTCTTTTCTCATGGTTACATTTTATTGTGTGCAGAGGCAAAGTAACGATTATTCAGCCATCAGTAGAGCACAAAGGCCGCAGTCAGAATCAAGACCCTATTATCCTAGGTACTGGATTAACATAGGCCATGGTCCTGCAAAGGCACATCCACATGCTTAACTTTACATGCTTTGAACAGAGATGTACAAATAACTGATTTTTCTGTGTTTCATTTTTGAGGATTTTTTTTACCTTTTTAAAAATTAAACTGAAGTACATTTCAAAATTGAAAGTCATTTTCAATTGAAAAAATGAAACATTTCATTTAAAAAATGTCTAAACTCAGTGTTTAGATTCTTTTTCTAATTTTTGTTTTTTTGACCAAAACATTGTGTCAAATTCAACGCGAATTCACAAACTGTTACAATTGACCCAAATCTGCATTTTTCAGTGGAAAAAAAGTTTTGTCTCACCAAGCTCTAGTTGTGAACAGTTTCACTGAAATCAAAAGGCCTACTCACATTCATAGAAAACTTAAGCACACGCATAGGCCTATGAAGGTTTGGGGCCATAAAGGAATATATGGCCCCTTCTTCTAATAGCTTACAAAAAATATAAAAGAGATGAAGGCTGGGGAAGTGTGATAAAACAAAATGGCAAAGTGATCAGGATAATAGGAAGACAGTATTCCTTTTAACAAAAATGTAACTATTATACCATACCAAGGTATCTCCCTACCATCCAGGATCTTTTCAGCCAGCAACCCCTTGCCTCTCATTATGAGTTCCACATCAGTAATAATTCCACTCAGTTTATACAAATTAGCAGGTGGCTTGATATCTGAGGAAGAGGCCTCTGATGGCAGAAGACATTATCAGAGAGGGTTGGTCTGAACATGGTTAGACAGTATATATATGATGTTTTTGGTGCCCAAGAGTTTTATCTTTGACCTTTTTACTTGTAGAATCCCCATGGAACTATACATCGTGGATGAAGAGGCAGTCTCTGGCAGAGCTTGGTCTTAGTTCATGAAGGGCCTTGTAGATTAAGACTAGGGATTTAAATTAAATCTAGAAACAAACAGGTAATAACCAGTGAAGTTCACAGAGCACTAGTATGAAGTGTTCTTCCCCAGATCTTTTTGTTCAGCAATCGTGCTGCTGCATGCTGCACCAGGCAAAATAAGTTGAAGTGATCTATCCTAAAGTGGACTAAATGCTTATATCTCAGTGGCAATATTCTCAGCTACAGATTCCTGGCTAATCAAAAATGGTAAAACACACAAGATGCACTTTGTATCCAGGGGTAGTGAGCAGTCAAGCAGGATCCTAAGGTTTCATACTACCTTGACAACAGATGGTCAGATGCCCTTAAATCAAAAGGGAAGGTTTTTTACCTTTTTCAGCTCTTCTCAATTTTTCATTTCTTCTTTCTTCCTGAATTAAAGTTGGGGCCAGTTGCTTATCATCTTTTCACTTATATCTTCCAGACAACCTAGGTTTTTGATGTGCTAACTTATTGATTATACCTGGTTATATGTTTAACAAACAAATCCTTCTCAGTGGGTCACACAGTCCAGCCATTAATCCAGACAATGGCCTGCAAGTCAGACTCAGAGGCAAGAGTAAAAAAAAAATCTGCTTTTTCCATCTCTGTTCAGTGTTCACCTCAGATTCAATTTAAACTGATCCTACTAGTCACAAGCCTCAGAAAATTCCCACGTTCAAATGGGGGCGAGGAGGGGTGAGAAGCTTTGACAAAGTTTTCAGATGGAAAGAATATTTCGTTTTATGAGTACAGAGCAGACTCAAATCAAAGCTGATTTTTAAGTAGATCCAAGATGTGTGTTGAATGTCTCCCATACTTCCAAACAGTGAAGCCATATTTATGGGGAAAATCTTAAAACTTAAACAATGCTCAACACAAGAATATATTTGCCAGACTAGCTAAGAGACATCATAGGACCAGGCAATACCCTGTGTCAGCTGTAGTCACTCTGCATGCCACATCATATTTCTATCATTTCACATCCCAACAGTTGCAGGGGTTGGGCATATTAGTTGTATCGCAAAATTTTCAAACCTGGGTGTCTGAAGTTAGGCTTGCTAAATCAGTATTTAGTCTCCTAAATGGCAGTGGTCTGATTTTCAAGGGAGCTAAAGGAACGCCAATGAAAGCTGCAGGTTCTAAATGTTGCTAGTCTAAAGCTGGTGGAGGCAGTCCCGATGTACTGCCTCTTGTGCCAGAAATGCCTTCCTAACACTTCTGTAAGGAGAGGGAGAGGGTGTGTTTGGGGAAGGAATCAAGTGAGTCTTTGCTGCACCCGGGTCTTCACTGCAAAAGGTCACTGAAGCACCATACATCAGTAGTATAAGTTACAACTGCTCTCTGCAGCATTAACTTGCACTGGGGATGGTGGCTGAGAATCAGGGAACCACAACCAGTTTCCTAATGCTCCAACACCCCCACGCCCCCCCACACTTCTTTCACTGTGTCCAAACTCTGAGACTCAAGCTGTATTATAGTAGTGCTCAGAGATCCCAAACAGAATGAGGGTGCAGTTATACAAACATAGCTGTAGACTGGGTCCCTGCACCAAATACTTTAAAGTCTAATATCTGATTGCCTCACTGTTTGTCACTCCCGCTTTCATACTCCTGCAGTGAAAGACTTCCCCAGACACTCAAATTGAACTACCATGTATAATTCCCAGCTTTAAGAGACTTCTGAAGTGAATGTTACACTCACACACTCTGGCCCCTGCTCTTGAGCAAACAAAATTCACTTTGGCAATGTCCCTTCTTCAGCAACCAGACAACATCCGGTATATTCAGTCACTTTGTATACATTTTAAATATTAGCATCTGTTCTACAGACAAGTTCTAAAGCAAAGACATGCTTTAAAGCCACTGGGCTAGATCCCTAGCTAGTGAAAATCGACCCAACTCCAGTCCAGCAGCTGACAAGCTGTCTCCCCACCACCACCTTTTTAAAAATCTCTTGTGCAGTCAAATTAACAGAAGCTGGTCATCCACACATTCATTTGATTATTTATGGCCCAGGCCTATGATCATAAACAAAATATCACTTACCAAAAAAAGACACCTTCCCAAATTTTGAAAAGCTCATTTCTCCACCATGGTGCCTAATATGGGGGCTCCATCACTAAAACAGATATGGAGCCCCCATTTGATCACAATTGCAATGCTTCAGGTTCTTTAATAAGAATCTAATGGTGCTGCTGCTGTTTCTTTTTCTATTTTCTTATATATATTTTGAAGTTTGGTGGGTAGACGCTGATGCCATTGTCCCCTATTTTGCTGTATCATCACTCCATATCATTGTTCAATCCCTGCATATTATTTTAAAGATTTCCCTTTCTCCAAAACACACATCACATACCGCAAAAGCTCTGTCAACCTTGTCCCAATTTTTCTCACCTAGATACCGATCAGTTGCTCCCCTCATTCTGCTCCCCGCCCCAAACAAGCTGAACAGAAAAAAAGACTGCAAATTAAATGTTACAATTTTCACCATTCAATAGCTAGTTTTTTGCCATTTCTCAGGGTCTATACTTCCAAAATTGTCCCAATGTGATGAGTGGCCACCACCTACAATACACCAGAGTGCTGAGAGCGTGAGCACTGATGCCAAACCATGTTTGTAGTGTCATAGCATGCAAAATTTACATTCTAATCCTTCACTTCCCACTGTGGTGACATTTGTGTTTTATTTTAAAAACTGGAAACAAGCAAAAATGATTTTTTTTACCTTTTCACAAAACTGGCAAAAAGCCAAAATTGTGCACATAAATCTGGTTATTAGTGTAACCCAAGCTAGAGGAATAAGAAATGTTGTGTAGCTCTCTTCAGCCCTTTAAATAGTGATGTATTTTGTTGGGCAGGCAAGATAAGAATACTTGGCATTCAGGCTACATACTTTGCTAAAATTGTTTACTTAATGCCTTTCTTCCCCCTTGGGTATAGTTATTGCCAAGGCACATAGATTTATATTCACTTCTTTTTCAAGTACAACTTTTAGAAAGGTACCCTAATACCATATGTCTAAGAGCAACCTCCAAGCCGCAGGCAGAATAAAACAAATCCAAAAAGTAAATGTACCTTTTCAGAAAATTGTTGAGTGGATTTAAGTTACAATAATAAACAATAAATAATAAAGTCTCTCTGAAAGCTAGAGGAGCACGCGTGTCATCTTCATTGATTTTATCACTTCATCATGCACAACAAATCTGTGTCAACATGAGTGGCAAGTCTCTGAGGTAAAAAATGTATAAGTCAAGGCCAAGAAAGCAGACCACATGCTTAGGAATTTGTCTATTGTAACCATAATGAGCTGGCCTGTTGTCTCTGAGGAGACAATTCACGATACATAATGTGCTAAGAGAGGAGTTTGATAAAAATACTCTTTCACTATCTTACATACTAATCTGTAAATCAATGAAGATTGAAGTCCTTAAAAGAGACAGAGGAGTGAAGAATACCTGTTGATATTACAGTACTGAGGAATATATTTTAAAAACTATGAGCCAGATCCATACTTTAAACCAGCAGTCCCACTGATATCATTAGAACAATTCGCCTCAAAGACTAATCACATATAGGCTGCAGGATCAGGCCCTAATTACATATAATGATTCTCTGCATTTACAGCATATAGCATTTTGTGCATTCTACAGATATTTGTTAATTATTCTTTACAGCACTTCAGTAACATTGCCGAGTATTGCAACCCATTTTACTGGGACAAACTTGAGGAACAGAAAGGAAAAAAGGAAAAGTGTTTTCCACAAGTTCACACAGTGACTCTGTGGCATATGTGGAACAGAACTCAGTCTGTGTCCAGTCCTACGCTTTAACCACTACACAAACTTATTCCATTAGAGTTCAAATGTGTAAGAAAGTACAGTTCTCTAAATACTGAAAATTTGGGTCACCACCAGAGCTACTGAAAATACATGCTAAAGAATTAGAGTTGGAAAGCTGTGAAGTGTCTCCATTCAGCTCAAAGGAGGCTAAATTCTGAAACCTACTATCTCTTGCTTTATACAATGGGGCTGCATCTACATGAAAGGACACTCCAAGGATACAAGGCTTCAAGAAAAAATGAATATAATTTACTCTTCTATCAAATGTTTGATTTTGTTTCATCGTAATGCACTGGAATGGAGAGGAGAAGATGGTTTAGTGGACCTAGAGTAAATTTGGGGTCAGGGCATGAGAAGATCTGGAGAAAGTGAATGTTTCTAGATCTCAAAGGGGAAAAATAATATAGATGAGATGGGTGAAACTAAGTAAAGGTTAGTGAAAAATATATAGTAATGAAACATAGTAGACTGAAACCCTTATTGGTCTCTTCATATATTTGAGTTTTCTTTTAAAAAGTCTTGCAAACAAAGCTGTGGAGTAGGGATGTGTTATACAGACCTTGGTGAAAATTCCCACATATTTCCAGGAGCCTTAGTCACTGCTTATTTCATCTTTTTTCCCCCTTGGTAAAATGTGACATGAAGCACCTGACCAAATTCTTCCCCCAGTTGCACTCACACAAACACATTTTAATAGTCACAGTTTTATTTCCACATATATTCTCTTTTACTGGCATTTGAGTGAAGCAATAGTGACATCAGCTGACTGGTTGATTACAGATTTATATCCCATAAACATGAGGGCATATGGTGTGACTCTGAGATGGCTATCAAATGTTCACACAGTCTAACACAGATCATGAAGTGAAGTGTAAAATAGGACACAAGTGACTTGGAGTCAGTCATTTAGCATCTGCTCCAGTTGTGTTACTTCAGGCTGGCCATTACGTGATAGCAGGGACATAGCAGAAACAGCAAGAAACCCTTACACACAAGATAGTTTGATTGTTTATGTCGATGAAAATGTGCTGCCATGCAAGGGATCTGTGTTTGAACAACAGAGGGACAGTCCCTCCCCTTAGGCTGGAACTTTGGTAGAATGAAGATGTATCTTTTGGTCTTTGTCAGCAAAGAAGGCCACAGTGCTCCTGCACATACCCACGAGTCTGTATCATTGCAGCCTCACAAGCAGGAGACCAACTATTCTCCCAGGGATAAAATCAGCATAGTATGGCTACAACAGTATATATGGAAGATGGAAGGTAAATCATAGCCAAGAAAGAAGAGGTAGATTAAACCCCTGAAATCTCATTCAGATTATCTGGATGCGCCAAGAGTATCTTTGGGCAAGTAGGAGCCCCTCAATCATGATCTAATTGGCCAAATGAGCACATGCAAGAGGAGTTATGTTTGAATATCTGGAGCCCTGACCCTGCAAACAGTAATCAATTAATACAAATGAGAAAATGCCATATATTCAATTTACTAGGACTCACGTCACCCATTTTTAAAAAAGTGAAAACGGTAAGTATCTGTACTGTTCTTGGCAGATACTGGGCAGTAATTATTAATATATGAACTATCTGGGAGTATGTTAGAACTTCTGTAGCTTAAAAAAACTAGATGGCATACAATGTGCTAAACAGAAGTGCTAGTTCTTGTGTCTTAATACGCTGCATGTTTATTCAGATTTGTCTTCGTAGTCTAAGCAGATGTCTCTCTCTCTCACACACACACACACACACACACACACACCCCTCTCTCTGTCTACCAGGAAAAGAGATGGGGACTATTTTGATTTAGTGCTTGTGTAGTTAATTTGCTTTTGCCACCTCCTTTTACCACTCAGGAAACAATTTTTCCACATCACAGGTAGCAAGACACTTGGATATCATTGTGAATTACTATTATAACATTGTATATTGAAATGTTGGGGCTGCTGGTGCACTTTTCATGGTATGTTGAACACCAACAATGTGACAACTTAACGAGCAGCTAGGCCCTTAGGTCAGTGTAGCCCCCTCTCTGATGAACTGGTAAGGGGTGCCCACCTTTGTCATGCCATGGCATGATTGCTGTCCTCTTTTTTTGTATTTTCTCTCTCCTGTTCTTTTCTGTCTCTGCCCTCCCTGTTATTTTGCTATTTTAATTTTCCATATTAATTAGTTTTCTATTTTTTGTCCCTTTGCACTCTGATTCTGTGGCACCCCCCTGCCTCTTCCTTACCAGCATAAATAAGGGTAAATGATAGAGTGTTTCAGCATTCATTGGTGCTGACATGAGATATCACGAGAGACATTTGGTCCTGAAGACTGCTACATAAGCCTGAGCCCTATGCATGTGTGCTACTCTTGTGGCCGTGGCCATCTCCATCGGGTGTAGAGCAGAGAGGCTGTGGCCTTCAACGAGCTATTACTGTCAGCCAGCAAAGGGCAGATCTGGGATCATGTTACTTTCCCTACCTCTACTGTTTCTCTCATCTGCCCAGCAACTTTCCCGGACTAGTTGGGGAGACACAGTAAGTGGTAAAACACACTCCAAATAAGACAAATGGACAGACCCATGATTCCTTGGATTCCTCAGACACAGCTCAATGATAATCACCACCTTAAATTCAATCTCCTGTAAACACTGGATTCCTTTATAGGCACAGGAGCCTCCCAACCCTCACCTGATCTTCAGGTTTCAGGAGAGGCCTTAGGACAATCATGAGAATAGCACATACTGGGGTCTGCCTGAGTGGCAGATCTAAACTGGGGCTGGCTGAATGTTAATAAAAAGTTATTCATGAATATTTTTGGCAAGTAAAAATGGCAAGTTTTCTGTTATTTGTCCCATCCTGTTCATTTGTTCTTGAGGATTTGAATGGCTGCTGGTTGCTCCTAAAAAGGCTTTTGAATCACCAAAGTTTCATGAACATTAGCATGCATGAAAATCCATACTGTGAGTGAGTTATTTGTTTTTCACTACTCATCGTTCATTATTTGTTATTCCCATTTAAAAAGTTTCCGTAATCCAGGTAGGAAGCAGACAAAGCATCATATGACTTAAGTGAACAATCACACATCATGAATAATAGCAAATAGGTGAAGTGAACAATTACTCAACAAGCCACGGGTTGAAATTTGTTTGCATATATCATTTCATTTTTCATCTATATCCCATCCACAAACACTCTGATTTACTACATTTTTATAATGTTTAGGATACTTTTATTGTATTGCTGTCCAGCCTCCAGTCACTTTGGTTAAGGGCTTTCATAATCTCTATAACTGAAACTTCATTACATCCAAATTCATGATGAGCAACATCCACTGTCATGAAACTCCATCCTTTCGGTTCAGCTGCTTTTTTCTCATTGATATTAATCCGTTTGTATATTATAAGTAATCTTCTATTGGTTTTAGAAAGTTGATAGATGGCCTAATGAATTGGGGAAATAATTTGTGGTTCCAGGCTTCCCCTTCCCCTCCAAAGTGTGTCTCTAAAGAAAGTGAGCACTTTTCATACATCATCATCAGGTTTAGGGTGGCAATGCTGGTCAGTAAGAAATGTAAAGGCCCATTTGGCAATTGCAGATGGATGATGCTCTGCTAATTTCCATAGACCTTTTAACTATAGCCTTGAAAACTGATTTTTATTTACTCACCTTACAAAACCAAATAAAAGCTGTTGTTGGCTATGCTGATGGGGCCCTAGAGTCCCATTAGCAAAGCCTAAACCTCTGAAAACTAATTTGACCTTTCCTCTGAGAAAAACATGTCATCCTAGAGGGTTCAGAAGTTGGCTGGTGTTAGTGGCTGAGAATTAAAAGATTAAATTATTAATGATGCCAGGTTTCTTTAAAAAAAAAAAAAAACGAATACCATTTTCTTCATTTTCAGACAGCTAGCTTCTAAGAATCAGAACCCAAGAAGAATTGGGATCAGAAGAGGTTCCTCTCAGAATTTAGACTAGAAATTAGAGGGAGAACATATGCTCCCTGAAACTCAAATCACTAGAATGAAAGCAAAGGAAAGGAAGTTTAGACTGTGTAGGCTTAGGTAACCATTTTCTTTGTCTATATGTTTGAAATGGCTGCCCCAATCAATGACCCAGATGTGAATCCTACATAGATTAATTCTTCATCATTATTGGCTATAGTAAAGGATGTCTCCCTCTTCATGGTTTTCCTTTTCTACTCATCACAGTGTGGGAGGAAGAATTTAAAAGTAATTCATTACAACAGAATTTCCTATATTGGGCTATTATTAATTATTTTATTTGTGAAACATCAACAGCATGTAGGTACAGTAGGTTCTTTGCAGACAGCAATAAAGGCAATTCAATTCCCTTTTCTCTGACCCTCTTGTCATTTAACTGGGCACAATTAAACTATTAAGGTTTTATGCAAATAAAAATACCAACATTTGTTTAATTTAGCTATCAAATTATTTTTTAGTTTGCCAGAGATTTCAACTTTGGCATTTTTTCTGCCTTAAAGAAAATAAAATATTTCAAAAATGGAAACACAATAAAAGATTGCATGTTATGTTAGTTGCTATCAAAGAGGTCCTTCTCTCTGTTGTTTTTGGCATTCTCCATTCCCTTTTGTTTGCTAAAGTAGCTTACTGATTATAATAAAGGGAGCCCCAGTGTCAGCTCGAGACCTCATGAAAACCAACATTCGCATAAACCATTTTTTCCCACATTTGTTAAGCTTCTTATAAAAAAGAACTCTCTCTCTCACACACACACACACACACTCTCTCTCTCTCTCTCTCTCTCTCTCTGTGTTCTTTTTAGGATCTCTTTCTAATTTTGTTGAGACTCCTCTGCTAAGGTACAGCACTATAGTTCAGTAACTATAGGAAAGTGAACCCAAAAGAGCCAGCTTGAGACTACCACAAACCATTTTCACTTCTTATGTTAACATTTCATCTCAAAGGACTCTTTTCTCTGTCAGTTGCAAGGCATCTCTTTGTCTCTATTGTGCTTACTGTGCTAAGGTGCCTCATTGACTGTAGTGAAGTGAACTCAAGCATGCCAACTTGAGGCTGGCACACATTTTTTTTTAATTTGGTTGAAGTTGACACCTTAAGGGACTCTTGCTGTTCTAAGCAGTAACTCTCTTTCCCCCTCCTCCCCATGCCTTCTCTTCTGAGATAGCTCTGGAGTATATTAGATATACAAACTTTGTATATACACATTATACATTTAATTTGACAGAATTCAACTGATCATAATCCATGGGTGATTCAAGGGTATTTCTTTACCATCCTCTACAGTACCCTGGATACTGTAGCAAAGTGAATCCCCCTCACCCCCCAAAAAAACAAGCAGCGAGATACCCTTCGTGCCTGGAAAATTTCTTAGCAAAAGCAAAGCATAAAGATTGCTGTTAAAGATGAACCTCACAAATGTATTTCTGAAAGCAAAAGGGCCAGTCCTTCCTCCTCCTTGAATTCCAGTTCCTCTTTTGCTGAGGGAAAAAATAGCATATAAGATGATGACATTTTATGGTAGTATCAAGAATCTGCCAGTGTTTCTCAGACAGGTGGTACTGAACTTTTGAGTCTTGTTTCTCTATTGTAGCCACTCAAAAGGACTCACACTTGGAAATAATTTTAGGATTAAATATGAACTATGCAAAAGCAAGTATCTAATATACTTACCAATCTTTTTATACTCAGTGGAGAGGTGGCAGGAAGACTACAAGGAACAGGATTCATGGTCACCAGTGTGGCAGTGATATCAAATATCGCTTCAGTATTTGAATGACAACAGTGAGAGCAAGGTATATGTTTGCTCCCTGGTACAAGATTTGGAGAATAATCATTTTCTTCAAGTGATGCCCTTAAAGTACTGTATCAGTGTCACAAAGAATACCATCCCTAGATTAGTCCTATTTGAAATGTTTAGCACTTGCCTCTTCCTGTGTACACCCAAAAATAAGAACAGGAGTACTTGTGGCACCTTAAAGACTAACAAATTTATTTTAGCATGAGCTTTCATGAGCTGCAGCTCACTTGTTCGGATGCATAGAATGGAACACACAGACAGGGGATATTTATACATACAGAGAACATGAAAAGGTGGAAGTATGCATACCAACAGGCAGAGTCTAATCAATTGAGATGAGCTATCGTTAGCAGGAGGAAAAAAAACTTTTTGAAGTGATAATTAAGATGGCCCATAGAAGGTGTGAGGAGAACTTAACATAGGGAAATAGATTCAATTGGTGTAATGACCCAACCATTCCCAGTCTTTGTTTAGGCCACAGTTAATAGTATCTAGTTTGCATATTAATTCAAGTTCAGCAGTTTCTCTTTGGAGTCTGTTTTGAAGTTTTTTTGTTGCAAAATTGCCACCTTCAAGTCTGTCACTGAGTGGTTAGAGAGGTTGAAGTGTTCTCCCACTGGTTTTTGAATGTTATGATTCCTGATGTCAGATTTGTGTCCATTTATTCTTTTGCGTAGAGACTGTCCGGTTTGGCCAATGTACATGGCAGAGGGGCATTGCTGGCACATGATGGCATATATCACGTTGGTAGATGTGCAGGTGTATGAGCCCCTGATGGCGTGTCTGATGTGATTAGGTCCTATGATGGTGTCACTTGAATGGATATGTGGACAGAGCTGGCATCGGGCTTTGTTGCAAGGATAGGTTCCTGGGTTAGTGTTTATGTTGTATGGTGTGCGGTTGCTGGTGAGTATTTGCTTCAGGTTGGGAGGCTGTCTATAAGCGAGGACTGGCCTGTCTCCCAAGATCTGTGAGAGTGAGGGATCATCTTTAAGGATAGGTTGTAAATCTTTGATGATGCGCTGGAGAGGTTTTAGTTGGGGGTTGTTAATTTCTTTTTTAGGCCTGTCCTGTAGTAGGTGGCTATCAATCTGTTTTTTCACTTCAGCAGGTGGATATTGTAGGTTTAAGAATGCTTGATAGAGATCTTGTAGGTGTTTATCTCTGTCTGAGGGATTGGAGCAAATACGGTTGTATCTTAGAGCTTGGCTGTAGACAATGGATCAGACAGAGATAAACACCTACAAGATCTCTATCAAGCATTCTTAAACCTACAATACCCACCTGCTGAAGTGAAAAAACAGATTGACAGAGCCAGAAGAGTACCCAGAAGCCACCTACTACAGGACAGGCCTAAAAAAGAAAATAACAGAACACCACTAGCCATCACCTACAGCCCCCAACTAAAACCTCTCCAGCGCATCATCAAAGATTTACAACCTATCCTTAAAGATGATCCCTCACTCTCACAGATCTTACTCACCAGCAACCGCACACCATACAACATAAACACTAACCCAGGAACCTATCCTTGCAACAAAGCCCGATGCCAGCTCTGTCCACATATCCATTCAAGTGACACCATCATAGGACCTAATCACATCAGACACGCCATCAGGGGCTCATACACCTGCACATCTACCAACGTGATATATGCCATCATGTGCCAGCAATGCCCCTCTGCCATGTACATTGGCCAAATCGGACAGTCTCTACGCAAAAGAATAAATGGACACAAATCTGACATCAGGAATCATAACATTCAAAAACCAGTGGGAGAACACTTCAACCTCTCTAACCACTCAGTGACAGACTTGAAGGTGGCAATTTTGCAACAAAAAAACTTCAAAACAGACTCCAAAGAGAAACTGCTGAACTTGAATTAATATGCAAACTAGATACTATTAACTGTGGCCTAAACAAAGACTGGGAATGGTTGGGTCATTACACCAATTGAATCTATTTCCCTATGTTAAGTTCTCCTCACACCTTCTATGGGCCATCTTAATTATCACTTCAAAAAGTTTTTTTTCCTCCTGCTAACGATAGCTCATCTCAATTGATTAGACTCTGCCTGTTGGTATGCATACTTCCACCTTTTCATGTTCTCTGTATGTATAAATATCCCCTGTCTGTGTGTTCCATTCTAAGCATCCGAACAAGTGAGCTGCAGCTCACGAAAGCTCATGCTAAAATAAATTTGTTAGTCTTTAAGGTGCCACAAGTACTCCTGTTCTTTTTGCGGATACAGACTAACACGGCTGCTACTCTGAAACCAAAAATAAGACATGCTTTTTGAATTAGAAAACACAAGTCCAACATTGTGTGATAGCAATAGGTGAATCCTACAGTTTTACTGCATGAGTCTATGCATTGCTCACAAGGCAATTACAGTGGAAGAGGGACTAGGCTTTTCACCTGCATAACAAAGGCTCAAAAGCATTTAACTTAATTTCATACAATTTTATAATTTTAGAAAACACTGAGTCATGCCATGTATTATCAGACTCAGTTTGTGAATTGTATAGTATTTAAGGTTAGATAAAATTGAGGCATGCAAAAAACCACTAGTCTCTTTTAAAAATCTTGCCCACCCCAGTTGAAGTCAATAGGAATGTTGCTATCGATTTAAATGGCGTTAGGATGCCAGCCTTGGTCTTTAGAACAGTGAGCAAGTCCTAGAAGCAGAGTGATGGAGCCTCAGAATCAGAAAGACAAAGATGGGGTGGGCATGTCTCTGGAATAAGGAAAAGCCTAAGTCGAAGAGCAACATTATGAAAGCCAACCTTGAGAAATCGGCCCAGCCAGTGGGTCTGTGAATATAAGGTATTTAATTGATCAGCTCATTTATGTGATATAAATGAATATATTTAGCAAATGAAAATTTTGTGGTGCATTCTAAGTAGTTTCTCATGTAATGAATGTGTCATTTGGTAACTTTCTTTGTTCCTAAAACACTATGAGCTTTCTAAAAAACTTTTAGCAAGCCTAGAACTTAGAACATGTTACAGCTTTTCCTTCCCCAGTTAAAAATAATTTACTATTTACCTGCAGGAAATTGAGTAAAGCTCTAAAAAATGTCCAAACTCTCAAACCCATCTTTGGCAAACAGTAAAATGACTACAACTGGCCAATTTCAATCAGATTTCTTTGGCAAATTTTCAGAGACACAAAGAAGCGGTACATGAAAATTCTGCCAGGCCTCATGAGCCTCTGTGAATATTCTGTAACCAGCAGCACTTCAGAACATCCCCAGTCAAAATTATACCAGCTATTGTTCCAGCACTTATTCTCTGTAACAAAGTGAAGAAACATGATTTTGTTTTCTATGTAAAACTCCCTCCCGCCCAAAAAACCCAGCCTCATACACCAGGAAGCATGGGTTCTGGAACAATTTTTATAGTGGGGGTGCTGAAGGCAGAAATCATGGGTATTTGGGTTGTTATTGCTACTTCAAGCCAGGGAGTGTGGCAGCACCCCTAGTTCCAACACCTATTCCAGGAAGGAGCGATATTAATGGTGAAGCAGGGTGGTCCCCTGCTCCTGCCCTGAAGGGCTTAAAACAGCCTAGGAGAGGGCTGTGGCTAGGGCAAGAAGCCTGGGCTGATTGGGGAAAGTAGGTTCAGCTGTGGCCATGCCCCAGTCAGGCCCAGCTGGCCCCTATAAGAGGTTGGGAGCCAGAAACCTAGTCAGTCTCCCTCTGCCTGTAGAGGGAGATGGGCCTGGCTGCAGGAAGCTAGAGACAGGGTACCTGAGTGGAGCAGAGCTGGGGAGCTCCAGCCTGGAAAGCCCCAGGCTGGGCCTAGCACAAGGCCAATAGGTACTGGGGATTGCAGAGGGCAGCCCACGGGTAGGCCAAGGCAGCAGGTCCAAACCCAACCTTGCCAGTGATGAGTAGGCTGATACTGCAGTCTGCCCCAGGGCATGGAGGCTAGACAATGACTGGCAGTAGCCATACACTGAGGTGAGGTGGATAGTGGGTGGGGGGTTCCCCCAGGGGGCAGCACCCCAGGTAAATGGGGCACTGGGGTCCTGAGAGGGACACGGGGGCCAGAGGATAGGTGGAGGGCGCTCCAGGCTGGAACGAGTTAATTCCTGGAACAGACCAGCAGGAGGTGCCGCGGAGGTGAGTCCACTCCTCTACAAATGGTTATTTCAAATAAGAGAAATTTGATCCCTCTTTGTGGGTATTTTGTAACAGTCATAGAGACCAGCCATGATGATGATGATGCTGTTATAGAAAATAAAGCTGTACAGATGGGACTTTCATTCCCCTCCAGTCAGACCATTTTACCAGATTTGTGTAGAGTTCATAATGTTTCAGGGAAGAACAGAAAGACTAACTCTGCTGTAGTTCATGGAAACTTTCTATGAGATAGGAAATGTATTCATGTTGAAAATATTGAGTCACTAAGCCTTCAGACTGCATTCCAAAAGTCTACCCGAAACATTTCAATCAGGAGTGCGAATATGTGACAGCCAAGCCATTTGGGCTAAAAAGCATTGTGCAGAATTATGCTGGCGAATCTAGTGCCCTCTAAATGACCTCATATTGTGGCCATAGTATTAAGTCATGGAGAAACCTGTAAGTAAGATGAATAATTTTTTTCCTTTTTTAAAAAAAAGAGAAAAAGGCAAAACTCTTGAGTTCCTAGTAAGAATGCTAAATTACCCCATCTCCCAATGGAATGGTTCACTTTCATTTCCAAGTAGCAGTAAGCCTATTGACCCCCATGGTGTTATCCTTTTCACTGCTCATGCAGTACTTTCTTTAATCTCTCGGATCAAAGATTGGTCAATAAAAATCATCTCTGCTTTTGTGGGGAGCAAACAAACTGCACTCAGTCCTATGATAATTGTAAATCTTCACTAAAATCCTTGAAAAACAAAACCCCATATGTTAACATTAACTTTGCAACTGGAAATGTTTGTGTTCCCTTTTGCTCTAGACTAAACAGTCAAAATGCTCTTGTTCTGAATCACAGCTATTGTTGTTTTATGCAGCTTCGATCTCTTCTCACTTTTAATTATGTAATTTTAGGCCTTGAAATATTACAGCTAAATTATGTTTACACACTTTTTGCCAATTGATTAGAATTATAGTAGTCCTAATTACAGAGACATCCCAGGGCTCATTGCAAAGAATAGAAGACTGGGCAGTATTTTAATAACAGTACCTATATGTGCCAAAAGGGTGCTACTCTGTTTTTGACTATAAGCACTAATGGGGCTTGAGCCAAAGCTAATGGAAGCTAATGGAAGCTGACTTCAACAGGCTTTGGAGCAGGTTTTGATTGCCAGTTCTAGAAAATAATCCTACTAGAAACATTTAACACTGTAGAAAACAGAAACAATAGGCTGTGAAGTCTTTCCTGGAAGAAGTCATCCAAAGCTGATATCTTCAGCCCTGCAAATCTGTGGATAATCATTTTATATCCATGGACCATGTTTGCAGATTGCGGATCGGATGCAGATACAAATTTTGTATCCTCACAAGGCTCTACTGCTATCTTCCTGACAATCAGGCTCATAACCTGGCAGCCATCTTTAATTTCTTTCTTGCCTGTACCTATACATTCAGGCTGTGTCCAAAAAATACCACTTATTGTTCCACAACTTTTCTAACATTCAACAGTTTACTGCTGTCTAGATGGCAAAAACTCCTTGCCAGGCACTATTTCTAGTCTTCATTACTCTACCTTCTTCTATATCTACATCACGCACACCACCCCTGTTGTTTGGTTTCAGTATACCAGCTGCATAGCTGGGCTGTGGGCTCTAGAGTAAGTCCCGGGACCTTTGATCAGTGCCTTGCTATAGGTCTCAAGACTCTAGCCATTGGAACTTTGATCAGCCCAGCTGTTGGAAATCTATGAGTGTTTTCTCTCTCCCTGCTGGTGAGGGGTAGAGATGAGCTGAGCTAAGCAGGGAAGACGTTATATAAAAAGTAATTTGCTAAACAAACTCCAGAGATATGAACAGAGGCAGCTAACGGGAGATATCTGGAGAGGTTGTGAAAGGATTTCATTCCATGTTCAGTATTATGTGTGATATCAAGCTGGCCTGTGATGAAACAATGGTAGCATGACCTACAATGAATGTGTCATGTTTTTAGGGTTGCCAACTTTCTAATCTCACAAAACCAAACACCCTGCCCCTTTCCTGCCCCTTTGCCAAGGCCCCACCCCTTCTCTGAGGCTCCCCACCCCCACTCCTGGCCAATGGGAGCTGTGGAGCCAGCGCTCAGGGCAGGAGACAGCATGTGGAGTCCTCTGGCCACCCCTGCACCTAGGAATCAGACATGCTGACCGTTTCTGGGAGATGCATGGAGCCTGGAGGGGTAGAGAGCGTGCCTTAGCCCTGCTGTGCTGTCAATCGGATTTTTAGTGTCCTAGTCTCCTGGTAACCCTACATGTTCTCTTTCTTGTCTGAAGACAGAAGGGATTTCATGTGCATGAAGTGCAAGTTGATGGCTGTGCTGGAGGAAAAGATTCTTGGATTGGAGGGGCAAAGTGAGATACTACTAAGAATCAGAGAAGCTGAGGAGTTCCTAAACAATCAGATTTGGGAAACATCAGAATCCCTGGTTCAAGGAAGAATGGAGCTAGCAACAAAGGAAACTGTGAGAGAGGGAGTCAGAGAAGAGGTCTGGCAGTTTGTAACCACCAGAGACTAGATGTCACAGCAGCATCCTACATGACTGGAGACAGATGAGGATAGGCAGACAGTGGCCAGCAGTGAGAGGAATTCTACACAACTAGAAGTTTCAAATGGATGCCAGGCCCTCAATGTGGAAAATATGAAAGATACCGCCGAAGCAAGTCCAAGAGAACAGAGATATATGGGATAAGTATGGATGGCAGCGCAGCCCAACCTTATAAGAAAATCAAGTTCACCCTCAAAGAATTCTCCAACTGTCCAAGGAAGACAGAAGATCCTTGTTGGAGATTCGATACGCAGAAAAATCAAAAGTATATTCTACAAGGGACAGGTGGACAAAAGGATAGCGTGCAGCCAAGACAGGAAATATCTCTCTAAGACTGAATACACTTAGGAAATCGGCAGGCAAGGATCCATTGGTGATGGTTCATATCAGCACTAATGACACTGCATTGTGGGGTATCTCACAGATAGTAGAGGGCTTCAGAGAACTCAGAAGCATGCTGAAGAATGTCCAAGCAATCTTCTCTCCCATGAGCAAAGGAAGACAGAAGGCAGAAGATTCTGGAATTGAATCACTGACTAGGTAAGTGGTGTAGGGCTTTGGTTTTGCAGAACTTTGGTCCACCTTCTATGAGGAGAAGGGGCTGTATAATTTTGGATGGTCTCCATCTCAAGAACGGGGACCAATCTCCTTGGGGACAGACTGGCTAGAGTAGTTAGGGGTGGGGGGTAAAGTAATAGCAGAGGGGCAGTGGAGTAAAAAGATGGAAGATATGAGCACTCAGCACAAAAATGAGATGCTGAGAACAAAATTAATCAAGAAACCAAAAGGCATGAAGAAAAGAATTCTTCAACTGCCTATATACTAATTCTAAGGGTACATCTACACTACCCGCCGGATCGGCCGGTAGTGATTGATCTATCGAGGATCAATTTATCGCGTCAAGTGTAGAGGTGATAAAATTGATCCCTGATCGCTCTGCCATCAACTCCGGAACTCCACCGTGGTTAGAGGCAGAAGCAGAGTGGACGGGGGAGTGGCAGCAGTCGACTTGCCACCGTCCTCATGGCCAGGTAAATCGACCTAAGATACGCCGACTTCAGCTACGCTATTCGTTTAGCTGAAGTTGTGTATCTTAGGTTGAGTCTCCCACAGTGTAGACCTAGCCTAAGAGCCTGGGTACAAACAAAAGGAATTAGAATTGTCCATTTCTGAGCATAAATTCAGTCTAACTGGTATTACTGAAACCTTATGGGATGATTTGCATGATTGGAATGTTAACATCAACGGTTATGAGCTATTTAGGAAGGACTGTGTGGGCAAAAAGGGAGAGAGAATGGCATTCTAAACTCATAACCCATAAGCATTCAAGATCATTTTCTTTTGAATCAATCATTGTCCTAACAGATAAAACACAAGATGGGGCACAAGTTGGCGTCTCCTACAGACCACCAAAATTGCATTAGGCAACACTAGCATGACCGCCTCCTTTACACACATCTAGAGTGTGTGTGTGTGGGGAGGGGGGAATGTTGTGATCATGGGGGACTTCAATTTGAGTGACATGTTGAAAGTCTCATGTTGCAAGAACTAAACTTCCTTGGAATTTCTAAACATTATAGCTGACAATTTTCTAATTCAAAAAGTGTTGCAGCCAACACAGGGGAATCCTTTATTAAACCTTGTCTTAACAGACAGAGCGGAACTGATCAGAGAACTAAAAAAGTTAATGGCAGCTTAGGTACAAGTGATCATGACTTGATCACATTTATAATGTGCAAGCAATATAAAGTCCAGCTCAGTGCTTTAATGGGACCAATTTCACGAATCTGAAAACAATGAGCCAAATCACCTGGGAGGAAAATTGTGACTGATAGAGAATAATTTAACACCTTACTAGATGCCCCAAAAGCCACAATCCCACAACTGAGGAAGAAGGCTGGGCTGGTTAAAAAACCAACCTAGTTTAGAGGGGAAGTGAAGTAAATAGATTATGTAACAAATGGAATAAAGTGGAAGTTGATAGTAATTAATATAAATCAGAGGTTAGGAATTGTAGAAAATCAATAAGGGAAGCCAAGGGACGCAAGGAGAAACCTATGACCAACCGAGTTAAGGAAAATAAGGAGTTTTTAAAAATATATTAGGAACAAAAAGAATTCTGACAATGATATTGGTTCATTACTAGATGGAAATGGTAGAATTATCAATAATAATGCAGAAAAAGCAAAAGAATTCAATAAATATTTCTGTTCTGTATTTGGGGGAAAACAGATGACAGTCTCATCATATGGTGATAAAACTCTATCCAGTCCACATGTATCTTAGAAGGATGTTAAACAGAAACTATTAAAGTTAGACTATTTTAAATCAGCAGTCCCAGATAACTTGTAACCAAGAGTTTTAAAAGAGCTGACTGTGGAAATTGCTGGACCATTAATGTTGATTTTCAATAAGTCTTGGAGCACAGGGGAAGTTCCAGAAAACTGGAAGAAAGCTAATGTGGCACCAATTTTTTTTTTAAAGGGTAAACAGGATAGCCACAATTATAAGCTTGCTAGGCTGACATCTATTCCAGGCAAGATAATGGAGCAGCTGATGCGAGATAAA
This sequence comes from Mauremys mutica, assembly GCF_020497125.1. NCBI lineage: Eukaryota > Metazoa > Chordata > Testudines > Geoemydidae > Mauremys > Mauremys mutica. The sequence goes on from NC_059081.1 coordinate 34,326,943, forward strand.
GAACTAAAGGAGGGTAATGTAATTAATGCAAATCAACATAGGTTTATGGAAGATAGGTCTTGTCTAACTTGATATCTTTTCTGATGACATTACAAGTTTGGTTGATAAAGGTAATAGTGTTGACATAATATACTTAGACTTTTGTAACGTTTTGACTTGGTACCACATGATATAAAATGAACGTGGCACACAGTAATTGGATTATAAGCTTGCTAACTGATAGGTCTCAAAATTTAATTATAAATGGGGAATTCTGATCAAGCAGGTCTATTTCCAGAGCAGTCCGACAGGGACTTTATTAATGACCTGGAAGAAAACAGTAATCACTTAAAGTTTGCAGATGATACAAAAATTAGAGGAGTAGTAAATAATGAAGAGGATGGGTCACTGATTCAGAGTGATCTAGAGCACTTGGTACACTGGTTGCCAGCAAACAATGTGCGTTTTAATACAGCTAAATGTAAAGGTATACATCTACGAACAAAGGCTGTAGAACATACTTACAGAATGGGGGATTCTATCCTGGACAGCAGTGACTCAAAAAAGATTTGGGGGTTGTGGTGGATAATCAACTGAACATGAGCTCTCAGTGTGATGCTGTGGCCAAAATAGCTAATGTGATCCTGAGATACATAAACAGGAATCCTGAATAAGCGTCGACGTTACTTTCCCTTTGTATTCAGCACTGGTGGGACTGGTCCTGGAATGCCAGTTCTGGTGCCCACAATTCAAGAAGGTTGTTGATAAATTGGAGAGGGTTCACAGAAGAGCCAGGAGAATGATTAAAGGATTAGAAAGCAGGCTTACAGTGATTGAGCTCCTTGAGTCTATCTATTTAGCTTAACAATGAGAAGGTTATAGTCTAAGTACCTACATGGAGAAAAAATATTTAATAATGGGCTTTCAATCTAGAGACAGGTATAACACAATCCAGTGACTGGAAGTTCATGCTAGATACATTCAGATGGGAAATAAGGCATAAAATGTTAATGGCCAGAGTTCTAAACCATTTACCAAAGTTCATGGTGGATTGTCCATCACTGGCAATTTTTAAAAATTTTGGGGAAGTGCTATGGCCTGCAGTATGCAAGAGATCAGACTAGAGGATCACAATGGTCCCTTCTGGCCTCAGAATCAATTAATATTCATATAAAATGCAGTCATTAAGATTATATTCCTGTCCTGCTGATCTGACCATGTCACACAGGACCCTGTGAATCCCTTCACTGGCTCCCACTTTTCCATCATATCAGGTTTAAACATCTTGTCCTCAAGAAGTTTTGTCCTTCAAGGCTTTATGTAATTTGGCCCCGGCCTACTTCTCCAATCTTTTCTCTTACATCAACCCCAAGCCCACTTTGGCAACCCATATTCATCCTATGCTTCCACAACCATCTCCACACTTTCTTCCATGCTACCAACAATGCATGTAATGCCCTGACCGATGGCAAAGCCACTACCTTCTTCTCATTCAACCCCCTCCTTAAAAATATATTGCATCACCTGTAAGAAATTATTAAAAATAAGATTTATATATTTCTGATTAGTAGAAGGAACATTTAGTGTGCTGTAAACTAACCTTTGCTGAGAAAGGGCACAGTCCAACTTCTACTGGCTTCAGTAGGAGTTGGATCAGTCCCTAACTGTGTAATCTTACTGCTTTAACCCCTGTCCTTCCTCACCAGCCTCTTTCTACTGTTTTGCTACAGCCCCCTCCTCATCCCATGTGTTGCATCATGTCTGAAATTAGACTGGAAGCTCTTCAGGACATGGTTTCTTATTTGTACTGTAAGATGCCTCGCACACACTTTTGGGTGCTATAAAATAAGAATAAGATATGATGTCCACACACTGCTCATAAATACTGAAGTATAATTATTTTCTTACACATTTATACTGCAAGGTTAATAGGTATTTTGCTAGTGTACTAATTTTAAAAACAGGTCTTTGCTTCAAAAGCCAGGTCACTTGCATCAAGATGCAGAGGTTAAGGGGACCTCTCGTTTCCATGGGTCACAACTCCATATTAAGGATTAGGGCAGATGCAATCTGCAAATTAGTTTCAGCCCTCAAGTTCCAGGGAAGATGGAAATGTGGTACTCAGCTGAGCAAAGCCTGGGAAGACCTAGCATAGCCACTCTCAAACACAGTTCAAATATAGGGATCAATTCTTATATTCTCTGCACCAACAGATCTCCTATGAAGACTTAAAATGTGAGGTATGCAAGGAAGGTACGATCAAGCCCCTACATTTGAAGCATTAGCTGGATTCTAACCATCTTTTTTCCTGTTAAATATATTATTTTAGCATTGAGGAAATAAATGAAAAAAACCATAGGGCTTTTTGTTCTTATATTCCTAAAAAAAAAAATACAAGTGTCTTAGCCAAATACCTTGTCTAATCCATACTTTTCCTATAGCTGACTTTATTTCTACTGATAGCATCAGTGATGCTAGTGCAGAAACAGAGAAGCTAACAAAAGGCATCCATGCTGTCTACAACAGCACTAGAAATGGAGAAAAATATAAAAGATGAGAAAATCAGAAGAGGAAAACAAATTAATTGCAACCATCAACTCCAAACAAAGAAGAGTTAAAGAAATTTAAACTGTAGCTGATATTTTTTATGAATGGCCATATAGAAGTTTATTTACAACTATGGTATGACTGGAGCCCCAGAAAAATATTTTTGTATGCACAAGGACTTTACTATGACATTACAGCTATAAAACTTGCCATATGTATTGTGTATGTATAAATTCATGTTTTTATTAATTCTGAATTTATCAAATACACACGCTACAGTATATATTAATACTTCCAATATCTTTTTAAAATGTTGCAACATTTAAAATATTTTTTCCATAAATGATAGCAGCAACTCATTTAAAGTATCATGGTTTATTTTTTTAAATAAAGCACTCAGACAGTAAAAAAAATGGCATACTTCATATAGAAAATAGGTTGCTATTCCCTAAAATTGCCTCTAATGTTAGCTGAATATTAATAAAATCCATAAACCATTAGTACATTATGGCTGCTTTGTTCTGAATTACATAGACCTTTTATGTTTATTCCTCAGTGAAAATGCATAAAAAAAAATGAAATCCTCTCTAATTGTGCTCTCTGAAGATAGCTGGTAAAATCATTTCTAGCAGCTATAAATCAATTGTAGTATTAAAATGACCTGCCAGGTGCATCTTCTGGGTATCAGACTAATTAAGGGAATGTATTAATTGCAACTATTCATCAACACCACCAATGTTGTTAGGTAACCCTTACAATGAATCTTTTTACTATATTATCCTGCAATAAAACTGCAGTTTTACCAAATGTGGCGGGGGGGCATGAGGGAAGGAATTTTAAAAAGAAAAATACGGCTTACTTCTGGTCTTGGTTTTACTTCATTACTTGTAAGACAATTAAACACAAGACCAGATTATTATTTGTGCATATATATTTACACTGCATATACATATATCATCAACCTCTCTCTAGACAAGTATCAGAGGGGTAGCCGTGTTAGTCTGGATCTGTAAAAGCAGCAAAGAGTCCTGTGGCACCTTATAGACTAAAAGACGTATTGGAGCATGAGCTTTCGTGGGTGAATACCCACTTCATCGGATGCAAGACGAAGTGGGTATTCACCCACGAAAGCTCATGCTCCAATATGTCTTTTAGTCTATAAAGTGCCACAGGACTCTTTGCTGCTTTTACTCTCTCTAGGCAGAAATTCACAATTTCAACACCAAACTTTAGAGGCTGATACTATTCTTTTATTCCTTTTTATCACTGATCAACTGCTATAGTAGTTGGTTCTACTTTTGCATTTTTTTCCAGCTGAGAGTCAATTGTAATAGTAATGTTAATTAGTAAGAGGAAGGTTTCTAATAGATTTGAATCCTTCCCCATAAAACGAGCATGCACTGCCATCTGGTCCCTAAAAGTTGCCATTATACCCACAATGCCCCAAAGAGAGAAGCTAAAAAATAAGGATTGCACCACCTGGCAGGATGCTGAGCGGGGCCGGAGGCTGGGACCCCAGACCAGCGGCAGGCGTGTCCCCCGGCTCCCCCCTCACCACGCTCAGGTTTTGCGGCTCCCGGGAGTGTGAGCCGCCGGGGAGTGGGGCCCTGAGCCTGCTGCGGGAGGGGCGGCAGCAGCGGCCCATGCTCCTGGGAGCTGCAGAGCCCGAGGGTGGAAGCCGGGGGGCACATGGGGACTGCTGCCCACATACATCCGCTGCAAGAGCCCCCCCCACCAAGGGAGGCACCGGGCCGCAGCCCGGGCAGGCACACCCCCGGGTCTCCCCTCACCATGATCGGGTTCTGCGGCTCCCGGAAGTGTGAACCGCCGTCGCTCCCGCAGCTCCCCCCTCCCGCTGCCTCAGCACTCCATGTGGAGTTTTGCCTCCACGTGGAGCCAGCATCTGACCAGCATGGGCCTGGTAAGGGGAGTCCTGGGGGGGGCAGTCAGGGAGGAGGAGGGTTGGATGGGTCGGGAGTTCTGGGGGTCCTGTCAGGGGGTGGGGAGTGGTTGGCTGGGGCGTGGCAGTTCCCAGGGGTCTGTCTGGGGCAGGAGTGTGAATAAGGGTTGGGGCAGTCAGGGGGTAGAGTCCTAGGGGGGTAGTTGGGGGGAGTCTCAGGAGGGGGCAGTCAGGGGACAAGGAGTAGGGAGGCTTAGGTAGGGGGTGTGGTTCTGGGGTGCAGTTAGGGGCAGGGGTCCCAGGAGGGGGCAGTCAGGGTGGGAAGTGGGAGGAAGTGGATGGGGGTGGGGCTAGGGCAGGGCTCTCCTCTCTTTTTGATTGTTGAAATATGGTAACCCTAGGCAAGGGGGGAGCCAGGGGGCGCATGGGGGGCTGGTGCCCGCATACATCCACTACAACCTGCAGGAGCCCCAGGGGGCGCCGCCTGGGCAGGAGGGGCGGGGGGGTCACGGATGCTCCCCACTAGCAGCACTGCCACCTTTGCAGGGCTGCTGCCCCTCTGCACTGTGCCAGCTCCTCCATGGCTGGGGCCCACTGCTGCCACAAGCGGGATGCTCTGACTCTCCTGTGCCTCCGGAAGGTGGCTCCTCCCTGCCAAGCTGCTTCAGTGTCCCAAGCCTGGCAAAGCCAGTGAGTGGACTCAGGTGGGGGCTGGTGGGGTGGGGTGGGGTGGGGAGGGCTCGCGGGGGGCTGTGCACACTTCCAGGGGAGTTCAGGGTGTGAAGAGGGGGGAACCTTGTCTGGGGAGCAGCCCCTGGGCATAGCTGGCCCCTGGGTCTATAAAGGGTCATTGGGATTTGCCCCTCAATGAACCAATGAAAGGTTGCCGACTCCTGGCGTAGTATCTTCAGAATTTTTTTCCAGGATGTCTATATTACTCTATATGTTCTTATAAATAACAGTAATATCATTATCATCATAGTAGTTAAGACTAGGTGCTGGTTTTCTCCACGATGTGATTCTCTGACATAAAAAATAGTATTTCTTGTATACTCGTTCATAGGCCAAATTTTTTTTTAGTACAAAAGGGAAACACCAGAGCTGGGGGTCGGCTTATGAACGGGTATAGAGAGGGAGAGGTGGGACACAGCCCCTCTCCACAACAGAGGGAGCAAGGAGAGGCAGCACAGCCAGCAGAGCCAGAAGGGAAGAGGCGGGACCAGAGTCTCTCCGCTTCTGGCCACGCTGCTCTTCCCCCAGCCTCCAAAGCAGCTGCAGCTCTGGGGCTGGCAGGCTGCAGCCGTGCCGCTCAGCCCTGCCCCCCAGAGCAGGCTGTGGCTGCGCTGCCTGGCCTGCCGGAGCAATCTGCAGCCATGCCGCCCAGCCCAACCTGCTGGAACATGCTGCAGCCGTGCCGCCTGGTCTGGCCTGCCTGAACAGGCTGTGGCCGCGCTGCTCAGCCTGTCGGAGCAGCTCCAGCCAGGCCAGAGACATCCTCCCCTGGCCCTCCCCAGATAAGGTGGGAAGGGCTGGGATGGGGACAGTGTGGGGGTCCCGGGCTAGGGGTGGGGTCATGGGGGGTGGTCACAGGGGTTTCTCCCCTGACTCCCAGCTTCCCCTCCCCAAAAAAATTTCCCACCAGTTGCTGTCCCGGCCCGTCAGGGTAAGCAGCTGGCGCGCCGGGACACTTTGTTTACTTAGGTTTACCTCCATGCCTGCGGACGCTCCATGTAAACAATCCATCTCGGCGTGCCAGCGGCTTATCCTGATGGCCCAGAGCCAAAGTTTGCTGACCCCGAATGATAGGGTTGGCTTATGAACGGGTTATAAAAATTTTCCATTTTTACTTATCCATCTTGGGGGGTCGGCTTATAAATGAACCAGCTTGTGATTGAGTATATACGGTATTAATCCATTTTTGGTCTACTGCACTGCTGCAACTGTAAGCACGCTATACGTTAACAACTTTATACACTGCATGTTTGTAGTTGTAGTAAAATTCCCACTACATTCCTACATAAATTTCCTAAGAGTTTGTGTTGATTTGAAAAGTGGGATTTAATATGCATATAAGCTGGAGAAGAGGACTTGCCAGTGTGAGTTAAACATAGAAAATGATATAGAGCACATTAAAAATAAAAAGAGACAGCCACGTTCTCCTCTCACTTTGTCAGTTGCACAGTTGAAACCACACTGACTACAAGAAATATGAGGACACAATTTGGCCCATTGCATTCCTCACATTCTTTTCTCTGAATGTGTTTAAAACATTTATACCTAACAGGCTGGTTTTTGTTGACCCACATCTCTTAGTTATTTCTAAGGCAACTGTCACAGTTAAATTTAACTCTCTCTCATTGCCATCCCCAGAATAATCACCATCATTGTCTCCCAGCTATTCTCCACCCCAACTGAACTTCAAGAAGATTCATACAGCAGATCATTCTTGTCCCTAGAGCTTAGCGATCTGGATAAAAATCCAAAAGATTCTCACACTTTTCTTTCACTGAAACCCAAGCACAAGGTTACAGTTAAGGTGGCATGGCTGAAAGCCTGAGATATAGAAACAGTGGCCTGTGCCTTACATTAGTTACCATCCATCACACTCATGTTTTAAGTCACTCAGCATATGTCAGCACTGCAAGTGAAGGTGTGATTTCAGCTTGGGTAGGCATTCCATGCTAACTTTAATCTAGCTGGCACAAGTAACAACAGCAGTGAAGACATGGTGAGTCACGCTTTGTACTCGGACCAACCACCCAAGTACAAGCCTGCCAGGGACCCTGGGTACACATTCAGGCTGCTGGCCTATGCTGAAGCCTGTACCAACATGTCTTCACTGCTACTGTTACCTGTGCTAGCACAGGTATGACTACCCTGTGCTACAATCATACCTTCGCTTGCAGCCTGCAAATTCTATTTCCCCCTCTGTGGTTCCATTTTTTTTTAGTCCCTGTCTTCATTCTGTTCTTCAATGGATCCTTCACATCATGCTGTAGCTCATCTAATTGACTAGTAAAGTCCTCAGTTTTGTTTTTCAGCCATGAAATGCAGCAGATTAAGGCCGGAAAGGCTTTATAATTCTCTCCGGAGTAGGGTTCTCATTATAGTTAAGGAGGCATGGATGAAAGCCTAAGAGGACGAAACAATGGCTTGACCTTAAATTATTATTTGTGTTTTGGCAATGCCTAGGAGCCTCAGTTGTGTACCAGGGCCCCACGGCGCTAGGCACTGTACAAATACAAAACAAAAAGATGGTCCCCATCCCAAAGACCTTGCAATCTAAGTAAAAAAGTTTAAAGAATGAAGCATCATTTTCCAGTTTACTTTTAGCCATATTTGTATCAAACTAAGGCCGCAAGTGTAAGTGCTGCATGTTATGACTTGTCCATACACCGCCTGGCACTGAAGTAACTCCATCGGTTGTACTTCACACCTTTGATGCCAGTAACTATGCGAGTACTTACTTTTGATTTAACTTCGGACAGCTAAAAATTCACTTCGCAGCCTCTAATGGCCTCCTACTGCTCCTCTCTCAGTCCCAGAGTGTCCTATTCCCCAGGAAGAGCCAGTGTATTTTGCAGTGTGTTATAATCATACCCAGGCTCCGGTAAACTATGCCAGGAAGCAAGTTCCAGAAAAATGAACCCTTCACTGAAAATGCCCTGCTACCCTGGAAAGCTTTTAACTTGAGCCCCTGGTATCAAATAGAGAGAGCTAGTTACTTAAGCAGACAGTACCCGAGCCATTCAGTGTCCAGAGTCATGTATAGTACAGACAGTTTTTCAAGTTCCCCTCACACAGAGTTCCACAAATATCTCCATTCTGAATTGCTGCTCAAGTTGTGAACAGATACCTTCAGAATTGTCTAAATGTGTAGATTTAAGTAAAGAAATGGGCATGCAGTGAGACTACCCAATACATTTTCATTTATGACTTAAAATAAGAATAAACCCCAGAGTTTCCAGTCTTTCAAATGTCTTCTTTAATATGATGTAGATTTGTTAAGTTCAGCCACAGCAATTTAAAGCCAACTACTGTCTTGAGTTTGCATTAATATATTTGAAGGGATATTCAATTATTTGTGGTATTCAAGCAGTTAGAAAAAAAAGTTCAAGTAAATTACTGTTCTTCTCTTTCTCCTCTCTACCCATACTGCTTTGCGTTCTTACCTTTGTCCTCAATCCTTCCCTTAACCTTTTCACCTTCTTTTTTTCACTCTCACTCCATTCCCTTGATCCATCAAACACAGCCAAGCCATCTGATACTCTGCCTTAAAGTGATTTTGGACAGAAGAAAAATGCCCTAGAATCCTTAGTAATCCTTCTCAGATCCATGTACTGAGCCCTGGTTAGGCTCTTATACAGCCAATAAACAGTCTTTCGACCAACAAGCCTGGAAATTGAAAACCTGTTTCCTTAACATTGGAAGGATGACAAGTCCTGAAACAAAATTGCAGGCAAGAAAGAGTAAAACACAAGGATAAATTAATGCAGACTGCCCCCCATAACCCAGCAGATAATTCTAAAGGCAAGGAGCTCAATACTTAAGCAGAGACTATAACAGCAACTAAAAAGGCTATTTGTACAGTCAACAGCTGCAGGAGTATTCTCCTGTGGGCCCAGTAGGTGCCCATAAATACTCTGCAGAATGGAGTTAGGTTCCATTAAGGGGCAGTGGCTCTGATTGGAAGGGACTTGGAAATGTAAGAATGGGAACCCAAAGGATCCTCCATGCCATTTTTACCCTACAAGGGCAAGGTATCTGAAACTTGTTCTCTGAGAAAAGAGAATGGAGTGCAGTACTGAGGTGAGCATTAATGATACCCAGTGCTTAAGTGGAGAGATACATAAATGAAAGAAAGTCAGGATGAGAGAGATGAAGGAGAGGACAGGTATGCTACAGAGCTCAGTGTGAGAGCTGGAAAATGAAGGTGGGAATCCAAAGACACTGGAATGTTAAGAATTGGAATAAACTATTTTTACTGGGTGTGGCTCAAGTTGTTATCCTTTGGACAGATTCAGCAGAACCAGATATGACAGGAGTTCAGGCTCCTGATGAACTGGGCCAAAATACATTCAAATAAATACATGCACACCAACAGGATAAATCATCCAAACCAACAAGTAGTCTTCTTTAGTTGAGAATGTCTAGCTACTTAGCTAAAATGTTAACAAAGGGACAAGGCTTTTCTCCTCTAAGGCCTGGTCCACACTGGGGGGCAGTGTTGAGGTAAGATACGCAACTTCAGCTACGGGAATACCGTAGCTGAAGTCGAAGTATCTTTTCCCAACTTACCTCCCGTCCTCACCGCTCGGGATCGACGTCCGCGGCTCCCCCGTCGACTCCGCTACCGCCACTCGCTCCGGTGGAGTTCCGGAGTCGACAGGAGCGCGTTCGGGGATCGATATATCGCATCTAGATGAGACGCAATATATCGATCCCCGCAAAATCGATCGCTACCCGCCGATTCGGCGGGTAGTCTGGACGTACCCTAAGTCTCCTTTATCCACGCTGAAGCTCAGTTAGATAGGGCTGTGGAAGATGATCAGGCCTTTGAAGGAAATCTCATCCTACTGCACCTATACACACAGCATTTTGAGCTGCCTCTCTAACTCCGTACCCTCTTGAGGCCCAATCATGCATTCCTTGTGCTGGAATTCTAGATGTGCTAAGAACACATCATCAGGTCCCTAGGTGTTGTGATGTCCTTTTCTGTGTTGACGCTTTTTTTCCATAAACACTTTCAAAAATTATATGCCAGAAACACTGGCAGCCTATGTTTTTTGTTGTTGTTTTTTGTACATCATTGCCATTCAGTACTCATTAAATACAACAGAAGTGTGGTGCATGGTAGTCTTATACTGGTAGGCAGTACAGCTAGGCATCGGATATTTCTTTACCTGTACATTTGATTTTGCTGGTCGGGGTTTGTTCAAAGACAGATTAGTCAATGAACTGTAATAATTTATAATAGCAACAGTGATACAGAAATTTCCTTTGAAATCTCTTGTATGCTTCCTTCAAAACTGAAGCAATGCACCAGACTTAGAAGAGACAGCAACTGATAAGAGACTCTGATTATATAGATTTCATAGTACAAAGTTTACAGTACTTTCAACAGACTTTTGGCCCTGGTAGAAGTGTAACAAATGTATTCACTGAGGGAAGAGACAGTCCCTCTTACATTACCAGCATCACCAGTATATTTAAGGGGAAAAACAGTTTTCCTATTGATGAAGATAAAGCATGCAAACTGGCACATAAAAAGAGTTGAGCTACTGTTTGGATTTACAAACTTCTCTTATGGGCTGAGAGTATCAATGGAATACTGCAGACCCTTAGAACCAAATTCTACCACTGCAAACCTAGAGCACATCTCAGGAGTCAACAAAAGAACTCCAGATTAGTCATTATAATTAAAGTTTGCTTCACTGGACCCAGCCAGATCTATTGCTTTGCTGTTGGCGGGGTCACAAATGTAGGCAGAAGAAGCCCATTCCCTTGTCTGCCATTGGCTGCATCATCCTGATCTAGACCTTCTAAATTGGACATCTGCACAGCACATTTAGAAAAAGTTTACAATAAGAGACAAACGTATTTTAAACCAGTGCAGGAAAACAGAATCTATTTATTTCTGAATAATGAGTACTACCTCAGGTGCCAATGACCCAGAATGCACAGTGCTCCTGAAAGGGACCAGCCAGTTGCCATGGCAACTGAGGTAGGGCATCAAGCACATCAAAAGCTGATCTTAGCTGCAACCATCAAGCAAGATGGGGTAAGAACTACATTCTTCACAAATCCACTTCTCTGCCTTGGCCGAGGAGGCTCTGAGACAGCCCAGTTGCTGATGTTGCCTTTCCACAAGTCCAGGATGTCAGCTGGCAACACTCTCTTGAAAAGTCCAGTCCAACTTTCTGTAGCCTTCCCCCTTCCCACCACCTCCATGACATGTTGCAGAGCAGCATGCATGCAGAAACTGGAATATTCAGTACTCTGATTTCCAGTGCTGCCAACCTCAGTCTCATGGCATTTACTGCTTTTCTTAAAGCCCAGCTCCTGGAGCTGAGAATCTCAGATTTCATTTTTAAAAACAGAATGGAAACTTGCTGAAAAGAGGAAAACAAAGGAAAAGCCTGAAAAGGTAAACTGAGTGAACCCCAAGAGCTCAGAAACCAAGAATTCAAATAAGAAAAACCCAACATTCATTCTTAAAATACACACACACACCTACCTCATTTTGGGGGGGCCTGGCTCAATATTTCTTACTGCTTGGGTTGGCAATACTGTGTCTGGCAGCACGTACCCATTCAGGCCTAACTCCTGAGACTGCCTGGAAATAAGAAGCAATCTGTCTTAGGCCTTTCCACATCCACGCCTCCTCAGAAAAATCACTAGAAAATGATTTTTTTTCAAGAACGTTTACCCTACTTTGCTAACAGAGGTACTGTAGGTCAGTCTCGCCTGCATATTTCACAGCTTGCTGGATTCAACATACATTTGATCAACCTTGTCTATAATTTCCCTTGGTTTCCTTCTCAGGTGTTACTATGGTGAGATGATGCTCTCCAGTGCAGTTGCCCCTGGGAGCAGGAGGAGTTGACTGCATTTCCAAAATACCAGTGCTGCGCATGAAGTAAAAATCTATAGATACCCAGATCTCACCAGCATAGTTCTAGCTAGAGCCATGTAGGAAATGGTTATCCCATCCTTCAAGAATTTATGAAATTTTAACAAAAACCCTATCCTGATTTGGGATGAAAATTCAAATTCAATTTTTTGTGAACCAACAATTTAAAAAAATTCTGATTGACCCAATCTAAACATTTTGTCTGGATAATTTTGAAACATTTCATTTTGATTACAGCCTTTTTTTTTTAATACAAGGTAACTAAAAGTGAAAATTCTTTTTGAACTGAAAACCAAAACTTTTCATTTGAAAATGTTGAAAAGGTATGTTTTGATGATATCTAGACTTGAACTCAACATTATTTTAGATCAGGAGATTAATCAGAACCAACTCCTTCTAATGAACACTTTCAGTTTCAACAAATCAGACTTTTCCCATGAAAAAAATTGTCAGAAAATTCCCAAACAGCTTTAGTTCTAGCCTAATTTTCAGCCTGTCAAGGCACACACAAATTTAAATACACTTTTCTATGCTCACCTCTACATATTCCCCTACATTCACAGACTGATGAATATTTTGATTATATGTAGTTTGCCAATGTCATGCAGCAAGTCTATGGTAGAGTCAGGAATAAAACCCAGATCTCCTAACTCCCACTTCTGTGCTTTAGTCACCAGATCATCTTCCTTCCTCATCTCTTATCCTATTTTCTTACATTGATTCACCCCTTTCTAATGTTAGCTGTAACCTTAGGCGTAAGATCCTCCCCCACCCCCCTTTTTTTTCATTTCAGTGGGTTTTTCTGTCAAACCTATTTATGGATTCTAAAATAAGCCCTTTATTCCTTATTACAATTGTTCCAACACACCTCTCTCCCTTTTATTTTATAATCATCATCCTAGCAACTGTTTTAATCTTAATGTATATGGATTTGGGCTTTTAGTTATTTTTGTTGACTAATTTTCTATTTATCTGCAGAGTCTAGCTGCATTTTCCCTCATTTTCACACTTTCCTTTCTGGCTGTTCTGTAATATTTTTTCTGGATATATTTTATAGGAATTGTTTCAAATATGCACTGCACTGCAATTTAATAAAGCAGTTTTAACATATTAACTAATGTAAATTGACAAAACAGAGTATATATCATAAATGACATGCTGGACGTTTGTTAATCTTCAAAAATATGTTGCTAATAATGAACTGCTATTTAATATTCAGTTCCTATTTCAAGAAACCTAAATAAAATCTTTAGTTAAGGTTAGGACCTTATTTAGCAAAACAGTCACCAGTCTTCCGTGGCGCACACAGCTATGGCAAACAAGTGTTCAGGGTTTTTGTGACCTTGCCCAGCTCAGAAGCCAGGGTCTTAGTTTAAAATACCTCCCTTTTTCCTTTTCACACCTTAGATTTTTTTTCTTTTATAAATACAAACAAAAAGAAGACATTCTTTGTTTATTGATGCAGAAACCAATGAAATAGTGGAATCATTGTCAGTACATAAAATAGGGTGGACATCAACTTTTTTTCAGAAATCTCCAATGGAATTACTTGGGCAAGGTCTTTTGTCTCTGTCGGAAGTGCTATTGGTAAGCTGGCTTCAACCAAAATTAAAAATATAAATGCATGATTTCTATACATATAATGGAGAATGATATGCTAAATATTTATCAGATTAATGGTAGTGCTTCACTATTATACTAGAAAATATTTACTGCATTGCACTGTGCTATTCAGTTCTTGCTGATACAAAACAGAAAACCATTTGCAAAAGACATAGTACAAATCCATTCATGTATTTTTAAAGAAAAATGATATCATAATAATCATGTCAGACAACTAAGACTTTCTATGTTAATAAAACAAATGTAGGAGATCATTTTCAAGACTTCCAACTATGAAAGCTGAGAAAATGTGGTTATAAATGGCCTTTATCCTCTTATGAAGTTCTATTCCACTATTTGGGTTTGTACTTCTAAATTCTTACAATCAAATACATTTGTACCATAAATTACATAATTAATATTTTGCTAAAGGAAGTGTTAATAAAGAATTATATTGATTGAAACTGTTCATACATTCTCATTTTTACCAAGTATTTTTATTACTAAAATGAGATATCACATATTATAAGCTGATTTAAATTAATATTACTGAAACCATGATTTGAAGCTCCGCTAATATTAGAAACCTGCCAGTCTATTTCCTGTAACTATATCAATAAAGATAGAGCTGTATCTTTATGTAAATCTTATATAAATACACATATCCATATAGTGCTAAACAGATATTAATATTTCATCCTTATGCCCTTTTCACCTTATATATCTGAATAGACCTAGTGCTCAAGAACCTCACATTTTATGTGTTACTGGTGTCTCAATAATTATGATGGAACTAGGAAGGAAATGATACATTCCTTGGATGATTAAATCAGCCTAAACATTCTACTCTCATGATTCACAGTGGCATGAATGAAGGCACCATATTCTTAGCCTTATATCTGTCCTGCTAATTTTCCTTAGCTTCATTATTATTATTTTTTTTGCCTAGTATCTTTGACCCCTCTTTTTCTTCCCCTCATCATCTGTCTCTCTCTTTTTTCTTCTAATTAGGCCACTTCTTTTTTTCTGTCCTCCTTGCTCCAGGTATACTTGCTACTTTCTGTCCCTGCTCTCACCTCTTTTCCACATTATCTCTTTCTAAGCACAACAACAATGCTTTTTTTTTTTTAAACTTCTGATTTGTGATAGTCTTTCTTTCCTATGTCCCAGCCCAGGCTTCCTACCCCATGCCTAAGCTTTTCCTTTCTCCCGTTATCAGGTATGGTCTCTCTTCTGTTTCTAGCCCTTAAAGTTCACAGAGCTTGTGGGAAATTAAAACCACAAATTATTACTGAATTATTGCTAGTAATTCTGATATAGTTTACTACTTTGTTCTCAAATAATTGCAAAAATTGCCTTAATTACATTAAATGCAAAAAAAAAATCAAGAAAAATTCCTTGTGGAAACACACTTGTAGAAACCTTTTTGCCAGCAGTTTCGGAAACCAAACATAAAAACGAACAGCACATATTATGGTTGCTTCTTATATGATAATAGTATTAATAAAGCTAAATAGAAAGGGCCAGGTTCTCCTGGTGCAAATCAATGTAAGTTCATTGATATAAATGGAGCTACACTGATTTAAACCAGCTGAGGATCTGATGTTCTTTCATACATTTGTAATGAACCCTCTACGTCAATATGACTTGACACATGCCACCTTAATTTGCAAATCTTTCAATACAAAGAAACATTTCATTTTACTCTGTTGCTTGCAGTGCTATGGGGAGGGAGAGAGGTGGGGAGAGTGCTGGTACGCTGACCAACACATGCAGAGAAACCATTGGTTTTAGAAGTTTCCTACAAAAAAAAACCCAGAAATATATCTAGTTTGCGGCTTCCCCTCTCTAGCTCTGTTACAAAGTTAAACAACTTTAAGGCTATTAACATGACTGACATTTATTGTTATCGCCCTGATCTTTCATAAGCAAAGGCTTGTGCACAACTTTCCTTGCACAAATAGTCCCAGTTTTTCAATGGTGCCACTTACATAAGTAAAATCGTGCACTTGTGTAAGTCTTTGCAGGATTGAAGCCTATTGTCTTTTTTTGGGTTGGGGGGGGGAGTGGAAGCATCCTTCTTAATGATGAAGACCTTTTCTACTTCTTCTGCTGTATTCTTTCTATCCATCTATCCACCCAGGCTCTTATGACAGCACCTATTCTCATAATATCCAAGTGCCATCTGCATCATCTTTTGTCACTATTGTCTTAATTTCACTACAATTTTTTTAAAGATTTTTAGGAAACACTAAATATGTGAATATTATTGAATCCACTGATCATTATAATGTAACCTTTAGTTTTCCTCTCTGTTTCGCACTGGGCTAAATCCTGCCTTTTGTCCCCAGGCAAAGTGCTTACTGAAGTCAAAAGGAGTTTTGTTAGAGTAGCAGCTGCAAGGTTTGGCTTCTCTCTTTAAAGCCACAGCACAGACATCTAGGGACAGAATTTGCACATCTGGATTCTGATGCCCAGATTAGGTTCCTGAATCCATAATTGTGCATTTAAATACAAGTGTCCTGATTTTCAGAAATACTAAGCATGCACAAATCCTACTGACCTCACTGGGAGCTCCAAGTCCTTAGTGATCAGGCAACTTTTATTGAGGTGCCTATATAAGAGCCTGAAAGCCTATGTTTAGGCACCCAGGTTTGGAGATTTTGGCCTGATTCAATATATTTCAACTATCTACAGAAATGGGAAATAACCATAGCCAACTTGATTTCAACACACAGAAACATTAACTTTGCTTAAGTTATAATGAATTTAGGACCAAACTCTGCCACTCTTCATCACATTCAGCACCATCTTATTTGACATGCAGTTCCATTGACTTCAAAGGAACTAATCATAGAATAAGATACTGCTCAAGGTGAGGCAATATGACAGAATCCAGCCCTTATTAAATAAGAAGCATGTGTCATTATTACAGGGCTAAGGCAAAAAAACAATATCTTCCTAGCACACGAGGCATTGGAAACTCTGTATCAAGGACAAAGAGACAGACAAAGGCTGACACTACTATTGAAATAAATTACACTGGACCAAATTCTGCATTGACTTTTATTCCATGCAACTCTGTAAATTAGGGCAGAATTTGAATGATTATATATTCATAGTATATTTAATAGACTACTGGCTCCAACTTTGTAGGAACTATGAGCATAAGCTGGGAATAAAAAATTGTATTCCATTCTCTCTATATATATTTTATAAAATCACTTTAAGATAAATATTGCTGTGATAAGAGAAAAAAAAGCATTAGCACTAGCATTTTAGTAGAAGTATTTTGTCCTACAAAGTACTGTAGGAATTACATTGTGCCAGTGATATTTAATTGTAACATAAAAATTAAACACCATTTACTTGATATAAAATTGGGATAGTATGTAAATTAAGTAAGTTTCAATTCATGTCTTCTTACTCACATCTGTTGGCAGTTTAAATAGTTTTAGTGTCATTAATTGTTATAAAAGTGCAAGATTTGCTGTATGCTTGCCACTAAGGACCAAAGGCACAAAAGTCTAATTGAACTAAGTAATTAGTAATTTGTCATTTCCTATTGTCAGCAATTACTTTCCATTAGAAATCCTCACTGAAAATTCTAATTTGAAGTGAGGTTTGCATTTTATTGCTGTCCATCCAAATTAGTTTAAAATTGACAGCTACATTTTCATTTAAAATTTTAAGATGTTAAATATGCTTGAAGAGGCTGAAGCATATTCTGCCTCACGTGTGCTTGTGATTATGCATCCACACTCAAGAGTGAAAAAATGAAATCCAAAACACTTCTCTTCTTTATTCCATTTACAAGGTAGCTACAAGAATCACATGGTGGGTCAAATCCTACTCATCTTGCTCTTGTGCAGTTTCACTAAATGGGACTACTCAAATGAGTTAGATGAGCCGGTTTTTTACCCACCAAATTACATTATGAATCAGTGGTTTTCTTATTTTGCATTTTATCCAGGAAAATGGCAGTAGCGATTGCCAGTACAGAATGAGAAGGGAACCTTGCATTTTCATACTTTCATACTTTGTCCTATAGGTTTTCCCATGTGGCTTAGCTGCAAGAGTGATTTTTCATTTGTTATTTTTCAGACTCCATTAAGGCAATCAGTACTGCCCATTTCCAAATGTTCTGAGTGCAGCATGAGACAACACTTACGGCAGCGTAAGAGTGCTTCAGAATGCTTGAAATGCACAGAGCTGATTAGCTGGTGAGGAGGTAATGATTTACAATTAAGATGTGCCAAATGGATATGCATCATCCTTTAAGAGCTCACAACATGGAACAACTATCCAAGTGCCAGCTTGCTATTTGGCCAGATGATTCTCTTGCCCAGACTGGTGCCATCCTGAAATTGGGATATAATGATTGTATGCCCAAAGTTATACATTCCAACTTTTCTCAACTTTAACTTATCTCAACTTTTGTTTCCTAGAAAACAACTGGAAGCACTTGTAAAGTATGACTGATATGTATGCTACCTAAAAAAAAGCTTCTAACAAAATGCATATTTGTTTGTTTTTTTAAAATCAAAGAGACTAGCAGCAACAAATACTATCAGGCTGGAAGTTTGTTGTCTAACTTTTCAAAACACCAGTATTTAATGGTAAAGCTGACATCGTGACCAGGATGTTCATGCTAAATTCAAATAGAAGATACCACTTACCAGAAGATTTATAATACAAATGCTTTCGTTAACAAAGACAGCTATCAAAGGTACAAGATCTGTGATGATCCTTTACTGTCATAAAACACTGTGGGAAAACAACTCTGATATAAGAGTTGGCCAAGTATATATGGAGAGATTTATTAACCCACAGAATTAGTAATGTATTAGGGATAGAAGAAAATGGAATTGAACAATTATGTGTCTAATAATTCAATAATGATTAAGGTAGCGTTGATCACATCTATACATTAATTCAGTAATATTGTATACATAGGAACATTTTTCTTGTTCCTAATTTACACAAAACCATAATTAACTTTTAAAGCTAGGAATGGTGATAAATGTATCTTGATTTTAAATATTTTACATTCATATATATTGAAAGCACACATTTTCCACTGAAAGTCTCTCTAAAAAAAAACAAGCTAACATCACAGATCACTAACACTTAATATTAAGTGGACATTAATGCTAATTTACAATGAATTCTTATGAAGTAACATACCGTATTATATCCACATGAATACCAAAACAGATCATGCTTATTTGACAAAGAAAAGTGAAGAATCTTATTGACTTATCACTAATTAACAACAGATGTCTACAATTCTTTCTAAAATTCACCATACCAGGGATCTTTCAAAAAGACAATATCATATGCATCAGTTTTTTAATCCTGAATTATGTTTAATTATAATATTTAGTCAGTGCAAGAAATGACTTGTTTCACTTTTCAGTCTCAAAAAAGAAGAGGGAAACTGAAAACATAAGGGGGAAAGGGTCAACTGGACTTATACTGCAAGTCAACTGGACTAGAGGCAATTTTTCCATGGTGCAATCAGTTTTACTTCTTACTATATTAATAGGAGACTGATTATAATTAGATGCTTGATATGTATTAAAAAATCTGAACTTCAAATGTGTAGATTGCTTCTGCACTATGTGTGTCCTAATTCTATGGGGGTTTCATAGCGAGGTCTGGAGATCTCTCTCAGAATAATAAATATGCAAAATATATTTGAAAGCCCTTATTCTGCCATTTCTGCAATTGTGTTTAATTGCCAAATGAACAGAATTAAATTAAAAGTTCAATAAATACTGATCAATAGTCCTGTAAATACCAAGTCTATAAAATGATCTTCTCTTTAAATATAGTTATAGTACAGGAACCGTGCAGAGTATCTGCATTTGAATTTAATGAATTGTTTTAAAATCTAGTTAGATTTCTTTGTAATGAAAACATGTTAGAAATCCAGGAACACAGACAGAAAAGATTATAAACTAGTCTTTATTCCTACACTGTTGCTGTCCTCTGGTTTAGCATTAGCTCACAATCAGCTGAATAAAGAAGTCATCTTCTGTCTAACATGTAAATAAATTATCAGGCTTCAGTTACTTTACCACTAGCTGTTTGTCATTCAGGAAAATAATGGTTAATCAATGACTAATCAATGAAGATGTGTAACGTATTAGTTTGCAGTCCTTCATCATCCTATTTTCTTCAATTGCCTGCGGGTTTGTGTTCAGTACTTACAGAATCGATTACAATTGAGAGTGATCATTCAGCTCATGTTGAGAGCTGTCAGCTGTGCTTTCTGCTATGAGTTTTACCCTCCTGTTTAATATGAGATGCTAATATTTAGCTGCATCTGATAAGCAAGGTACCACAGTGGATATTTGTATGAGAAGTGCTTAAGTGACTAATTGTAACACTACATGTTACTTGATGAAACTAAACTTTTCCTGACTTCACAATAATCATAACCATTACTGGCTTGCTGTAGAAAATTAAAGGAAAATAGCTGTCTGCTTGAGTCTGATCATGCCTGCAGGGAAGGTCTAAGAAAGGCAACTGACAATGGTGCCTTTGTGCAAAACTGCAGGGGAAAAACAGATAATTCTTCAATTTTCATATAAACTGACATTCTTTACCATATGTGACATTCATGTGTGTGTTCAATTTCCTACCAGAGCCACTAGAAAACTTAGACCTGAAGACTTTTGACACAAGGCCGCATTTATGAGTAACAAAGGGTTGTTTTTTTTATATATAACAAAAGTAATGTTTCACTGCTTGACATGTCTGTTTTCTTTGAAGCAGATATAAGCTTGTCACCAACATAAAGCTAAGAGAAGATTGGCTGTTATCCCTCCTGGACTGACTCCCTTCCTCTACCCCCACACATTGCTATCAGTGTCTAGGGTTATTCACTTTAATTATTGTTTTTATCGTTCTCTTACCAAATACTTGTTACAGATAGTCATAGTGTGTGACTGTGGAAACTAATAATCATTAATATATTTCATTAAATATTTAGAGCTCAGCAGTATTGATGAAAAGGTGTGTGTAGGGTTTCATTTTAATGGTTTTAGTTCCAACAGCACCCTCTTGTGGCTAAAATGTTGCAGCTAGTCTTGTCTGAACTGAACTACATTTGTATGCAATACTAAGCATATTACCACTGTCTTTATGGCCAATATAAAGACCCCTCCCCCCCCCCAAAAAAGGAGGGGGGAGAATATCTATCATCAAAAAGTGACCTTAATGTCCTTTGTTAGCTTAAAGTGTTTTAATATCATTTCATGATCAAGTGTAATGTGGATATTTAAAAATGATCTAAGAAATAGTTTTAAATAGGCCCAATGGGGCATTCACTCTGCAAAAGTCTCATTTCTCAACTGCTTTGTGCAATTTATTGATTCATCTTAGAATTTTATGGATATTTTAGGATATAGCTCAATTTTTTTTTAATTGCTGCTGTAGTGAGGGGGAAATACTGTACTAATTGTGCGAGCTTCCAGAAAACAGACAGACGTTCTGGTACCAGGGAATACAAGGCAAAGACTAAAAGATACACTATTATATGTGTTATTGAAAATGATCACATGCCGCTATTCTTACATTGTGCATTTGATCTGAAATAGAAATGAACAGCACAATACTTGCTATAATTTAAAGCACCAAATCAGCTATTTTAAATATCAATAACATTATCATCTTGTTTGTATGAAGAGTTTTAGTTCCAGTAGCATGTCATATTTTTGCACCTTCTTTATTGGAAATAAAATTGATATTTTGAAAAGGACCAGATTCTCAAAACTTTTTCTTTTTAACAGAGAGAGAAAGAAAGAGAGAGAGATGAGCCACCAGGTATTTAAGTTCTATTTTATAATGAAAATATAGAATATCTTTGGACCATATATGCTAGAAGAAATTACACAGCAGCTTTAGGACTAGCATACACAGAATTACTGCACAAAGAAAACATAAGGATGAACAACAATTAGTTACAGGACTAAAAACAGATTAATAAAAAATAAAGTCTACAGATTTATGAGCTGGAGTAGATTGTTCACATTCAGATATGAGAAATTTGAACACAGAAACCCATCAAAACAGTTACCAATATAGTTAAATCGTGTTTCATATAAGTCCATGATTATAATAGCTTTAGAACTTTTCCAATGTGTACCCTGAGTCCTGTTCAAATTTCTTCCCACTGATTTTGGAGTTAACTTTTTTTTTCCTTAAATTCTCATAATAAGGAGAAAACTTTAGAAAAATGGCCCAATCCACCTCCACAAAAGTTATGCAAGGGGGATAATTGTCCAACAGAAAGATAAAGCAAATTACTGCTCTGAAAGGACGAAATAATGACATCCACACACTGACAACCAGACGTTTACTTTTTAATGCAAACTTCCATTTTTCTTCACTTACACTGTTCAACCCAAATACACCTAGAACAAGAAATATGTAAAATGCCCCCATCCATTCCTAGCTATCATGTGAAGTTTGCTTTACTACAAGGTATCTGCACTTCATGATGCTAGCCAAGTTGAAGTTGAAAATAGTTGCCCATCTAGATCAAGTTGATGATCACAGTTCCTACATCTTGTCTTTACAGTTTCTATTTTTTGTCTGTGAAGCACCTACTGCACTCGTGGTGCTATACATATAAAAAAAATAAATATTAATAAGTGGTTGGTGGTCAAGGTCTTCTATTTCATATTTTATAAGTCAAAGTATATTCCTGAAATATCCTTTTCTAAAACATCTCTCTTTGGGTGAAGTTACTAACTCCAGATACTTTAAAATAACCTTCATTGTAAGATGTCTGATCAATCCTAGATGAACATAAAAATGACTTAACTAATATTACTAAGATAATTGAGAAAAGAAAAGTCCTGTGAACTATGATAAATGTTTTCTGATACAGGTAATTTAAAAAAAAAAAAGCTATAATCATCAAAAACAATGACAAATGAAAGACTCAGAAAAGGTTACATCTTCACAAAGTAACATTTTTAAAATCGGGACACCAATCAAATTGATGTAAGTATCAGTGATGCAACACTTTCTGACACTAAAGTCTTTACCACTGTCTAAAATATATAGAATAGCCTATTGTGATTGCTTAATGTCAGCTTTTGTTTATAAGCTCTTTCATAAAACAGAATTGGGGAAAATGATTTAAAGCAGTTCAATTTGTCTATTTACCTTAATCTTTAACTATTCCCATATGTCTCAGCTACATGATGTATGACTCTTCATAAACCAATTTTTCAAAGATATACAAGGCAGAAAAAAAAAGTCAGGTTCCTAACCTTTTATGCACTGAACTTTCATAGACAGCTGGCAAAAACAAAACTCTTTTAGGTTTCAGGAAAAACTGAAAAGGTTATTTTGCTCTCTCTTGCTTTTAGCAAATATTTGAATCTGTTAAACAGTAGACGTCTGAAATATTTCCCTATGTCAAGCATCTCAAAAGAAAATTGGAATGTAACTGAAAAGTTGATGATCACCATTGTAATAAAGACAATAAGACCCCTATCTAGAAAGTGGATTGTACAGTTGTGAAGTCTTGTTTGGAAAGTGGATTATAACTCAGTACAGCTGCTGCTGTGAAAGTTGCACTAGGTGCATTCTCACTTTATAATGGTATGTAGAACATAGAATGCATGGTCCTAACTATGGGCATTGTTTTTCTAACTATTTAATAAAGGGACTTGCTTTAATATATAGGCAGCAACCCTAAGATGCAATACAGCCTGTATTGCCATTTTTTAAAAATGTATTGTATTAAGACCTTTATTTGAGTATTCAAAAATGAAGCAAACACTGTGCTGCGCAATGAAAAAATGACTCACTCATCACATTGGAACTCTTTGTGGTCTGTAAAAAGGTGAGTGTCTACAGTCAATGGAAAGCTTCCATTATGTTCAAGTGTAAATTGTGGTGCAGGGTTCCATTTGTGCTTCTGTTTGCACTGCAGCTTGCAGAACAGGAATACTCAGAACTATATTCCCCTCCCTAGAAACAAAAAAAATTCTAAATTTAAAAGAAATGTTATATGTATATTATATAGATATATACACACTCAGAGAGAATATAATTTTGTAGTTGTGTTTCCTAGTTCAGGAAAGATATGGCAATAATAGCCAGGTAAATCAGTGGAAAGTATTAAATACAATTGATTTCAAAAGGTGTGTGTATATATATATTTAGAATATGAAAACCAAATCTTGATGTCAAAAGAGTAAACCAAATCCTGAACTTGACATCAACGGAGTTTTACCTGAGCAGTGAGGGACATAAGAACGTGCACTTTTTTTTTTAAAACACATCGTATTTTACGATAGCCTCACTTCCATAAAGCCTGTTTATAGTCCTAGACAGAATTATTGCATAACTTTGTTACATAATTACTAAACATCCCATTTGACAGGGTGACCAACACATTTTAAAAGGACTAGAACTTTCAGAAAGAGATACAATTTAGTATGGAATATATTAAGTTGTGATTCCTAGAATTAAAATGGCTGTTTTTAAAACTTCAAGTAAGCTTGAGAAACTGACTGTGGATCATGCATACAATGTAAGGTCAATGCCATATTGAATTTCTAGACCATTTTCAGACTACCTTCTGGCAATGGAAGCATTTTGACCACTGACACTCCCTATGGGTATTTCTGACTATCCTGGTACAATGCACCATTCCCCATTATTGAATCTACAACTAACTGCTCTAGGTTATTCATTGATTGGGTGTTTAAGTGTATTCTTTGGGAGCAAATGGAGAACGAATTCTGTAAACAATCACAGAAAAAAATCAGCAGAATTCCTTGCTCAGAGATGTATTTCAGCTGCAGCACTTAATTATTTGTATTCTTTGATTATGCTGTGTCACTTTAAATAAAGATGCACTGGAATTTTGCTTTTCCTTTCACAACCAATACAAAGATAAAATGTGCAGCTCAACATTTTATTTCAAGGAAAAATTAAGCCATCACTAGCCACTATGACTGCATAGGGACATAAGGTTTAAGCACATGTGCCATCTTTTATGCTAACATCTTTATCTAGATCAATTACAGTATGCGCTATCACTGTTAAATAACCAATATAGATGCAGACTGCAGCTCTATAACATTCCTAATGGAGGTTAGACCAGACATTAAGGGCTACATTTTCATAAGCTCAAGCAATAATTGTGTGTATGTGTTTGTGTGTCTGTCGACATCTTCAATCATACAGAATTTTCATTCTATATACAAATGTTCCTTTTTCCATTGTAACCAATGAAAAAAACCACAAAAACTTCAGAGAGAACGGGGGGGCAGCGCTGACTGCATTCATGCGGTTCATCTGCTGGTATGTATTTACAGCTACTCCCTCGCTCGCAGCACTTCGTACACTAGCAGGAGCAAGCTATAAACCAAACACAACATTAAAACATTTCAGACTCCTTTTGCCATTTTCATCTCCTATTTATAAAAAAGGTTTTATTTTTGTATATCCTGAAAATAAAATGTGTAAGCAATATGGTACCAGCGTGTGAAAAAATGTATTGGCATATACTTCAATCTATTGCTGTAGCTTAATAGAAAACTTGTCATTTAAGTTTGTTTCATTTAGAGAGAATTAAATCATTCTAATGAACTTTACAATACATCTAGAAAATATATTAATTACTGACTTTATTATTTTATGTAGCACCCAATTTATATTGAAGTAGCACGTAGGACCATCCACATTGGGCCCCATTATGCTAAGCATCCCTGTCCCAGAGAGCTTACAGTCTAAAACAGCTGAGCAGTGCAGAAAAATATGCTGCAAATATCTTTTGAAGCTAATCCAGGGTTGTTCAGGGGATCAAGCCTTGTGGTTCTGTTATGAAAAGAGACAGCACCATAGAGCTACACAAGGAGAACCCACACACCCTTCCCCAAGTACCTAAATGGAGTCAATGGGAGAGGGAGTAGCTGGTGAGTCTATGCATTACATAGATCCACAGTTCAAAACCCAGTGAAATCACAGTGGAACAGGACACAGCTGACACTGGAATTCAGGGATGGTAGTAGGAACTGCAGTGTGGATGCAGAGTCTCTGCTGATTGGGAGAGGGGGTTTCCACCACTTTTTGCTTTGTGAAGGTAATAATTAAATACAAATTACTGTTCCCAATTCTGCAATTAAGAGCTTAACCATACATTTACTTCGGGTGCCCAAATACATATTTGAAGAGTTTACATACTTCTTAAGGTGGCCATCCTACAGCAAAAAAACTTTAGGACCAGACTTCAAAGAGAAACTGCTGAGCTCCAGTTCATCTGCAAATTTAACACCATCAGCTCAGGACTAAACAAAGACTGTGAATGGCTTGCCAATTACAGAACCAGTTTCTCCTCCCTTGGTTTTCACACTTCAACTGCTAGAACAGGGCCTCATCCTCCCTGATTGAGCTAACCTCGTTATCTCTAGCTTGCTTCTTGCTTGCTTATTTATACCTGCCCCAGGAAATTTCCACCACTTGCATCCGAAGAAGTGGGTATTCACCCACGAAAGCTCATGCTGCAAAACGTCTGTTAGTCTATAAGGTGCCACAGGATTCTTTGCTGCTTTTACAGAACCAGACTAACACGGCTACCCCTCTGATACATACTTCTGACTGTCTCCAGGTACAGAACTAGCTACCTAGGGTGCACAGAGCACTTAGAATGCACATATAACCCTGCCACATATAATCCCATAGGTGCCTAACTTCAGCCCAGTCCTACGTGCCTTTGGAAATTGGAGCCTAAAATATCATTTGTTTTGCAGGAGAGCCTAATGGGCCAATAGTTATCAAAGCGTTATTAGTGTGCTTTACTGCTTACTATGAAAACAAACAGTGATAAGTGCAAAATACTTCACTTAGGAAAGAAAAAAAATCAAATGCACAACTATAAAATGGGAAATAACTGGCTAAGTGGTTGCATCTGAAGAAGTGGGTATTCACCCACGAAAGCTCATGCTGCAAAACGTCTGTTAGTCTATAAGGTGCCACAGGATTCTTTGCTGCTTCTGGCTAAGTGGTAGTATTGATGAAAAAGATCTGGGGTTTGTAGCTGATCACGAATGAAGTACAAGTCAACAATGTGATAAATTTGTGAAAAAGGCTAACATCATTCTGGGAGGTATTAACAGGAGGTAATTGCCCCACTCTACTCAACACTGATGAGGTCGCAGCTGGAGTACCATGTCCAGTACTGGACACAACACTTTAGGAAAGATGTGGACAAACTGGAGAATCCAGAGGAGAGCAACATTAATGATGAAAGGTTGAGGAGAGACCTGGTAGTCTTCAAATATGTTAAGGGCTGTTACAAAAAGGATGGGATCAATTGTTCTCCATGTCCATTGAAGATAGGACAAGAAGTCCCTACAGCAAGAGAGATTTAGGACAGGTATTAGGAAAAACTTAACAACAATAAAGGGAATTTAATCTCTTGAATAGGCCTCTAAAGGAGGTTGTGGAAACTCCATTTTAAGAATAGGTTGGATAGCTAGCATCCTGTCGTGGATGGTCTATTCCAGGGGTCGGCAACCTTTCAGAAGTGGTGTGCCGAGTCTTCATTTATTCACTCTAATTTAAGGTTTCGAGTGCCAGTAATACATTTTAACGTTTTAGAAGGTCTCTATCAGTCTATAATATATAACAAAACTACTGTTGTATGTAAAGTAAATAAGGATTTTAAAATGTGTAAGAAACTTCATTTAAAATTAAATTAAAATGCAGAGCCCCCCGGACCAGTGGCCAGGACCCGGGCAGTGTGAGTGCCACTGAAAATTGGCATGCATGCCATAGGTTGCCTACCCCTGGTCTACTTTGTCCTCAAGTAGCACAGGGGGCTGGACTTGATCACTTCAAGCTTCCTTCCAGACATACATTTCTATGAGTCTGTGAAACTTAATGGCAAAGAATTAAAAACATTTTCACGTTTTACTATATCTTAGCACTGAGTTAATTATAAAGTTACTGTAAAATTGACAAAAGCAGTCTTTAAAAAAATAAAAAAAAATCAGACAGGAATGTTCTATGGTAAGTTTCAGCCAGGAATATATTTGACTCTCACACTATTTTCTTTTCCTTTGTCTACAAAACTGCATTAGTCTTGGATTTTCCCCCTTGAAGCACTACAGAAACATGAAAAACAGATTCAAAACTAAACTTTCTGCTGGGGTGGTTGCTTTTTAAGTGCCATATAACTGTCCTTTATGTTGTATTAATGTGGGGAAACCGTGACATTCAAATGACTAACTAGGTAAAACTCCACCATAAGAAATTTCCTTTCCTGAGGGAGATTTTGGGACTCCATTATATCACATTCACACTATTCCACCTTAAGTTTTTTCAGTACTAGTATTATAAACCCCTAGTTTTAGAAGTTTACGACCTGGCCATGAGAGAGTCTTTACTCCCAAATGAAATGTGCTGGAAAAGAATCAGCTCTGCAGCAATATTCATTTTATACCATTTATTGTGTTTGGATAATTTTAAGTGCCATTGCATCAAGAGGATTATATTAAAAGAAGGCTGAACCTGCCAAGGAGACAAAGTTGAAATCTGGATGACAGAGTACTAATCATTAAGGCTGCTGCACTGGTAAGAATTTACAAGTTAGGAAATGACAAAGCTAATTGTGTGTGTGCAACCTTAATCATACACTGATGTGTATGCATTGCAATACAAATATATGACTGCGTTCTATTTCTCAAAGAACACAATATAGTTAGTCAATATAGTCCTACCAAATTTCCAGTCCATTTTCATCAATTTCATGGTCATAGGATTTTAAAAATTGTAAATTTCATGATCTCAGCTATTTAAATCTGAAATGTCATGGTGTCGTAACTGTACAGGTCCTGACCCAAAAAGGAGTTGGGGGGTTGCAAGACTAATGTAGACGATAGTACTGCTACCCTTACTTCTGTGCTGCTGCTGGCAGCTGCGTTGCCTTCAGAGCTGGGCACCCGCCCAACAGCCGCCGCTCTCTGGCCGCCCAGTTTTGAAGGCAGCGCAGAAGTAAGGGTAGCAATACCGTGACCCCCACTAAAATAAGCTTGCAACCCCCCTGCAACTCCCTCTTGGGTCAGAACCCCCAGTTTGAGAAACGCTGGTCTCCCTGTGAAATCGGTATAGTATAGGGTAAGGCACACAAAAGACCAGATTTCACAGGGGGAGACCAGACTTCACAGTCCATGAATTTGGTCAGGCCCTAAATATAATAAACATTTTTTCCTGCAACTTTAGATACACATGTAACATTTTGTACTGTCTATGCCAGACAAAAAAAGTCCATTAAAGCTATTATTTACATATACTACAGAGGATTAAGTATAAGAACACTGAATATGTAGTATCTAAATTTGCAACTAATTTAGTTTCGCTGTTAGCTGCCTCAGTCCCTTTGTTGCACCTAGGGAAAGCTGCACCGCTGGTTGAAAAGAATTGTGACATGGCTGCTCACTAAGGCCACAATCTGCTCCATACAAGCAGACATACCTGCATAGAGCATCACTGCTTCTATTAGAGCCAAGCAACCAACTCCTCCGTCTGCAGCAACCTCCAGAACACCTTGGGGGTGGGCTACATGGAAAAGGAATAGAGCCTGCAAATATATGACCTTTTCCAAGTAAGGTCATCAGGGCTCTAGGGGGATGATTTTTGTTTCACCCACCATGGCTTATTCAATCTCCATCTTCTCCCTCCTCCCTGTGCAACCTCTGGGTTACACAGCCATGCTTCTGGAGAGCTGTGTATGGAGATCTAGTCAGGGACACAATTTGTCAAAAAGATCTAAAGACTTCTGACATTTTGATGAATACATATTTGCAAATAATCTGGCAAACCTCCAAAAAGGGGGGAGGGGAGTATTATGGTCTGTTAAGAAGAATAATGTGTTAGAAACAATTACAAATTTGTACACACCTACTAGACTTCACATACACTCCATCCAAGTGGGAGAAGAATACTTAAAAAAAAAAAAAACAAACGACAAGACCATACACTGCATCAAAAACAGCTTTAAAACTCTCTAAGTCAAGAGAGTGGAGCAGCTCCAAAACAGATCCCATGATTAATGTGAATAGGAGTTGAAAGAAGAGAATGTCAAGAATGTTGCTAAAATCATTTTACGGTTTGCATAGAAATAACCTCAGCTAGAAAATGGAGAGCATAAAGCAGGTACTCTAAGCCACAGAATATCTTTGCTCTTCACACCAAGGGGCAAATGTCATCCTCTCTAAAATAAATTGGGGTTTGGTGCCTCTGACTTCGACGAGAGCAGGATTTGGCCATAGGCAATAGGAATTGTATGTGTGGACTGAAGACAAGCAGTGTAACTGAGGAAGTACTTTCAGCGCAGAGATAAGGAGAATAGCAATAATGACCTCTTGTAGAGATGGAGCCAATGATTATTTCTCATATTTAAAGGGCAATGATTATATAGTTTAGGGTCTCTGAGAGGGGCAGTATTTTTAAGAAGGATGGTGGGATTTTACTCCTTTTCCCTTTCTCATCAAGAAAAGGCCCTATGGTCTGAGAATCCTGATTCCTAATTACATCCCTAGCTCCTAATTATATCAGTTCATTAAACCTTACATTGACTCTTCTAGTCAGCAAGGCTCTGCTCCTTACCTAGAAAGGGAACCATTTAAATAAAGCTGTATTATTGCTCCTACTAATACAGTTTAGATAATTTTTTGGTACTAGATATGAAGACTGCTGAAACCTACCCTGAAGGGAATGTAGGAATAGACTGATTCTCTGACTAGCCAACTTCTCTCTTTTGTTTCTAGGGTCTTTTCTTTCAACTACTATGGGGGGAAGAATAAAAAAAAAGCCAACACTCTTTTATGCTATAACTGAAGGACCAAAATAAATATTGTGTTAGGTGAGGTGAGGAATATTTTCCCACTGAGAGAATTATTTCCTACTTAGTAGATGACTATTTAAAAAGGAAGAAATTAAATGTCATGAGGGGAGTTAACTGTAATTTTGAAATAAAAATTCAGTGTTTCACCTAAGATTGCTCTGTTCTGACAGAAACCTAGAAAGCGCTTAGGAAAGAAAATAACCCAGAGAACCAAAAGAAGGAAAACATTTAGGTTAAGATTAAACCAGAAAGATGCAATGGAAATATCAAGCACACCATTTGTTGGCTACCAGCACCTAACATCCTAAAACCCTTTGCTTTTAAACTTTACAGACTGCAAGCAGCTTGAAATTCTCTCCTAAAATAGAGGCAATATGTGCATATGCCTAACAGGTGCAATTGCTACATTGTGCAAGAGACAACAATTTTAAAGGTGTACTGTGGCTCCTAAGGACGCTATTTCCTCTTTGTACAGAACATAAACGATGGGAGTGTGAATTTTTTTTATGTTCCATCTTAGAAATTAACTGTTTATTTAGAACCTTTGGTATTTGGGGGAAATTAGTTATTGCTCCACCAAGTTAAGGAAGGGTAAACAAGAGTAGGGCAAGAAAAGGGAGCTGTAGTTGGGTGTTGCACAGCTGCAAAGAGGGACAATGCAAATTTAATTATCTGATTTGCATGTTAAAAAAGGATCTGCATAGAATCATACACTTCTACTTATGGTCAATGCATACTACCCCAAGACAAGGCAAAGGGCATGGAGCAAAACTTACTATCCTATGGCTAGGGTATTCAGGGTGGAGGAAGGGCAAGGATTCTATTGGTGTTCAGTTATGTGGATGGGTGCTAGGGTGAGTGATTGCTAGGATTTCTGGAGCACTGGGAGGGGAGGGATTGGGGCTGTCTGCCAGGATTACTGAGGAAGGCTAGGGCTAGTATGGAACCTCCCACCTTCTGTCCCTGTTGCTGCTGTCTCCATCCAGCTGCTCCTTTCCTACAGAAAAGAAGAGAAGAAAGAGGAGAGAGAGAGAGAGGGAGAGACCACCTGGCTGCCATCTGCAAAAGGGACACCACAGCATCCCCTGGGTACCCAGGGAGAGCAACTATAGGCCTTGCCCACAGGCCGGCTGGACGCATGAAGGTTCAGTAGAGGTACAGGAATGAGTAACCGAGCTGCCTGATGTGTAGGGATGTATGACTCCCGGTAGCCTTGTTTGCAGTGAATTATGTAAGCAGCAGGAAATTTGAGGCCCCATTGACCATTGCCTCTGCAGGGAAGACAAATACAGTGGGTCCTGGCCAGCAAACCAGAAGCTTCCTCATTCCCTTCTCCATGTAGAAACTCCTCCATGGTAGCTCTTCGGCATGTGAGATTCAGAGAGGGTTGGGGGTGAAGGGGGGGCATTCTTGGAAATGGCATTGTATTTTAGAAATGCATGGGACTTTTGGAGGTGATTTAGTGCTGATCCTGTCAACATTAGCTCACTCATTTATTTCCAAACTTGGATTCTTCCCTTGTCCCCAGTCACACCACACCACCACCACCAGTGTTCTGGGGTCCCTTCATTCAGGAAGCTCTGTCAGCATGGCTAAGTCAGAATAGAAAGGCATGGATCCTTTCTGTATGAAAGTAGACTGTGCCTCTATGACCCCAGGGGAGATCGGTAAGTCTTCGGGCTTGAACCTCTAGCTAGTTGTTAATGCCATAGAGATGATTTAGTTGGGTTTGGTCCTGCTTTGAGCAGGGGGTTGGACTAGATGACCTCCTGAGGTCCCTTCCAACCCTGAGATTCTATGATTCTATGAAGGGGGGGGGAAATTACAATGAAAGGAGAATTTTGGGAAAATGGTGGAAGTCCAAACTCCTGGAATTCTCTGCTGACAGCTGGCCCTTGGTCTTTAGAGTGTACAGTTCCTCAAGAGAAATAATTGAGCTGAAAATAGCCCCATGATTTGTGTGGTGTGTATAGAGGGCACAAGAGTGATAGCAAGGGGTTAGAGCAGGGGCTAAGAATCACCCACATGAGGTTTTTCCAACATGCAGGGTCTCTCTAACTTTGCAGTTCCTGCTTTGTCACAACCTTGACTTAACTTAAACACAGAGCACTTTCCATTTCATTTATTAAAGCAGACATTAGCTATACATGGATTTTTCAGTATACATCTGATTATTGCAGGTATATATATCACAAAAGATGAGCAGCAGAAATTAAGGTAATTGAAAGGCTGCTGTTTGGTGCAAATAGTGGCTCCAGTCTAAGTCCAGGCTGTCTTTTCATAAAGCAATAGAGAAATACACAAATTAAAGTCCAGATGCTGAAGCCACTACCCACATGAGAACAGGAGTACTTGCGGCACCTTTTTGCAGATACAGACTAACACGGCTGCTACTCTGATACCCACATGAGGAGTCTTGTTAGAATGAACAGAATGGAATCTTGTAAGGAGTGCATGAGATTGCAAGCTAAGGACTATCTCCAGTATGTTTTTTCCCAAGCACACTGCATTTAATGTAACGAGGATCCGATTCTTTGCCCTGGTTTTAGCCCCTCTGGGTCAGCTTTGTGGCATAAGAGACAAGAATCTCATTATTGCTGCCTGCTTAAAAGTTTCCCTTAATTCCCTGGTGAGAGGAATTTCTCCAGTGGCATAAACCTACAGGAGTGAGTTCCTATCCCAACCATCTCCCCACCACAGCATGAGGGGTGTATTGGAGGGATGCAGAATATGCTCTACTCTGAATTCACAGATGGTGCATGGTTATTTAAAGTTACGTTGGGCTGGGGGCCCCTAGAGGAAACCCTAGCGGCTTTACCTCACAGCAGGGCTGCGGTCAGGGCAGTTTGATAATCAAGGTGCTGTACCCCGCTCCCTTACCAACCCCATGTAAAGTGGATCTCAGTGCAGAAGAGCAGCTGCCCCTTCATGTTTCTTTCTTATAAAAATTGAACTACTTTTCTTTACACAAAAAACAGTGGGCGGCGGGGAGATCAGGGAGAACAGCCAACATTTCCACACCGCCTTGCTGGCTCCTCTAAACAGCTTAGCCCTATACCCTTTTCTATTCTTTTTCCTAAATATTAGCAGAAGGCAATGAGGGGGTTTGTTTGAATTGCATCTCCCCAGTGTAGGTTTTAATGTGTTTGTTACATTCACTGTTCAGTCTGCAGCCAGTGAAATAAAGCTCTGAGAATTTAAGATTAATACAGGCGGAAATTACCTTGCATAGTCATGCCTCATTTTATTAGTATCCTGCAGTTGTGTTTCATTTAGGAAGTGGTGAAAGTATGATTTGAAAACCAAGAAGGCAACTGGTAGTATTGGTCTCTATTCAGTAATTAAAGCTGCATTTCCAAAGATTATGTTACTGTGTAGTGCAGCAAGTGACATGACAAAACTGTATTGATGTGTGTGAGAAACTGATACCACTATGTTTCTCTTCCATTATTGTATTTGTACAGCATGTTAGCTCAGAAGTTATATTTCTGTGAGTTTTTAAAACTGAAACATTCGATAATCGCTAGATCTGGATTTGTACCTAGATACAAACAGTTGGGTTCCATATAGTGTATCTTTTGATCTTCAAAGATTTCAATGGCTTTATTGATTAGACTGTACAGTACAAACTTTCAGAGTACATTTTTCTGTTGTGTAGCTTATTTTTATTTAGTGTAGTAAGATATGGGTTTACACAGAGCATGATACACGTTTCAGATTAAGGTGAAGTTAGTTTTAATTATAAGGCTATGGTGCACATGAATTCATTAGCAAAAAGGCAAAACAAGCTAGACCAACCAGGTTAGAAAAGTCCAAAAACATTTATTGAAGTTCTTTATATGAACCCTGCTCCCAGTGGAATTCGCCAATGTACAGCATTGACTTTCTCAGCATTCTGCTCATGGCAACTATATAGTTACACTCCCATGCAGCGGTTACAACACCTTCCCATTAGTTCTACAGGTGGTTTCATTTTCTTTAGCTGAAAATTAAACTGACTTTGATCTTTTCAGCTTCCTGGCTAACCTATAAATGCAAAGCTGAATTGGGTGAAGCAAAACTATTACCACACCCCTGAAAAAGGCCCTTTCAAAATGTGGGCACACCAGACAGTGATTACTGGCGAACAGGAAAATGTTGCTGCTGAGTAAAAGCAGACAAATGAGAGTCCTTTGTTGGTGCTTTGTGATTGTTGGCCAATGTTCATGCAACCTAGAAGACGGTGTAGGATTTGACTGAGTAGCAGCAGTTTCTAGAAAACCATGACCAAAGCTAGGATATTAAGCTTGCCCCCCCTTTCATATAGCTGTGGCCTCTTGATACTCATGCCTGTTAAAACCAACGGCAACACAATAATCTTGTATCAGATCAAAGTTAGAGAGCAGTTACCGGTAGCATGACAGCAAAACAGTGTACTTTGTAAATGTGATAAAAATAAAAGCATGCAGCAAATAAATGTCAAAGAAGAAATCGCAGAGTTAGTTATCAAATTGGGATCAACTGGGCAAAGGAAAAAAAGCCTGTTTATTTCCCCAGCCCTCAGGAGGAATTGAAGAAGGCGGTAGAAGGCCTGCATTAAAATGTGTAGTGGGGAAGCCAGACATAATTGCCCAGCCAAATCAGAAAGGAATCAAAATAGGTGGATGACTACGTATCTCAGATGAGAGCATTTGGCACATGTATGTGTGGCAGTAGACTTCGCAAATGGTTTTTTTTGTTTGTTTTTTTTAAAATCAGGACAGATTGAAAGTTTCCAATCAGAACAGTTTTACAATTGAAAATTGGATTTTTGAATGCATGAAAAGTTTTATGAAGAGTGTGTCTTCTGTGGAAAATGTCAATTTTGTTGAAAGACCAACCATCTGAAAACCAAAGTGTTCAGTTCAGAAATGCTTGCACAGTGCCTCATGTGAGTTGAAGTTTGGCACCCTTGTGCCCGCTTTCTTCTCTAAGGGCAGGATTCCCAGGGGACTACATTGCCCATGTCTCAGTAACAGGGAAGACAGTGGTGCATCATCAGAAATGTAGTCTGACCAGAAAGCCCAGCTGACAGCAGAGAAAGGGACCATGAGGCACCTGAACTCCTCCTTCCTGGCACTTTCAAATCAAAGTTCCCCAGGTTTGGGGCTAAAAGCTTCTAGTTTTCAACCAAAAATTTTGATTTTCAATTTTCACCAGAGAGCTGAAACTTTCCCCACACACACCACAAAAATTCCAAATCACCTGAAATTAAAAATGAAAATAAATAGTAGACATAGTGACCAAAACATAATACTGAGAGTCATGCCTCACATACCAGTGGCTAAGGCAAGAAGCCTGTAACAGTAGTCCCGAAAGGATAGTGTTGTATGTGAATTTATACTATGTAGGTATAATGTAAAAAATAGTTATACAAGTCATTAATCAGATCCCACCTCTGTTTTGACTGTAAAATACAAACTGTTTCTCATTCTCTAGTCATTTCCTGAATGAATCACATTCAGAATGCTGACCCAGAATGCTAACTGTCATGATTGCATGAAATGCTCAGCCAAAGTACAAGAACCAAAACACATGTCTGAGCCCAATCCAGTATGACATTAAAAATTGACAGATGCATTTTCCACATTATGCAGTCATCCTCATAGCAAAAGGGATGGTGGGGTGGGAGAAAGCTGTCCGAAACTTTCACATACATTTTCAAAAAAAATGTTTGCAATAAAGCCTACATTTTTTGAATTTTGAGAAACAAGAGATCAGAAACATGGTAGTCAAAAAACCAAAACCCCAAACACCTAACACCAAATCATGTATATTAAATACTTTCCTCACCTTAAGTCATAAACACATGGTGATAAATCCTTCAGTTTAGCTGAGAACCTATCTTCCTTGAAAAGCAGAAAGACTGAACAACTTAGTAATTCACTGTGAAGCATTAAGTCTTGGTCATTCTCTGCATGGATGTGCTTTTTAATTACTATCTTTATTTGGCCACAATTTTAAGCTTGGTTATATACCAAGATTTGAAACTTTTCTTTTTTAACCTTTCCAAGGCAAGTAAAAGCCCAAAGCAGGGAAAAGGAGAAACAATTGTACCAAAAATCTAGCAGGGTTAATGCTGAGCCCTCCTTAAAGTCTGTTTCTGACAAACTGTTACTTATTCTTCTCACGTCAAGCCACTGCAAAATAATGTATAAGAAGGTAAACATGAAATGTAAAAAATGGTTTGCTGGCCTAGTAAAGGACCTAGCAAACACTGAAATAGATGCCAAGAAGAACTTGCCTTTAATTTTATCTGTTGGATTGACTAGAAGCAGTATGTGAATGTCCCTCTCACCACTAGAGAGCATTTCTCCTGTTCAAAGGATGAGAGAAACTATCAGGAATATGTAGGTATGGAAGCTGGAACCTCTCCTGTCTAATTTGGAGAAACAAAGGACATCGATTTCTATAAATCTTTAGTGACATGCAAATTAAATTTTAAAAAAAGAGTGTTTGTAGGAGGGACAGAGTCCTAGAAGTCCTAGGAATGAGAGAGAAGAAATGTAGGGGAAGGGGGTGGGAAAAACGGGGCTAAAAGGGTGGGTGGGGAGGCCATACTGTAACAATCTCCTTAGAATTACAGAGTCCCTTTCATTGTAAAAGAGCCGAGAATCAAACTGAAGTTCTTGCTCTAGACTGTAAGCTATTTGGGGCAGGGTCCATCCATCTTTTTGTTGTGTTTGTATATTGCCTAGCAGAATGTGGTACTGGTCCCTGACTGGGGCTTCTAGGCACTACCATGATACATACATACATACATACATGATATTGAAATGCAGCATCTTCCAGGGCAGAACACAAAAGTAGTATCTTAGTAGTGAACAGCTACACCACATATAGTGTTTTAATATAGGGAGTGAATAATGTCTTTTACAGCTGAAGCTGCAGACATTTTTTTGCTAAAAGAATGTAATTGCTAGAGTTGGAATTTGGCCAGGTCATTGGTGTTAACATTCCCATTCTTGCAAAAAAGTGCCATGAAGTCTTTAATGACCACAAGTGGTCAGGACCTTGAATTTACATCTCATCTAAAAGACCTCAAGAGAGTGTTGCACTATTATGCACAGAATAAGAAAGCCTTGAGGTGTCAAAGGGGTAATTCTTCTAGTTAATTTAATGTCAAGAAGCTAATACGAGATGATCTATGAACCAGCCAGAGATACAAAAAGTAGCCCTCAAATTGAATTTACAAGTCCCAGGCAGTGGTCATTCTGGCTTTGGGACACTCAAAAATTAGTAAATAAAACCAAATTAAAATAATTTTACCTCTGGGCTACAGTAGTTTTACACATCATTCATGGATGATCACTTCCTTCATTCAAATTAAGACATACCAGTTCCAGGAACCCAAGTAATTTTTCCATCCCAGATATCTGGGGTCGAGGTTGGGGAGAAACTGTGTCGAACACATGAGTGGTGCAGCATTATGAGAAGGGAAGAGGAAGAGAGGAGATCATACTGATGGTGATTGATTTTCATATATTCAGAGACACTCTGAGGAGGGAGGGTGCCACACAGGAGGAGGAGAAGCTGAGATTTTCAGTTGCTTTACTCAATCACAAGAATGTTTAACTGAGCATGACACATCATTGCAGTGCCCAGTCACCTACAAACAATAAAAAGATCCCAGCCCGCTGGCCAAGGTGCACAGAACTCAGAAGAAAAATCACCTAAAAAAAACCCTGAACATCAGATTTCAGCAGTGAAACCAGGATTGATCCCAGGACTGTATTTTGCCATTGTATTGCATTTCCTATTCTAGGAGGAATTTATTTAATGGTAGGAGTTCTAGTACACCAGCTCAGGCATCACTCGTTCCATAAGGACCTTCCCCAGCAGCAAGTAGCTTGCATTTCCATGAATTATAGAGCCCTCAATGAGCTGCCTAACAAACAGTCAGGTGTTCAGAAGCACTTTTAAGGACACCTGTAACTAGGGTACACACACAGCTTTGTAGTAGGATTAGGTTGTAATGTGATCCACTTTATGCCCCATGGTGGAAGAGTAAAGAATCTTTGGGACCCATTACCCACTACTCATGCAAGAGAAGTTGCAATGTCTTCTGCTGCCTCATTAGAGCACTGCAAATAGTAGCACCACATCCAAAACTTTCTGCTTCTTGCACAATGTTACAGCAGGTACCTGAATGGCTTTAAGGGCAAACTGGAAGACCAGGGAAGAGACTGATCATATGAATACTGCCAATCAGAATCCCAAGTAGGGGAAAATCCAACAGCAAGGAAACAGCAGCGGCAAGGAGAGTGATTGGTTTAAGAGAACACCTCATAGGGCAGGGAAGGATGAGTGGGTTGCAGCCTGGTGGGACCTCTGTTGAAGTGCAGTGTCTCTGGATTATTAGGTGAGTTGAGAGAGAGAGACACACACAGACACTCAACATGTCAAGTTAGAGGTGGAGGAACGGAGTGGGAGGACCAAGCCAAAAAAGCCACATGGACTCTCCACCATGTATGTGTGTACACAGTGTGTGTGAATTTAAACATGAAGAATGCATTTACAGGCATTGTTAACATTAGAGCCGCATCAGGAGAAGCAGTTCTATTTCACACATTCTTCCTGTGGCCTATAGATTTTAGCTATGCTAGCCAAAAGAGTAGTCTTGAAGCCATTTTAAAGTCAGGCAAGATGCTCCTCTGCAATTGCCATCTCTCTTCCCCTTGAGATTCTAGCCGGGGTATAAAATCAGATGTTAGTGATGGAATAGATGTATTAGGTAGGTTACCCAGTCCAGCATCCTGTTGACTCAGGACTGTTCCCTAAAGTACATACTCTAGTGTTTACTAGTTTGGTTTTAAATGCTCCAGATAGAGCTTTGTAAGTGGGCGCAGACTCACCTGGTGGCGCCGCCTTCTGGTCTCTTCTGGGAATTAGTTCTCCAGCCTTGGAAGCGCCCTCTGCAGGCCTGTATCTCACTGCTGCTTGGGCCCCTGTGTCCCTCCCTGGACGCATGCCCCTTTATCTGGGGTGCTGCCCCCTGGCAGTACACCCCTCAGTCTCAGGGTCTCCCCTCTCCAGGGAACCCCCACCCCCTATCCCCACCTCACCTCAGTCATAGGCTACTGCCTGTCACCAACTTGCCCCCGCGCCTTGGGGCAGACTGCAGTGTTAGCCACTCATCATAGGCAAGGTTGGGTCTGGATCTGCTGCCTCTCTCTGCAACCCAGTGCCTCTATGGGGCCTTGGACAAGGCCCTGTAGCCTGGGGAGTTGCCAGACTGGAGCTCCCCAGCCCCTCTGGCCTTTCCCCAGCCCTGTCTCACTCTAGGCACCCTGAGCTTCCCAGCAGCCAGGCCCCTCTCTCTCTCTCTCTGAAGGCAGAAAGAGACTGACTGCTCCCTGGTCCACTGCCTCTTATAAGGGCCAGCTGCAGCCTGGTCCAGGCATGACCCAGCTGTGGCTACTTCCCCAATCAGCCCAGGTTTTAAGCCCTTCCAAGCAGGAGGTGGTGAGCACACTGCTACAGGCTTTCACCACTTCTCTTGGCACAACTAATCCACAGTAGAATAGTTGCCACTGCCAGCAAGTGTTTCTGACAGTCAGCCTAAATTTTCCATTTCTTAATTTCAATCGTTTGGTCTAGAGAATTCTTTCCTGGCTGGTGGATCTTGCCCACACGGTAAGTGAACACCATATTTGAGATCGGGAAGGAATTTTCCCTCAGCTCACATTGGCAGAGACCCTGGGGAAGTTTCATCTTCCTCTGGCTCACGGGTCACTTGCAGGTTTAAACTAGTGTAAATGGTGTATTCTCTGTAACTTGAAGTCTTTCATTCATCATTTGAGGACTTCAAGAACTCAGCAAGAGGTTAGGGGTCTATTACAGGAGTGGGTGGGTGAGGTCAGACTAGATGATCACGATGGTCCCTTCTGACCTTAAAGCCTGAGTCCCACCCTAAAGAATTCCTCTTACTCATTGGTGTTCAATCTCTTCCACTCTTTGTAGACTCTTGCTATATGTTCTCTTAGTTGACACATAGTCAAGCTCTACATGTTTACAATAGATCTTTAAAATTTGCCATTACAAGTCAGTTCCTTCAGCCTTCCATATGACAGTTGTTGCTTTTTCCTGAGTTCCTTCCAGAATGTATCTGGACTGGATGGCAGCAAATACTAATTTATCCTTTTGGCCAGAGGAGTTAACCCTTAAGCACCTTAAAATCTTTTTCTACTAGTGAGAGAAATTGAGGATGGAGTTAAATATTTGTGTGCAATTCTGTTTATTTACAAAGAATGTGGATAAAGTCCCATTTCCCCCACACACAGGGGGAGGCAAACATTGACAATTTTTTGCTCACAACTCCAAGCCTCTTTTCAGGCAGCACTCTACCTCACAGATCTCTCTTCAGATCACAGTACAAGTTCTTCTCTGTTTCTCAGGCTTCCTTGATGCCTTTTCTGTGTACTGCTTCCCTCTCACATAGTGGTAACCAGGTAAGTTCCCCTTGCCCCATCTGCCATCCAATCCCTCAGAAATCTGTAAGGTTCATACACTATTTTGGCATGCAGTTTAGTCAGTGGGTGGTAATTTCTTATTGTTTTAGTGATACCTAAAACAAAGGCTAAATGAGGAAACAATTACATTGCCCTGATTG
Organism: Mauremys mutica; assembly: GCF_020497125.1. Classification (NCBI taxonomy): domain Eukaryota; kingdom Metazoa; phylum Chordata; order Testudines; family Geoemydidae; genus Mauremys; species Mauremys mutica. The sequence continues at coordinate 34,368,116 of NC_059081.1, forward strand.
GAAGGTGGCAATCACACCCAACAAGGTGGTGTCATTGAGAAATCCTATTATGCTGGGGAATGGACAATGCCCAGATGGACAACACTCACTGTGCTGCTCTTCTATTACAGTATGGCTATCTGTCATACCAGATAACATCATGGCATCTCAGATGTTCCCTTAGAACTCATTAGCCTGCTAAACCCAGGGTTGTGAGTTCAATCCTGGAGGGGGGCATTTAGGGATTTGGGGGATTTAGTTGGTCCTGCTTTGAGCAGGGGGTTGGACTAGATGACCTCCTGAGGTCCCTTCCAACCCTAATCTATGATTATTGCTAACTGTATAGTCAAATCTGGAGGTGCAAGATCATCAAACAGATGTCACAAAGGATGTGCAGGCTCCCACTGAATCCTTGGCATGATGCCTGGCCCTTTTTATAATCAGTTTTCATGTCTCTCGAAGTGTTTACAACCTTCTTTAAATAGTTGCTCTCCATTCAGGTCTGTTCTTAACAGCGTCTTCGAAGTTAATATTCATATGGCATGAGTTGAGATTCTGCATCAGGGCGTCTGAAGTATTTACATTTACCATCTTTCCTGTGCTTTGAGTTTCAGCTCATTATAGAGAACTTTTTTCAGGAGTCTGTCATCACCCATTCTGATAACATGAGCTGTCCATCTAAGCGGAGTTTTGATAATCATTGCCGCAATGCTGGTGGTTTTTTGCTCAAGGACCCAATGGAGAAAGTGTGAAACATTAAGACCTACAGAATAAAGCATGTGTAATCTTTTAAATTGCTTGATACATCTGTGATAAACAATCCATGTTTCACACCCATAAAAATGGATGCTTACTGCTGCGTTGTAGATCAGCAGTTTTGCTGACAGTTGGATGGTATGCTGCGGAGAAGCCTGTGGCACAGTATTCTGAAAGTCTGGCTTTCCTTTTATATTCTATTTGATATTTCTTGATCCAGAGAACCATCACTTGAGGTGGTACTGCCATGTAAAATGTTGGTAAAATGATTGATGTTCTTCAGGTTTGTACTTCCAATGGTCATGTTTGACTCAGTGATACTGGTTAATGGGGGAAGTGGTTGAAAGGAGAATTCATTTTTCCCCCACCCCACATCAGACCAATGGTGAACCCAAACTCTTCAGTTGCTTCTGACAAGGAGAAGCTGTAAGTCACTTTCCACTGTGACTAAATAGAGCACAATCTGCAAAAAGCTTCACATAGGAGTTCCACAATGTCGGTCTTTGCAGTAAGCCTTCAGAGACTGAAGAGTTTTCCCACCAGTCCTGTGCCTTATGCAGATGCCCAACTGAAGGTTGTCAGTTGCATAATTCAGAATGGCTGCAAAGAAACTAAAGAGGACCAGTACCAGCACACAGCCTTGTTTCACCCCATTAGACCTGGGGAATTGTTTAGAGAGGCCACCATCTGAGGTTACTTGGCCATGTCTTCATGGAATTGACAGATGTTAAAATGTTGGTGGGACAGCCAAACTTCTCTAGAAGTTTCCAGGAGACCATTTATGCTCAGTGTCAAACAGTCCTCCCTCTGATTCTCTACAGTCACATGGGAAAGAAAGACTGATTTCTTCCCTCTTCCTTGGCATCAGCTACATAGCTGTAAGTTCCTTCCTCATAACTCTGCCCCACGTCTGGAAGCAGCCTGAGCATATTGGGCCTCCTCAGGAGCTGCCAGCGCAGAAGGCATGTCATGGGTAGATGAAGGAAAGTACAGGCTAGGGAAGGGAAAAGACATGGCCAGGGTGTTTCTATACCGTGTTGCAATACACACTAGCTCACAGCAGCTGTTACAGCAGTGATGAAAGTTAGATGAGTCTTCAGGCATATTCACTGTGATGGCAATACAATGCCTCCATTCTCAGGCTAACTCCCTCAATCCCTATGCCAAGGGGAAGGGAAGAAGTGGGACCAGAGAATCTAGCCCAGGTTTTACACTGTGCTCAGAGCATGCTAGCCCAGAACTTTGTGAATTTAGTCATGGCTGTGTGAATGCCCATACAGCATAAACAGGAGGTGGGGGAAATTTTCAAACATACCTGCCTTTCAATGAGATTTAAGCACTTAGGTAGCTATGTCTTTTGAAAATGGGATTTCAGCTCCTGTGTCACTTTAGCACTTTTCAAAAGGTATATAAAGTTTAGGTCACTGCTAGGTCTCCTTAATTAAAGGAGTGTCAAGTAAACAGCAATATAGCAACTGCATCCCTGCTGGAAACAGATGAAAATAAATGAACTTGAAATTGTGCTGAGTTTCATTAGATATTGAAACCTGCATGTTAAGACAATGAATTATGAACCCTTGAACTCTAGCTCCAGCTTTTCTACTAATAGAGTCCAGTATGTTACATTTGTATGACATGGTCTTCTGTAATTTGCCGACTCAAATCAAGTCCCGTAGCACCAGCATAATCTAGCCTGACCTAATGTTACCTGGAAACAGGGCCACCCGGGGGGGAGCGGGGGGGGGAGAAGGGCGGCAAGTGGGGCAATTTGCCCCAGGCCCCTGCGAGTCGTCTTCTGCAGCGAGGGGCCCTTCAGTGCTGCCAAAGACACAGAGCAACTACAGGCCCCCGGCCGCTGAAATGCCGAAGACCTGGACCGTCACCAGGTGAGTACAAGTGCTGCAGCTCCCCCGCTTTGCCCCAGGTCCCCTGAATCTTCTGGGTGGCCCTGCCTGGAAATGGGACGCCTGACCTAATCTAGCCTGACTTGGAAATGTGAAGGGGACTCAAACACCAGTGATTTCTCTAGCATGAAAACAACAAGGAGCTTCATTTGAGAACAATCACTGCATTAGTTTTGGAAAAGAAAAATCTCAAATAATATTAGCGCTTGTGCTAGGAGTCCCTTCCACTTATACATTGGCTGAGATTATACATTTCTATTTTTAGAACAGTAAAACTTTTACAGAGTACTACAGCTCTTTAAGAGTCAAATGCTGTGTATAGTTACTGTGAAATGGAATATTTGGATTCAAAATGATAAATGTAACTAATTTAATACTGTGTTCTAGCTGTGTTCTCTTCTGGGTTCATATTTCACTCACACACACACCCGATGGCACTGGCTAGAACCAAATGTAACGAGGCTACACATGTGCAAGTATCCTGACAACTATGCTACTATCAATCCATCTCAGTCCCAGCCTATGGTATCCTTGCTACCTAGCCCTACCCTGCTCAAAACAGAAGCTATCAGTTGTACTGGATTCTGTGGTGGTTCTCAAAAGGTAGAGAGATCTTTACAATACAACAGACAAGACAGACCACAGGATTCAGTTCACTGCCTTGATGTCAAAATTTGAAAAAGTCCTCCTGAAGTGAAAGTGGAGCATATGAAATCCACCATACCACCTAGCTCTCCTCATACTACAACATTAGTCACTTTCCTTATTATCCAGTCAAAATATGCTATATTGAAACAAATTAGATTCTTAGCACATATTTCATACACTGGATCAAGTCTTGCAAGGGTTTTCTTTTATTATTTATAAGATCATGTGCTGTCTTCCTACTGAAAATGAGATGGTCTGCATGAGGAAAAGATGTACAAGAAATGCAGAGAAATGAAAATCAGATATTCCCTAATGATATTTAAAAATAGAAATTTTGCTGCTGTTACATACAGCATGTTCCATCTTTTGAGATTTAATAGCTCTCTTGTGGTTTAATGGAGAATTACTTTCAGTAATTGATTATTAAAATTTAAAATTGCTAACCATCTTCATTATTAGAAGAGTGAAGATGTTATCCTTGTAATTAAAAGAGCTTGAGATTTGCTTTCATCCTGTTGACAGAATGGGTAGACAGGCTCAGCACTCCAGCTTGATGGTTTCAGGCTTCTTCTTCGACAAAAAAATAGCCAGCAAGTTATTTGATGATGAAAATACAGAACATCCAAAGATAAAATAAAAGCCCTACACGCTAATTAAAGTTTTCAGGCCCAACTACTGTATGCAGCATTTATTGGCTTTTCAATGTACTTCACAGGTTAAAACCCACACACATAATTCTTATTCCAAAATATACCCTGAATTGCATCAAAAACTGGTTCCACTGGATGTAGTGACATTCACCCTTCAGAACTCAAAAAGTTCGGATTTGCCAAATGCTGCAGAAGCAGTTGAGGGGCTGAGAAGGATCGGATGACCACATTTCTCTCTCTTTAAGCAAGTGGATTGTTGGTGTAAAGGGTGCAGATTGACAGACCTGGTGCCCTTTAGTCATCCCCTCTATGGTACAAAAACGAGGAAAGGCCTTTGAAGATTCCCTGCCAATAGAATTCTCAGCTGTGATCTGAACCACCAAGTAGTGGAGAAGTTTAGGATGTAAACTCCATATTCCCCAAAATGACAAGTGGTAAATTCAGTTAGCCTTCAACATTACTGCAACTGAGATATTTGTAGAGGTGAAAGAATAGTTTACGCTGTATGCCCATTCAATGGGCTTTTTGCTGAGACTACCCACAAGATTTGAAATCTCTAGGACAGCCAAATAGAGCACTAATTAAAACCATGGGTTAGGTTACAAAACAGTTGACTAAAATGGCGAGCAGGCTAAATTCTTCTAAGCTTGATCCTAAAATGTTGTGCAAGTCTGAAAGGCACAATATGACCCTAAAACATGAAATTGTATATGCAACCAATGTCACCACTTTCCATGCATAATTATTCAAAATGCTATTGAAAAATGTGAAAAATTTTATATATGTTTTACACATCCACAACTGCTCAGCTTATTAGTAGGTCCATAAAGAAATCAGAATAGAGAGTGTGAGGGAAAGTCAACCAGGAAGCTTCCCACTTATGTAAGACAAACTTTACTCATCTGTCAAGACCCGAGTCTGAAGTAGTGTGTTCCTTCTGCTACAATTGATAATATGAAGCCAAAGTCTGTTTTAGTCAACATGGGCCAAAAAGCCTATTGATTTCAACATGAACAGACCCTAAAAGTGATCACATTTTGGTGTCATGTACAGCACTGCAGTCTTGCATGATCTGCCAGTTCTTGTTAGTACTTTTTCCTCTCCAATATAGGAAACAATATCTTTTTGTGGCTGGAAGAGAGCATCACAGCTGTCATTCAGGAGAATCAGGAAAGAAGTTACCTGAGCTTTAGATATCTGTGAAGTTATCAACTCTACCAAGAGGACCAGATTGAATGAAAGCTGCAGTGAGGTGGCTGATCACCTATGATATGGCCAACTGTGCTGGCACCACATCAGTTTCCAAAAGAGCTGGCCATGTGACTAACGGCTCAAAAGAGCACAGCAATTCTGTTCATGTCAGGTTAAAACCATACACATACACACACAATATTTGAAACAAAATATCCCTCATGTCACTACACTTGCTCATTAAAATTAGAAAGGTTTTTTTAAAAAGTTTTATTTTCCCCACTTTGTTTCCTTTGACTTTCTGCATTTTTTTTTCCAACTTGAAGGACCAAAAAAGGTTCTCGTCAGTGTCATTTTTTGCTCAGTCAGTTTCTAATAAGTTTCACTTTGATCTCAAGCACTACCTTAATGCTGCAAAAGTATGTGAATCTCTTGTAGAAAAAACCCTATGCCTCGTGTATTATTTTGAAAACATCTATTGGGATTTAGGCTTCCAGGAAGTTAATATAATGTTGCCATTTGACCCCAGGGTTCCCATTTAAGACTTAGCACAAGGACATTGATTACAAAGGACAACTGATAAAATCATAAGATATCATCTTGTCCTTTTCCAAGTAATATCTTGAAACAAAAGAAATTTAGCAGATTAATATTTAAGCCATGGGCCCTATACCCATCTTATTATCTGGGCTTATATTTCAAAATTATTCTTAAATAAAAGACTACTCCCTACTTTAAAAAAAAACCACACACCACTACTATCTATTCCATTGAAGTTGCGTCAATCTGCTTTTTCTGGGATTGCTTCAATTTTAAACAGACAAAAATGTGAAATCTTATTGACTGACTATTTTTAAATGGACCTCTTCTCACTAAAACAAGTCACTTTTAAAGACTAGACTGTTAAGGATTAAGTAGTATGATTAGTATGTGATTTTGCTAGAATAAGTGTTCTGTCATTCAGGAATAGTGATGAGTTGCCATCAGCTCACTGAACAGTTTCAGCTAGAAAATGCTTATCCTTCCATCAATGCACATGCCTTCTGCAAAATGAGACAAAACTTCTGTGATTTTTCAGTGATTGATCTGCCAATCGAGACAATGGGCTCAACTAACTCTCCAGTGTTCTCTTTGATCACAGCCCTAACATTAACATTGGTGAACCATTTTGTCTTCAGTACAGGAACTTCAGTTCAGACACCATTATTTCAAATTCTTCTGGAGGCACATGTTCTTCAGGTTCTTAATTCTAACCAGGAAGAGCACTACTTACAGTGCTCACCATTAAAAACCCAGAATTTGTCAACAGTTACCTCCTACATACATCTGAAGCACAATGTAGCTAGAATAGGAAATGATCGTGCAGTATCTTTAAGTGTTGACACTTAAAGAACAGTGTTTGATATTAATGTGACTATGAACCCTCCAAGAATAAAGCATGCATTCCCCAACACTTAGCAAAGTGTATTTGTAACCATTCTTGCCAATATGTATCCTCAAGTTTTCCTCTAGCACAAGCTGATTCTTTTCACTTTCCTCTAGAGTCTGGTAATGCTGTTTGCTGTATTTTATGTGTCAGCATAGATAGAAGCCATCTCAGTGCAGTGGAAATGGCAGATTGTGAATAATCAACAGCAGGCATCAAGGCACTGACATGTCATTCACTGGTAACACCATGGGATGGAATGCCAATACTACTTTTAAAATATTCCATTGAGGGAATTCCCAGATTCTTAACAGTGTGCACTTTAATACATTATGTATAAGGTAGCATCCAGTTTCTCCATATAACTAGTGCTAAAAAGCAAAGGTGGTCATGGAGGAGGCAGGGGTGGGGGGCGAAACAGCATGTGCATTAAACCTTAAAATACGTAGGACATTGGTTTCCAGTCCCCACTATTAAAAAACTTGTTTTTATTACTGTAAAGGATCTATATAGATGAGCTACATAGAAAAAAGAAATCCTACTGCTGAATTCACTATAGTTTTATAAAAACAGACTGATTATCTTAACATTAGCAGGATATTACAAAGCAAGGCCACAATTCTGCAATGTGAGCCACATATGGCTCCGTGCCTGTGCGGAGCTGCATTAACTTAAGTGGTTGCCTGCATAGCTTGCAACGCATAAGAATAGTGCGTCACATTCTGCACTATCGAATGTGCCTTGGTGCAGTCAAAAATTGCCAGGAACTGGAGACAAATAGCAGTACAGAGTCAGTCACGTACATTGAGGTTTGGGGGTTTTTTTAATTTAATTTTATAACTCTAGGTACAGTAAGTCTTCCCCCTCTCCCCCCAATTCATGATCATAGAAGACCAAAAATGCACCATGAGTCAATCCTGTGGTTATGCTCCCACAAATAGACCTACTGAAGCCAAATGAGTATCTTTCTACCTTAAAGGAAAACTGCACCGAATTTTGCCTTCTCCAGGGGTCTGTGCAAAATATGTAATCATGAATAAACTTTGACCTGCCTAATAGTTTAATAGCTAACCTATAAAAACAGATTTTTAACTCAAACTGGTGTTTGTGCCCAGCAAGGTAAGGTAGGTTTGTTTTAGAAAAGGCTACACAGTATTTTAAACATGGGTTCTCTTTACATCTATGCCTCTCAAATGTTTTTCCATTTTCAAAATTATTTAAACTTCACACACATTTGGCCTTCATTTGCTTTTTGTTGAATGTTATTTCCATCAGAAGTACAGAATCATGAAACAGAGGTTGCAGAAGATATTTATGCTAAAGGAAGAAATCCCACAGAATTTTATTTTGGGCCTGTGTCACTCATTGCAGCCTCTATTATGGCCTTTGTAGGTATGTTTATACCTGTGCATACTGAAAGACAATTGTAAAGCTTTGACATCAGTTAGACTGTTCATACTCGTACGAATAGTCTGATTGGCCCCACAACCTGTATATATTTCCAGGAAATTGAGGGGTGGGCCCTATGGAGCTTCCTCATATGAGTAAAGGATGTAGGATCAGGCCCCTATTTAGTACCATTAAAACCTCAAGCCCTCTGATTTTGAAGCCATGTAAGTCATCTGCACCCTACATATGGTACATAAAGGGAGTATATTTTCAACACATCTTTTTCTAAAGCAGATTTGCCAAGCCCTGCTGCCCAATAAATTCAAGTTTCCTGAATTCAGCAGCATAGTTTGTTTCAATTATTAAAATTTATTATTGTATTTTATGTGGCTACATTTAGAAGAAGGCTTGATGTTTTGGCTGAATTACAGACCCACTGTCACCTCTTCAGGTGATGCACTGTATATTAGTTGGATGTTGGCTCTGTGCCTGGCTGCAAAGTGGGAGACTCAAACCTTCAAAGCTAGCTTTGAGTCTGCCCACCTGAGGGCTTCTTATAGCAACAAAATGCCTTAAAACTAATCTGGGGCAAAGAAATCTATTGGGAAGTGACAAAGCAGACCTGGACCAGTGAGGCAGGCAGTGTATATTCTCTGGTCTGACTGAGCTGTACACAGCACAAGTCCAGGAAGGCAAGAGCAGGGGATAGTCACATTTGCATTTTGCCCAATACTGCACCCAGCTGGTGATAGACCAGAACTTGGAGCAGGACAGAGTAGCCTTCAGACTCAGACTGCTGTCTTCTACAAGATTACCAGTGGCCCACAGGAGCCCTTGTAGCTGCTGGGGATGAGACAAGTGCAAAGGTGGCCCTGCCACCTGTACTGAAATGGGCAGATTCATAATTTAAGGCCAGAAGGGCTCATTGGGATCATCTTGACTGGCCTTCTGTATGATACATGCCTTACAACTTCTTCAAAATAATTCCTAGAGCACATCTTTTAAGGATAAAATCAAGACTGGATGTTATCAGTGATGGAGACTCCCCCACAACCCTTGGCAAATTGTTTCAGCAGTTAATTACTCACTGCTTAAAAGAAAAGAAAAAGAAGAACACCTTGATTCCAATCTGAATTTGTCTAGCTTCATCTTCCAGCCATTGGATCATGTTACACCTTTCTCTGCTAGACTGAAGATCCCCATTATTAAATATTTGTTCCCCATGTAGATACTTACAGGCTATGTCAGCCCTGAACCATTTCTTTGTTGATCTAAATAGACAGAGTTCAGCTCCTTGTCTATCAACCCAGCAGTCATGTACAGGATGAGGGGATAGAAGCCCTAAACACAAGGGGAATTCTTTAGGGGCAACTGAGTTTGTTTTCAGTCTGGTGGGTCAGCACAATGCACATTTAGCTGTCCACCTCTGTAATTAGGAAGTTCCTGCTCCAAACAGGGGCTTCTGCTTGGCTTCTGACTTAACATCTACATGTTCTCTCTACCCAATTGGCTGGTGAAAATACCATTGGTGCCCACAGATGAGGTAGACAGACCTAAAATGTCTGTCATTTGCACCCATGATTGTTACAAATGCTTGCACCTGTAGTTGATTGCAGGGGCAAAATTAGAGGCTTTTTTGGAAGTCTAGCCATTAGAATCCTAACATATTACCACCACAAAGAGCCCAATTCTCCACTATCTTGCCCATTGTGTAGTTTTTATCTGTGAATGCAAAATAAGTGTAAAATTTTACTGTTCCAATTTGGGGACATTTTACACTGTAGAAGTCTTCATATGGTGCAATGTAGAGGAGAATCAGACCCACAATTTCCAATTGATCATCAGAAAAAAGTGTGTTGAGTTTAGCCAACATGTTTCTGCAACAAGTGCATAGGGGAAGATGTACAGGTCCTTAAACACACACTATATAGTATGAAGGATCTAGTATTCTGTAGATTTATGTATCACCAGAAAAGCGTTTGAGTATTTACAATGGAAGAATGGCTACATTTAAAGTTTAATACATGAAAAGCAACATCCCAAAACAAGGGTTGTTTTTTTTACTATGCAGGAGCTCCATAGTTGTTCCCGGAAATCTAAGGGTATCCCATTTCCCTTACACTCAGTCTTCTTACAAAAGACCCTCAACCAAGCAATCATCCTTTTCATAGATATTGTTTTCTGTGGCACTAGCATGAGACTAGTAATATGGACATTTACTTTTAACTATTAAACATTACCATGTTGATTTGGTCTTGCACACAATGGGAGTTTTTCCCCCCAACATTTACCTGAATTAATTTCAGGAACTGGAAATCCAATGTTTAATTTTCCAAGCATTACCACCCATTGATGTCTGGGTGGTTTAGAATGGCTGAAGTAATGAAGGAGAGATTATGTCAAGCTATTAATAGTTTTTAGATTCCATAGCAATACAGGGGAAAGTGATAGTTTTAACTCCCCCCAAAAAGTAAAATGGTTCACTTTCTTCCAAATCCTTTTCTTCTTTTTCTAATGGGGGTAGGGGCATCTGTGGGCACAACACAGCTTCCTGCAATCCTCCCTTGAAGTTTTGTTCTAAAGAAGCCTGAGCTATTCTTCTTCCAAAAAGATAGTCCCTTGTTTTAAGAGCACATTGCAACTGGCCAATAGATAAAATGTCAAAAATCAGCTAGAGAGTGAATGTTTTACAAGCTAGAATCAATATTTATTATATAGATTTAGATGCACTTATGGACTATGAAGTGTCCTGAGCAAGTAAAATTTTTGCCTACAAGTATAACAAAGACTTCATTAAATGCTTTCCCCAAAAAGGTCTGTTTTGCTATAATAGAATATTAAGTGATTTGAATTTTGTCTAATTATCTTTACCTAGAAAATTTACTATTAGGCTTTTCCTTCTGTTCTTGTAACCATGATAATGGTCATCTTTTAATATAGCTATCAGTTTAAAAATATCTTCATTAGCATAAAATCACCAGTCAGTTTTGATGTTGTTCAAAGGGCTGAGACACATTGACTGATAACCATCTCAGCTAGTCCATTTCCATGCTATGGTAAACTGAGTGATTAGCCACTAATGTGTTTAATAGAGAGGATTTGCTCAATTCCTCTGAGTTTCCCCCTGGTTTTAAATCCATACCTACATGGCTTACCTGAGGAAACTGATTGCATAGCACTATGTGAGGTAGAGTCTTACATATTCCAGTTCCATTGCAGTGGATAGGGATTTATATGGAGGTTTTGCTTTTCTGAAGCATGAATGAAGTACAGATGCTAGATAGGTCATTTCCTCATCAGCATCAACGCTAATACAGCCTACAGACTGCTGTGAATCAGATGTGGGCAGATTTACTGGCAGACATCCAATGTAGACATGGGAACTCCCCTGGTATTTGCTCAGTGAGGTCCAAAATCTCCTGAAGAAAAACCTGTAAAAAAACTCCACATTAGACATTCACAATTTTGGCTGCATGCTCCCTTTGGGGGTGGGGAGAAGGGGAAAGGGATTTGAAGCAGGCCCCACAGAGCAGGGTAGGGCTTCTCCACAAGTTGCTAGGCCAGCCTCTCTGCAGTATTCCCCTCCCAACCACCAGCAAGACTACGCTCTTCTCCCTCAAGCTCTTTTCCACACCCACATCTGTACAAAGTCCCCTGCTCTGATAGGAGAAGCAGACTCAGCATCATTTACCCCACACAGATCTCCCAAGTCTTCATGAGTACTGCAGCCTTTTGTTCCCCTACATTCAGTCTTCCAACCCACAGGCTTCCCTCTGTGCAGAGTAGCCATGCAAAGGCAATTTTAGATTTTGGAAAAGGACAGCATACCACAGAGCCATTGATGCCTAATCAACTGACAGTTATCCATGTTGTTTAGGAGTGTGAAACAGCCGCTGTTTGTGCCACTGAGTTTTGTAAAGGGACTAAAAAACAGCACTGACGCAAAGTCGATTTTAAATCTTTTTTTATAAAAAGCCTAACAAAACATTAAGAACAGAAGGGCAATAATAGAAAAGTAGGCTATGTAGATCCAGACAGAAAAGTCTGGGAACATACAGAGCCAAGTGATGATCTTAGTAACACTTAAGTCAATGGCATTATCCCAGATTTACACAAGTACAAGTCAGAGCAATGTTTGTCTCAGTATCATTTATATATGTTCTTCTCTTAAAGTCTCACGTACAGTCACAACACGTGTGTACAGTTCCTTAAACAATTGCTTTAGCGGTCTCTGAAGGGTCATACCATGAAAATCAGGACATACAATGGGGAAGATGTCTGCATCAGCTAAGCATTACAAAGGGCCATATCCTATCCTACCCTATTGGTACAGCCAGTACATTCCCACTGCTTTCAATGTGGTTGAGAGAGTGGAAGTCAGTGCTGAATCTGACTCATGGAGTTTAGGTATCCAAGGTCTGATTTATGGCAGACCTATTAAAGCAACAGATTTTCTACACACTGCTTCTTCTAGCAACATTTTTTGCTTCTTTGTTGCATTAGCCTTGTCACTATCACTTCAGGTGTCCTTCATTGCTCATAGGGTCAAGAAATACATATTTTAACTGATTCATCACCCTTAAAACGCTGCACACCTCAGTACATCCACCTCCACCCTAACAGCTGGTCACATGGCAACCCTCAGCCTGGAACCAGAGAGAACTTCATTCAGAAATCAATATTGAAAATAATCCATTTTCTAGCCCTTAAATAATTCACATAGTATTATGGCAGTGCCCCAAATATGCAAGGTTCTGTACAAGTAGAGCCAGACCCTCGGACCCAAGAAGCTTACAATTTACAGATGAGAGACAAACCACACCTAAACAACCAATGTAATATTCAGGGTGGAGTTTCTATGCCTATTCCTAAACATATACCTGCCAATACTTCGTTATGTCTATATGTGACAATATCCACATGGAATTTACAGTAAATTCCATCTCTAATGGGTGCACATGTACAGCACTTAAAAGGTCTGAAAGCTTGAGATCTTCTTGTTAAGTTCACAGCTTAGCATTTGGAAGCGTTATAGGAAATCTTTCCTCCTCCCTACTCTTGACCCTTTGAAAAAAATTTACACACTTAGTATCATATGTAGAGTGATAGATGGAAGTGCTTGTCCCCCCTGTTTGCCTGCCATTCCTAAAACCAATGACATTATTAACCTCTGTTTTCCAGCATCTAATAAAACTGTTTTGCTTGTGACATCCCAGAATAAATGCATCCTGGAATATTCTGTTTGGAGTTAAGGTATGCAAGAAGGGAAAATAATGATATGAATGATAAATGGAATAAAGATTTTAGGGAAATTTTATTGTATTTAATTAATCTACCATTTTTACTAAGTTGCTTTCAAGTGAAATGGCTTTTTACCAACTCCTTTTGAAAAGGTTAGAAGGGTATTCCCTGAGCTACAATCATTAGCATATAGATGTCTCTAAGTGTTAATTTCTGTTTTCATTGAATGACTGTAATTTAAAATGAGGCCCTTGCAAATCAGTTAACTTTGGCCATTTGAAAAAAGATAAGAAAAATGGACTCAAGCATGAACCCCAGCAAAACCTGCTTCTTAAGGATAAATATGTCACTATTTAAGAGTCTTCATTGCTACATGCTGCATGTGATAGATTTCAGGAATATTATGGAGAAGGGTGGGTACTAGGATTAGAGTCCTATTGCTAGGTGATGAAATCCATTAATAGGGTTAACAATAACAAAAAAGAGGGGTTATTTTTTCAGTTCATTTTTTAAAAGAAAGTTGAAAACCAGCTTAGAAATTAGAGCTATGGCAATTAGTTTTATACCTACAGCAAAACCCATTGAAATTTTTCCTTTTCAGTTTCATGTAATAAAAGGGAGAATAATATAGAGCCTGATCCAGCTCCTAGTGAAATTAATGGCACAGCAGCCATTGACTTCAGAGGGATCAGGACAAGGCATATTTTTAGGTTTTAGTTTTAAACTATTTAATATATGTGTGGTGTGAAATGCCGTAGGCCCTTTCAAACACTTGTGCAACAAAGCATGAACCACATCATGCTCCTTAACAGCAGAAAGATTCTATTCAGCCTGTGTCCCCATTGGACATACACATGCATATATAAATAGTAAATATTTATACAAACTGTATATATTTATTAGATGCAACATGCATACCCTGCCTATAGTTAAGGTCACCTGACACTTCCTATTTTAAAAAACGACAGAGTCCTGCATCCGATGAAGTGGGTATTCACCCATGAAAGCTTATGCTCCAATATGTCTGTTAGTCTATAAGGTGCCACAGGACTCTGTCGCTTTTTACAGATTCAGACTAACACGGCTACCCCTCTGATACTTCCTATTTTAAGTTGCTTATATCTTTGACAAAGTTCAACCATTTGGGCTAATGCTTTCCATGCTGAATTATTTGGAAAATGATTTGGCTGTTGCAGAGAGTAAGATTAGGGAAAAGATATGTTGTTTTGCCCATGATAAATAGTCTTACCACTGTTTTAGAAGTTTAGTGTCTACGTGCTTTCGAGTGGAAACTTGAAATTTAGCAGATGTGCACCTGAATCTAACACGATAGCTGCTTATTCAGATCAGACTAGTACAGCAAGTTGATACTGCTATGCATGGTTGCTATTAACAGCTGGATTTGATCCAGCAATTTAGAGGTTAACGCGCTGTAGACATTACAAGCCTCCAGAGCCATCCAGACTCTGTGTCTGCTGAAGAAAACAGAGGTACATGAATTTCTCTCATCAGTGAGGATACATACTTGTATTGTAGGCAAAACCTTACTTATGAGCTGATTTGCATTAATGGACTATTTGTATGAGTAAGAACTGGTTACCTCTAAAAGGGGTATAGGATCAGCCCCTTTGATCCTCATGCAAGTAGCAAGTTTATCCAGTTCCACGCTGATTGAACAACTTTATATCTGCAACACTTCAATAATTGCATGAAAGTGGCAGATTTACCCATTAAGGTGCTTTTATTTGCTGATGACCAAGCACTAGTTGCTCTCTCAATTGATGACATTCAATTTAGAATGGATCACTTCAGTCATGCAGTTAATCATTTTGGTTTCACAGTCAGCCTAAATAAAACTGAAGTACTGTACCAACCTGTACCAGGAATTGCACAGGTCTACCCAATTATGATCAACAGTGCTCTTCTCAAGTCCATACAGAAGTTTTTCCACCTATGAAGTGGCATTCTAGGACTGCCTACAACCGATGAGGAGATTACCCATCCCATAGCCAAGGCCAGCTGTGCATTTGGAATACTGTCACACTGCCTAGGGAACAGGGCAGTCAAAATAAGCACTAAGCTAAATGTATATTGGGCAATGCTCCTATATGACTGAGACATGGACAACATGCCACCACCACATTAGGAAACGATCAGCACCTTATGCAGTCTTGGGTTTGTTTGCAGGGACAAGATTCCCTATATTGAAGTCCTTAATCCTTGGCAGAAGTCTGGCATTCAAAGCCTGCTTACAAAAGCTCAGATGCTTTGTCTGGACATCTCATCCATATGGCCAACTTGAAAATATGCAAGGCCATATTTTATGGCTAGCTAAAGCAAGGCACCTGTTCTCACGGTGGCCAGTACAAACAAAAAAGTCAAATTTGAAAGCATGTCAGGTTGACTCCAGGAAGTGGGACACAGCCTACAAACAGAGCAAGATGGTGGCAGATCTGTCATGTTGCCATTAACTGCTTTGAATCAAGACAATCTTTTATGTGAAAACAAACTGCACAAAGTAAGTATACAACAGCCTGGAATAGCCATGGACAATCTTATCTGTCCTATATGTAATTGTTTGAGATTCTCATTAGGTGAACATATATATGCAAGATCAGACCATAGTGTTTTGCTGAATCCTAGTATGTTGACATCAGCTTGAGACTACAGCATCATCATGTAGTAAGCTTACAAAATAGTGCATATCTACAGATCATTCCCCACCCCCATCCATCCTAGTTTAAAATTAAAAACTTTGAGGAAAGAGTTTAGTGTGCACTTCTTATTCCAACCTCAAATCAGACTTCACCAATCCAAATAAAAAATTAAAAGCAGAGGGAAGCAATAAGTTTTGTAGAAATTTGTATTTAAAAATGTCAGATGAAATTTCTGGAGAAAATTGCAACAACAAAATTTGTGTTTTTTTTTTTAAAACACACACATACACACACACAGAGCCTGGCACTCCCCTTCCCTCCAACAAACAGCACATGCAGACTTCTTGTGCTCTGCTCCCAATGTGTATATTCTTTAGAAACGCAGATAATCAAAAAAGAGTCACAAGGGACATAAAGTAATAACATTAACTAATGCCACAC
The DNA here is from genome assembly GCF_020497125.1 of Mauremys mutica. Lineage (NCBI taxonomy): Eukaryota > Metazoa > Chordata > Testudines > Geoemydidae > Mauremys > Mauremys mutica. The sequence continues at coordinate 34,384,398 of NC_059081.1, forward strand.
AGTAATGTTTATTTAACAAATCTGTGTTGCACGCCTGACATTTCCCCTGGTATCAATTTATTTTGTTTTGCTTTTCTCTGATAGCAGCACAAATGCATTTAAAATGTAAACTTATTTTACACATACCAAAGTGTATACACAAACATATACATCTTTTTAATGTCTTGTGGGAATACACACTAGAGATGTGCAGAAAGCCCAGTGGCCAAAGTAAACAATCTAGATTATGGAAAATGTTCATTTTTAGCTGTTCTAATAGCTACTACAACTGCATCTATCATTGCACAGTATATCACTGCATTGTGTTAGAAATAAGTGTTGCAAAGTGACAAAATGATGCTGTACATCAGAGTCCAATCGGAAATGAAATTTGCAAAGGGAAGAGGAGGGGATGGGAGAAGTCTACCCAGTCCATTCACACTGGCAGTTTGGAGAGTTTACACTTGGCAATTTTTAGAAGTAATTAAAAGTATCCAGCGATTCTCTGAACAAAAACAGGACACTCTTCTCCTGCCAAACCTTTTATTGCATAACTTCCATTGTCATCATTATAACCCTTAGTTTTCAGTCCCCTCTTCTCATCTGCCTTAGTTTTCAGCATCAATTCATTTCTTCATTTAGAAAGCCAGCCCAGCCAACTGGCCTCCATTTAAATAAAAGAATAAATCATTTTTTCTCTCTTATTTTGCTCTCTTTGGTGTCCACTGACAAAGACATCCTACTCTCTTGGCCTTCCCCAGTTCACTAAATCATTAATAAATTATAAAATCTGTGCTTTCATATCTAAGAAGTATATGGTTTAGAGTCTTATGGACAATGACCAGAGTAATCATCCCCTCTCATTCAGCTGCTAACTGCCCTAAGGTATCTCCCATAAGTCCTTTGCTCACAGTATGAAGAGGCACAACCTCACCCCCACATTAACAGGAAAGATTATCCTTTCCAGCTCAGCAATACCCCTGGCACTAACGGCAGTTTCACTTACTGTCACCAAACTAGCTGCTGCCAACCTAATGCAATGTCCGACTACCTATATCACCCTCATTTATAATTTAGATCTGTTTGTTTCCATGGAAGGGGAGGGAAAACACACACACACACACACACACACAGCTTTTCCACTTCTAACAGGGATTAGGAACCTTCTGGTGTACGAAATTCTGGTCAGAGGTTCTGTAGTAGCTAAAAATGCACATTTACTGTAACCTAGATGGTTTACTTTGGTCATTGGCCTTTTGGAACATCTCCAGTGTGTATTTCCACAAGATATTAAAAATAATATCTATGTTTATTATATTGAGTATACACCTTGGGAGGTGTAAAGTAAGAGAAAGGTGTCAAACATACAGACCTGGGCTTTGAATCTAGTGAGGACACCTCCCTGATGAATTGCATGCAGTTCCATATGAACCCTGTGATGCTGCAGGATTGAAGATTACTATTTGCATGATTGTTGCTACCACTGTTATACAATTGCAACACATTTTATGCAAAGTGTATCATGTAAGGTCTCAATGGAAAAATTACAATCTGTCCAGTATAAAGTATCCTGTTACTATGCATGTATCATCTTTGTAGCTGAAGTTTTGAATATTGTGTTTCTTGGCAAGTACATAACCAAACACTTGTTTGAGAGAACACCCCAGATAGATTTACCTCAGGAATAGACAGCTGTGTGTTGATAGCCCATTGAGACCACTCATCCCACCCAGTAGGCTTTTCCTGTGGATGCCTCAGAAAGCCAGGAGTCACTGGCAACTCCTGTGATTCAGAAACATACTACTGTTGCTGCCATAGAAGGATTCAGAATGGGCTGCTACCATATGACATGTTGTACTTTGCCCAGCTGACTACTAAAGAGGGGGAAAACTGTTCCCCCATGGTTTTTGTCCTTGAGAACATACTGTACATCATTCAAAGATGATATATGCTACCATATACAATGGATCATTTAAAATCTCATTTCAATTTGGGTCAACGAAGTTAACAGTTATGCATGTTTAGTGTATCTGGTATCAGATACACATGTTAAAAATGTTGTGCACACTAATTCCATAACTTTAAACTAAAATTTCAAGGAAGACTTTCAGCAAGTATAGAAAATTCATCATTTTACATAGTGCAAGAGTTGTCTAGTAACAAGTTTCTGCTAGCACATGGTCAAATGCCACAATCTCTGCTCCTATTATGTAGTATGTTCATATTCTAGGTCATTTTGCACTTGCCAATTTAAAAAGATTACACTGTGATCTGATGCCCTCACCCAATCCCATGGCATTGCCTCAGTAGGATTCTCTTCCCTCCAATAAGCCATTAGTAGGGCTCTGTGTCTTTCACAGAGGTTTCAGAAGTCATGGATTCTGTGACTTTCTGTGACTTCTGCAGGGGCCAGTGTGGCTGATCCCAGGGCCAGCTGCTCAGGTAGCCCCTGAGACAGCCACACCAGCCGCTGCTCTGTCAGTCCCAGGACAGATGGAGCAGCTGCAGTCCATGGCCCCTGGCAGCTGGTGACACTGCCCCGCACCGACAGCAGAGCCAGTCCCCCTCCCCAAGATTTAATCGCAGATGTTTATAGTATAAGTTATGGACAGGTCACAGGCTGTGAATTTTTGTTTTTTGCCCATGACCTGTCCATGACTTCTACTAAAAATTCCCCATGACTAAATCGTAACCTTAGCTGTTAGCTACTAAAGATGAACCCATGCATTGAAATGATGCCTCATCTTAGAAATGATAAAAAACCACAAACTTTCCAAGTCAACTACTACATACCTCCACCAGTGTAGCATGATTTATTTGGTTCATCATGCTGTAGTCGTCAATTCTGCTCTTTTTGCTTCCCCCACAACAGAGCCCTCTGATGTAAAATTGCTGGAGTTGCTGCTTCCAGGGATGAAAAGAACTTTCCAGTCTTACATATGCTTATTTCTATTGCCAGCTATCTAGGTTGTTATACCACCATTGTGATGAGAGTATCTGAGGTCTTTATCATTTCCCTCCTCCCCCCATCCAAAACCTCTCACCCAGACCTCTCAATTGCTGGAATGAGATTGGATTTACTGAGCCAATTACAAACATACTTGTTTACTTTTCCCTCCATAGTAGTGTTAGCACTAGACTAAAATCCATTATTAAAGTCACTCCATTCCCCTCTCTGCTACAGACATTATGCTAGTTTGCCCATGCAAAGACCATCAGCCCATATTCCTAGATCAGCCGAGGTGGCATCTTACTGCTAGGGATATACTCTAAGGACTGACTGCACTGATTCCACAGTACATTCAGCTGTTCATCTGTGACAAAATACTTATTAGGCTGTTCACTGCCTTCTCCTGGGTTGCCTGTTGGATCAGTTCAAATGCGTGATGTCACCCTCTAGTAGATAAAGCCTCTAGAACATACCAAAACCAGATTTTGCCCTTTGAGGGAGTAATACGTTCCCTGGTTTCTATTAACTGTAGATGCACCCCCTGGCTACATATACATTTTTTGGCTTGGATACATAAATCTTTTTTAAAATTCATTTAACCCACTTCAATTTGTTATTCTTTGTTTTATAACTCTTATGTAGGCCGTTAGGACAGTAGAGTAGAGGGCATTACAGGATGCAAGCTTAAAGGAAAAGTCTAAATATACAGAAAAATATAAATGCCTTAGGACTAGATCTAGTCTGGAATTGTTCAACACAACATGGCTTTGATAAATCAGCATTTTCCAGAGAAACCAAGAGTTTCCACAGGAATGCATCAGTTTCAACAAAACCTTCTAAAGGGCAGGAAGGAGTTTGAGCAAAGCAGGGAGGGGAGCAGGGAGAGATGACATGGAAACATGTTTATTCACATAACATCCCATATAAAATAAAAAGAGTGTCAAATATTAAGATTACAGTACACACACAGAAGGTAAAGAGTCAGACCCTAAGCAACCCTTACACATGGATCACCAAGGCATCACCACCAAGTTAAATTTTGACACCTTTCAGTTTTAGGATAAGTCAGTTAATAAAAAGTATAGTCAATCTGCAGCACACAAAACAGACCCCGCCCATCACACCCCTCATCCCCTGCTACTCTGTCCTTGTCAGATTTCAAAACAAGGAGTTTGGCCTAACCCAGTAAGAGACGGGCCAAGCAGGAACCAGGCTGTATGTGGGCACTGTATCTCACACCCAAAACAAATTGGGGCTTGAAGAAAACTAGTCTCAAACAGCTGCTGCTTAAAAATAAAAAAAACAAAACAGGGGCAATGGAGGGGAAAAAATGAAACTTCTTATCTAAGGCCAAACAGAATGCCACACATACCACAGAGCTGCTTCTTTCTCATGGCTAGCAAAGGAACAGCTACCTGACCCTTCCAAGACAACCACCTCCCCAGCTGCACACAACTCCTGTCCACCGGAGGGGAGGTAACTAGTGAAAGGAGCACAGAATTCCCCAGGGAAGAAGAGTCTCTGCAGATCCTCAGCATGCTGCTGAGGGACCACTGCCTGAAAATCAGAAAGGACCATATTCTGCCCCCCGTCCTCCAACCATGAGCAATCCATCCAGCTTCCATCCCCACCAACCATGAGCAATGGGACTGCTTGATCAACCCAGCCTGGTTAAACAGCAGAAAACAAATTTATGAGAGCCTCAAAGTAGCTCTTCCAAGAGCCAGGGACTAGAAAACACTTGGTCAGACTAAATAATTTGCAGGAGTCCCCAGGCATTGAAAATGCCATTGTAGAACAGTGGTAGAATCTTTTATAGAAAACCCCATTGTAGAACTCTTCTGCCAGATGTAGTCAGCAACAATAAGGGCCAAGTTCAATATCTAGGAGTTCCTCCTAAAAGGACTGGCTTGAACCCCCAGTAATCTGGGAAAACTCATCACCCCCGGGGTGTCCCTAAGGATGTGTCTACACTGTAATTAGATACCCACAGCTGGCCTGTACCAGATGACTCGGGCTCACAGGGCTTGGGCTAAGGAGCTGTTTAATTGCAGTGTAGACATTAGGGCTTGGACTGAAGCTTGGGGTCTAGTACCCTGCAAGGTGGGAGGGTTCCAGAGCTCGGGCTGCAACCTGAGCCCACATGTCTACACTGCAGATAAATAGCCCCCTTAGCCCAAGTCAACTGGCACAGGCCAGCTGTGGGTGTCTAATTACAATGTAGACATACCCTGAGAGGCAATACCTCTCCACCCACAAGCACGGAGTCTGCATGTAATAAAAGAAAAAAAATCTTATTGGAAAGGGAACCCAGAATTAATTTGGGAAAACACCACTACATGTACCATATTCAAAAGCATGAAACCATAAGCCAAAAACCACCCCACAGTATTTTGGGCAACATCCTTTGCCCAAGTTTCCCCATTTTGGGGTGGGAAAGTCCAAACAGTGTCTCTCTAACACACCAATCCCATCTCCCTCCATTGCACCCACTCTCAATTGGTTGTCCTTAGTGAGCAAAGTCCCAGAGTTGCATTCACGTAAGTCCACCTCCAACCCTAAAAAGAAAGAAGATAAAAGGGGGGGGTTAAACAATGCTGCTTTCTCTGCCTCTGCTGTCCTCTTGCTGCCACTTCTGCAGTGCTGCATTCAGAGGTTCCCACACTTAGCCCAGCTCTTACTAATTCCACCTTTTAGTGATTTCACTGTGTAGTGGGGGGAAGCTCTGTGTTGCTGCCTCTTAGTTATCTTGCACTGCAATACTGCCCCATACAAGGTCCAAGCCTTAGCCCCTAGACCTCCTCATCAGTGATTTCAGCTCTAGTAATCACTGAACAAAAGCAAGGATGCTCAACTGAGTAAAAACAAAAATGATTGAAAGTACTGATGTGCAGAGGGTCAAATTGTGTCTAGTACTCTTCAGAGTCCACACCATCAGTTAGGCATATCTGGGCCCAGCCCCTCTCAGCTTCAATGGGATTTGGCATTCCTACTGCCTTCTTAACAAGGGAGAGTCAATTTAGGGTGACACTTTTAATCAGGCCAGCTAAGTATAGCTCTGCTTCCCTCAACTCATACAATAAAGATAACAGTTCATTACCTGTGTATTCAATATTAAAGTGAATTGTAACCCCAAAACCAGCAACAAAAAAAAAGTAGTGGTCGATGGGCCTCTCGTCCAGGAGCCCCCAGGGAGATCCAGACACACTAACTAGTGCAACAATATTGAGGCAAGGTTGTTTGCAATCCAAATCCAGCCCCAAAAAGTCAGTCAAGGAAGAAGCCAATGCCATTTCTGCAGCAGGCCCTGCACCCTCTCCTCATCCCACTCCCAGTTCTTTAACATCTATTGTTCAGATATTCCCCACCCCTCAAAAACCCAACATTAATCCCAGAGATTCCTGGGATGAGGCACACTCACCCTTGGAGCACCCTCTTCCATCTGTGTGTAACATTGCTGGTATCCTCTGCGCCAGCACCGCCTCACCAGGTCTTCCACAGCTCAGCCCTCTGCCCAAGACATATAAAATTCAAACCCCTTCCAGGGTAACTAAAAAGTCCAAATGAAAATCCAGGCAAATCCAAATAATTTTTCTGCTTCAGTCTCTGCAATCTCTTTAACAGTCTCTGCTTCCACTTAGAAACCCTATCTCAAGGATTCCTCCCACAGGAACCTATGCTACTGCCTGTAGGTTTCTCTCCATAGGAGAGTCCTGACTCCTCTGCAGAATCTCCCTGTATCTTGCCCCCTTTCCCCAGGGCTTGCCACAGGGTTCAATTCTGCCCATGTGATCTTCTTCCTCAGTCTGCCTACCCCCCAGATCCTTCCCAGAGAGGAAAAAATCTCTGCCCTCTCTCTCATGGATCTCCCTCAGCTGAGCTCAGCTCTGTTTGTGTAGTCTTCTGCAGCTGAGATCAGTCACTAACTCTACTTCATCCAGATGGGATTACTAATTGCCCCAGCCTGGCTAGATCAGGAGCTAGTCTGAGGGGTTACTGCTAGGTCATGGGCCAGACTGAGCCCAGTTTGCCTTAAAGGGCCAGCCAGCCTGTAACAGTGCCCCATTGCAATTGCTGGGGCAACAGTAGGGGACTACTGCACAAGAAGCCAATTGATTTGGGAAGAGAATGCCTGTTTGTATACTCACAAACAGAGGCAAAGTGCCCGCACATCACCCTCAGACGTGATAAAAGTGGAGATGTCATCTGCATAGGTCAACAGACTGGGAAAGCATCCAGCACCCGTGGCACAGAGAGGCTGGTCACTTGGCTCCAGGCTCAGGGCATAGAACACCCCAGGCAGAGGGCATTCCTGATAAATGCCTTTGCATACTGGGAAGTAGTGGCTAAGACCCCCATTAATCTTTAAAACACTAAAAATGGTCTGATACAATAAAAAAAATATGATGTAAACACTGGCCAAATCCCAAGTGCTTTTACATTTTTAAAAAGATAGCTTTTGACAGAGTTCACCATGGCTTTTGCCTGGTCCACTGAAATAAACTCCACATGCAGATTAAGAAGTTTGCTTATAGTAAAAATACCACAAATTAAAAACAAGTTATCAAAAATACAGCAGTTTAGGGATACAATATGTTTGATCAAGGCATGGAGCCATCACCCAGAGCCATGTTATCTTGTTCCACAAGGCTCCACCCGCAGCCAGAGCTGACAGCTCAGAGGCCTCCAGATGTTTGGCCTTTTTAATAACAGCCCCTGGCAGATCTGTTTCACTAGTCTGCTTCTCACCCCCATCTCCAGCAACTGTCTCCACTTGCTCTATGAGGAGGTGCTCCTCAGACTCTAGGACTCATTTCTGTTTGAGCACAGGTGATGGGGTCACAGTAGAGGGCTCCTCTATGGGGACTGTCCCCTGAACAGCAGCAGACCATCTAGGGAGAGGAGCGGGAGCAGATCCAAGTTGTGCAGACAGAAGCTTTGTCTTCTGCTGGCCCTATGATGTCCCTTCCCCCTTACTCCAGCCAGCGGTACATGGACATGATCCCCTCAGGTGACCAGGTTCACCACACAAGAAACATTTCATACTCTCAGTGGTGGCAAACACTGTATAATCTGTCCCATCTCCAGGGCTGCTTAGGGTCATTTAAAACCACATAAACCTGGTGTTGGGAATAACATGTCATACCTTATGTCTGGACTCTTACATGCTAGCAGGATCATCCAAACAGGAGAAACTACTTTCCCATAGCAGGAGAGATCAGACACAAGGGTCTCATTGCAAAGGAAAGGAGGGACTGGGAAAAACTGTTTTAATTACAGGGGTAAACAAAGGGAAAACGGGACAAAAGACTACTGACCCAGAGCCATGCCAGGACCAAACAATTCACAAACTGCTTCTGGGTCAAGAAGATCACTATAGATTTGCTTGAGAGGCAGATTTTATGTTGGCACAGCCAATAACCTCACCTAAACTCAGCAATAGGTCCTCCACAGAACAGGATATGCAGGCACACATCAAACCCCAGGGTAAGAGTGCTAAACCCATCTGAAAAGGACCTCTGAATGAGTCCCCTGTGTCCCGCATAGGTAAAAAGCAGGGGGAAGGGAAACACCACCACCCCCAAAAGAAACAAACCAGTAACAAAGGAAACCCAAACTAACAGAAAGACAGCTTATGCGCACAGCACATACCAAACACAGCCTCACTCTGAGAAACTGCCACAATCCCCAGAATAGCCAATAGCCCAGTGGTTAGGGCACTCACCTGGGATAAGAGAAACCAAGTTCAAGTCCTTGATCCAAAGCAGGTAGAACAGGGACTCAAACCTGGGTTTCCTACATCTGAGGTGACTATCCTGAGGTAATCACAGAGGCAGGAGTGCAACTTGACAGCTACAACTGTGACTGAGGAGCCCTTTTTAGGATCCATTTTGCTCACCCTGCACAGGGAGGGGGCTAGAAAAGGTACCCTAAATGTAGTCTGCTTTGCCTCCCCCGAACTGGATAACCACATCCACAACCACATGACTTACTGCAGTCAAAACTGAACAATGAAATTTGGAACCTGGATCATTCAAACCCTGATGGACCACCTGAAAAGCAACCAGCACATGAAGTCATGGGAAACCCAAGCCCTCGATGACCAAAATGGGAAAGGACCTTGTGGCTAGGATCCCAGTATTTCCAAATCCAATGTAGACAACAGGAAAAGGAGAAACAGAAAAGAAGGAAAGAACACACTGCAGCCCGACTCAACAATCCAGATCCTCCCTTTCCATTGAGAAATGACTATCTCAATTGTGACAAGAACTGTGGATCCTGGATCAGTCTCATTAGACACCTGCAGATCCACCAGTGATAACTGGCTATCATTTTATGGAAGACAATCATCCTCAAACTCCGAGGGATTGCCTACAACTTAGGAAATCAGGATAACTACCGTTGAATCACTTATTTTATATATGAAAAATACTTCCATTATTTTTCCACTGCTCATAAATCACATTCACAATATATTATGAGGGAAATGAAAATCTGTTTGAAGCCCCTAATTGAAAATAAAGAAGTATTTTGCACAAACAGCTTCTCCTTAACCAGATGGTTCCATTGGTATTCACTAATAAAAAGCCTGGTTAAGGAGCTTATGTTCAGTTACTTTGAAAGATGCCAGGAACAGTACAATTATGCCAGCAATTAATCTCATTCGGATGAGTCTCTCTGTCAATTTCCTCCTGGTATTCAACAGCTATTACAGCATATTTGGTTTCATGCTGATTTGATGTCCACCTCACAGAACAGAAGATCTTTCATCAGCAAAACTGTATTTTTTAGCTTGATGGGACAAGTTTTTAATGCAAATTTAGCAACATTTGGGGATATTATCATTATTTTAGCATAAAATCCTATAGTATTTGTGCTACAGTTTTACTTCAGTTCTTGATCGATAAATATCACAGCACTAGTAGAGTATATACTGTATTGTTCATCAGAATTTTTTTGGCCCTTAATTTCTTAAACTATAACTATGTTTGCTACTGAATTTTGTTGACATGTTAGTCTGTACAAAGGCACTTTTCCATTGGCATGTTATTGACCCATTTTATCAGCAAGGGATCATCATGTGAATTTCACCAGTACCTGCTGGACGCTGCTTGCTCTTTGGCATAATACAACCTTTCAGATATATCCACTCAACCAAATACATTTTATACAAAAATAATTTAAATTCAACTTGAACCCAAGTTGCCACATAATATCAAACTCATGTATTAGCCCCATAGATTTTCATGTTATATTTTTCATAGCATGGAAGAAATGTGTGTATGCGGGTTAGAGGTTTTTCAGATTTACAAACCCCCAACATTTTAATGCTGAAAAAACACCCAATCACCATCATGCATGAGTTAAAAGAAAACTGCTGCATAAGATTTTTTTTTTTAATTTGGGGGTACAAAATGTGGATACTCATCATATGAATGGCAGCCAGTTGTAAAAGCTTTCCTACTTCATAACAAAAGTGATATCCCTCATCCACAAAAGGATATTTCATTGCCAGGCCTCTGTTCACTACTCAGATCCAATAAGGAATCTGAAATCTTCCAGTTGCCTTCAAAACAGTGACAGTTTCTGGTTTGGTTGGAAGAACCAATCCTTAATATTTTGTTGTAGTTCTTGTTTTAACCTCACATAGTGGTAACTGGTGCCGGTGGTGGAGGACCTTATCACCTCCAGGGGAAGCTCTAGCCTGAGGTCATTAAGGGTGGTGGTAGCCTTGTTCTTTACCTAGACTTTTCACCACTTCAGAATACAGCTGCAATAATCTCCCTTTTCACCTATTGCAGGCCAGACAGCTACACAATGCTAGAATGCAGACTTGCGCATCATGACAATGCATTAGTGACCTCAAAGCTCAATTACCATAGCAGACAATTTTTAAAATGCTCCAGCTGATAAATCTCAGCAGCCCTCTAAGCCACCCAGGTCGCAGGGCACAGACCACCTCTGTATTATGCTGTCTTCACCGGCTTGCTGTTGAATTCCACATCAAATTCAAGGTTTTGGTGTTCGCCTTCAGGGCACAGACCCCAACTTACTTGAGAGATCAGGTCACTGATTCAGAGTGATCTGGATCACTTGGTAAACAAGATGCAAGCAAACAATTTGTGTTTTAATGTGGCTAATTGTAAATGTATACATCTAGGAACAAAGAATGTAGGTCATACGGACAGGACACGGGATGCTATCACATGATTGGGCGTTGGGGTGGATAATCACTACCCCTGAATGTGACCTCCCAATGTGACACAGTCACCAAAAGAGCTAATGTAATCCTTGGCTGCATAAGCAGGTGTAATCTAAGTAAACAGGTTATTTTGCCCCTACATTTGGCACTGGTGTGACCGCTGCTGAAATACTGTGTCCAGTTGTGGTGCCCACAGTTCAAGAAAAATGTTGACAAATTGAAGAGCCTTCAGAGAAGAGCCATAAGAATGATTAAAGAATTAGAAAACATGCCTTATAGTGATAAATAGATTGAGCTTCTTGAATTTATCTTAACAAAGAGAAGGTTAATGGATGACTTGATTACAGGCTATAGGTACCTACATGGGGAACAAATATTCAATAATAGGCTCTTCAGTCTAGTAGAGAAAGGTATAACATGGAAGTTAAACACAAGTTCAAACTGGAAATAAATGGTAAAATTTTAACAGTAACCACCGAAACAATTTATCAAGGGTCATGGCAACATTGACAATTTTTAAATCAAGATGGGGTGTTTTTCTAAAAGATACGCTGTAGGAATTATTTTGGGGAAGTTCTGTGGTCTGTGCTATACAAGAGGTCAGCCTAGATGATCACAATGGTCTTTTCTGGCCTTGGAATCTATAAATCTCATCCTATAAGAGCATAGTCTCCCATGGCTAGAGCAGTTGAATTGTCAGCCTCAAGAGTGAAGCTGGAGACAGAGCTTACTCAGCAACTAACCCACAGACCTGGAACTCTCTTCCAAAAGAGATTGGAATGACTACAAACCTCAGTGCCTTCAGAAAGAAAAGTTTGACCCATTTATCCTTCAATACCCCAGAAGTCACATTTTTCAAACAAAGGGTCTATAAAAATTAGTCCCTAACAAAGAAAGTCTTGTGGTTAAGTTACAGAACTGAGATTTGGCTTCTGTTCCTGCTTCTTTTGCAAACACAGTATAGCATTAGGCAGGACCCTTAAATCTCTCTGCATCTGTTGCAGAACTCAACTGCAAAGTGGGAATACTACTACCTTGCTACTTCACTGGGAGGGGGTTGTGAAGTCCATGTATGCCTGTACAGTGCTCAAGTGATAGCGACAGGAGTACTTGGAGACACAAAATGGTGGAGAGGAAGAAGAGACACCTTGTGTTCACTACAATAATTTAGTCGCATACTCTGTAGTCAGATACCAAAGTGGTGCTCATGTTACAAGACAGATACATTCTCTTCTTTCTCCTACAGGTGACATGCTTAGTGGTATTCCTTGATTCTGGAATTTCCTCTCTATTGTTCCAACAGAGCTGGCGTTTGCTAAGTTTAAGGACATGCTGCATGTCCTATTGCAGAGACCTTTGCCCAAGGACACAATAAAGGGGACTGTACGTTTTGTTTCTTTGGGGAGGGGAGGATTTCATTGAGCCTACTTGTCACTGAGTTCAAAATGCTATGTATGAATACTTGCACTTGCAGTGTGTGACAGGAGTGGCATTATGAAAAATAATCAGAACATTTTTAAAAATCAATGTTCCATATAGAGATTACATGTGAAAAGAAAGCTATAACAGGAAAGAAGAGTGCTTCCTAAAATAGTACAAGGGCAGAATAAGAGCTTTTTAAAAGAACTTTCATTACTTTACACTGAACATATTTGCAGTTTCCAAATTTATGGGTGTAGCTGTTAACATGTGTATTTGCTTTTATAATAGCATTCTGGCTTATTGAGGTCACCTGGAATTATTGTTCTTTTACATTAAATTACCTTTTGTACAAGTTCATGCTGATTAGGGTTCCACCTGCTCAGTTCCTTACACCATCTTGATAGGTGGCAGGTTCATCATCAGGAAGGGGCAGTTAACTTACCTTTACATTTTAAATATCTGATGAAACTTTGAAGAGTATGAGGACTTCATTCAAGAGGCCACAACTCTAGAACAACTGGCTTATTTATTAAAGTGTCTCTTCATAGAATGTAAAATATTAAAAATACCTGTTGGAACCATTAGTCTGGAAGGGCTGGAGAGCCACAAGTTCAGTGTAAAAAACTTGAGTTAGAGAAGGCCACAAAACAAATCAATCGCATTGCCATGCTGCCTCATTGCAACTAACTGTTATCACACATTGGTGCAACATCACAAAGCAATGTTAGAATGCTCCACTGATTAGTTTGTCTTTCTCATACTCCATTTTTCTCCCAAGCTTCTTGGCTACTGAATTGAAGGTGGCATTTCTTTCTCTCATTTCTTCATGACCTCTCTTTATTTGTTCTGCATTCCTCCACACAGTCTGAACAGGAGAGCGATCTTGTGAGGGCTGTTTCTTTCCAGCACTATTGTACCAGCCAGAGCATCAGAATCTCTGATCAGAGATTCCAAAATAAATCCTTGCAAGGACCCTTCCAGCAACATGAGGCTCTTGAGTTATAAGTTCAGGATTGCTGAAGAATAAGTCTGTCCAGTGTGCCACCAATTAGTGTACAATTGTTTCCTATACGACTTTCTTCACAACCTTGAATACCTCCATCACTTCCCTTGGAAATTTGTTCCCTAATTCATTTGACCTATTGCTCAGACTTCTTTTGGTTTCTTAATATTCTCAGTTATTCTTCCCCTTGTTAATGTTCATGCCTTTCCTCTATTTATTTGTCGACTTGTAATACCCACTCCCATAGTCTATGTTTGGCCAAGTTGCAGTAGTTTATTAACCTTTGCTTGAAGGTCAGGCCTTCCAAGTTCTTTATCATTTTTGTAGCTTTTCTTTGGATCAATTCCAATGTGTTGATTTCTTCCCTGAACTGGGGGCAAGCAAACTGTCTAGCATACTCCAAATGTAGGCAAACCACTTCTCTGTGAAGAGGTCAATTAGCCCCTGCTCCAAGATGCTATTTCTCTGCCTGAACAACGTAGTATTGCACTGGCTTTTTTGCCACCCACATCACATTGTAAGTTAATATGCAGTTTATCATTATACCAATTTTTTCACCATTACTGCTTTGAAAGCATCTCTTTCCCAACATCACAATAAGTACATGTGCTTTAACCCTTCATTGCCACATTTCCCCAGAAGCAGATTCGTCATATTAATGAAACATGTGGGTGTAGCACTCACATTACTTTCAGTTGCACTTTTATTGTTATAGAACGTTTATATCACTCTGCAAATTTACAGAAAATAGACAAGGCACATTCCCTGTCCCTGAAGAGCGTAAAATATATCCAGCAATCAAATGCTCCTCCATGATAGGTCATTCACCAGTAGTAGTAGTTCAAAGTAGTTCAAAGTTTAAAATGAAAGGTGAGATGAAATTGTGCAAAGAGAAAAGAATAAAGGAAAAGAAGTTGTGCAGGGAGAGAAAAGACTAAAAAACCCAGAAAGAATACCATCAGCTAGTTCTTTCTGATCTTTAGAACTAATACGATGGCAACAGTAGGTTCATTCTTCTGACTCTGAATTCACACAAGATGTTTAGCCTTAGTTCAAAATGAAAGAAGCAGTAGGAGTGGAACAGATGTTTCTGATGGCCAAATTAGTAATTTTATTCATTATATTATTTATTTAATAGAACTAACAATAACAATCAATAATCCTTTTGTAGTAAATGGCACTATCCTAAGCAAAGAGCAAGCTATTGGCTTATTACAAGTATTTTCTTCTACAGCTTTGCTTCTTTCTTTGAGTCATTTTGTGAGGAACCCCTTTTTAGCACCTCAGCACCACTGAATATGCTGTGAATTGGTGTGGCAATTTATTTATAGCTACCTATAGATTCATAGAATCATAGGACTGAAAGGGACCTCGAGAGGTCATCTAGTCCAGTCCCCTGCACTCGTGGCAGGACTAAGTATTATCTAGACCATCCCTGACTGGTGTTTGTCTAACCTGCTCTTAAAAATCTCCAATGATGGAGATTCCACAACCTCCCTGGGCAATTTATTCCAGTGTTTAACCACTCTGACAGTTAGAAAGTTTTTCCTAATGTCCAATCTAAACCACGCTTGCTTCAATTTAATCCCATTGCTTCTTGTCCTAGCCTCAGAGGTTAAGAAAAACAATTTTTCTCCCTCCTCCTTGAAACAACCTTTACATACTTGAAAACTGTTATCATGTCCCCTCAGTTTGCTCTTTTCCAAACTAAACAAACCCAATTTTTTCAATCTTTCCTCAGAAGTCATGTTTTTCAGACCTTTAATCATTTTTGTTGCTCTTCTCTGGACTCTCTCCAATTTGTCCACATCCTTCCTGAAATGTGGTGTCCACAAGGGGACACAATACTTCAGTTGAGGCCTAATCAGCATGGAGTAGAGCAGATGAATTACTTCTTGTGTCTTGCTTACAAGACTCCTGCTAACACATCCCAGAACGATGTTTGCTTTTTTTTGCAACAGCGGCTTTTTTTGCAACAGCGCTACACTATTGACTCATATTTAGCTTGTGGTCCACTATGACCCCCAGAGCCCTTTCCATAGTACTCCTTCCTAGGCAACCATTTCCCATTTTGTATGTGTGCAACTGATTGTTCCTTCCTAAATGGAGCACTTTGCATTTGTCCTTATTGAATTTCATCCCATTTACTTCAGATTATTTCTCCAGTTTGTCCAGATCATTTTGAATTTTAATCCTATCCTCCAAAGCAGTTGCAACCCCTCCTATCTTGATATCATCTGCAAACTTTATAAATGTACTCTCTATGCCATTATCTAAATCAGTGATGAAGATATAGAACAGAACCAGACCCAGAACTGATGCCTGTGGGACCCCACTCATTATGCCCTTCCAGCATGACTGTGAACCACTAATAACTACTCTCTGGGAATGGGTGAAACAACAGTTTATTCCTGTTGTGTTTGTTAGCTTCTAATATAGTTTTCATTGATGTGGATTCCTTATGTTTTTTTTATTTACTGACCACCAGCGGCATAAAAGGTCCTGTACAAAACAGAGAACAATATCATTTCAAGTGTAAGCATCCTATTACCAGCTGTTTATTGTAGGTAAGATCACTCCCATTTTTGCAACAAATAGCATTAACTGCCAATAGTGTTATCAATTTACAGAGCACAGAAAGAGGAAATAAGGCAATACATTATTTTTTAATTTCTCTTCATATGCTTCTCTTAATTTATCTCAAAGAAAAGACAGGCATGGGTCAGTTAGTGTAAACCTAGAACATTTTCATAGAGAGAGAGAGCGAGAGTATATGAGCTATTATTCCCATTGCAACTACAATGAAAGCATCATTTTATTTCACCAGTGGTTTTCAACCTGTCGTCTGCAAACCCCTGGGGGATCCACAGACTATGTTTAAGATTTCCAAAGAGGTCCATACCTCCATTCAAAATTTTGTAGGAGTCCACAAATGAAAAAAGTTTGAAAACCACTGGGTTACACCTTTGCTGATAATGCATTGAAGATTTCCAATTTTGAAGTCTTAGGTCTCAATCCAGCATAGATTTGCATATCTGCTTAATTTTATGTGCTGTGAGTAACACCAGTGAAGTCAATAAGCCTATTCAAGGTACATAAAGTTAAGCTCCTGCATAAGTCTTTGTAGGACTGGGGCCTTAGGTTTTCTTTCCTACTACAGAAGCATAAACTGGGCCTTTTTGGGTACATATGTGAAGGAGTACTGCACTGGGGTAATAATATCAACAGTGTGGAAAATGAGTCCAATGACACATCCTCAAAATTATTGCTCCAGGGGCCTTCTTCAGGTGTAACTAAAAGCAGAATCTGGCCCTGGCACATCACGTGAAAGACAAGAAGTGTTTGAGTATAAGGTGTTTAAATAAAATCATTTTAAGATGTTTTACTATAATATTCTAACAACTACTGTTTTCAAAAGTGGGGAAAGGGTCAGTAGTTTGAAATAAGTATTGGAAAACAAAATCACCTTAACCTATATCCATGATGAAAAAAGTACAATTTGTATGGAATTAAAACATTAAGCAAACATCCTATTTGCAATATTTAAAATGCTGCTAAGTTAGGATAAGGTAAACAGTAGGAAAAAATGAATATTTTAATTATCCTCAGATAGTCTACATGTTCTCAAATCACACCCTAAAAATCAAACTTCAGAAGAATATAGAAGCCAACACACATGTGAAAATGGATATTACAAGTGAAATGACCTCAAATATATTTATATATTGGAAAAACATGTTAAGTCAAAGGACATAAAAGCTGCAGCTTCAAACACTATTCACAAGTTAGGAGTGAGAAAAGTGAAAATAAAAATTAAGCTTTTACTTTGTGTAGCTCACTATTTATCCAAGGGCACCTTCAATGTGTAATTTACCCATCCTGACAGGTGAAGCCAGAATATCAACATTTAGGCTATGTCTACACTACAGCTTATGTCGGCATAACTTGTCACTCAAGGGTGTGAATAAGCACATATCTCTGAGCGACATAAATTACACCAACACAAGCACCAGTGTAGACAGCCCTATACCACCACTCATTGGTTTTATTATGCTGACAGGAGAGCGCTTCATCAGATGCAGCACAGTGCTGTGTGTGTAGACAAGCCCTTATTGTAGGGACAAGGTGGGTGAGACAATATTTTTCATTGGACCAACTTCTGTTGGTGAAACAAACAAGCTTTCGAGTTGCACAGAGCTCTTCAGGTCTGGGAAAGGTACTCAGGGTGGAACAGATTGTTTAGCATAAGAAATTAACACATTCCAAGGGATTATTTAAGGTGAAGTGGCTCATTAACACCTCAGCAGTCACAGGACAAAAGTGGGGGTTTAGTGGGTTACAGATTATTGTAATAAGCCATAAATCGTGTCTTTATTAAGACCATGATTTTTAGTGTCTAGCAAAATTATGAATTTAAACTCTATTGAAGATAAGAGCAGCAAAGAGTCTTGTGGCACCTTATAGACTAACAGACGTTTTGGAGCATGAGCTTTTGTGGATGCATCCAACGAAGTGGGTATTCACCCACGAAAGCTCATGCTCCAAAACGTCTGTTAGTCTATAAAGTGCCACAAGACTCTTTGCTGCTCTTACAGATCCAGACTAACATGGCTACCCCTCTGATCATTCTGTGAAAAGTGTTTGCCCAGGGGCGATATGGTGTTTGTGTCTTTTATCATTTTTCTGTGTGAGTTCATTCATGAGCATAGTGATGGTCTCATTTTACACACATAGTTGTTATTGGGGGCATTTAGTGCACTAGATAAGGTATACCATGTGTGATAGGCATGTGTTGGCCCCATAGATCTTGAAAGGTGTGCTATGGGAGGAATAGATCATTGTAGCAGTGGAGATATGGCTGCAGATTTTGCATCTGTTGTTATAGCAAGGTCTGGTGCAGCTTTGAGTTGATAGGCCCTAGTCTGTGGGGAGCTTGAAACCATTAATGACATAATTATTTTAAAGGGGAAAAAAAAGCAAAAATTTTCTGTCAGCAAATAACTTTACTACCATCTCATGTGATAGGTTCACTGCCGCCTCTGAATTTAATCCTCTCTCATGTCCTTCTCTGCTTTTAAAAAAAATCTTTCAGGCCTTTTTTTAATTAATTATACAAATCATTAGTATTAAAAAGGTAATGTAATGGTTTCAAGAACAAGCTTCACAGACTATCTGCATATTTAATCATCTCTACTAATAAATTTTTAATCATTCATTGAGTTCAGGTTCTTGTCTTGAAGCTTAACTTGATAACAAACCTAGCAACTGGTAGAACTAATTGGTACAGAACAAGTGAATAATTTATAAGAGGAAAAAGCACTGGGTGTTCTGAAGGTGCGCAGAGACCGCCAGTCACAGATATTTCCGGGAGGCAATAGGCAAACAGCAGCAGATGGGAGGAATTCCATGATACACTGCTGACATCCAGAGGCCAACTTTCAATATTGTTCACATTTCTTTCGGTTGGACTATAAAGCCAACTATAAAGTCAGATTCATTACATTTTAAATATTCATACATTTCATTAAAGTTAACATTAATTGGGCTACCATACACATTGATTATGCATAGACCATCAAGTGTTTAACCTCCGAAAGCTTGCAAGCTTCAAATAACACAGTGTGTCCCATCTAGGATGACTTCAGTGAAATCTTCAGCTATGGCCTGAATTAGGAAAAATTGCATTCCAATGCTAAAGGATAACAATTTAAAATATCAGAGAAATAATAAAAAAATTAATTGCGTTAACTGAATGGGAGAATTGGTGCAAGTTATGTCTTGCTACCATATGTTTGCAAAGAAAATAACTAATAAAAAGGTAGTAAAATCTCATTGACTGATAGACTATTTAAAGTATAGTGTGGAAGCTTCCAATTACATATTTATAAAAATGTTTAACATTCAAAATATAAATTAGAGTCAGCTGCTCTTCTTTTAGGGAAAATGATCATTTCAAATTGTACATTATATTAAAAACAAGATGATTGATCTCTTGAACCAGGAAAGGTAAAGTCAGTCATAATAAAAAAAAAGAAATCTACAAAATAGATTTTTCTTCCCTCAGAGAAAACAGAATACTACAAATCCCACAAATAGAATGCCTATGCCACTGGCAACTTTTGACAGAAGACTGAATTCTTCCCGAAAGAACCAAATTTTAGCCAGTGATATATCTAATGCTGTAGTATTTATTAGGTTAGCCATGACTCAAAGCACTTCAGATCATACTTAACTTTAAGCATGTGCTTTAAGTCAATTTGACTTGAGCACATAAAATGCTTTGTTGAATTGAAGACTTGCCTGTTACATACAAAAAATTTACAATCTTAATAAAACCTTGGAGTTTTTTACTTTACATTAAGAGAGTTAGGAAATGGCAGATATGTCACGTAAACTGAATTCTGCTCTTTGAACATATGTATTGGATAGTCTTTAATTATATAATCAATTTTCTTTCCCCACAGATCCCCCTCCCTCAGGGCACAGGATAAAATATGCTCAAAGAATGAGGTAGCTGTTTAATACTTCTTTTTATTCTCATAATTCAGTGTGTGTCACTATGCCTTATTTACTGTTCACCATCCAAATTCTGCACTGAATACTGAATTCTCTTTTCAGGAGGTTTTCTGTAACAGTCAATGCTGTAGTATCAAAGTGTCTCTCAAACTTTAATGAGTTCATTTACCTGTGAGATAGGAATGTTTATCATCCCCATTTTACAGAGTGCCAACTGAGGCACAGAGACTACAGCCAAAATTTGCAGTGTGCGCACTAATTATGGTTCCTCAACAATTGGGCACCCAACTTGAGACATCTTGGAACAATTTTTCAAAGTATTTAATATTTTTAATGTCCAGTAGTTTTGCCATTGACTTCAAAGTGTCCCAAATTTCACCCTTTATACATTCCATGCACTGTGCAGACACTAACTAATCCTTACAACATGAGGTAGGTGAGAAAGTATCACCCCTATTTTGCAGATGAGGAAGCTGATAGAGAGTCCCAAAGTCACATAGAAATTAGATGGTGGAGTCAGCATTGAAACTCATGGATTGCCTTCTCAACTTGGGCACCAAGAAAATGAGAAATATATAATTAGGGGCCACCTGGCAAATTTTTGGTTTAAGTGACAGCATCACATTGAAAGTTTTGGTAGAAGCAAGAATAGAAGTAAATTTATCCTAGGTGAGATTCATCTGTCTTATTCACTAGGTGGCTTCCAACTTTTACTGCAAATGAGGCACAGTCCACCTCATGTAACCTTAATGAGTGGCTAACAGAAAGCTTGATAAACAAGTCTGTACAATTTTGCCTGTTTAAAACTTTTTTTTAGAATGCCAATAGTTTTTACATATTAACCTCTCATTCAAGTTGCTTTTTCAGGTACTTCTACCACTATAATTTGATCAAAACCATTTTTTTAAAGTGTTGTCGTTTAAATACCAACTTCGATTTTTACGACTTATAATGTTTGGGTTTGATCAATGCTCTCAAAACACTACACAAATAAAAGAAAACGTGTATATTTGAAAATAAGATTTTATATTCTCAGACAAATTTCAGCATAATTTTCTGCTTTAGACTATTTTGTCACAAGGGTTGTTAAAGTAAAAAAAGACAACATTTTTGTCTTGAATACTTCCCAGGTGAAAAGCATCAAAAATGTTCAGACAGTATGCCAGCTGACTGTGCAATCTTTTTCCATTAATTTAGCATTTGTGAAAAGTTCTGGATTGGAGAGCCATGGAGTCCTCTGTCCATAAGACAAATAAAGCAAAGTTGGTAGTTCAAACTACTGAATTTACATTTCTCATCCCTGACCTAGAGCAACCCAAGGTGAAAGGATTCGGTCTCCACTTTCATTCAGTGGTTAACTTCTCCACGGAGAAAGCTGATGACTTGAGTGCCAAAATGGCAATTATGGTATTTTTTAAAATGACGCTTTCCTGCTATGAAATGAACCAAAGTAAACAACTTGTTTTAGGTGTCAGATGACAACCTGTGGTCATTTGCCTCAGACAGTGATGTGGAAGATGTTTCTCTCTTTCTCACATTTGCAATCCCTGGAGCTGTGCAATGCCCGCAAGTAAACCTATATACATGGTTAAATTGGGGTTCAACATATTTCATTAAATAATGCAATAGCAACTTGGGAGCATTTTTAATTAAAATTATTCTTAGAATATAATTTGAGTTTATTTTCAGGTTTAAAAGTTGAATGTATTTGGGATGCAAAAACCTTAAAATTCCGTATTAATTTGAATGAGCAACACAAGTTGCATCTTCAATGCACGTTCTGGAATGTTGCTCCTCTAAGGCCTGGTCTCTAGTAGAAAATTATGCCACCTTAACTACATGACTCAGGGATGTAAAAATCAATTCCCCTGAGCGCTGTAGTTAGCTGAACTAACCCCCACTGTAGACAACATTAGGTTGATGGAAGAGTTCTTCCTTTGATGGGACTACTTGCCTCAATGGGGAACCTCTCCTGTTGGTGTTATGTCTGGTAGTGTCTACACTGAAGTGCTACAGTGGTGCAGCTGTGGTACTATACTGTTGTATTTCAAGTGTAGACAAGCCCTCGGGCTCTACTGTCATTTTGAAAAACATTTTTACATTCAAGAGGGAAGGGGCTCTGGTGTGTGGCACACATTGGGTAGGGTTTTTTTTTTTTTGTTTTTTTTAGTTTTTATGGAAGTACTAGAAGCCATGTAGCTATTTAAAGCACTTTTGGAAATGGGCTGGTAGCTAATATTGCAAATTTGAACTAGTTGCTTTCCAATTGGTCAATAGTGCAATCTTATCAGCAGACTGTTAATATTGTAGGCAATCGTTTGGAGGAGGGTTTTGGGGTTTTTTTTGAACCACACACACAGACAACCATAATCCAGTTTAACTCTTATCTTAGGAGGAGATAGCATTCCACATACCCTTACTTCAAAAATATAACACTAAAATCAGGGCCCTCTTACATGCCTATGGATAAATAAAAG
This sequence comes from Mauremys mutica, assembly GCF_020497125.1. NCBI lineage: Eukaryota > Metazoa > Chordata > Testudines > Geoemydidae > Mauremys > Mauremys mutica. Next base: position 34,406,948 of record NC_059081.1, read on the forward strand.
ATTGTGCATGTACACATGCACATTATGTGCACTGCAAAATACATATATGCATGCTCATATGCACAACAGCTCCAAATCTGTACAATAAAATGTGGCTCAAGTCACTACTTAAAAGAGAAAACCTATAAAGGATACTATCACAGCAGCAATAGTACAATTCATAACACAACTGATCCAGAATTAGTCAAGATATTAGAAGTAATTTTAATGGGTTAATTCAGAATATTTTCACTTTTGAATGCAATAAGCCACAAAATAGCATTTAAAAATATAGTGCAAAATAATTTTGATTTACAAATTAAGTACGATCCAGCTTCTAGAGTTTTTCCACCCAAAGTTGATGTTATACTCCACACACACAATTTCTATTCAACAGTGTAGAGTACTTCTGAATACAATTAACTCATTTATTAGTCATCTATTACTAACAAGGAGGCACCCTCCAATTTTATTTTGGTAAATAAAGTTGCATAATATTAAAAATATCTGTTTGCATTTGAAAAAGATTCCAGTGCTGCAACATTACATAATTTCACATGAAATATTTTTTTCTGAAGTTCATTTGACTGTAAAGTTATTTTGCAGTGACAATTACAATGCAAAGTACTTTCTGTACAGAGCATATAAACTTTTCTTTGCATCTGAAAATCACAACCATTTCAAAATATTGACTTTTCCCCCTAGGAAATTGCCTTGGAAAAGTGTTCTAGGATCTCCTTTTTTCTATTTGGTGAACCAACTTGGTTTTGGTTAAAGAGCAATTCGGGCACAATAGTGTTTTAACTTGCAAGGTAATACTCCTTTATTGAGCTGGTAGAACTCCACAAGCTGGATGAGATCAGTAAATCTGGTGTGACCATCATCCAGTGTACAGAATAGCTTTCCATCATCTTCCAGCTGTAAAAGGGAAAAAACACAAAAAATAACAAAACACTATTGAGCTACAGTGTTTGTCAGACATTCAAAATATGTACATTGTTGATCTTTAATGAAATCAGGCCTTGTGACATCTTTGTGTAGATTCATTGTCCTGAGTTATTTATAGTCTGTGGGGAAGGGGAGAAGCTTAGTGTTCATTCATAGCAAATTCAGAAGTGACCAGTAGAAAAGTAGTACATTCTCTAACTTCTTGTCAATTTTAGGCAAATGCATAAGGTAAAAGGAAGCAAGACTGAATATGTATTAGAACATTAGGCCATGAAAATTGCTAACATCAGCCTATTATGCCTTTGCTTTTATTCAGAAAGAACATCTGATGATATCACATGCAAAGATTTAATTGGAACCATAAAAACCTTGAACCTTCATAAAACAAGAAATCTGAATTTAGGCATTCTCTCTCTCCAAACAAAGAGGTGTCATATTAGAACTACTTTTTATCCTATGCTCGTTATACTAGGTACACAGAAAATTGAGTATATTTTGTGTAGCAGTAGGTGGCTGTATATTCATAGTTACTTTCGTGCATTGACATAGCCTTTTGCTGCAGAAGGTGCTTCCAAGCAGCAGCCTTCTACTGTTGATTACCATGATGGTGGCAGTACAGTAATATGTTCATTGCTACCGGAGGGAGCAACAGGGGAGCAGGAGGAGAGGAAAAAGAGAGAAAGACTCCTGCTGCTCCAGACAGCCATGTTTATACTAGCATGCTAACCACAGGAAAAGAGGAGGAGGAGGAGGAGGAGAATACCCACTGTAAGGTTATCTTGGCTAACTTTAAAATACACACACACACACACACAAAGATTTACAGGGAATATTTCCAATTTTAAACTATTACAAATGAATAGCCCCATAATTTGCATCACCTAATTAATTCTTAAACTAATTCTTTGGCTAACAGAATATCCTCAATCAGCAGAAAAGGGAATCTGAAGCCCTGGTACTAAAACATTTGATACTTAACAGTAATATTGATCAATTAATGAAAGATGGCAATTTTTCAACAGTGGATAGTAGTGTACAAAAGAAGACCCTAAAATGGTGATCACATTGCAGCATCAGTTACTGCAGCATAGAGGAAAGATGGATAAAATTAGTTCTCTTACCTGTAATTAAGGTTTCTCAGTGTAAGCAGCAGTTGCACTGGCCACAACTACTGGGTTATCCTACCCATTCTAAGTCTGGAGGCAGCTTCTAAGTTCCTTTTTTTCAGATTTCACCAGTCCAGGACAAACACTACTAGGTAAGGAAGTGTTAACATATGTCACACTATGGGTCTGATAATGCCTATTTTCCAGCAAGAAATATGAAGATACACTGTCATCCATGGGACTGCATGCATACAACTATCATGCCAACATGATAGACATTGCAGAGCTGAGGCATTTGTTAATCAGGAATTAAAATTTAACAGTATTTTTTGTTATTCCCAAACTGATGTTTGCCTTGAACTGAATTGCATGAATATTTCCTCAAGGGAAACACAGCTTTTCAGCAGATTAATGAAGAAAACAGTGTCCAAGAATCTGACATGTTCAGCATGTTTGCAAGGTTGTTATTCCGAATGATCAAGTTTTTATTAGAAGATGATTGTCCAAGAACTAGTGTAATTGTATCCCTTTCCTCTCTCAACTTGAACAGCTGAATAGCCATTAGCTTTCTAGACATTAGAAGAGCAGAATATATGGAGATTAATTGATAGTGGCGGCCCAGAGTCATAAAGCATAAATTGGGAATGGAACATACAGCAGTGAAGGATTTAGTTTTTTTTAAAGGAACATTCAAACATTTTCATAGATGGTGCATCTCAAAGAGAAACTGTCTCCTACCATTTCCCCTTTCAGCTTTCCAATCACACATCCATTTGTGATCGTGCAACATTCCTGCATGAATTGCTAAATAAATTGCTAATATTGGAGAAGCTGGAGAAATGCTGCTCTAAATACAGGAACTCGTTTGATGTGTTCTCTCAGATCTGGCAGGCTGGAGGCTTTGTGCAAAAGCAGACATTATTAACAGATCAGTTTAAGTTTCACTCATCTAAAACTTGGCAAAAGCCTCCAATCCTTTGGGGATCTGAAGAACCTGAAGCAGAATTCCTGACTTTAGTGATCTGTGGGAACTGGGCTGATTGTTTCATTTGTGTAAAAAATGACCGTGTTGTTTTTTTCCCTGATCCCTGGAAAAAGCTGAGGTGAGGAATTAGACAAGGGCAATTTGTCCCTCCAAACCAGGATTACTAGGCCATACATTTGCCCATGCATGTCATCCTTCTTTCTAAGCAATTAATTAATGGAGATGCTGGAGCCATCAGAATTTGATGAGGAAAATAATTGTTTAAAAAAAAATAGATGACAACTTCTTTCCAAATCTGTTTTACAAAAGTGAAGCATGCCATCCTTGAGACAGGTGTAGGATTAAAATAATCATGTTTTAGGGAAATGTCTTTAAAAAAATCAAAGTCTCAGGCCCCTGCTCCATCCACTGAGATGAATATCTTCCTACACAGAGAGCACTCTTGGTGCAGGTATAAGAAGGAGGAATCAATATTTGGAATGGATGAGAATTTTAGAACATTGCCCTTTTGGACCTATTATTTTCATGAGGCTCGGTTTCTTGTGCGCTCTCTTTCTGGCTTGAATTGTTCTGATTTACACTATTTTTTCTAGTGACTGTGGAATAGGATAAACGGCTTTGCCTTTTTAACTTTTCGTTTTGAGAGAATCTTGTTTGGATTGAAGAGATGTAGACAAAGGTTCCTCGGTTTCCAAAATGGTATGAATAAATGTGGAGAGATCTTCCAGATCATCCCATGGAAAAGTTGGCCTGACTCTTGACTGTGAGTGCTACCAAGCAGATATTTCCTCTTCCTCCACCAGGGATCCTATTGCAGAGCAACCTGAAGGGGTGTATGAGAACTGACTGGTTTTTGAGAAGGGAAGAGGAGGCATGTCTGGGTCAGAGGGAAGGGGAACTTTCTAAAGAGGAACTGAAGTTTCCTGCACAGGAGAAGTTAAAGAACTAGGGGCCTATTTCCTGGTAGGGGAAAGAGAAGGTGGTCTCTGAAGTTGGTAAGTCAAAGGGGTGCCATCCTGATGGGACTGAATCATTCAGTTTTTGCATGGAATCTAAGAAGCTGTTTCAACTATAGTCCATCTGATCTAAGGACAGATAGAAACAACTAGATAACGGAGGTACATCATTGGTGGCCCTGACTATAGGGAACACAAGGTGGGTCCAAAGAGGAAAGACACTGGTGCCAAGAGTCATCTCCTTAAACTATTTAGGCGAGAGATACCACCACCCCAGCTGTCTAGGCAGTGCAAAACTGTGGACGTTTTTCTCCTGGCACTGACTTTGCTTAATGGTTCACAATGCTTAAGGGGTTACAGGCTGGTTTTCAAGTACTAGATCAGATTTACTGAATCCCCTGAAGTGTTTCAGCTCCATTGTGCAGCAAAGAGGGGGGTTTCTAGGATGCTGGCTACAGAAGCAGGTGGTGAAGCACTGGAATGGGTTACCTAGGGAGGTGGTGGAATCTCCTTCTTTAGAGGTTTTTAAGGTCAGGCTTGACAAAGCCCTGGCTTGGATGATTTAGTTGGGTTTGGTCCTGCTTTGAGCAGGGGGTTGGACTAGATGACCTCCTGAGGTCCCCTTCCAACCCTGAGATTCTATGATTCTAAGCACGGAAATACCAAATGATGGCCCTCTGATATCTCTCACTGGAGCCACTGAGCTCCAGTGAGTCAAGGGAAAGAGCATTTGGGGAAGTGCCCAGTCCTGCAGAATAGAAGAATCCCCTGAAAAAACCAACAGGGGAAGCTAATTATCAAGAGGCCTGGAGATTGTGGATAGAAGACAGTCTGGGAGGGACGTTCTTGTGGAAAGAGAAATAGTAGCTGTGGCTCCTAGGTAAAGGCAAAGCACTGGGGCTAAAGCAGGCAGTGAAAATATATTTCAACAAAGCAGGATGGAAAGAAAGTGGAAGAACTTTAATACTGCCTCCAGAGTCAGTGCAATGGATGGGATTACCCCACTGTCATGTTAAGAGCATCACATGCTATGTAATTGCTTTCACTGAGAAAGTAATGGAAATATGGCTGTACTTCAGTAAACCCACAAGGGATTTCAAGATTAACCCCAGGTAATTGATCTGTAAAAACGTTATATAAATTTTAACCAAAAACTGAATGTACTCTGAGGAAGAGTGAGAATACCTATCCACCCTACTGGCCCTTGTACATAGATACACCAAGGCAACATGAGACAGGAAATGGAGCCTGTGAGGCTGTATGGAATCTGGGGAACACTTTAGGATATTAAAAATACCAATATTGTAAAATTGCAATGGGTTATGCCAGATGTGCCATGTAAGGAATCTGCAAAAATGTTATAATTTGCCACATATGATAATCTCTTTAATGTATTTGTACCACCTTTGTATTGTAACTTATATCTATGGTATGTCTGTAGTTCCAAACTTGTGCTGTGCATCTGGGTGACATCCCCAGACAAGTTGGCATTAGCACTGCCTACCCTGCTTGACAATCCATTCAGGGACATCAGCTGTACAACTGACCCATTGAGAGAAGGCAAGAGATACACCTTATGACTCAGCAAGGCAGGCAGGGGCCTGGTTATGGACAGAACTCTAAGGCTTCCAGGCCACATGGTAGGCAGCTTGTGTGTGAAACAAAGGAGATCAAGCTGCATGGCAAAAGATAAAAGGAAACAGCACCTTCTGCTTTTTGTCTTCATTCCTGCTTCTTACGTCTGGAAGAATTATGCAACAAACAAAGCTCTGAACAAAGGACTCAATAACCCATCATTTCATGTGTTACAGAGGGACTTTCAAGCCAGCAAACTCACCAATACTGCTAGGAACCTGATGGACTGAAGTCTTTGTATGTATGTGACTGCTTTACCATCTCTCTTTTTGTTCTCTTTTTTTTTCTTTATAATAGACCTTTAGTTTTAGACACTAAAAGATTGGCTGGCAGCATGGTATTTTGGGTAAGATCCAAACCTATACTGACCTGGTACCATGGCTGACCCTTTGGGATCAGGAGAACATTTTATATATTTGGGTAGAGTTTTTTAAATAACTACTCATTGTACTGGACCTAGGTGCTGACTGGGAGCTTCTTGATAACCAGTGTGGGGGATCAGAAGGGTCACAGGGCATTGAATCAAAAAGACTGGGCCTGAGACATGAAAGAAGCTGCTCTGAACAGAGGGAGTGCCTGTGCATGTGGCTAAGATTTCTAACCTAGGCGGGTCCATCTAACCGAAATTTAAGAAAAAAAGGTGTGGGGTCAGGAAGCTGAGAGACATTCGAAAATAAAACATTTTCATCTCATAAGAGGTGTTGTCTATTTAGTTTGAAAAATAGACTTGCCCTCATCATAGGACAGCTCACACAAAACCCAAACAATATTGCCAAATCTTATAACAAATCAAACAGCAAGATCCATAAAATCTTTAATTCTATCTCTGCAGGGTTGTTGTAACTGTGTTGGTCTCAGGATATTAGAGACACAAGGTGGGTGAGATAGTAGCTTTTGTTGGACCAAACTTCTGCTGGTGAGAGAGACAAGCTTTTCTAGTGTCTAATACTGTAGTATCAATATCTACCATCTTCCATATACCAGAAAAAATATCTTCAAAAGTATGGCACACTATTACGCCTTTTCAATTATATACAAATTAAGGAGTGTTACTTACTGGTACAATTTGAAAGTGCTTTATTTTTAGTCCATGGCTCATTGACAATACAAACATTTTGGGATTACTTTGGCTATCCCGTACCAAGAAAACCCTAGGGAGAGAGATTAGAAATTTTCAAAGTAAGCTCATGTTGAATTGTCAGAAATTTTTTGTAGCTTTCCAATGAACATTGTAATGAATTGCAAACACAGTATTAATGAACATCAAAAATAATTCAACCAATGTTGTACCCAAGTTTAATTTCAAGAGTTCTGCTTTAAATTTTTATATATGTTTTGAGAAAGTACCAGAATTGGAAATACAAGCTTTAAAATAGTCTATTTCATCAAACACTGTGTCTCATGTGAAAAAAAATATACATCTACACAATGATAGATACAAAGTATTTAAAGTTAACAGCTGCTGTATGTCAATGTCAAGGTGTAGCTCTTTATCCCAGACATAAAAACCATGTTTAAGAGTTTGCACTTTTAGCAAAGTTTTGACCAAGATCTTGACAGCTACCAAAACCACAAATTATACAGGGATAGAATGCTAAGAATTGGCAGCCTGTGGTTTTTCACATTGGAATTGTAAAAACTTATTTATTTTCATCAGAAGAAGCCACAGGCACCAATCACCAGTAGATTGACATATGGAATTTTTACCTTAGAAAATACTTCAGAGTGAAGGAGAACATTTCGGTCTCCATATTCAATAGTCCACTTGGTACATTGCTACTTGTTTCTTTAAATCTTCAAATAGTATCTTCAAAGGAGGCTAAGGGAATTAAGCACCTTACTCCCATTAAAATCAATGGAATTTGGGCATCTAATTCCCTTAAGGGCTTTTGAAAAATCCTTTTGAAAGTGTATGTGAGCCTTTTTGAAAGTCTATGTGAGTGTTGCTCATATGGCATAAGAGCAAATGCTAACTTTGCAAGCTGTTGGTTCAATGGAAAGTTTATAGGAGATACAGTACAAGACTTTATGCTGGACAGATTGTTACAACTGGCAAATATATGCATACAACAAACATTAACATCTGTAGAGCAGGAAAATTCCCCATTCAGGATCAAACTCTGAAGCTTACAAGTTACTGGTTGTTTTATTGCAGAGCTCAAGTAAAATATTATTCTTAACTATCAACAGACCTAGTCTTAGCTGAGCTGTTCTAAGACTTGAAAAGCTATTCCAGACCAGTTTTTCTGACAGCCATTGTCCTGGGCAACATTGCAGCTGGAGGGATTTTGGAGCAGTACTGGCACTAGGAACTGCTATGCAGAAAGGATGGAATAGCACCTGGCATAGCCGTGTCCTCTGCTGCTTCAATTAATCTTTAGGTTCGGGGCTGGAATACGTGCAGAGGAGAATAGCTTAAAGATATAGAATAAAGCAGCTGCTACAGTTAGAGTGGAGACAATCTGGACTGGATGAATAATACAGAACTGAGAGAGGCGTAACCACTCCAAAATAAAAATAAAAATAAAAAAAGGAGGGAAATGAAGAAAGAATCCATTGAAGGAGAAATCCACATGGGCAGAGAAAATGAGTGGCTGCCTCTTATAGTCACCAATAGAATGAGAACTAGTCTTCTATCCTCCGCATGCACATGCTGGTGGGGTGTAAGGGTAGTGAGCAACTCCCCTCCCCGCCCCCCCCACACTTCTCTATCAGACAATTACATGCAAAGGACAGGGTGTTAGGGGAAGGAAAGTTGTGTGGGAAAAAGAGGATAAGAATCTTATAGGGTCCTCCATTGCCTCATATAGGCCCCCAAACTGCTAGACGTTAATGTAAATCCCCAAAGTTTTGAGGTTCTCCCATCACCAATGTATAGGTATTGTTATAATAACCATTAAGGAGGATTTATCTAGGGTTAGCAATTCTGAAGTCCCTGATCATTTTATATTAAAATAAACTAAAATTCACCAGGATGACCTCAGAACCCTGATGCTCAGCTCATTTGAAGACATGTCCGGGGGAGAAAAAATACATATATTGGCAACTATGCATACCGTATATTATACCAGTAAAAGTAGCTAATTGGATTTAAGTGAGTTATAGAGTGATGAATATACTTAGACTTTTCTAAAAAGCTCTGGCACACCATCTAGTGGCCTAAAAATCATCTCTTTGCCCTTTCCAGGTCTGTGCAAAAAAGTTTTCAGGCTACGGTTAGATCCTATGAATAAATCATATGGTATTTTATAATTCAAACATTAAGGACGGGCAAACTGGTCTGGAAAACATACAAACAATTTCATTATTTGAGCATGGCACTTTACAGACATTCAAAATAAGGCCCCCATCCTAAGCAGCTTACTGTCCAAATTAAACATTATGGGTAATTACATCAGACCACAAGAGAAGAGGCTGGAAAGGAGGATCAGGACTCAGCCAACACATTCATATTCATAATTTCATTTTAGGGCACATCATAAGGCCCACTCATTTCAGCAGCCTTGTCTCTGTTATTGGGCCTCATCCTTTGTTTTGTTAGTTATTGGGTTATTTCCTTTTAGATGATGAAGTCCCTCAACCCTAAGCTATCCTTGTGCCTATTTTAGGAGCTTTTAAAGCTCACATAATGAACGAACAAACAAAAGTATCCAGGGATATAGTTTTTGACACACATCTAAAACCCATCATCCTCCCCCATTAAGACCACCCTATATCTAAAATCATCAACCCCCCACCCCGACCTACACACACAAACATGTACCTTGGGTGCCAAAGTCCAAATAACCCTAATTTGTAAGAAGTTCCCCGCTTGACCAGATGCATACTGAACTGGGCTCTTTGATGATGATGATGACGATGACATTATCCTTTCCATGCATCAGAAGCCTAGTAGTTTTAAATCCTGGCTGTCAACAATTTATTGACTAAAAAGCCTTCAAATAGCCACTAAGAATCAAATATAACCATAATCCCGCTGCAGCTTCTGCCATGCTTTAAAGCAAATATCAATGCTTAAAATTTAGTAGATCCAAAATGAAAACATCCCAGAGTATTTTCTCTCTCTCTCTCTCTCTCTATATATATATATATACACACACACACACACACACACACACACACAGAGTTGTGTATCAGTCATAAATGTATTTTATTTATTTGTTGCATTTCCTAAGCTCCACAGAGAAACTAACAAACATGTAAACTTGGATTAAAAGTAAAATAGCCCCAAATGCTTTCAAAATTATTATTGTACTACTTCACCTAAATTTGGCATGTAGTAAAACTTGGGAAGAAAAACGGCCTAGACACATGCAATGTGCACAGACAAACTTTCCAGAAAATAGACAAGTTTGTAAAATTACTGGAGATTAGATCTGTGACTCATTAGTATTCCCTTCATCCCCTGAGAAAGCAGTTGTACCATGATGAGTCTCAAAAAAATGCTTTAAAATTGTTGCTATCTGTAATTAGGTTCAGCACTCTCTTCACGTGATGGCACCATTATCAGCTTGCTGCAGTTCCTTTACATAATAGCCCTTGTTAAACTATTAAATTTCCTCTTTTATAAGCCAGTATGAACACTATTTATCAGGACACACATTAGAACAGCAGCCTATAATCTGTTTGCATCTACATAGTGGGTTTCATTGCCTGGAACACTTATCTTTGTGACACCCACCAAGGCTCTGCGCAAGGAATGCAGAATTTTGCCTGATACATGCCTATACAGAAAGAACATCTTATTACTCTCATGCAAAGCCTCTACATTAAAGGTGGTAGTTCATTTTTTCAGACAACTAAGCAAGTGAAACATTTGTCACATACTGTATTATCGGTTACCACTAATGTCTAGTCTACAGTTTGGGCAGATATATCTGTGTTCAATACAAGCTGCCAGTCCATGATTACAGGCACTACCAGTTTCAAATAATTCTAGACAGTCTATTCAACAAGATCCCTCCCACCAAACTGCAATGCACATCTCTCTATAGACACCAGGGTATTATCACACACTAACATTGTATGGAGGTAACTTTGGGTCACTTTCTAGGCTCAAATGCTCTTTGCTTCCCAATTCAGTTTCTTTTATTTTTTTCATTTAAAAAGCAGGTTTTGCAGCTTTAAACCTGCATACCTCAGAAACATTACTTGCTGGGTACATTACTAGAAATCTTACTTCCCTTTATTAGGCCAGTTGCTAATATAATTGCAGTGAACAGAATTCAAGGAGGATGGAGCTCTTGGTTTTGCAGTGGAGATTCAGAGCTCCGCAATGGAAAATGTTTTCAGCACTGTGAGCCACTTTTTGTGCAGCCCTTTCTGACAGATATAGGAAACTCTTAAATCAGTGATCTAAAGGGGTTCCCAACAGCATTGCTATGAGCTCCAGAAAGATTTGAAGTGGTGGCCCAATCTAATAGGTTAGATGGATGATAAGAGTTCATATCTGGAAGGCCAGCAGGGAGGCCAAAATAAGAGGGGAACTTATACAGATGAGTTATAGGGCTATATTACAGCAAGGCAGGAGAAGAGATTTGGAAGCAATCAAATAAATATGAAATATACATTATCTTTGTACTTTTTTTCAGAGAAAGAATATTTAAAGTATATCATTAGAAGACTAAATGACTCATCCTGAAGTTCAACATTTACTCTCTCTCAATTACTTTCAAATCCGAGGTTGAGTTTCTAGCGCTGGCAGTTGGAAGAATCCATTTAATTTGTAAACTGAGCAGAGATGGTATGAAAGCCAAGCAATGTTTCTGAGTCATCACTAGTAAGAGATGCTGGAATCCAATTTTAGACCCTGATCTTACAGTTGACAGTGTAGATGACAGATTGTTGTGCCAATCCAGAGCCCATTGCTTTCAACATGGCTCTGTGCAAATGCAGCAGTCCATCCACTCAACTGCAGGATCAGAGCTTCAGAGCACTATTTTATTGTTCAAGAAAGATCCCTAATACAATCCAACTCATTCTCCCATAGCTCTAATAATATGAATGTTTTTATTTTATTTCCATTAAGAAGATATCACAACACAAACCCTTCACTAAGCAAATAATGTTTCTATGTAGTTATTTTTCTGACCATAACTACAACCTAAAAAAGTTAAGAAAAGAAATCAGCTTACCCATCTACAAGTCCTTGCTGTAAAATAAGTCGTTGAGCTTCATCCCTAGAGATTTTATGGTGAAACCACAGTTGTGTTCTATGTATAGCTGGAAAAATTATAAAGATCGTTATAAACATTATTGCATCTCTTCTGGGGGCTGTAAATTAATTCACACATACCTACACTGGATGTGGCACTTTGAGAAGTGGTAGGACTTCCATGTGTGTTGAGTCGTAAACACCCTTTTCTCTGAGTGGGAGAGAAAAAAAATTCATGTGTCGAAGCTTTTTGTGTGAAAATAAAATTAGAAAAAATATTTTGAAAAAGTAAAGGTGTTTATACCCGCCATGCTAACCCTTCTTCAACTGCAACTGAAAGGGCTTCTGTTGGATTTTCAATAACTCTGCTTCTATGTCCTGAGAAGTCCATTGCTACCAAGGAATTTTCTGAAATGCTTCTCTGGGGGTGGGGGAAAAAAAAGAGGGGAATTCAGATTTGGAAAAAAAAACCACCTTATTTTGAAAGAACATTACATTTTGCCAGTTGTGTTTCAAATTTTTGCAAGGTTTTCTCCTCTCAACCAAGATTTGTTTCACTTTGGACAACATTTGTAGTTCTAATTCTCTTCAAGGGAGACTATCCAGCTGAACTTTAAGGTTTGGCCAGTTGGCAAGATAAATGTGGGAGGAAGGAGAAGGTAATGGCTACTTAGTATCGTAAGACTTATAATGTGTCTTGTTTTTGCATCACTGCAGCCAATAGTACCTGGTCTGAAGATGCTTAAGCTACTGAAGACTGGTTCTCACCAGCTGTAGCTAAGGTTGTGGATTTAAACTCTCTCAGCTTACTATTTATGGTTAGTTAAGATAGTTGTCATGATACTGGACACAAAAAACGTTTGCTCTGCTTACATCAAATGATAGCCTCCATCTACCAAAAAAGCCACAGGTATGAACTGGAGTATGTGGTCTCACCAATGCTATAAAACTAGATCTTTACAAAATAACTGTACTCACACATGCTGAGAAGTAATTTCAACTTCCCTGAAACTCAAATACTGTTACCCAAAAAACCACACCCATTGAACCATTTCCAAAGGACTAAAGATTTCCAAGACGATTCTGTAATATTCCATCACTGATCTGTGACTCTGATACATTAAGAGAGAGGGGAAGGCCATCAAGCATGCAATTTCCTTTTCAATGGCCACACTGAATAGAGTTATTAAAGAAAACTGCAAATCATGAAAAAACAACGCAACCTTTTTGATAGCTAAATCATACATTGATGTGACTACTACAGTATAGTTGTGAAAATACAGCTTTTCCAAGGTCCCATCTAAATTTAAGAGTGGGTATATGATGGGCGTACCTACTATTACAGCTTTTGAAAACTGCTAAACATGCACTGCTTGATATAATTTGGTATTCACAATGCAGACCTCTTTCAAACATAACAGTGCTCCTCAACTCAATGAGCTCAGTTCCATGTGAATGGGCAGGCTGAGATGGGGTGGGGGAGGAAGCGCACATTACTACACAAGTAGGAAAGCCTATTAAACTCCACACTTCAGCATGGACTCATCTGCGTCCAATGCTGTGGACATAGTATGGCCAGCCTGAAGTTAACCATGTTTAGGTAACAATTTTTATGCTAGTGCTCAAAGAGCCTTATTTTTCTGAGACATCAGGCTGTTCTGGAATAGAGGATACCAACAACAATCTTATTTTGTCTTGTGTGGCTTTGGCACTTTCCTTTCTGTTCAAAAGCCCTTTACAACACCCCTAAAACCAGGGCGGGGGGGGGGAATTGAGATCCCCTTCAGACCCTTGGAGAAAGATTCTTATTCTCTACTTTGTTTCTCCCCCATCTCTTTCCCCTCCCCCCTGCACTGTACCAGGGTGGCCCGGCTTCCCCAGGGGGCAATTTAAAGGGTCTGGGGCTCCCAGCAGGGGCTGGAGCCCAGGCCTTTTAAATTGCCACCGGAGCCCCACTGCTGGAGCCCTGGGGTAGAGCTGCAGGACTCTGGGGGCTATTTAAAAAGTCCGGGGCTCCCGTTGCTTCTACCACCCCAGCCCTTTAAATAGCTTCTGGAGCCCCACCGCTTCCCTAGGGCTCCTGCAGCTATTTAAAGGGCTGGGGCGGTAGAAGCAGGGGAGCCCCGGGCCCTTTAAATGGCCCCCAGAGCCCCGGGGTAGCGGGGGAGGCTCCAGCTGCCTCTGCCACCCCAGTCCTTTAAATAGCCATGGGAGCCCCATTGCTTCCCCCAGGGCTCCCTCGGCTAATTAGAGGGCCGGGGCAGTGGAAGCAGGGGAGCCCTAGGCTGCTGCTGCTACCCTGGTGGGGGAGGGAGGAGGAGGGGGCACTCACCATACAGGGTGGGCTGCACCCCCAGCCCGCAGCCAGCCCGTCTGCAGCCAGCCCCGCACCCCCTGCCCGCAGCCAGCCCGTCTGCAGCCAGCCCCGCACTCCCTGCCCGCAGCCAGCCCATCTGCAGCCAGCCCCTGATGCACCCCCTGCCCTTCCCGCACCAGCCCCGCACCCCCTGTCCTGTCTCCAGCCAACCCCTGCTGTACCCCCCCTGCCTGAAGCCAGCCAGTCCCGCACTCCTGTCTCCAGCCCTGCCAACCCCTGCTGCACCCCCCTGCGGCCCTGCCTGAAGCCAGCCAGCCCACCCCACACACCCCTGTCTCCAGCCAGCCCTGCGCCCCTTGCCCTGCCTGCAGCCAGATCCTGCCTCCAGCCTGCCCCATGTCCACTGGTGTCCTGCAGTTCCCAGGGCAGTAACCCTGCACACCTGCTTCAATGAGGGGGGCAGGGAGCAGCTGGGACCCACACATGTGCACACCCTAGGGTGACCAGACAGCAAGTGTGAAAAATCGGGACGGGGGGGGTAATAGGATCCTATATAAGAAAAAGACCCCCCCCAAAAAAAAATTATCGGGATTTTCCCTATAAATGGAGACATCTGGTCACCTTAGCACCACCCAGGGAGTGGCAGGGACCCACACATCTGAAACAGAGCTCATTTCTAGTTCAGGCCCATCTTTTTAAAAAAGAACTTTAGGTAGGGTTAACATACATCCGTATTTTCCCCGGACATGTCAGGCTAAATTTTAAAAATTCCTCCTGGGAAAATACGGATGTATGGTAACTCTATTGGTACAAAAAACACATACTGTGGCACATCCCTTAAATCAGAACTTTTTATAGGGAACCGGTTGCTAAGAAATGAAAGGCTTTTTTTTTTTTAAGTCATCCCTGCCGGGGCCCCACCGAAAATGTTCGAATTGGGCCCCGCACTTCCTAAAGCTGGCCCTGCCCCCCCATGCCATTTAAATTCAACCAAAATTGCTAAATACTTGGGGTATGTGTGACTGTACACTAGGCTTCACAGTCTAAACTTCCAGTAGAAGTTTTTGTGGGACTGCTAAGAGGAATTGAGTAATGTTAGTTTGTACGCCTTCCCTGATTGTAAGATCTACTTCAGTGCTTTCTGTTAAACTCCCGGCTGTTATGAAAGAGCATAAAAACAGTAAATGCAAGTTCTTGTATAAAATATTCGGAGGGTCAGGTTTGCAAGGGGAAAGTAATTTAATGTTTCATGTAACTGAGTAAACATGGATTCATGGACAAGGAAGACGCAAAGTTAGCACAAGCACTTGTATCTTAGGCACTTAGTACCAAGCTCAATTTATAAACCTAAGTACAGTAGCTCCACAGCAACCATTGGTGGGCACTGGGATATAAATAAATAGAAAAACCCCTATCCTTCTCTAATCTGAAGCAATGTGTAGAGCACAAAAGACATGCCTGTGCAGTTAAAGCTTCCTAACCAAAAATATGTAGCCTTAAAATAGTCCTATTTGGTTACAACCCTAGAAAGATTACTTTAGAACTCAGAGCAGAAGAGATTTCAATAATAGGTATTAGGAAAGCCTACTCCTATCAAAAACATTTAATTACAATTACTTCATCAGAGATCACACCTGAATAACTTCAAATCCTGGGGCCACATCCTGAGCAGAAGATCGGGCCAATGAATTACAATCTGCTTAAACGTTTACAAAAGGTGCAAACAAGGACCGGATAAAAGGCGATATTTGGATAAAAGGGGAGTTTAGAGAATGGGATCTGCATTGCTGTAACTGCTGTGAATTATGATTCAGGGATGTGAGAAATTAACTGCTTTCTGTGAGAATATTCTGCATATTCAATCTCCATTTAATCATATATATTAGTCCTTTTTCAAGAGTGCTGCTGGACTGATTGGTTTCTCTATACAAAAGTGGTGAATTGCTTAATATTCCTTAGCTCAAGCATGGTGCAAATACAGGGCTAAATTCTCTCCTGCACCAAGAGCACTTGGCACAGAAAGAGACACAGTGGAAGTGCATGGAATCAGTAAGCGCTTCCTGACTGGCTCAACCTCCAGCTCCAATGCCAATAAGGGCAGCTGACCATTGTTCCGAAAGGTTTTGGTAAGTGCTCACACGCTTAAAGTTAAGCACACGCATAAACATTTCTAGGATCACAGACACAGATTACATTGCTTCTGCCATAGGTTCCATTTTAAGTAGTTTACTTGCTCATTAAGTTATTACAGTACATACCATAGGTGATATAGAAAGAGAACTGCAGCCACCTCTACCTTGATATGGTTGCATGTAATTCTGATACAGCTGCATTCCATACTAAAACCAAAAAAATAATATACCTTATCACTATAAGTTTGTTACGGGGATTTTAGTAGTACCACCTTGAAGTATTAAATAAAAATTATACAGGAGCTCCTGAATACTATACAATGAATTTCATTTAGAAAGATTTGGACTTTTATTAGCTTAATTACATTAATTTAAAAATAGAACCGCCTGCACAGACAATAGGAATATATTTGTCATTATGGTTTTCTGACACTATATTTAAAGAGAATTCTCTAAGTACAAAACTGTAATGTGTAAATTTTGCTCCCTCAAAAACACAAAAAGTTGGCCAGAATGAGTAAATGGCTACAGTTTTCATTTTCTTAAGAAATAACTTACATGTATGTTCAATTCTAGCCATTTATAGGCACCATATGACCCATTCTGCCTACTTTGCCACTAAAAGCAGCCTCTTCTACCACTCAAATAAGTTCTTGCATGATAATCAGGGACAGCACCAGTAGCAGCAGTGCCAGCTTTTTCTATTGTACTGGAAATTCAGTGTCTATCTTCTTTATTGGGAGAAGTCAAAAAGAGCCCACAGTGTACAAAATTAAGGATTTTTATTACACTGAAACCTACAAGTAACCCTTGCTTCTCAATTTCAGAATGTAAAAGCATTTAACATAGTGAATTACTAGCAAGAAATTAACTTCACAGAAGATTTTACCTTAAGTAATCTAATTGCTGTCATCCAGCAAGTCCTACTCTGCTCATCATCTGCACAAAGCTGCTTCAGGTCTTTGGCTCCTCCTGCTTTGTTAGGCTAGAAGGCCACAGCACATTGTTTAGCATTAATGCATATCTTGCAGATAATACCTGTTGAAATAAAAGCCACTAATTCTCCTATTTTATAATAGACAGCTGAATCTTTTTTTAAAATCTTATCGAAACTTAAGTTTACCTAAGAACTGTGGCTTGCTTTAGCATATATTTATCAAAATATTAAGCCTGTACCTTAAAGCAGAATCCATAGTTTGCTGGTGTTCCAGACATCTTTTTGCCTGCCAAAGACATATACATATCACTACTGCTGAATTCACAGAAAAACTGCAGATGCCTTGGTTCCTGAAAGGAAAAGCAATATAAAACAATTAGCCCTTTTTACTTTATTATAAACCAATGAAGGAAATAATAACTAACTATATGAAAAACAGAAAAATATAAATATTTATACAGTAAATTATTTAAATGCATGATAAATCTCTCTCCTGGAAATACACTACAATCCATATTTCAAAAAAATAGATATACCTATGCTAAAAATACATCCCTATCAACCACTCAGGGTTGCATGTGCCTAGGCCCTTACCATCAATCAAGTTATGTGCTTTCCATCTATGAGTCTTATATACATCTGATCCAATCAGATTTGCATGCACCCAACCCTATTAATCAGGTTAGTTTGCACCTAGCCTCCATCAATAAGGTTTGTGCACAATGCATAAATTTTCATATATAATGTGAACAATGGCCAAAAAATGGCCCTCAATCAAAAATTTAAAATTGTTGCATAGTATCGCCTCAAGTCCTAACTTCCTAACAATCTTTGTGTTGATAGATAGTAGTTTTTGAGATATCACTCAACAGTGAAAAGCAAACCTTGCAAGAAAAAAAACAAACATTCAGGTGGAGCCTAAATCCTAACTATTAAAAATGCATGAGGAGAAACCAAAACCACACTACATAGAAAATTAAAAGGGTATAAAAACTAACCTGGTGTGAAATGTCACACCAACTTGACACGTACTTTTAGAGAAATAGGAATTTTTACTCCATTTTAAAAACACAAACTTGACTGCATAATGTGATGATTATCTTGTCATCCAGGATTTCCTTGTGAAGAGGCTGGGTGGAGGAATTGTTTGTTTTGAAGGGAGCTGCTTGTTCCTTTTGTGGGGGGGGAGGGAAGGAGGGATGGACTGTATAGCCGTCTTAAATTGCATTCTGCGCATGTGCCCCAAGACACAATAATAGCATTCCACTTGTAAATAAAAATACCACACACATTGCTTGAGGAAGTTTACAAAAATTAAACTTGCAATTTACCTTTAAAAGGAAATTAACAGTAAGTTAGGAAAAGTATAATAAAAAGAGTAAGTTACACAGAACATCTTCAGGGAGAGAAACACTGAGCGCTTCCCCTTTTAGCCAGACAGCCTCTTTAAATACTAATAACTACACTCATCTGAAGCTCTTATCTTGTTCCAAATGGCAGCCTTTCTGATACTGTGACAGGAGAAGTTGAACTGACTGAAGATATCCAGAAAAAGGCCACTGAACATTCTACCTGCTGAAGCAGAGGAAAATGCCCAAAACTAGACAAAGCCAAAAAGCAAACTTTCAGTTTTCTGTGAGAAAAATATGTAGCACCAATTAACTGATTTCTGGAAAAACATACATGAGCTATAAGCCATAATGCTTAATGATTCATTACATCTTAAAATGTAACTTTTGAAGTCACTTTGCAGTTTATTTTTAATTCCCTTGTTTAAAACACATCATCAGAAGCAAGAAAACATATTTTAGCAATTACTGTCCAGTCCCATTCTAAATATTAATTCCTTTCCCCAAGTTGAAACCAGTCAAGTTTCTTTTGTTTGCTTCTTTGTGTCCTCAGTTAAATGAGGACAGCTGTGGAAATACTTTGACAGCTAACACAAATCTGTGTTGTTCAGACTAACAAAATCTTTATTCTAAGTGGGTTACATAAAAGTTCTCATCTCCAAAGCACCCTGTTTAACAGAGGTGTCAATAGTTATGCTTCCATTATAGACAAAAAAAATGAACAAGTAAAGCGGGGAGGAGGTATGGATACAGAGGGTCATGATAAAAATTGAGGTGCTCTAAAAATTTTCTCCTTTCATTTGCTTAAAAATAAATAAATGCTCTGAAAGACAGGTCCAAATGGTACATTCAGGAACAACAGTTAACATTTGCTTATGTTCTCACCCTTCAGAATTCTTAACCAGTAGATCTGAAATGCAGAATTTATTTTTAAAGAGCTCTGGTGTTGCCTGACTGAAAAATGAATTTAAATTAATATATTTGGAATGAACCAGACTTGTTAGGCCAGAGTACTTAGGTTTATACAAGAAATTCTAATTTATTCTGAAGCCTTGTTCTTACATATCTTTACTCCCACCAATCACGTTTTATCCTTAGAATGAACATTTGAACAGGAAATTGGGGAGCAAGGTTTTTTCCTTTAATTACCATGGATTGAAATAAAAATAGGTTAAAACTACTGCAAATGAAAATACACGCTTGCCCTATGCTTATTGTTCTCCGTCATATTTTAGTCTTACCTTTGATGCCCCTTTAGTGGAAAAATATAGGCCAGATCTTCTCAAAAGAAAGTATAATTTTTTCCATGATGATTTCTTCCCTTGCTCCTTTGCATGCAAATAACCATGAATTTCAGGATATGTGCTGGAACTTAGGAACATCTGAAACAAAATATTGCATATGTATTTCCCACCTGAAGCCAGCTTTCTCTTCTATTGACATACTATTCAACAGTTTTGCCAACATTATAGTAAAATTTTAAATGTTTAAATGGTGAAAATACACACTTCAAAAATGGAAAATTATACACGTGCCTCAAAACAGTGGGACGATCTTCTTACAACAGCATAAAAGACACTGAACAACTTTCTGGTAACTAAAGGAGGAGGTTAATCCTTCAAAGATCCATCAGAAATTTAGAGAAGGCAATAAATAACACTATATAAAATATAAAACCTAAGTTCTTGCATCCTGAAAGAAAGAACAGCCTTCTACAAAACTTAAAGAGTTCAGATAGATATTCATGGCAGTAGTTTGTAAGTTTAAATTAAAAATAATGCTCTAGAGTATTTTGTTTATTTTTGTTCTGTTTTTAGAACTGGTGGGTTAATGCCATATCTCCCAATTCTAACTCCTGCCAGCTAAAAAACCACTGGAAAGGAAACAAGTTTATAAGAGGTAGGCACATGCCATCATTTGGGGGTGAGGGAGCATATCACCACTTATATACACAATCCCTCTCTCTCTCTACCACACAAAAATCCAAACATGCACACTTTGAGCAATGACTGAAAATTAAAGTACACATAAAGTGACCCTTAAAGTTAAATTTCAAACCCTCAGGAGAAAAGCCTTCCTCCTAGAGAAAAAAAAATTAGCTGTATTATTTTGCAAATACGTTAGACAGAAATATTCCAAGTCCTTGACAAGGTAAAAATTTGTTATTCCCTAGGATAGTTCGCAGATATCTACACAGTATGTTACCACAACGTTCTGTGCCAATGTGACACTATAGTTATACAAACATTGAAGCCACAGAGAAGCAAACACCATTTATTATGAGGGAATTGGCCTTTAATAGACAGATAAATGTACATATATTCCATAAAGAGCATTCCTTGTTAGTTCAATGCATTGCCTTTGCTGTTTGTATTGAATTTTCTAAAGGAATATATCATGCCTTTTGAAAATTTGACAGAATGCCCAAGAAATTGTATCAGATACTGGAACACTTCCTAATTCAACCCAAGAAACAGATTCAGCTCCAGGCCAGGGGTTCTCAGTCCATTTCCCCTCATATAAATCTCTCATCTTGGAGTCCTTTGGGGTTACTACTGTGACCCCCAGCTTCTCCTCCCACCCCAAATTTCCCCACCAGTTGCTATCCTGGCCCATCAGGGTAAGCCACTGGCAGGCCGGGACACTTTGTTTACTTAGGTTTACCTCCATGCCTGCAGACAGTCGAGGTAGACAAACTGTCTCGGCCCACCAGCGGCTTATCCTGATGGCCCAGGAGCCAAAGTTTGCTGACCCCGAATTATAGGGTCGGCTTCTGAATGGGTCATAAAAAATTTCCATTTTTACTTATCCATCTTGGGTGGGTCAGCTTATAAACAAACCGGCTTATGATCGAGTATATATGGTATGTTCTCCTACTAACATAGTAATTTGTCTGATACACAATAACCATGATCCTGCAAAGTCTTAAGCAGACGTAACTTTATGCACTCTGCAGCAAATTGTGCATCAGAAACTCATGTTCTGAAGCAATATTACATTTATTCTGTCATGCAATACCCTTCATTCCCACATCTTTACACCCTCACAAACACACACAACAATAAATATTGAAATAAAATTATTGTTTTCTATGATGGTTATTTCAGGATGTGGTTTTTTTGTGGCAATCTCCACACCATGGGCCTGGACTATGCACAATGTTTTCTAGGCAGTCAGGTCAGAACCACCTTCCCCTCCTGTGTGGAAAGGAAGGGAGGGCTGGGGCAGCATTTAAAGGGTTCCTCCGGGCTTCCCGCCATGGTGGGGAGCCCAGAGGAGCCCTTTAAATCCCACCTGCAGCTTTGGCAGCCGGGCTGGGGCTGGCATTTAAAGGGCCCGGAGCTCCACGGTGGCTGGAGCATCGGGCCCTTTAGTTCGCCACAGGGGCTACCAGCCACATCTGCAGCTGGGAGCCCCCTGAGTGATTTAAAGGCCCTGGGACCTTTAAATCTTGAGGCCACGCCTCTTCCGCTTGAGGCCACGCCCCCCGGACTCCAGCCCTAAAGCATAAAGCGTAAAGCTGAAATCGCACATGTTAAATGCGCATAAGTTGCGACAGACCTGTATGTGCACATTTAGCATATAAGTTGTGGGGATATTTTGGAAATGTCTTTGAAAATTACTAATTGAAAAAAAACATTTTGGGCTTAGGCAGAGCTGGTAGCACAGTAAACAGGTGACGTTGCCTAATGTTCAGTTGCTTCAAACTTTGCCAAACTTTACCTATCCATGCTGAAATTTTCCATGCTGGGCATCTGCCTCAGGGGGAATATTTTTGGAACATTTCTGCAAAAGTAGTTCATCAATTTCGCCGTACAAGGTTATGGAAAAATATATTGGTTTGCCCATCTTAAAACCATTTCACCATGTTTGTTGCAAAGTTATAATGCCTTCATTCTTTGGAGCAAGGAAGTGAAATTTGGCAGGAAGTCACCGTTGCTGTTGCCATGGAAAACCAGCCCAGATTTGGCCAGGTTATAACAGAGTTGGGTGGAAAGAAGTTTTCCCATTCTGCATTGAGGCAAAACCAAACCCTGTCAAAAACATTTATGAAAAACCAGAAAGACACCCCAAAAAGCTAACATTCTGGTGAACAGTGACATGGGATGTGAAAGTTGCTGCTCTGGCTGATTCAGACTTGAACCTGGGTCTCCTACATTCCAGGTGAGTGTCCTATCCACTTGGCTTTTAGCTAATCATCTCTCTCCCCATCCCCTGAGAAACTTTTCCACAAAAAGTTTAGGTTCTGACAAAGCAGAATTTTCTGAAAACAAATGTTTTGTCAAATAACTCCCAGCTACCTCCGTTTATAAACCTTCGAGAGGGGCCGGGGGGAAACAGCTCACACATGCTCAGTAGAGACTTGACAAGTGAACTTTCCAGATTCCATCTGAACTGGGCATGCTCCAGCCCCAAGTTGCAGAGGGGTAAGCAGGATTGTCCCTGTAATTGCCACTCCTGGATGCTGCAGCACCAAGCATCAGAACTGAGACCAGGGAGACTGACACTCAATGCTCCCCCTGCTGGTGCCCAGGCAGTATGGAAGCCTGTCTGGAGTGCAGAGAGGACAGAAGGCAGTGGGGAGGGCAGTGAAGAAAGTAGATTGGGACAAGGAAGTGAGGTGGGTTGAGAAGAGACTGGGAGTGGAAGGTCTGTGGAAGTTTGGGCCTGGATGTGCAAGGAGACTGGATGTAGGAGCCAGGGCGGGGGAGACTAAGATCAAATGAGGAGCAAGAGGTAGTGGGGACAGACTGGGGCAAAGAGCCTAGGAGGGAGACTGGGAATGAAAGCCAAGATGGGGGATAAAGGAGACTAAGACTCTGTTGAGGAACCCAGAGCAGGAGATGGGGACTGGAGTGAGGAGCACAGAGGAGTGAGAAATAGGAATGAGACAAGGAGCTGGGGTGATAAGGGGGGGAAAAAGAGGACAGGGCAAAAGGAGTCAGGTTTGAGGGGAGAGTCCTCAAGATTCCTGAGTCTCAACATTTCTCTATTGTCAGCAAATAGCTGTGAAACCCTCTGGCAAAGTGTATGTTTCATCCTGCTCTAGTGGCTAGCCCACAAAGGATGACTGCTTACTGTTGGAATCAGTAACTTCATTAGCTCTACTAGCGAAGGCCTGTGAAGTGGATCTAAAGGCTCAAACCCTGCTGATGTCCCATGTGGCTATTCCCATAGGATTAATTTTCTGTTTTTCAGTTTGTTTTTTAGAACCTCAGAAATTACACACACAAAACTACATTAAAGAGAACATTAAGGTTGAAAAGTCAAGTACTCAAAAGTTAAGACATGCCAGAATTGAGTGCTTTGCAGCCTTCATGCTCTTTTAACATCATTTTTGTGTATATACTTCACACAAAAACTATTTTAATTGTCTAGAAAGGAAACGTGCCCTGTTCTTTAACATATATTCTACATTTAGATAAAAATACTTTGTTTCATTGCTTGTAAAAATGACTTGTACATATGCTGTCTACACGTGTTTTCTAATGTATTTGCATTCTGCTGAAAAGGCAATAAGAAAGAAGCAGCTAAATTAGTCAATAGAAGATTTGCACTCTGAACTCAAAGTACACCTACTTGAACCTGAATATCAATTGCATCTATTGAAGAATTGGACTTGGGGAGAATAGAGCTACCCTTAAAGAAAAAGTTGAAAAGCATAATCATCAGGATAATTTTACAGACTAAGAATTGTGAAATTGTTACTCTCAAAGTACAAAAATAATTAATATTCTTCAGAGTGAAAAAAATTAATCCTGGTCCCAAAAAAAACACTGCAGCCAAAAGTTTTGAATAGTACAAGAACAGAGAAGTGTTATTCATATAAGTAAAAGATGAACTCTTAGCCCCTATCAAAGTCAATAGCAAAACTACCATTTACTTCAATGGGATTAGGATTTCACCCATTATCCAAATTAGCTCAAATGGGGCCTAATCCTATTCACATGATTAACTCAACGGGAGTATTTGTAAGAACTAACAACATGAGATTTTATCCATATATTGTTACTGAAAAGGTTGGGGGGGTGTTACCATAGTAAACTATGGTGCAAGCTACTGAATAGGTTTTACAAGTGAAAAAAAATCTGATTTTAAATTACATTTGAAGTCATCAGCTTCACATTTAATTACCAGAAATAGGTGAACTATAAATGAATCCATTCATACTATGAGATCTATAATTTCTCAAAGAAACAGATAAAAATGAAATATCAGAATATTCTATTAATATTAACGTGAAGGCCTCAGGTTTAAAATCCATTTGCTCCATTAATTTTTTATGTTTAAAATTGATCACATTCATGAAAACCCAGAACGTGAGCTATGCTCACTGATTCCACACTCAATGCCCAAGAAACGTATGCACAAATACTGTGCCTCCCTAAAGTAGACTATGACACATCCATGTACCATCTATGCATCACACTCCCTTCACCGCCTTCTTTAGGCTTAACTCTTGTTGGCGGCAGGGATTAAACCTCTCACTCTTTGAGAAGCACTACCAGAAACAATTTTTACAAATCAATGCACATCTGATAGCTAAGCACCAGAATATGCCTCCAAGGGAGGCTCTGGAACTCCAGTCACTGGAGGTTTTTAAGAACAGACTGGAAAAACACCTGTCAGAGATAGTCTAGTATACTTGGTCCTGCCTTTGTGCAGGGGGTGGGATTAGATGACCTCTTGAGGTCCCCTTCACCCCTACATTTCTATGACTAATAGAGAATAACTAAGGAAAACAAATCAGTACATTTTTAGGTATTTTAGCTCTGAGTTAAAAGGAAGGAGCCAAAATTCTTGCCTTCTCTTACTCTTGCCTTATAAACAAAAGGCAAGAAAAATGTTTATCACATAGCTGGAGAATATTTTACTTGCACATAGCTCAACCCACAGAAAACTATAAGAGAATTTCAAAACTGGGTTGTTAAAACTAACATCTCTCTTGATACTTGACCAAGCATGTCACAGATAATAATGCAAGCCCATTAACTTGTCTTAATGAAAGTTTCCAAGGAAAGAGTGGCATAGTGTAAATGATCTACTGAATGGCTTTTGCTGAAATGTGCATGATGGCTTTGTAATTCACAAAGGTGTTCTGTACTTAATGTCTAGCAAGTCCTATTGAACCAAACATAAATAATCAGACAATACAATGTAAAAAAAAATAGTAACATGAAATACAGGTTTATCCAGTTTTGACTGATTTACAAATTAACCTGTAATCTCATATTTGGAATAAAACTGACCCCTATGCAGAAGGCCAGCATACAAACTATTCACTGTCTAAACACTATTTTTGAGGACTTAAGTGACTTAATGGTACATAGGCCTTAAACTTACTCTGCACACAGGTATTTAGTAGATATCATTTAGTTTACAAAAATAAGTCAAATATTTCTTTCAAACTATCAGATCACTTTTGAGATAAAGAGATGCTAAATTCTATTAGCACAGAGGCAAACATTTTGAAACATAGGTGCCTAAAGTTAGACTCTGAAATCCATATTTAGGCAGCAAAAGAAAAATGGCCTGATTTTTAAAGGTTGTAACATTTATAATTTGTTAACAAACTCCTTGTTTTCTTTTGCATATACCACTTTCAAACAGTTCAGGACTGTTGAATTCCCATCCTTTTAGACAGGCTACACTACTTTAATCTTTCAACCATTTCTTGTAAGTTAGTCCACCCAACTGATCCTAACCATTTTTTGCTGCATTTTGTTCTTTTCTGAACTCCCTTCAACTGGTCAATATCTTTATGGCAATGAATTCCCCAAAACTGAATCATTCCAGGTGCAGTTATATCAGTGGGGGAATATTATCTTTATGTTTCACGACAAGCCATCTCTCTAGTCCAATAGGTCACTACAATTCTGTCAGTGACAAAATACTATGTACACACAAACTAGACACCTGAAATTGAGATATTCTGCTGTGAATTGGTTTATCTTAATGCAAATACTGCATACCTGTAATATCTGCGTGTGGCCTATCACTCCACTGGTCTCGCTTGACAACGACACCATATGCTCTGGAAAATAATTCTGTTACAATAGAACGTATTATTAAAACTTCTGTAAATGTGAATACAAAAACCTTCCGTTTTCTCTTAGACATATAAACAGATCCACCACCCAACTGCACAGAGCAAAAAGACAGTGAGATTTCCCCACTCTCAAATCATTTAGGAAAGGGGGGGCATTAAAATAGCCTAAAAATTGTGGTATCTTGTAGATTCACCTGCTGAGTTTGTGAGAGCAAACTTCAAAGTTTTTTTTATTTGTTTGTTTTTAAGATTTCAATGCAGGGACAAGGGTCTGCTAAGTCAAGTCAGACTGCAGGAAGGCCCATACTTAGGGTATGTCTATACTACAAAAACCTGTGCCAGTGGGTCTCAGAGCCTGGGTCAACTGACTCGGCTCACACTAGGGGGCTAAAGCAGCAGTATAGATGTTCCTATTTGTGCGGGTTTCAAACCCTGGACTCCAGCCCAAGTCCCATGAGCCGAGTCTGTTGACTCAGGCTCATACTCGCTGCCAGGTTGTGGTTTGTTATTTTTGTTTTTTGTTTATTTTTGTTTGTTTTTTTTCCAGCGTAGATGTAACCTCAGATTATCAAGTAATCATTCTCCCTGTCCTTCATGCTGCATAGGCCGGCCCTAGGCATCAATATATTACTATCTAGGAAGAGGGAAAATGCATTTTAAAAGGGACATTTTGTTGAATTTGATATGGTATCCCAGTAGAAGGAGGAAATAAAGTGGGATACACTGTCAAAAAAATTTACTTAAATCATATTGAAACAAAATGTTGGGTAATATATTTTATGCTATCTTTTACTAATGCAGAAAAAATCCTCTCTGATTTACTGTGAATGCTATCTTTATTCTGTATGATATTAATATGGATCAAATGGTGGAAACTTTCAAAAATAAAATAAAAGCTATTATAGGCCAGAGCTGGTGTAAGTCAGCATAGCTCCGCCGACTGAACTGTAGCTATGCAGGTTTACATCAGTTGAGGATTTGGCCCCAGATATAAAATTATAGTCTTTTATAATAGCTGGACAATTCCCAAATTAAACCCTTCAAAGCATGTAAAGTAGCTGGTCACCAGAGACTTTCATTCCAAATGATCGCGTGTATTATTTTTAGGATTAATTAAGAGTTAAGTGTTTTTGATACAGTGTTCTAAATTCCACCTCCTCTTGGGATCATACCTTTCTTGTTGGGCCCTGATTGGTTAGCTAGTTGGGCCCTGATTGGTTAGTCTATATTGCCCACCAAGGCTGGTTGACTATGGTCATGCAATATAAAGTAATTTCCATGGACCACTATAATATCTGACCCCCCCCAATTAATTAATTTAGCAACATCTCTGAGATGTAGTTATCCCCATTCAGAAATAAGGAACTGAGGGAGAGAGTGATTAAGTGATTTGCTCAAGATAATACATGCAGAGCAAGGAACAGAACCCAAACTCTTGGGTCCCTAAAGGTATGTCTGCACCACAGCTGGAAGGTGTAAATTCCAGCTTGAGGAGACATACCCACATTATCTCTGATCAAGCTAGTGTGGTAAACTAGAGTGTAGTCACAGTGGGGAACAGGGTGATGAGGCGTAGCGGGGGAGCTGCCATAAGTACGACCTTGTTGGAGACCATAGATTTGTACTCTGGCAGCTAGCCCTTCCTAGAGCTCACGCTGTGGTGACTACACTGCTATTTTTAGCACACTAGTGCAATTGGAGCTAATGCAGGCATGTCTCCTCAAGTTGGAATTTACACCTTCCAGCTCTGGCATAGACATACCTATAGTGATTTAAGATCATTCTTCCTTTCCTTTTAACAGGTCACAGGTAGATTTCATTTTACGGCTCACTCTAAGTCCTCCTGCATTTCTGGCATTCCCCCGCATCACTATGCCACATGGCTTCAGATGTCAGGGCAGCAGTAGCAGCTGCCCAAACAGTGCTTTTAAGAAGACAGACTTACCACTGGGTGTTTAAAAAACTCATATTTGGCATAGTTTTTTCTAAAATACAGTCTATTTTCTTCTTCGATTCCCCAGTTTGACTGAACTTCAATTACCAATTCGTGGTCTTCTATAATTCTTTCTGTAAAACAAAGAAAAATACTTAGCCTTGCACACAAGCCCACCATCGTGGTAAACCCATGAGAATTTAGGCTCAGACACAAATGAAGAGTTATGTTCAACCCAACATGAACACCTTCAATTCATCAAGTCTGTTTCACATTTTGTCACCAAAGTCAGTATTCTATACAGTGCTCTTTTATACGCCAACTCTGCTCATGAAACATGAATGTCTGCAGTAGGTGAGGAAGCAAATTTCCTCCTCATCTTCCTCAAACACCAATAAGGTTTTAAAATCTCTCACATAAATGCAAAATGAGGTATTGCCTCTTCCAAAGCTAACTTATTACATACTTTAACGTTTTTACAAAGCTTGGAATAGAGAGATGGTGATTTTGGCAGCTAGACTTCTTAGTTGTATAACTTCCTTCTTTGAGAAATTAGAAACTTGGAGCCAAAATTAATTAAGGGGAATGGTTAATTACAAAAACACCCAACATTCATTCATAAAGCGTTTTTTCACATTGGAAGAGTTCATCCTGAATTACTCAAGAGCTGGCAAAGATATTAGAAGTGATCCCATTTGTATAGAGGTGAGCTCATTAGCTAGGTTGGATGCCAGACATTTAGATCTGCAAAGCCATGTGGGGAATTTGAACCTTTTGAAAACCAGTTCTGATTGCTAATTAACTTTACAGTAATTGGGGATTTAGAAAAATCTAAACAAAATGGCAAAGGACTTATGTAAATGGATAATAAATAACCAATCAATCCGCCTATGTCTGCTCCAGAGTTTTCTAAAGATTTTCAGAATACTGTTGCATCTCCTCTGCAAGCTGTTTTTATCTTTTTTGACAGTTTCCTGCAATGTAAAAAAATACTAAACTACATTTGTATGAAATGAAATATGGTTTTGAATTTAAGGCCCCAATCCTTCAAAGAGTTATGCATGTGCTTAACTACAAACTCTCTAGGAGCACTATCATTGATTTCAATGAGACTACTTAGAGTGTGTAAAGGTAAGCCCATGCATAACCCTTTGCAGGATTGTGACTAAATTTATTTCTGTACATTGGATATCACATTTAAAAAAACCAAACAACTCATGTAACATTCATGCTACAAAGAAAAAGTGCACAGGAAAAAGTTTGGTGGACAAATTTCATTTTGCTGACAGCATGAACCAATGAGGAAACAAGTTATTTTAAATGTAAGTGGGGAATATTTTTTCTGGGACTTTACTGAATTGTACTTAAAGGGTCACTGTCAATTTCAAATCTAATTAGTTCCAACAAATCAACAATTTAAAATAGTTTCAACTACTGTTCATGGGTCCCCCTGCCAATTATACAATTTTACACAACAATCTTATTTTTATTTCTCCCCCCCCCCACCTCCAAGTATTGCCAAAATGCAAGAGCACAAAAAAAATCATAATCAAGCTCTAAAAATACATGAGAGAGACACACACACACAGAAACGGGGTTCTATGTATTTTCCTTCTAGTTTTTCAGCCTTTAAAGGTACAGCCAGTTCATGTTCTCATGCTTTATTCCATAATCACGAGGGCTTTAAGCTTAATTTTAAATTACTGAAACTCTTACATAGTCACTTTAGTCCAGGAGCTGGGGCTTTAAGAAACACCACATATCTCAAGACTTGTGATAAAATTGTGAGCTCACAACACTACTTTCCAGGACTGTGTGAACAGAATGATTGTAATGCAGCAAAACACAAAATGTCCATTAAATTCTTGAAATACATTGGGGACAAATGTTTGTTTCAGAAGGTGGAGGAAGTAACTGGGGAAAACTGCCATTTTAGACATTATTCTGACTAATAGCATTGTGAATCTGAAGTTGAAGGTAATCTGGGTGAAAGTGATCATGAAATGATGATTATGTGACCCTAAGAAAAAGGAGCAAGAGCAGCAAAATAAGGACAATGGCCTTCAAAAAAGCAGACTTTACCAAACTCAAAGAAGTGGTTGGTAATGGTCCATGGGAATAAAATCGAAAGGAAAAAGGAGTTCAGGAGAGTTCTCAATTTCTCAGAGAGATAATGTTAAAGGTACAACAGCAAACTGTTGATAGGACGAATACTAAAAGTAGAGCTCTGCACGGATACAAAATTTGTACCTGAGGATGTGAATATCCATGGATATAAGGCTGCAGGGCTCTACCAGGAACCACAGCAGCCTGTTAGGCCACCACTCGCCAGAGCCCAGTCCAGGCAGCTCCTCCAGTGCAGCTGTACTGCCCCCAGCTCTGTCCACCAGGGTTGGCACCAAGCTTAGCGACAGCTGTCCCTCCTCATGCTAGTGTATGCAGGCAGCTCGCATGCTGCTGGACAGAAGTAGCAATCTTAAAGAGCAAAAACAGTACACTTCTATCCCTTTAAAAAAAAATTATTTTTTTTTTTTGCTGCAACACAAAGGCCAAGATTTTAAAAGGGGTTAAGTGATTTTGAGGGCCCAAATAGAAAATGTGGAGCATCTGTCCTCTGCAAATCAGACCCTAATTAAGGTATCTCAAGTTGGGCACACAAAATCTTTTAAAAATTACTTTGGAATATCCTGTCCCAGAAAGAATTAAAAGAGTAGGAGTACAATTGCAGCCTCTTTCCATCAATGGTCTTCACTTCTTGTGGCAACACCCACCTTCACTAAACAAAAAAATACTATCCACAGCCCAAATACTGTCACGTCTGCAAACCTAGATTAATTACTGTGCCAAGAAGTCTCCAAATCTCCACTGAGTGAGATATTATATTCACACAGCTAAATTCTACAAGTAGGAAAAAAAAAGGTGGACTCATTGTAGGCCACATATACTGATAGTGCTCATGCAATGATTAGACCAATTGTTCATCTTAAACAGTTATCTTTTTAGTTAATAATACCAAAATTGGTTAACTCCTTGATTGACTAATTTTATTTATATTATAATCCCAATGTATTTTTCATATTGTTTAGCACTTGAAGGAAGTATGAGAAATTAGTTAACCATATAGTTGTTTATGCTCTTAAATAAATGTTATAAATAAATCCACCAAACTGGCTTCCTCTGATGAAATGGTGAGAAGGTAAAAACTACCTTAATTAAAGGGACTTTAATTAAACATTTGACATTAGTCCTGAAAACCCGCTATTATTATTACATCATGCCTAATCCAAAGGAAAAATGCAGCAGCCCACCATAATCTACTAAATACCATAGGATTTGGGAAATAAATGACCTTCACTGACTTTTTTTTTTTTTTAAACAACAACTCTGGAAGCTAACACCAGGGTGTCCACATATCTATTCAATGGACACCATCCTAGGACCTAACCACATCCAGGGCCGCCCAGAGGGGGGGGGGAAAGAGGGGCAATTTGCCCCGGGCCCCACAGGGGCCCCCACGAGAGTTTTTCGGGGCCCCTGGAGCTGGGTCCTTCACTCGCTCCGGGGGGCCCGGAAAACTCTTGCAGGGCCGGGCCCAGGAGCTTCTTCCGCTCCCGGTCTTCACTGGCGGGGGGTCCTTCTGCCCAGGACCCCCTTCCCCGCCACTGAATTACCGTCAAAGCGGGACCTGCCACCGGAGTGCAGCCGGTTCTTTGGTGGTAATTCGGCGGCGGGGGGGTCCTTCCGTTCTGGGACCCACCGCCGAAGTACCCCGAAGACCCGCGGTGGGGGCCCCCCGCCGCCGAATTACTGCCGAAGACCGGGCTGCACTTTGGCGACGGGTCCCACTTCGGCAGTAATTCGGCGGCGGGGGGGTCCCTGCCATGGGTCTTCGGGGCACTTCAGCAGCGGGGGGCCCTTCCGTTCCGGGACCCGCCGCCGAAGACCCCAGGCCCCCGGAAATCTCTGGGCGGCCCTGACCACATCAGCCACACCATCAGGGGCTCGTTCACCTGCACATCTACCAATGCGATATATGCCATCATGTGTCAGCAATGCCCCTCTGCCATGTACATTGGCCAAACCGGACAGTCTCTACACCAAAAAATAAATGGACACAAATCTGACATCAGGAATTATAACATTCAAAAACCAGTAGGAGAACACTTCAGTCTCCCTGGTCACTCAATAACAGACCTCAAAGTGGCAATTCTTCAAGAAAAAAAAACTAAGAACAGACTAACGTGAAACTGCAGAACTTGAATTAATTTGCAAACTGGACACATCACATTAGGCCTGAATAAAGACTGGGAGTGGTTGGGTCATTACAAAACCTAAACCTAATTTCCCCCATACTAAATTTCCCCCTACTGTTACTCACACCTTCTTGTCAACTCTTTGAAATGGGCCACTCTCATTACCACTACAAAAGTTATTTTTCCTCCCTTGGTATCCTGCTGTTAACTGAATTGTCTCGTTAGACTGACCTCACACTTGGTAAGGCAACTCCCATCTTTTCATGTGTTTATACCTGCTCCTGTATTTTCCACTACATGCATCTGATGAAGTGGGTTCTAGCTTGTGCCAGTGCTCACTGTTCTACAGCTCTGACAGATGCGGCTATTTCCTACAATGTTCTGGACAAACCTTACTGAATTAAGTTAACAGTATTAAAAATGCAAATAGTTATGTATTATTGTGGGACTGTATGTAACATCTCTAGGGAGGCAAATGTCTCCTGGGAAATGTTATGAGCTTCAAAGGCCTATTTTAAAACAACAGGCCAGATAAGTAGTATATTTTGGAGGAAAACAAAATTAAGTAGATTTCCTAGGAAAATACCCTGGGGAGGGAATGCAAATTCCCCACCTCCGGACCAAACCTTTGAAAGATTCGCCTTGTGGAGAAACCCATTGTCTATCTGATCACCTAGTTCCTGGTCTCTAAGAAAAAAAGACCTAAATCGTATAAAAGGAGCAAAACAAAACAAAAAATCACAGATTCATGGGTGTGCTAGTTCTGGGCCAAGGCAGTTATGAACTTGTAACCACTGGAAAACCCCTTGGTGGTGTCTGCAGGACTGTTTGCCTGCCAGAGCCCTTGTTGAGTCAGGGTAATCTCTGGTAAGATAATTTGCATACGTATTCTTTTTAATGGTTTCTCCATAATTCTTTTACTTTAAGAATAAATGTGATTATTTTAGAAAGAACTATGTCGTCACTTAACTGTGGGCAATTACATTGTTTATAGCCTCTGAAGAAGAAAGGCAAACAGGCCTGCTGAGGCAGTCTGCTTTGCTGGAGAATTCACAGTGGGCAGAATGGAAATCCCCGGATAGGAGAGAGGGAGCGAGAGATGTACGACTCTCCTCAAGACAGGTGAATGCAGGGGAGCTGGAAGCCTCAGAACAGACCACAGAGGGATTGTAGAGTTGCATTAGCCCAGAACCATGAAAACTGCAGTTCTACTACTATTTTTAGCATGTTAGCTTGATGTCTATTGGAACTGAGAATCACACTCCCCTCTCCAACTGTAGACATAGCCTAAGGGCTTGTCTCCAGAGCTCCTCAGTTTGGACTATGGAAGGGTGAATTGTAGCACATACTAGTGCACTCCACTGTATGGACACAGCTGTTGCAAACTACAAGGTACCTAGTTTGCATTAACATGGCCCTCTTTAAACAAGACTATTTAACTGCAAACTAAGTAGTTGTTAGTTTATGCCCTCAGCATCCACTTAGGGGAATTACTGTGAGGCAATCCAATGTGCACTGCAATTTGTACACCCTATAGTCTGAATTATGGGACTGTGTAAATACAGCCTAAGAGTCAAGTGCTACCCTTTATTCTGCTCAAATAAATCTAGTACAGTACCTGTATATGAGGAACAATAGTGACATCCAGTGGATATTAAAAAAAAATTCCTACACACCTGTGATAAGCGTAATTGTTAAAGAAGGAATTGTAGGTTAAACATTTGAGAAAAGCATAACGATTCTCTAAAATGTACTATGGAGAACCAAATATATTTTAGTATTTGCTGTCCATGACAAAAGTAAAAAAACACTGTTTAAAAATTGTTTAAAAATATATGAGGTCTACCGGATTCTGAAATAATTTCTGGTAAACACATCCCCTTTCAGGGTACATACCCATCTGAATGTGCAAGTAGCTACTCAAATATATGTACACAGATGAGAGCATATTCCAATGACTTTGTGATAATTAATGTCATGTTTATATAAATAACAGCTGACTCGTGGCTTTATTTGCAAATAAAAAGCACCATGTTCAGTTTACTGTGATTCATGGGTTCAAAAAAATCACAAGTATTTGGATAGCTGTTGGATATTAGCGAAAATGTTTGTATCCATGACAGATTCAGGAATTTTAAAATTAATTATTATTCATACAAAAAATGTTTTACTGGAAATGAGTTTTTCGCTATTTCCTGTTTCAAGTGCTTCAGTCATTCAACCAGGCAGTTGAAAAAAAAAATGTGGTGTGTGTCTTAGTGGATAAATCACACAACAGTACAATACATAGCAACCAGTCAACCAAACTGTTCACAAACCACAGTCTGAAAGTTATTCATCTAGTACAGTACTTACAAATAGTGAATTTGTTTGCTTACAAGAAAGAAGATCAGTTTGTGAATATATCACACGCTGAAAAGGGGTCTACATTTGTGTCATAATAAATAAACAACAACAACAAACATTAAAGGTGGTTTAACTATTAAGTATTACAGGAGGAGGCGGCATCCTGAAAGAGAACTAATCTCCATACCTACTGGTACCTCATTAGTCTCTAACATCAGCCTGAAGAAGGCAGACTGACTAAAAAAGGGAAAAATAGTCTCTTACTAAAATTACACCGGAAGGAGAACCAGACATCTCAGAGGATTGGTTAGGGAATGCAGTGCCTTAGTGCTGGTTCACATTCAGCAGAGCTCAGCAGTGAGCTCAGTAGTTACTACTGGAAGAGTTTGTATGCTTAAGTGAAACAACTTGATGGTCTCAATCTCGTTCTCTAGAAGGAATGGACATGTGTCAACATAGTACTTCATAGATGTTGAAAAATTTCTCTTGTTCGAATATCTTAAGAAAAGTGACAACTAAAAGATTGATATTTCAGCAACTAACTAATATCATTAGGATTGAAGTGGTCCAATTACATGACAAAATATGCATTGTATCAATAACTGTGACAGACTGGGCCAGGAACCATTCCAGAATCACTTCTTTAGGGTTATAATTCAGTTTTGTTTTCCTTAATGCTTTTGACTAACTTTCTTCTCTATGTTAAAATCCAGTCTTATTGATAAAGAGAGAAAATACTTCTGTTATTTATACAATAGCTTTAGGCAATAGTATCCCTAGCTTTCTCCCAATAGCACATTTAGTCAATGTACAGTCCTGACCCAGTTTTAACTCTGACCTTATTCTCTGAGCTGGAAGTATCTTACAACTGATGCACTCAGGGTAAAAAGTTAGAAATATCTTTGAAATGTTACAAAGGAGAAATAACTTTTTTTCAAAAATATTTGTGGCTGTCTTTATACACCATAAAAGAGCAGTAAAGGGCAAAAACAATTTTAGCTTTGTGGCTCATCTTTAAAATACTGCTGTTAAACATAGTACAGTATGTTCTGGCTCGGTCTGTGTGTGGAGCATATGCACAGGCAGCCTATACAGGGTGTGGATCCTCCCAGAAGGGAAGGACCCCTGACAGCACAATGAGAGAGTATGCTTCCTGACGGGAAAGAAAAAGGGCTTGAAGTCAGTAGCACCAGAAGCCGGAAGGGAGCTGCTTTTGTTCGCTCTTCCAATACTAAACACACATTTTATTGTTACTGAGTTTGTGACTGTGTCATCATTCCAGGGATTCTGCCTGCTTATGCTAACCCACAAGGGGACCAAAACGTCGGGTAACAATACACTCTAAGCTGCACAGTTGGGTATCATTTTACATAAACACATTGTTCGCGGATGACACTAAGCTGGGGGGAGAGGTAGATACGCTGGAGGGTAGGGATAGGGTCTAGAGTGACCTAGACAAATTGGAGGATTGCGCCAAAACGAAACTGATGAGATTCAACAAGTGCACAGTCCTGCCTTAGGACGGAAGAATCCCATGCACTGCTACAGGCTGAGGACTGACTGGCTCAGCAGCAGTTCTACAGAAAAGGACCTGGGGATTACAGTAGATGAGAAACAGGATATGAATCAGCAGTGTGCCCTTGTTGCCAAGAAGGCTAACGACATATTGGGCTGCATTAGTAGGAGCGTTGCCAGCAGATCGAGGGAAGTGATTATTCCCCTCTATTCGGCACTGGTGAGGCCACATCTGGAATATTGTGTCCAGTTTTGGTCCCCCCACTACAGAAAGGATGTGGACAAATTGGAGAGAGTCCAACAGAGGGCAATGAAAATGATCAAGGGGCTGGGGCACATGACTTACGAGGAGAGGCTGAGGGAACTGGGCTTGTTTAGTCTGTAGAAGAGAAGAGTGAGGGGGGATTTGATAGCAGCCTTCAGCTACCTGAAGGGGGATTCCAAAGAGGATGGAGCTCAGCTGTTCTCACTGGTGGCAGATGACAGGAAAAAGACCAATGGTCTCAAGTTGCAGTGGGGGAGGTCTAGGTTGGATATTAGGAAACACTATTTTACTAGGAGGGTGGTGAAGCACTGGAATGGGTTACCAGTGGGAGGTAGTGGAATCTCCATCCTTAGAGGTTTTTAAGGCCCGGCTTGACAAAGCCCTGGCTGGGATGATTTAGTTGGTGTTGGTCCTGCTTTGAGCCGGGGGTTGGACTACATGACCTCCTGAGGGCTCTTCCAACCCTAATCTTCTGTGATTGGGCCAGACTCTCTGGTGCAACAAGGAACAATCAGCACAAAACACAGAGATGGCAAAGGTGGCCCCAGTCCTGGAGCTGCTAGGTATCAGTATAGTTCCCTCCATGTGGTAGAACAGTCTGCAGACGGTTTTAAATTTACCTCACATCACAAGAATCTTCTAGAAGCTGTAGATGCAAAAACATTCCAGCAATTCCTCCTGCCCCCCGTTCTCTAACCATACTCCTACACTGGAAGTTGTTATGGTGTTTCCATGCCACATAGGGAGAAGAAAATTTCATTATGCTGGGCAAATACTCTAGCATTATTGACTATTCTTTTAGTTACAAATTGAATCCAGGTGATTTCATATCTGCTGATGGGGGGGGGCGCATAACTGAGTTGTTTTATGACTTGATTTATAGATTTCTCCACTATAGCTCTCCAAAAAATATATTTAAAAAAATCACAAGATCTAATATGGGAAGATATTGTCCTTTTTATACTGAAAATGGTATTTAGACTATCTGAGTAAAGTAACATTTAAGATGATGTCTTCTGGGAGAAGACATCTACACTAATTCTTTGGCAAATCTTTGCTGTGTTACATATTTTTAACATGTCTGATACTTGATACGTCTTACTTTACTTTTTTATTGCAGAGTTTTGAAACTATGTATACACTGACAACAGGAAGTGAGACCACTACAACAACACAACATTACAGTAGTTATCTGAAACACAGAAAAGTTGGTGTTCATCACATTACACATAAATAAGGCAGAAACATTTACACTTTATATGACAACACATAATACCAACAAGGCAAATATAGTTGTTGAAGCAGAAGTATGAATATCTTGATTTTTGTGGGCTTAAAATCTTTAGCTTACTTGTTTTTATGTAGGCTTTTTTTGTATTTAATATATAAATTGGGGGGAAGTTTAAAAAAAATGTAGGTCAATTTCTCTGGAGTTTAAATCAAAACCTCACAAAGCTAATTGACTGTATTGCAGTAGGATGTTGACAAGTCTACTTCAATAGAAAGATGTAATTTAGAGGGATAGACACCTACTGTCCACATAAAAGTATGAAATACGACAGCTCTTCTGTCCTTTGTATGAGAGATATTCATCGACTGCGCCCTCTCAAAAATTTCAGCTGGTTGTGTTGGAGTGGCACAGCTACTATTTGCACCGGAATACGGGCCCAGCTCTTTTGCTAGAGGGAAACAGGAGCAAGTCAAGAAAGTAAAAGGAGGAAAACTGTCCAAAAAAAGCAGGAAAGAACTAAAAGCATTTAAGTGTTAAGAATCTATGTCCTCAAGACCCCAGCTTCAGATTCAGATTCAGATCAAGGTAATTTGGGATCAGTGAAAGAGCATCCCTTATGTCTCTGCATCAGAAAAAAAAATGGGAAAAACAGAAGAATGAGTTTGAATAGCTTCCTAGAATTTTCCTACATAAAAAAAACAAAAAACAAAAACCACAAAAAACCACAAGCAGCTATGATACCTTTTTTATGCCGTGAACAAGGCAATCTTACCTAGACCTATGCGAGGAAGGTGTTCAAACAGTGTCCAGCTGTGGTCATCTATGTAATGATTCTTCAGTATTAATAGCTGGCATACATCTCTGGCTGTTACATCACTTGGCACTTCCAAAGCTCTGCTAGTGTCATCCTCACTGTATACTTTAATTACCTGCAAAAACAATGAGTATAAACTGGAAAAGCTAAAGTGCCCATACATTTAAAATTGCACGGGATTGGTTAAATCAGCCCAGACAATTTACTCATCTCCAAAGCTTATGACTGAGACAAGAACCTAAAAGCGTAACATAACATTCAACAAAAGCAGAAAGCTTCCATGTTCCCTTCTAGTAACTGGATCTCCACATTAATATGAGACAAGGTTGGTGCTGCAGATGATGAATGGTACAGTTCAAGGATCCTGAGAATGAGCTATACAGAAAGGTTAGTGAAACCAGGTCTGAATTTGTTGGAAGAAATTAGACAAAAGAGAGGTGAGCTAATTTGAGTGTATGTAATTCTGTAGGGAATAGAAAGGATAGATGCCACAAGACTGTTTGAATTTTGATAAGCAAGAATCAGGGCATTAAAAAAGGATTGAGACACATGGGAATGGAAGTGGAATTAAAAACATGCACCTGAACAAAAATGATACATGTGAAAGATTGCCAGGGTCTATGAGCAACTAGAGAGTAGTTCAAAATATTGTAGGAGGGAACACAGCACAAGTGGACACATTGATTTGCTCATCTTCTATCCTTACAACTTCCAAGTTTCTTCCTATTGTATTACATTCTTTATATAAAATTTGTAATTTTCTGGTGATCTTCAGCAACGAGGAGTTGACTTGAAAATTTCAGTAAAGATCCACACTTCTGAAAAATAGGGAAATGTGTATTATTTAAATACCATATAGCTTTTTGGAAGAAGTGAAGGTTTGAGTTTAAATTGCTCATGCTTGCACCCAGCCAAAAGATGAATTCCAAATGCATACAGAAGTCAATTCAGATGCAATTTGTTTTGTTTCCATTTCTTTGAAGGACCAAACTACAGCCAATCAGATGGAATTGATGAAACTTGCTATTGGTTTATTTTCTGAAGTGCTGTGCACCTACTGCTCCAATTAAAATCAACATGGAAGAGTTTCTGGTATTCAGGAAACATTTTTGAATTTCTTGATTTGCATGCAATTATAACAGAACCTTGAAACTGAATTAATACAGCACCATATTTTGAATTTGCCCTTTATTTTTATTTTTCCATTTTTAAAGAGATAACAAAAATAAGCAATGAAAAATATAGAAGACACTGGCAAAAGCCTGGGCTGTCATTTACTTCATTGTGGTATTAGAACTCAACGTTATCATTAAATTAACATAAGTGTTTTGAGTTTAATTATAAAAATGATAGACTGGTCAACATATCATGTAGGTGCAGGAGTAATATGCATACTAAAAAAAGGTCTTTTAGATCTTCTGAAGTCCAGTAAAATGGCACAATCTGAAACTGTGCACTTTATTATTAGCTTGAGTTTTATTTGTTCTGGGCAGAGTATTTTAATCCTAAAGCTATTTTAAAATCATTGAAAGGTAGAGAACAAATAAATTGTAGATTATTTCATTAATATCTCCCACCAGTACAGAGCTTTTTCCCTAGTGTATATATTTTCTAGTAGCTTGAGACAACTCTGAAGTAGACAAATTGCTGTCTTACTAAGTGTCTCACTTCCCTTGGAAGTCCATGACACAGAGACCTCAGCATTATAAAGTTGTTCTTGATATTCAACTTAAAATTCTTTTATTACACTAGGAGAAAGTGCATCTAGAGACCCTTTTATCATGCTAGTGTGCATAACTCATCTGGCCCTCTGAGGTTGACACATCATGTTATCGTGTCTTTGTCCTCCCTTATGTTGTAATTTAAATGAGCTACATGTATTTGGCTCCTTTTAAAGCTTTCCTTCATGAGGCAATCCTGCATCCCTTAAACATTTGCTTCACTCTTCCCTGAATCTCATCTCACTTAACCAGTGAAAGGCTTATTGGTGAGCACCTGATCCATGCATCAGCAGCAGTGCACTGAAGGCCAACTCCACCCTGGAACTCCATTCCTCCACTTAAGTATTAGCTAGACAGCCAGCAGGAAATCCCACCTCTAACTCATGCAGTCAGTGTCTCAAGAAGAGACAACATTGCTGCAGCAGTGGCAACATGTGCCCAGGCTAAGAGATAGCAAATCCAAATGGAGCCTTCCAGGGGATAGAGGCCAGGAGAGCAGCCTGAATGCAAGGTCACTTTAGGGTGACCAAGTGTCCTGATGTTATAGGGACAGTCCTGATATATAGGACTGTGTCTTATATAGGCGCCTATTACCCCCCACCCCCATCCCAATTTTTCACACTTGCTATCTGGTCACCTTAGGTCACTGTATGGCAGATTAAATGGCAATTCTTACAATACAATGGGAAAGAGGTGCCTTAACATAAGGGAATGATGCCTGAGGGGTAGTTGAGATTGTTAGCGATGGAGTTAGTTCCTTAAAATGTCTTGGATTTGTGTCAGATTCTCATTAACTGTTTTTTTCCCCCAATATCATCCCAGCTTCTGTCCCTGTTGGGACTAGATCTATGCACTGGAATGATTCCAGTCTCTGCAAAGGTCATAGGAGATTGGAACAATTTAGCAAAGAAGCACCTACCAGTCCTAGAAAAAAAAATTACTATGCTCAACTGTTCAAGATACACCGGTATTATTCATCATATACATTAATATAGCACCCAGAAGCTCCAGCTAAGTTTGGTGTCCCATTGCAGTGGGCTCTATCCTAAAGCGCTTACTGTCTAAGCAGATAAGACAAACTGTGGAAGAGAAACAGAGCAAAGTGACTTTCCCACAGTAACACAACATTTTGGTTGCAGAGCTAGATGTGACTCCCATTCCAGAAACTTGTCTCCTGCCAGTATGTACCTTGCATATAGAGATTCCTTTAGATATACATCAAGTCAGGAGTCATGTAATGTCACTTTATAGCAAGAATATGCACGCAGTGTATGCTGAGGCCTTTGTTAGCCATTTTAAAAGAAAAATGTGGGTAAGAGTTGCAGTGCAGATCACTAATCTCTGTATTACTGCTGAACATATAGAAATTGGCTTTTTAAAATACTGAAGACTGCAACACACATCCTGATAATGAACTGACTGAGGCCATATGGCTTGGGGACAGGGAAGCCTTGGAGGTCGCCTTGGACCATAACATTACAGCTGAAGCAAAACCATAAAAAGGTTTTTAAAGTATTTTAAGTCTCCTCACTTTCTTAGTACAGGTGAATACATCCTGCCTAAGTCTAAGACATCCAATTACCCTCTACTCTCAGCTATATGTGATACCTTGTAAAAGCATAGCTACACTGTGCCATTTAGTTCTGTTCCTTGCAAAAGATCCAAATTTTGCTGGGAGACAACTGACTGCTTGTAGCATAAGAATCTTTCTGAACTTTTGTTACAGTTTGATGAAGTAAGTGTGACAGGGTAAGTCTCATCAAGTTAGAGTGACCTTTTGTTTTCTTTTTAATTAAGAAAAAATGTACCATATGCATTGTCTGGGTACATGCATTTGAGAGAAGTCCAAGGCAAATTTCTTAAGAATTTATTTGTTTCAAAGGTCTCCAAGAATAGAGCCACCTGAAAGCTGAAGTACAGAGACGCTGGCTTTCCTTAAAATGTAGAGCTATACATTTCTTTCTTGCCAAAAGCAGGGAGAAGAGAAATGCTCTCTAGAAGTAAAATGAGGATAAAGTCATGGCCAAGAATGTGACCACACTGACCTCCCCTGATCTACAGCCTATGAGGTACCTGCCTAAGTGAATGTCTGTCTCTAT
The DNA here is from genome assembly GCF_020497125.1 of Mauremys mutica. Taxonomy (NCBI): domain Eukaryota; kingdom Metazoa; phylum Chordata; order Testudines; family Geoemydidae; genus Mauremys; species Mauremys mutica. The sequence goes on from NC_059081.1 coordinate 34,449,673, forward strand.
TTTTGCTATACCTTTCCTGAACCTAGCCAGCCATCTTCATTCTCTATCCATTTCCTGTCTCCTGACACTACCAAGACAGTGACCGGAAACAGGAAGATAAGGAAGACAAAGGCTGCTTCTTTTACTTATTTTAAGCACCTGGCAGGTATAAAGCTATAAGTCAGTACAGTAGGACATTTTAAAAGTGGGCCCCAGACCCTGGTACTTGTACATCTACATGCAATAGAAGGTTCACAGCATGGCTGCGGCTAGCCCAGGTCAGTTGACTCAGGCTTGAGGGCCTCAGGCTGTGTGGCTAATAATCGCAGTGTAAACATTTGGGCTGGAGCCCAGGCCCTGAAACTCCGTGAGGGTAGAGCTCTCATAGCCCAGGCTCCAGCCTGAGCCCAAACATCTACATTGTACATTTTAGCCACGCAGCTCAAGCCCTGCAAGTCTGAAATTGACCTAGGCTCTGAGACTTGGTGCCACAGGTTTTTCATTTCAGCGTAGACAGACATAGGGTCTTAAAATGGAAGAGTTTCTACTTCAGCTCAGATAAGTGTTTGTGCATAAAGGGAAGGCACCACCTCTAGTGCAACAGGCATTATTAAGTGATTATATTGCTTGAAGGGTGGGATGGGGGATTGATCAATTTAGTTATCATTTATTTATTATCACTACATTTTGAACATTGAAATAGACTTGTGAAAGCATTTGTGCCAAAAGATAAACCCAGAAGTGTCACAGTATAAATTTTATTTGGATTATATTCAGGGCCACCAAGAGCGGGTTTGGGCCCTGGTGAAGAAAAAATTTTGGGCCCCCCAGCAAGGGCAGACTGGCTAAACAGGGCCGACGAAGCTGGGGAAGCTGGGCCCCCTTATGGACCTGCCGGGCCCTGGTAATTTGTACTGGCTCCCCCCCGCCACCGTCGGCCCTGATTATATTTGTTTCCTTAGTCATCTTATTCAGATTGTCAAATGACAGTTGACTTCTATTTAAGGTAGAAATGAATACTGTGTGAATTATTTTGAAATATCATTAACACAGGAGAGCAGTAACTGCTTGAAATGAAGAGGGAGCAGCAGAGGGGAAGGAAGCATAAAAGGTAACCAGAGCAGGGGATTTTTTTGTCCCCTGCTTCTCCCAATCTATCATGCTGAGAAGTCTCCTACCAGACCAAGGGCTGCAATTGTGAATTTGTTGAAGGAGTCTTGCAAATCCTACAGAATCAGGTTTGAAAACTAATTCCTCTTGGTATTCTCTTCAGACTGCATTATTTGTATTACAATACAGTAGGAGGGCCTCAGTATGCAGAGGCTATACAAACATACAGAAAGACATACTCTCAGTCCTAAAAAGTTTAAAATCTAATTCATTTAATGTGTGGTCCAGAAAATGCAATAAGATGTATAAACTACCATACAAGTAAAGAGCGAACTAGAGCTAACAGACAAAACTACTGAGCTTGAGTGCCAAAACCTAGGCACTTAAATCAAAATGACCTGATTTTCAGAAGACACTGAGCATCTCTGAACACCCATTGACAACCATAGATGAGCAACACCTCTGAAAACCAGTTCACATTTATATAGATTTAGGTGCTTAACTTTAGGTCATCACTACCACAATTATTTTTTTGCCCTATGAATAGAACTTTGCACATTTTGTACTTATTTTACAGTTTCAGTCATGTATTAAATAGATAATTATTGTATGTCAGAACCAGGTATTATGCATGATCATCAATAACCCACTATCTTAGGGTATGTCTACACTACAAGACTATTTCGAATCTACTTAATTCGAATTTGTGGAATTGACCTTATGAAGTCGAATTTGTGTATCCACACTAAATACACTAATTCGACTGTCTGAGTCCACAGTAACGGGGCCAGCGTCGACTTTGGAAGCGGTGCACTGTGGGAAGCTATCCCACAGTTCCCGCAGTCCCCGCTGCCCAGTGGAATGCTGGGTAGAGCCCCCAATGCCTGCTGGGGGAAAAAATGTGTCGAGGGTGGTTTTGGGTAACTGTCATCATTGAACCGTCACTCCCGCCCTCTCTCCTTGAAAGCGCCGGCGGGAAATCTGTTCGCGCCCTTCTCTGGTCGGTTACAGCTCGGACGCCACAGCACTGCGAGCATGGAGCCCGCTGCGATCATCGCTGCACTTATGGCCGTTGTCAACTCCTCGCACCTTATCGTCCACCTCTTCCACAGTCAGCTGCTGAGAAATTGGGCGAGGAGGCTCCGGCAGCGCGGTGAGGACAGGAAGTCACAGAGTGGCGCAGACCTCTCACAAAGCAGGGTACGCCGCGCAGTGGAGATCATGGTGGCAATGGGTCAAGTTCATGGTGTGGAACGGCAATTCTGGGCCTGGGAAACCAGCACGGACTGGTGGGACCGCATAGTGCTGCAGGTCTGGGATGAATCACAGTGGCTGCGAAACTTCAGGATGCGTAAGGGCACTTTCCTTGAACTCTGTGACTTGCTGTCCCCTGCCCTTAAGCGCCAGGACACCCGGATGCGAGCAGCCCTGACTGTGCAGAAGCGAGTGGCCATAGCCCTCTGGAAACTTGCAATGCCAGACAGCTGCCGGTCAGTAGCGAACCACTTTGGCGTGGGCAAATCTACCGTAGGGCTTGCTGTGATTCAAGTAGCCCACGCAATCGTTGAGCAACTGTTCTCAAAGGTAGTGACCCTGGGAAACGTCCGGGTCGTCATAGATGGCTTCGGCGCGATGGGATTCCCAAACTGCGGTGGGGCTATAGATGGCACTCACATCCCTATCCTGGGACCGGCCCACCAGGCCAGCGAGTACATTAACCGAAAGGGCTACTTTTCTATGGTGCTGCAAGCACTGGTGGACCATAGGGGACGTTTTACCAACATCTACGTTGGGTGGCCGGGCAAGGTTCATGACGCGCGTGTGTTCAGGAACTCTGGTCTGTTTAAACGCCTCCAGGCAGGTAGTTTCTTCCCGGACCACAAAATAACGGTTGGGGATGTGCAGATGCCTACAGTGATCCTCGGGGACCCAGCCTACCCGCTAATGCCCTGGCTCATGAAGCCCTATACAGGCGCCTTGGACAGTGAGAAGGAACTCTTCAACTACTGGCTGAGCAAGTGCAGAATGGTGGTGGAGTGTGCTTTCGGACGTCTCAAGGGGAGATGGCGGAGCTTACTGACTCGCTCGGACATCAGCGAAAAGAATATCCCCGTTGTTATTGCTGCTTGCTGTGTGCTCCACAATCTCTGTGAGAGCAAGGGGGAGACCTTTATGGCTGGATGGGAGGTTGAGGCCAATCGCCTGGCTGCTGATTACGCTCAGCCAGACAGCCGTGCCGATAGAAGATCCCAGCGGGAAGCGCTGTGCATCCGGGAGGCTTTGAAAGATAGGTTACCCTGCTCTCCGAGGAACCTATGACTCTCCAGTTGATTTACAGAGAAGCTGAACCTGAGCCTGTTTCAGTGACTGTTGACTTCGATCTGCGGTTACATACCCCGTTCTCCAGGTTCCCCCCTTCCAACACACGTTTTAAAATAACTTTAATGGAACACTGATTATTAATAAAGTTTTCTTTAATTATGAATTCCTGTTCAAGGGTTGAAACATGGACGCAGACTGTGGTGGCTACGGTGTGCACTGATGTCCAGACCGCTTCTACACTAGAGGAATGACAGGCTCCTGCTCCTACAGCGGTCTCTGGGGGGAGGACGGTTGCAGGTGGGTGTGCAGGAAGGGGTGGGTTTGCAGGAAGGGGTGAGGGGTGCCGTCTTTGGGACGGAGTTTGGATGCAGGCTCTGGGCTGGAGGTTGGGGCGTAGGAAGGGGTGAGGGGTGTGTGGGAAGGGTGAGTATGTGTCCGTGGATGAGGGCTCTTGCTGGGGCTCAGGGCATCGGAGAGGCTCGTGGCTAGGGTGGAAGGGCATGGTAAGGGCAGCCTGCCTTGCCATTTGTGGATGTCAGGCGCTAGGACCCTGGGGCAGCATACACCTCACAGACTGACCCGGGGCAGCATTCACCTCCCAGAATGACCCTAGTGCCTAGTGACTGCAGTCTGTGTGTGTCCTGCTGTTGATCCTGCCCCCAAGTCTGTACCCTGGTAATGGAGGCTGTCCTATGCAATTAAAAAACCCCTCCCCCCCCTTCACACAAAGTCTTCTGACAAGGAAAACGTGATGGAAACAGTGAATAACAACAAACTACTTTTAATACTCAACTACACAGTGGGGGGATGAAACTTGGATTTGGGACTGGGTGATCCAGGAAGGGAAACACTTCTCATACTTTAGGGAATGAGAGCTGTTTGGTACATGAGCGCTCTGCTGGGGTGGAGTGACAGTTTTCACGGCCCCTAGCGCCCCTCCTTCTTGTGATTTTGGGTGAGGGGGGGACAGGACTTTGTGGCGGGGGAAGGCGGTTGCAGATACAGTTCAGGGGGGCTCTCTGCTCCTGCGTGCGGTCCTGCAGAACATCTACAAGGCGCCGGAGCGTGTCCGTTTGCTCCCTCATTAGCCCAAGCAGCGTTTGAGTCGCCTGCTGGTCTTCCTGCCGCCACCTGTCCGCCCGTTCGCTGTGTGAGCGCTAGTGCTGACATAGGGTCTCCCTCCACTGTCTCTGCTCGGCCGCCTCGGCTCTGGAGCAAGCCATCAGTTCAGAGAACATGTCGTCCCTAGTCTTTTTCTTTCGCCGCCTAATCTGCACCAGCCTCTGTGAGGGGGATGCCGGGGCAGTTCGTGAAAGAGCCGCAGCTATGTGATGGGAAAAAGGAAGTGATTTCCTTGAAAAGATACATGTTTGCGAACACTGAACACAGTCTAGTCAGTTTCTGTGAACAAGACCATACAGGGCACCTAGTCTCACGAGCTCTCAGGACAAGTTCGAGATTTCGGAATACGCTTTCATTGGCTGCGGTCTTGCACAGGAGATCGGACAAGCGGGGCGGTACAGCTGAATCCGTGTAGCAGCCAGGCCTGGTAAGCACTACACTATAGGCTACTTAACAGTTAATGGATAGCTGTGCCCTCCCGCTGAAGGCAATCTGTAAAGCATAAAGTCTGACCCTGTTCCAGCCCCTCGCAGCTGTGCCCGGGAAAGATCACTGTATGCTTTTCCTCTGCGGCCTCCAACACGTGGGTGTTAAACGAAGGTCATTGCTATGCAAAGTAAAAGTCAAGCATTCACAATAGTAACAGTACACTAATTGCCCTAATTAGATGCAGCAGTCGCCGAACGAGATTACCCTGAGGCGGGTCACTCGGAGAGAGAGAGAGAGGATGCTGCTCGAATCCCTGCACAGACCAGGACCGTACGCTGCAATGCTGGTGGAGGCAATGATTCCGCTGTACATTAGGATGGCCTGGCGCGGAAGAGTGTGCTTCCACGGAGCACCAAATAAGGCACCTCTCCCCAGGAACCTCCTGCGGAGACTTTTCGAGCTGCTCTCCGAGAGCTTCGTGGAAGTGTCCCAGGAGGATTTCTGTTCCATCCCTATATGTGTGGACCTTCTCTTTATATAGTTTTTTATGGAAAAGTTTTTATATAGTTTTTACATATTTTTTATTCCTGTTTTTTAAAAAAATAAATGTTTCCATGTTTATAGCACTTACCGACTGATCCTTCCCCTGATTCTGAGTCCGGGTTAACGGCCGGGGAGGGTTGGTAGGGGATCTCTGTGAGGGTGATGAAGAGATCCTGGCTGTCGGGGAAAGCGGTATTGTAAGCGCTGTCGCCTGCGTCGTCCTCCACAAACCCTTCCTCATCTTCCCCATCGGCGAACATCGCCGAGGAACTGCCCCTCGACGCTATCCCATACTCAGAGTCCACGGTCACTGGTGGGGCAGTGGTGGCAGACCCACCTAGAATGGCATGCAGTGCCTCGTAGAAGTGGCATGTCTGGGGCTGTGCTCCGGAGCGTCCGTTTGCCGCTCTGACTTTTTGGTAGCCTTGTCTCTGGTCCTTGATTTTCACGCGGCACTGCGTTGTATCCCAGCTGTATCCTCTGAGTGCCATGGCTTTGGAGACCTTCTCGTAGGCCTTTGCATTCCGTTTGTTGGAGCGCAGCTCCGAAAGCGCAGACTCATCGCCCCACACAGCGATCAGATCCAGGACTTCACGGTCTGTCCATGCTGGGGACCTCTTTCTATTCTGGGATTGCATGAACTCCTCTGCTGGAGAGCTCTGCATCGTTGCAGGTGCTGCTGAGCTCGCCCCGATGTCCAACCAGGACATCAGATTCAAAGTGCCCAGACAGGAAAAGGAATTCAAATTTTCCCGGGTCGTTTCCTGTGTGGCTGGTCAGAGAATCCAAGCTTGGACTGCTGTCCAGAGCGTCAACAGAGTGGTGCACTGTGGGATAGCTCCCGGAGCTAGTAAGTTCGATTTGCATCCACACCTAGCCTAATTTGAGCTAGCCATGTCGAATTTAGCGCTACTCCCCTCGTCGGGGTGGAGTACCGAATTCGAACTAAAGAGCCCTCTAGGTCGAATTAAACGGCTTCCTGGTGTGGACGGTTGAGCGGTTAATTCGAATTAACGCTGCTAAATTCGATTTAAAGTCCTAGTGTAGACCAGGCCTTAGAGTTAACTAACAGGCTGTTTGCCTGGAGCATGTGATCTCTAGCTCCCAACTGTCTCCTCTTCTAGTCTGAAAGCTTTGCTTATTAAGGCTGGCAGAGTAGGGCAATGTGAGTTGTAGCATACTGCACTACAATGGAGGCATTCTGAAACATTTTACAACTCCCAACAATATTCCCATCACTATCACAGAGAATTCCACTAGAAATGGGAAAATTTTGCAACACAGTTAAGAACACGTGGATATTTTTAAAAAGCTAGTGTTAGCCTATCAGTCAAGAGGCAGGATTCTATCTGCCCATCATGTAGCGTCTCCATCACCAGGTAGGTTTCCTGGGTGTGGTGGAATGCCAATCTAGAGAGTTTAAGGACCTTACCAAGATTTTTTTTTTAATTTTTCATTCTCTAGCATTTACCCACAAAGAGCAGGTATATAGAGAGAAAAGACTATCACAACTCTCAGAAACCACCTTATGCAGTCATGTAAAAAAGAAGGAAAATGTGAGCATAAACAGATTTCTCTCTCCCTATTCTAAGCTAATTAGGTGGCATTAATTATTTGTATTACCATAGCACCAATATGGCCTCCTTTACCCTAGTATCTGAGTACATCACGAGCACATGTGAATTTGTGCTCATCACACTCGTGCTAGGGAATTATTATTGCCATGTTGCAGATGGGGGAAACTGAGGCATCAAGACACTGAGTGACTTGCGCAAAGTCATACAGCAAGTCTGTGCCAGAGCAGGGACTGTCTCCTGAGTCCCAGGCTATGGGAGGCAGGGGAAGATGGAGGGGTGGGGGGGCTTGCACTGCACTCACAGTTCTCCTCCTAAACTAGGAATATACACCCACATACAGGTACACTTACAAAAAATAAAAAAGTCACCTATGAAAATTAGAGAAAGAAAGGAGTTCCAAAATCAAGCTAACACCACATACTTCTCATTTTTGTTTGCTGTGGTCAGTGAAGTTAAGGGCAGGTGGTCATCAGTCATACATTTGAATTCCTTGTTCTTGTTTGTGTCAAGTGTCACCAATATTTAAATGGTGCTTTGTATTTAACTGTCCAACATATTCTTTCCTTGTCAGAGAGCAATAGAATTCGGTGTTCTTACATAAAGTAAATCCATTACTGACACATTCGGGGCTGGATTAAAGAATTTGGGAGACCTATGCACTAGGGGAATTAGGGGACTCCCACCTTTCCTGCCCCAAGGAGGTAGGAGGCTCAGGGAGGGGGCTGTTGGAGAGCAAGACTGCCCTGCACTCATCCTGCAGCAGCTCCTGCTATTCAATAAGAGGAGCAGATTATGTTCTTTCTGGGCAGCAATTTTTTACAGGAAATCTAGGCTGAACTATAACATACAGGCTTCAAGGTAAAAATGCCAATATTAATATCAGTTTATCCTCCTGGAGCTCATTAGAGAAAGAACATAGATGGGGGAACAAAGCTGAGAAGTCTTTAAATTTCAGCTTTAAATTTAAAGGTTGTTATAGCATTATTCTCTGATAGTAGCCTACATTGTCCAGGCAATTTTTTCCCTTGACCTGGCACAAATATATGCCACATCTCCCATTGATTATTATTTGTACTGTGGTCAAGCCTAAAGGACCCTTTGTTTTTTTCTAAAGTATCTAGCTCAAACAGGAAGATTGAAATATCTCTGGGGCAACGTCTATTTAACTTGAAACAAGACGAGTGAACGTAACAAAAAAATGGGAGGTAGGGAATAAAGATACTGTCTTATGGTTACAGAAGGAATTCCATGCCTAAAGGACAACAAGTGTGACAATGTCTGTGGCAGTAGACAAATAGGATATTCAAGGTTGGGGGATGGGGATATGAAATAAGTGACAAACGTGGATACATATCAAATGGCTGAGTTGTGGAAGGCCTTGAAAGCAAGGATAAGAAGTTTGAATGTTATGTAGTGAAGAAAGAGGAAAGTGCAGATGAACAGACAAAAAAGATAATTTAGTACAGAATGGAGGAGTGGGGCAAGGTTGGTGTCAGGAAAGCCAGATAGGAGGTGGTTAACATTGTCAACACTTGAGATGAAGGCTGGAATAAGAGTTTTACTAACATGGAAACAAAAAGATTGGATTTCAGGGATTTTACAGAGGAAGCAGGAAGTTTTGGACACAGCATGGCTGTGCATAGCAAGAGAAAAGAAGAACTCAAAAAAGACATCCAAGTTACAGGCTTAAATGACAAAAGGATATGAGAGTTGTTAAAGCTGACAAAATGGGGTGGGGTGGGAAGAGCCAGTCTAGAAGAATAGAATAGGTAAGGAGTTCAGTTTTGACCATAATATGTTTAAGTCTGTACTATGTAGACTCTTCTGGCATAGCTATGCAGGCATAGGCCTGTAGTGCAGATGCAGCTTACACCCATCAGAAGTGGTTTTTCTGTGGTGTAGGACCACCACCAACTTAAATAAAGTTGCTATGTTAATGGAAGCCCTAAGCACTATCAACATAGCTCTGTCTACACTGGAATTATGTTGTTATAATTACATCAGTCAGACATAGCTGATCTCACAGGAAACGGGAGGATGACTCACTAGGGTTGGCAACTTCATAATAATTTTTAAAAAATGGACACTCCAGCAGGAGTGCCAGAACCTCTTCTACCCCACCCACATCTCCCCCAAGGACCCAACCATGCTCCCCTCTTCCCCAGAGTCCTCCTCCCACCCTCTTCCCCCCCTCTCCTATCACTGTCTGCTTTTCCCCTCCCACTCCCCAGCCCGGGTCAAAAGGGACTCGCCGCCTGAGCTAGGGCTGGGAGCTGCTGCCACTAGACACAGGTAGGAGGTGGCCCCAGCTGAGTAGGGCTGATGCAGGCGATGACCTGGCACCTCTCTGCCTTCTCCACCCACAGTAACCAGACATTGGTTGTCCGGTCAGCAGATCTGTCAGTAGGTAGGAGGGACAAACATGAAAGCCAAAGAAAGGCAAGATTTCAAGGACAGTATGATCAATAATGTCAAGAACAGCACAAAGGTCAAAGAAGGCAAGGATAGAGTAGAGTAGAGGCCCTGAGATCTTTAGAGACTTGGCGAGAGCAGTTTCAGTGAAGAGGAGAAGGCGGATGCCAGATCAGAGGGAATTCAGAATGGAGTTGGAAGGCAACGGTTGTAGAAAGCACAGAATGTGCTTAGAGGTGAAAGAAATAAGTGAAATGGGTTGATATTTGGACAGGCACGTGCGGGAGACCAGAGCATGCTTGTGTAAAGAGAGCGAGACAAAGAAGGTCTGGAGGCTTATAAGTAGGAAAAAGCAAGAGAGATACATTAGTGTCAATACTGAAGAAGGAGAATAATTGGGGATGGAAAGAGGGAAGACCAGTCTAAATCTGATGAATGATTCAGTACATTGTGTTGAATTCTTCCAGGCAAGTTAGTGTGTGTAGATTTTATAAAAAGCTCAAATACCTCAATAAGTAACTGGATATTTATAATCTCAAAGCTGCACATAAAGTTTTAGTTATGGGTATGGGAAATACTTCAGTTTTAGCATAAAAAGCCTAAGCAATTCCTTTTGTGCTGTATGTATGCTACATTTATTCCTTTATATACGGCTATGCAGAATCATGTCTACTAAGTAAGAGATTTACTCCTAGCAGAAATAACTATTGAGCAAAGCCTCTTGATACACTTCAAGGCTAGATAACAGAGTCTGAAGGTTAAGTTCTGACTTACTGGAAGCCTAATTTTTTCATAGGAGACTCAAGTAGTATGGCTAGGAAATGGCCAAGTACTTTCCCCAATTGATGAGAAATCTGTTTTCTTCCAAGGGATGTCTGCCAAAAGGAAAGGATTATGAGCAGAGAAGAGCACTAAACATTGCCAATTTCCTTGGTTACTATATGAAGAATGTTAGATGTTCAAAGTAGTCAAGAAGAAACTGAAAAACATATCAAAAGAACTGAAGAGGGAGAGGGGGTGGAGTGCAACATTAATTGTGCCACTAAAGCTTGTCAAATCACCCCAGTGAAGAAGTAATGAAAGAATGCATTACACCACTGAGATTTAAAGACTTGGAAAAAACCCACATATTTATGACTTCTCTCTCACACACACACACACACACTTCAGATGAGCTGTGCTACATTTTGCCATACAATTCACATTAGATCATTGTGAATTCTGTAACTAAAAATGATCTGAAAAAGCCACAGCAAGTTTAGAGCCCAGAATGTCATTGAGTGACTAGCATACAGCAACTGAATCTAATACACAGTATTTTGTCACATGGTAAAAATATTTAGAACGCACATGTTAGAAAAAGCAAAAGGCCGGAACGGGATTTTTACAAAGACTGTGGAAAAACCAAAATGCTGGTCTTTCTTGCTAGGTTTTATTTTAAGATTATTCCTTTGAAATGGCTAACAATTAAAAAAAATACCTTATTGCATATTTGTAAACAAATACGGCTATTTGCTGAAATAATTTTTAAATAATCTGTATGTGCATGTTAAAGTAGTTAACTATTTCTCTCCCCTGCTCAAAAGGGTAGCCATTTCAATACATAGAGAAGGCAAGGCCACAAACTTGTCTCCCTCCATTCAATGTGAATCATCTCTGGTCTCTGTCATCTCCTTTAGGGTTGTCTCTCAATCAACTTAAAATTTAAACATCACCAAAATAAACCTTTATCTTCCTTCCCAAACAGCTCTTCACTCCTCCTGTTCTCTGTCACTCAGGCTCATAACCTGAAGGTCAACTTTGACTATTTTGATCCTCTCCCCACCCTTCACATCAAAGCCATCTGAAAATCCGATGCTTGTCCTAGTGGTCATGTCTAGGATCTGTCCATTACAGCTTAAAATCCCATTTAGGCCTTCATGATCTCCTCTTATGATTATTTCTACCACCTTCTCTCTGGTCCAACTGATATACCATGCTCCTCTCCCATTTCCAGTCAACACACACACACACACACACACACACCAAAAACCCATAGCCATTAAGATAATCTGCCTCAAGCATTGTTCTGACCATATCATCACTATCTTTGAACTCTTCCATTCCCCGGGGCTGTCTCCTCCCCCTATCAAATTGAAGTTTCTTGTCTATGTCTTCAAGCCCTTCCATACTTCTGCTCATTCCCTTTTCAAGCCTTTTCTTCAGGGTATGCTCAGATTAGCCTAAACTTATCACTCGCTGGACACTTGAATATGCAATGGAAAATGGAAAAAGTTCATTTACATTTCAGAAACATGTATACAGTTAAATATCTGCAGACCTAGAGAAATTAATAAGCCTAAAAATCACACTAATTTAAAATTCAGTCACAGGTGTCTTTCAGCTAAGATCAGCCTTTCAGCTGCATCTTCTCTTCAAACAGCTATGTCAGGCAAAACAGCCAGGATTTACAGGGGAGACAAGCGTAGCAGTGTGTTCACAACAATCTAAATGCCCAATATTAAAATAAATGCACTTGGAATACATGTCCAAACTCCCAGTTTTTTTAACCACATTTCTCCCCATGCCTTATTATTTGTATGATAGCAGCAGACAGAGGTCACAACTGAGACTGGGGCCCCATTGTGCTAAATGCTATACATACATACATACAGTAGAAGACAGGTCCTGCCCTGAAAAGCTGGCAGTCTAACTTAGTCAGACACCCAAAGAATGGAAGGGGAAACTGAGGCACAGAGCGGTGAAGTGATTTACCAAAGGTTACACATAAAGTTAGTGGTCGAACCAAGAACAGAACCCAGGTCTCCTGATGGCCAAAGCAGTGCCTTACCTATTAGGCTATGCCACCTGACCTCATTTTCATCTTAGTCCCCCTCTGGGTAGAGGAACACAAGCAAACAGTTTCATTTCCCCCAGTTTTATTACAGAGCAGCCCAGGACAACAGACATGGCTGCTCCCCACCATTAGCTGCCTTCCATAGCATTAGGCTAATAAGATCATAAACATTCAAATTGCAGATGTTCAGCTATGTAGGTGGTTTGTGCATTATACCCCTTTCCCCCCACCCTATGTCTGTCTTATGTATTTAGATAAGCTCTTTGAGGCAGGGACAGTCTACTACTCTGTTTGTACAGGGCCTAGCACAATAGGTCCCATTCTTGGTTGGCCCTTAAATGACTCCATAATAAACTATATTAATAGTGGTTTTCATCCTTCATTTAAGGTATGTCTACACTACAGCTGGGAGCATAATTACCAGCTCAGGAAGACAATCACGCACTAGCTCTGCTTGAGCCAGTGCTCAATAAATCAATCAGTCACAATATAGCCAGCGATAGCACAGGCAAGCAGCTCAGGCTAGCCACTTGATACATTTCCCAGACACCCCCCTCAGGGTATATCCTCAGGCAGCTAGCCTGAGCTACCACCTGCACTACCACTGGTTTGCTATCACTTATCTGTCTTTCTGAGCTGGGATGTATGCTCCCAGTTGCAGTGTAGATGTACCCTTAAAGTGCTTGCACTTTTCTGCATGCAGCACAGTGGTCAGTAATAATCACCTGGGCCAAAAATAAAAAACACCAACAATATTTATCCTCATCTCTATTTCAGCCGCAATTCTCATATGGTGTCAAAATTCCTAGTAGCATTAGCTGTATTATCCCATAGAAAGTGCTAGGAAGGTACTTTATCAACCATCCAATAGTGCTATTGAATAGTTTTTATTCTGATTCTTCTCCACGCAAGCCAGCTCCCAATAGACACCTATGGGAAGTTATGGAAAGACTTAGCAGTTATGGAAAAGTTATGGGAAAACTTCACACTCACATAAAACCCCCTCTACATGTGGAGTAGGTTTAGCAGTACTTCAATAACCAGAGCAGTAAGCTGAGCACTTCAATAATCAGACATTACAGTAGCTCTGTAACCAGCATGGATGTGTTATTTGGGCTGCTGTAATACTTCATACTTTTAACAACAAAGAACTAGAAGACAATATTAGATTAGGACAAAAACACACTAATCTCCATTTCATCCTGGTTGGAATTACCTCGTTTCCTGCCTCCAGTCTTAGTGGTCACAGTTTGTGAGCTATTCTTGCTGTAGATTTCTGGGTTGAACTCCCCAGGCCCAGCAGAAGGCAGATCTGAATATAGTTAGTGCCCACAACAAACTCATTCCTTCTGGCAAGATACCAGAGCCTGGATTTTGTGAGCTTCAAGAAGCAGAACAAGACTTCCCTGTTCAGTCAGGCCTTTAGACAAAGTAGTTTCATACTGAAATAAAAAAAGGTGCTCAGATGTTTATGCATCTTTAATTAACTCCATTTTTCCAATCGTCCTTATGGATAGGAAGACAAAATATTCCAAGAAGAAACTACTGCCTCCAGATGTATCCATGTACAGACACCATTGGTATGTCAATTTGAGTGCTTTTATGTAAAGTTCCCAAATTAATGCACTAGCCTTTCACCTCTGGGGACCAGAATGCAAATGGAAAAATGGCTTTCAGCCTAACAGATATATGTTCTCATTACTAACTCTGAATAAGAGTTAGCTTAAGTAGCAATTTTTGCTGAGAAAAGGCCCAAGTATAATGGCGGTTGCAGGCCAGAAGTTAGATACACTACGTGTGTGTGGGGAAACTTTCAAATTGGTTCTTTACACCCATCTTGACTTTAACTAATCTAATCAGACCCTCAGTTCTTAAAACACTACAATTTGTCATTTATAAGTTATCTTACGTAATATTTTTAAAACAATGGGCATGACACAGTTACGGTCATGCTATATATGCACTTGGATTTTATACACAGAATGACTTATGAAACCTTATGAAAGTAGATCCTAGTTAGCATGAAATGTCACAGAATGCTTTTATCATGCCTTAGTCCTCATTCCATGTACATGATAGTGTCTATGTTTACCTACTACCTCAACCAATCCTGTGGATGCATCAGCATTTATTTTTAATGACTAACTAGTTCTCAGACAAATATAAATAAATGCTTTTAATGCAGGTTGATACTTTTAGTCAGATTCATTAAAAAAAGTTTATAGAAGAGTAAAAAGTTACCAAGACTAGAGAGAGAGAGAAAACAATATTAATTCTGACTATTAGAATGATCTTGGGGCCAAAATGTACAGATCTGATTTGAACAATGCTTAGAGATATGCATATTTTCATGCATATTCAATAAATCACCTTTCCGGCTGACTTTTAGGGTTTCCCTTTTGGAGAAAAAGTCAGACCCTTTTAGAATAACATCTGTAGCAAGCAGTCTCCATGTATGGTCTGTAGAAAAGGAATTGCATGAATCATGGAAGTACATTCTAGAGGTAATAAAGCTTGTACTGCATTTTATTCTTATGAGATGTAGTTGAGTGGCAATGGTATGAATAGCATTTGTCTATATTAGGGTACAACAGATATATATTTGGAGTATGTATTCCTTTCAGCTTTTCAAAAAGAAAATGAAGGTGACTAGTGCATCCATCAGAATAGCCAAAGATCAGCTAAGTAATGCAACTAATTTTTCTTCTCATGAAAAAAATGCCATTGCAATATTTTTTATAATTGGAAAACCTTCACTTTTGCACTACTATATTGGATACATATTAGGTCAAATTCTTATGGAATAGATGACCATCAATTGAGAATACTTTGTGAACTAATGCTCAGTTTTCATTTGAAAAGAAGTAGAGCTACTATTTCTAAAATTGTCTGACAATATATTCCTAATAACCATTGAATACCAACATAACATTTCATACTACTTTTTTTCCATTTTTAACATTGTATATAAACCTATTACTCAAAAAATAGGACAAAAATTGTATATTTGTGACATTTTAAAAGCACATTTTTGGAAAAAAGAAAACAGTGAGGAGACTGCTTTTAAAATGTGCATTCATTCTTCTAAGGAAAAATCTACTATTTCAAATAGTATGTAACATAAGAAAAGCCTAAAGACGATGTATATACAGTACATGAGAAAATATTTGTACCTGAGAAAGCAGAATGGGTTTGAAAAGTATAAACAAAGACTAGCTTCCTCATACAGCTGTTATTTATGACAATGTCAGAACATTTTTTTTCAGCTATATTGGCCTACCTAATAGTCATAACCAGATAGTTAAGGGTTAATGTCTCTTTTACCTGTAAAGGGTTAAGAAGATCAGTAAACCTGGCTGACACCTGACCAGAGGACCAATAAGGGGACAAGATACTTTCAAATCTTGGTGGAGGGAAGTCTTTGTTTTGTGTTCTTTGTTTGGGGGTTGTTCATTCTCCGGACGGAGAGGGACCAGATGTCAATCCAGGCTCTCCAAATCTTTCTGAATCAGTCTCATGTTTTAAATCTGTAAGTACCCAGCCAGGAAGGCGTGTTAGTCTTAGGTTTGTTTTCTCAACCTGTAAATGTTTCTTTTGCTGGAAGGATTTTTACCTCTGTTTTCTGTGACTTTGAACCTGAGGCTAGAGGGTTTTTTTTTTCTGGCTATATTAATTTAAGTGCCCTGTAATACATTTTCCATCCTGATTTTACAGAGATAATTTTTACCTTTTCTTTTTCTTTAATTAAAAGCTTTCTTTTTAAGAACCTGATTGATTTTTCTTTGTTTTAAGAGCCAGGAAATTGGGTCTGGACTCACCAGGGATTGGGGGGGGGGGGAAAAAGGAGGAGGGATAGTGAATTCCTCTTTGTTTTTTTGATCCAAGGAGTTGAGATCAGTGTAGCTTCTCAGGGTAACCAAGGGAGGGGAAAGGTAGGGGAATGGTTTATTTCCCCTTGTGTTAAGACCCAAGGGGTTTGTGTCTTGGGTTCCCCAGGGAAGGTTTGGGGGGAATGGAAAGTGTACCAAAACACTATATTTTTGGTTGGTGGCAGCGCTATCAGATCTAAGCTAGGAATTAAGCTTAGAAGGGTACATGCAGGTCCCCACATTTGTACTCTAAAGTTCAGAGTGGGGAGGAAACCTTGACATAATGATTTCAAATTATGATTTGTAAGCAAGGTCTGAATGAGCTCTCCCCTGACAGCTAGTGATGAGCCAAGGGTGGGTGGAAAGGCTTCAGGACCAGACTGTATTTACATGAACACACCTTCTCTGCCTAGATATCTAGCAGCCAGAGTTGTGCTGTCCAACTGATCAATTTTAGCTGGTGTTGGGCTACAAATCACTTTAGTATTGAATTTGGGGGTCATGAAATGTTATACTTATTGTATGAGTAAAGGGCAGCGGAACTGTACGTAGCCTGCCTAAATGAGGGTGTCTCCCTCAGTGATTAATTTGTGCTAGGGCTTGCCAGGGCTGAGTCCCGGCACCCCTAGGCTTGGCAGTTCATAGCAGGGGCAGCTCTAGCAATTTCGCCACCCCAAGCACGGCGGCACGCCGCGGGAGGCGCTCTGCCGGTCGCCGGTCCCGCGGCTCCGGTGGACCTCCTGCAGGCGTGCCCTGCGGATGCTCCACCGAAGCCGCGGGACCAGCAGACCCTCCGCAGGCACGCCTGCGGGAGATCCACCAGAGCCACCTGCCGCCCTCCCGGCGACCGGCAGAGCGCCCCCCACGGCATGCCGCCCCAAGCACGTGCTTGGCATGCTGGGGCCTGGAGCCGCCCCTGGTTCATAGCCCTGGGACCTCTGGGCTTGTCACATCAGTTATGAAAGTAACAAACTTGCTTTAGCCCCAGCACTCCTCTTATTACAAATTAAGCACTGGTCACCCTCAACTGAACTGCACTCCCTACGCATGAAGTTTGGATGGCATATACTAGTGAAGAGGGAGGGAGGGTTGGGCACAGGTGTTTTGCTTGGTGGTGTGGGCTCTGCCTAAAAGTCACAAGCACTATTTGACCTGCCCCTCTCTCCTGTTTAGAGATAAAGCTGATTAGGCTCCATAGAGAGCCTTTTGGTTTGTTAAGTGACCACTAGAGCTGAAATCAGAGATAATCAGGTCTAAGTGCTTAGACCTGCTGCAGGACAGTGTTTCTGGAGACAGCCCAGCCTGCACTAGCAGCGAGGTTCCCCCACTGAGAGCTGGGTGGAACCTTGAGAGACCAACTCGCAGAGGTCACAATGTCAGGTGGCAGCAGAAGGGCCATTGGGGACAGAGCAGTGGAGTGAAGAGTGGCACAATGAACAACAGCGGCCGCAGCATTTATTTGTTGGACTATGTTTTAGTGACTTCACTCCAGAATGCTAAATTTGTGACAGGGAAATGTACATAAATATGTGTTTCCTAATAGGCCAAGATTTTTAAAATGCATTATTTGTCAAGGTATCTCACATCATCGCTATCTCAAGAGGTCATTATCTTCGGGAGATTCTGTACTAAACTTTTTTATTATTATAATTAATTTTTATGTAAGAATGGCCATAATGAGTCAAACCAATGGGTCCATCTACCCCAGTATCCTGTCTTCCAACAGTGGCCAATGCCAGTTGCTTTAGAGGGAATGAACAGAACAGGGAATCATGGAGTGATCCATCCCATCGTCCACTCCCAGCTTCTGGCGAACAGAGGTTAGGGACACTCAGAGCATGGTGTTGAATCCCTGCCCATGCTAGCTAACAGCCATTGATGGACCTATCCTCCAGGAACTTATCCAGTTCTTTTTTGAACCTTGTTATAATTTTGGCCTTCACAACATTCCTATCAAAAAGTTCCACAGTGCATTGTGTGAAGAAATACTTCATTTTGTTAGTTTTAAACTTCCTGCCTATTAAATTTCATTGGGTGACCCCTGGTTCTTGTGCTAAATGATGGGGTAAACAACATTTCCCTATTCATTTTCTCCACATCCAGTCAAAATTTTATAAGCCTCTATCATATCCACTCTTAGTCATCTCTTTTCCAAGCTGAAAAGTCCCAGTCTTTAATTTGTCCTCATATGGAATCTGTTCCACATCCCTAATAATTTTTGTTGCCCTTCTCTGTACCTTTTCCAATTCCAATATATCTTTGGAATACAGTATTCAAGATGTGGGCATATCATCGATTTATAAAGTAAAAGTGGAGGAACTTGGTTTGCCAGACTGATCAGCCAAGCCAATACTGACAACCTACATGAAATGCCTATGGACTGCCTCAACATGCAGAAAGCCTTATAAGCCGGTCACTATCAAAGCCAATTTTAGAAGTACTTAATAAGGCTGTTAATAATGTTGGAGACAACTCAGTTTATGTGAACCAACATGGCTGTTGCATGATACTTTCTATTTAAGCAAGAGATACCACACACTAAAAACTGGAGGCCAATGTTAAGTGCATTGTCATTTGTTGATCCTGAAGTTGTACACTGGTTTCGAACAAGACCAGCAAATGCTCACTATCTTTCTGCAAGAAAGAAAACTGACTGGTTAGAAGCATGCAGTGCAACAGTGAAAGACTCAGTAATTGAAAAAGTAAAGAACTCTCTCACCAAATTCAGAAAATTTGCATACATGGCTGATGAATGCACCGCTGCGAATGGGTGTCAAGTATTAAGTTCTTGCATATGTTATTTTGATAGCTGTGGTAGGCCAGCAGATGCATTCTAGATGTTCAGGTTATAGAAGAGACATCAGCTGCATCCGTGATATCTTAGAGTTAAATGCTTGTAAATTGAACCCCAAAGAGATGGCTGCTTGTGCATTTGATGGAGCTGCAAGCTTCTCTGTAAGACATAGTGGAGTGCAAGCTTTGCTCAGAGAAAAGTGTAATTCTAAACTCTCCTATACACACTGCAGAGGCCATCCACTCCAGTTAGCTCTAGTATGAGCTGCAGAATCTTCAAAAGACATTAACAAAGCCATAAATGTAATGGCTGTGTTATATTCTTTTTTCAGCAAGAGTCCAGAAGGACTAAATATCTTGGAAACAAACAGAAGATACACTGGGACTGAATTTCAAATTAATCCAACCTGGGAAAACCTGCTGGCTTTCTCATGAGTGATTCTTGGCTGTTGTCTTAAAATTACTGCAACCATTATTACTGGCTTTGGAAAGTATCTACTGAGATGGGACAGATCTAAGTAGTGAGGCTGCTGGACTACTTTTGTTACTAAGTTCAGAGAAGACGGTCGCCATTCTCTCTCTGGTAAATCTACTGTTGAAACCACCTGGGTCATTAAACGAGGTCATCCCAGCATCTGCTACAACAATAATAGATCTTTGTCCAGCAATAGAAGCTACCCTTGGATCAGAGATATCCACTGAAAACATACTGGAAGAAACAAACAAAGACTTCAGTCCAGAAGTTGACTAATGAAGGTGCTTATATTGACTCTTTATGGGATGTCAAGCCAGCTGAAAAAGTACACAGACTTGATTCTTACAAATCTACAATAGTGATTTCTGGACTCTACTCAACTTCTACATAGCTTTTACAGATGTCTGTCTTATAAAACACCTACAGTTGAGTGGAGTGAGGCTGCTATGTGACCAGGACAGAAAAGAGAATTTTGAACACAGAGTGGCATATCATACAACAAACAAATGAAGATTTAACTTCAACTTCTTCTTCATCATCACTACTAGTGGTTTGACCCAATCTTTGTGTTATGTTTCCTGGGATTAAAGAAGTAGGAATTCATCTCTTACTACTCCCAGTCACAACAGCTACAGTTGAGCATTCTTTTCCCTCATTGAATAGAATTGTGTGTTCTGAAAGAAGTTGCCTTCTGCATGATCATATCATGAAGGACTGGAAGTAATGGACATACAAGATGACACCAAAGACTTGTGCAAAATTACAGGAAGCCAAGAAGGATGTAGATGTAGTGCTTCATAGTAGGCTTGAGTAGCATTTTTACTATGGCACTATACAGCCCATCTTCACCCTCACAATCTCAACCCTCATCGACCCTCTTCCCCCTCCCCATCCCCCATATATTCAAACACTCCCCCGAATTTCAATTCCTGGGGAAAAACACTGAGGAAAATGGTGCTACAGAATTGGCTAAGTCATCCTTCGGGGGGTGGGTGGGGGAGCGGGGAGAAAAGAGATCCGTACAGAAGGTATGCCACATACACAGACACAAAGAGCACAACCTGTATCAGGAAGTTTAGATTTAGCATTGAATTAGCCCTAATCAAGGACATGTACCTTTGAGTATTCCAGTGTAAAAGTTGTTTGGATCAGATATCCATTGACTATCGGACTCTGGGTGCACATAGTACATTTTGCAGTTTCTCACTGAGCTTATAAAATGTGGAAGGCTGAACTAAGCATGCATGCATAGCTAACTTAGCCGCATGTTGAAAGACTTAGTGAAGTTGTGCGGAGCTTGGGTAAGGGCTGACTGGCACACTTGTCCCATTCACTGTCTATCTGTAAAGTACGTAAGGAACACTTAAACACTTTCCAAGGTTCATGGAAGAATGGGGTCTTTCAGGCATACCTTATAAAGTTTCAGAGGATTGGGCACTGGTGGTATCTAACTACACAGCAAAATATAAACTCCCAAATGTGGAATTAAATTTTTCCTTCCTTAGTGCACACCCAAAATTCTGACAAAAACTTTAAGGCTGCCAGTAAAGTATTCAAAAACCAGGGAACTCCAAAGTTACAGGTACATCTTTACCTATGTCAGTGTGTACAGCACAAGTGTAATGGGTAATATTGTGTATTACTCTGTCTATACTACACAAAGTCCATTAAAACAAATGCCCAATAAACAAAAATAGAGCAATAATGAAAGGTTGTGGCACATGTAGAACACCCAAGTTTACAACTGAATTATCTTGGAAGCTAACTGCCTCATTTCCTAAAATACATGAAAGGATCGTTGAAAATAAAATGCATAATACGAGAGTATTGATTAACTTAACATTCAAATGTTTTAGAAGCCAGAGAAGAAAATTTTCTTCTCTAGCAAGTCAGTTAAGATATATTGGACTATTAGGACAAACAAAATGCCAGGAGACAAGGACACAGACATTTACAACATGCTATTTGCATATCTAAGATGGCGGGGGGATATTATACCCTAGATATAGTATGCAATCATCTAATTAGGACAGTATCATAATGCATATTGCATAAGATAGAAAAATTAAGTTATATGTAAAACCTTAATTGTGGCATTTCCTAAATTTTGAATGCTGAACTGGGTAATCTTACCATTCTCCTAATGTACTTTTTTTGATAGAAAATTTGAGCCAAAACTGTTTTCTGAGTAAGAAGAGCTACAAAAGCTGTATGATCAAATAGTGTACACACCATGGGCCAAACAGGTCATAACAACCATGCACTATGTCTTATTTCTGTAAAGACGGCCTTGAAACCCTCTTAGGACTACAATGATGTTTCACTGAAATTCCATCTTTCATAGCTGTGACAGTGTCTCAAGAGGAACTGAGTAACAAAAGACCCTATTTACCAGAATTTCATTTATTTCAGGGAAATAAAACTATAGCACATGGCAATGAAACCTACCTTTGCAAATCTATTTAAAATCCTGTGGGTTTATTAAAAACCGATAGAGATTCCTGAATTTAATATAAATTAATACCACTGTATTAGAAAAGAAGAACATCTCCCTCACTCAACTTGTTGTTTTTAAGTGTCTATACAGCCAGATGATGTTGACTGGCTAGTTTCTAACTCTGGTTATTATTCGCAAGCTGTAATATCAAAATTGTATGATTTTGTATCAAGTACATTTTTAAAAGTTAAATCCTTATACTAAGAACTGGAACAAAAAAGTTTAAAATAGTTTCTAACTTTTTTTTTTAAACTAAACATTAATGCTTACATTCAACTTTTAAACTGAAACTTGCCAAAAGAGTCAGTAAGAGAGTATAAGAACATAGACGCTGATCCAAACTTCAGTGGGATTTGGATCGAGCCCTTAAAAATCCTATAAAAAGTTATTATTTTAACATTAATAAATGGAATTATATTTAGCTTTTTTGGCCCAACTAAGATATTCTATACATACAATTTTCTCTGTAAGGTATAGTACTATAACAAAAATTATAAGAGAGAAAAAGGTATGTGTGACAAGTAGTCTAATAAGCATTAAATCAACTAGATGAAATAAAGACATTTCACTATTTTCTTAAAATATTATTGGATTTTAAAAAAATCATATCTGCTTATATATGGCTACATTATATGTATTTAAAGCATTGTTTGTTTAAACTGTGCAACCACTTATTCCCCCCACACACACACACACTACAGTGAATGTTACACACTTATTTAAAATGCCCTACCCTTTTTTGAAGAACTATTGGAGTAATCGCTGGCAAAGTTACCCTTCTTGCATACAAGCTCATGTCTGCTCTTCACAGAATTAGACTAACAGCCTCCATTCAGGTCATATATGAAATAAAGTCAGTCCCTGGCAATTTTCCTTGAAGCCTCAGTTCTCAGAACCCAATACCTTAGAGTCAGTGCAAAGAAACAAGTAAGAATGCAATAAATGTCACCCTGCTTATGTGAATCCAACCCTACCCAAAGCCAATTAAGGATGACTCTGGGACAGGACTAACTAGCAACCAACCAATCACAGGGCTTGCAAACTCCTCCTTTGTCCTTGGAAATATGTTCTGATACTTTTGTTTAATGATATTTAAAGAAGCAGATTAACAAGTATTTAAATCACACAGGAGCTTCCTCCGCCTCGACCCCCCCCTCAAAAAACTAGAGCAATTGTATGCCTTCTTTGCTGGTTGGAGAGAAAAAAAATTATGCCTTTTTTGTTTAAGTATTTAATTTATAGACAGAATATCATACTTTTAAATTTTAAAAAGTAGGCATATTTAGATTACATTTAAAATATGCTGTTCTTAAAATGACTTAAATTAAAGCAGATTATGCAGTAGATATGATTAGATCTATGAGATTAAAATATGTTTTAAACACAATCCTCTTTTGATCAAGTATGAAGCATCTAAAATGTCGCTCACACTACATTAACAAGGTAAACAATCTACAACAGTTCATGTCAAAAGTTCAAAACATTTCAAATAATGATGTGTAAGATATACAGCTATTGCGGTCTTTAAAAAAAAACACTGAGTAAATTATTTAGTGCATGTCTGAGTACTGTACATATCCTTGAAATGTTCAGAGCTGACTTGGCAAATACTATAATAATCCATGCCAAAACCACCTTATCCTTGTGATGGGGGGGAGGGTGGGAAGAGGGAGAATAATTGGAAGATGATGGCAGCCATTTATGCTCAGAATGTGTTGAGGAAGGAAAAACTGATTACAAGCCACATTAGTCAGTGATTTTAAAGAATTAAATGCTGATGCGTTAAAGAGAAACAATACCATCATCTATAATTAACAAAAATATAATCATAGCTAACATGCCACTGGTACTGATAGGACATAATTAGAGCTCATAAATTCAGTGTGCCCATTCATGATTTTAAAGTTAGATATGTGCTTGATGACCTTGGTAAGCCTTGTTGGCTTCAGGGCCTCCCGCACATTCTTAAGTACTCTGCAGAATGAGGTCCTGAATCAGAGCCTTAATGCTCTTTGGCACAGAGCAACATGCAGATTAAATATTATATATATAACAATTTCACCTGTAGTATGTTGATGCTGTTACCCACAGCTGTTAAAGAATGACAAAATATTGTCAGATAATAAGAAGTACAGGCAAACATTTTCCTGCAGTTTCAAAATCTATTGGCCTTGATTATGACAGGCGGGGCGGGGCAGGGATGAATAGCTGCTGTAAACTGATGCAAAGTCATAAAAGGATCTAGATTGGAGGCTGGAATTTGATCCTTGTCTAGTTAACTTTAATCATATAGTTTTAATAAGTCATAAAACCAATTAAAATGTGGCAAAAATCTTTTTGTTAGCTCAGTAAAAGATGCTCAGTTTTCACTTTGGTTCATTTCACAGTCAGGCTACGAAAAACCAAAATCATGGTAACTATGTAATCTCCCAAATATTAGACATGGTACTAATTTACTTTATACTATGCTTATCTCGAGGTTTGGGTAAAGAATTCATTATACCTATGTGTTGGAAATTTCTAGGATATAGTTACTTTTGAAGGTCAAATTTTAATCTCCTTTCTATAGCATCTGGAAAGAGCATCTCGTCCTACCACCATTCTCAGATTGGCTACTATAAATGTCAAAATGTTTGATTATATATTTTTTCACCATTTATCCCATAATGTGAGTTTAACAAGTTTGCAGTCAAACTTGAGACACAAACATTGGTGTTAGGCCCTAATTCTGCAAACATTTTACTCTCAGGAATACAGTTACACATGCACAAGTTGGCAGCATTGGGGCTTTAAGATCCCATGATGATTTTTTTTTAAAAATTTCTACAAAAAAAGTGAGATTTAAAAAAACACCCCAATAATAGTAATCCCAATATATTGCATCAACCACTTTATTGCAAAGGGAATAAAAATAACCAAAATCAGTTTAATCTTACCCTCAGATTTTGAAGTTCCTTGTTGGCTGCCAAGAATTTCAATGCTTTTCTTTGAATGAATAATATTTTCCTATTTGTCTACAAGGTGAAGCAGAGGATTATTTTCCCCAGAGAGACTGTGTGTGTTTGTTCTGCTCCAGTTTTTTAATTATATCCATATCAAATCAGCACTGTTTTGAAAATACAACTTTTAAATTGGCATACAGATAAAGCCAGAAGAGACCATTAAACTGCCTGTATATCATGGGCCATTAGTTTTCACCTATATTAAATCCAAAATATTTTAGTGACACCAAAGCATTTTGGTCCTTGGGAGACTAAACTGTGTGACACAGGCAGAAAACAGCAGAGACTAAGGTGCCACTAATGCCTGAGGTTCCTGCAGTGGCAGAGAATTGATTAGGTAACATATGTCCAGATGATCCCAGCAGCCAAACCATGCTCCATTTTGGAGGGGAGAGTGAGAAACCCCCATGGTTCCAGCCAATCTGACCTGGGGGGAAATTCCTTCCTGATACCAAATACGGCAGTTAGTATGACCCTGAATATGTGAGCTATCTCAAGGGAAATTAGTTTAGGCTATTTTCAATTACAAGCTGTGTGCATGAAAAATAAATAAAAGAAAAAAAATTCTCAGGCAAAAAAAATATTTCAATAAGATGGTGGAATAGGCCTGACAGTGGTTTTCCTGGAAAGGAAAAGGAAACTAGCATTTGTCTAGGCCTTGTTTGGCAGTCTCCCTGTGTCTCTGGCAGCATGCAAGTGCCAATTTCCACCTCCCCCATGCCATTAACTATTTACCTTTAGCTATTTCATCTAGAAAGAAGATTCTCTTGACCACTGCACAGCATTGGCCCACTCCTTCTGGTACCCCATCTCCAGCTGTGGCCAATCTCTGATGTTTCAGAGGAAGGCAAAAAAAATCCAGACTACAGCTGGACAAATGTGCATTCAGAAAAAATAAAATCCTTCCTGACTCTTACAAGTGACCATCTGAAGCCCTGAAGCATGAGATTTGATTATAGTCATTGTCTTATAGTGCAGAGCTGCAAGTGTTAGGAACATACTGAAAGCAATTCAGGTAATCCCATTCTTACTGTGCCTCCTAAAGGAAAGGGATGAACAGGTGAACTTTCAACTGCCAGCTCTGCAAAGTTAAGTTGATGAATGAGATAAGCAGACCTCAGCTTCAGAAAGAGATTTTTCAGGCTAATATCTTTAGTACATGTATTCAACTCCTTTGCCTTCTGTAGGTTGAAGTTATTACTGATCTAGCTCTAGAGCAGCAGCTTAGTAAACATCCATGTTGATGATGCACAAGAAATAGAATCCAGCCCACTCTGTGCTTGTACCACTTTGAACTGTTTTCATCACTAAAACAGCAGATATTACGCTGAATACATACAGGGAGCAGATCAGCTGAGTAAAAAGGTGGCAGTTTTTCCATAGTACTTTTGAGAGTAACTACACTTAAATGTATGTTACATTGGATAATAAATTCTAGAGAAGCAAGTACATTTGTTGCCACATTTTTTTCTTCAAATAAGAGTACTTAACTGAAGGGGGGGCATATCTAAAACCTGTCCAAAGCTCATGAAAATCAGTAGCTACAATCAAGTGTTTTTTCAATAGCACATGAAGTAGGGATACACTTCTAGTGATGGAAGGCTGGTCTTATGAAGGCTCTGGCCCAGGAATAATGAGAGCTAAGTTCTGTTGCTGCCTCCTCTACAAATACAGCATGTGAACTTGGACAAGTCACAATCTTTGTGCCTCAGTTTCTACATTTTTAGAATAATGATAATACCATTGAGAAGCTAAATTCATTAGTGTTTGTAAAGAGCTTTGAGACCCTTACATGGAAGATGCTACAGAACTATTATTTTAACCTAATACATTAGTATTAGATGACCATAAAAGACCAACATATAGTCAGAGAAGTCTGTTAGTCATACCATCTGCATTTCTTTACCAGAGCCACTAAATGGGTCAGACAGTCATCATCCTTCTGGGTTTCTGTCTCTTTACCAGAAGAATAAGAGTTATACTATCAAGGTTACTGAGGAAACATGTTATATGGTAGAGTTGCGTTTTTCTGAAAAAGTATTCTCTTTATAAGTGAAACTGAAGCACACAAGACAAAAAAATTCAGACTTTAAAGTCATTTGGCTTCCTCGCATAAAATGGAATGAGGTCCTATTTCCAAACTGAACATGAAATGTGATTTCAGATATGCCTGAAGTAGGGCTGGAGTAAATATTTATTAATTCCCACATAGAGACAGCTGCATTAAACTGTTACCCTATAAAACAACATTCACAGTATATATATACACACAAATATTTAAACTTGAATTCTAGATACCTAGGAAGTTTACAATTAAGGTTGAATAATCATTGTTAACTATGTACCTCTATTCCTCCACATTGATCTTCCACCTACTTAACTTGCACTTCTTAAAACTAGCATGGTACAGTATAGAATTCCAACAGCACACTCTTCAGTTGTAGGAGGATACCACCACATCGACCTCTCCAGCCTATATTGTGTACAAGCCATGTATAACATCACCCATTTCAGGGCAAGTTTAAGAGCACAGCATGATAGCCTTGAGATTCTGAGTCCTGTGCTGAAAACTGAACCCAGATTAGTCAATTGGTGGTGCTCAGTTGACAGCCAGCTGCTGGTGCAGCAACCAGGATCAAGAGGAGGCAAAGAAACAAGTATACCGTGTACATTTTGAAACCCCTCTACTTCTTCCCTCAGGTGGGACGTGAGCAGGATTCATCACCAAATTTGGTCAGCTGGTTGTATCATTAACTTCCCCAGCTTGTGCCAGATACCCACAGGAATTGAGACATAGCCACTGATCCATGCCCCCTGCCCCATCCCCTGGCATCATGTTATCATGACAGACCCAGTAAATAGCTAATGGAGTAGGGGAGATAGAAATTGGCACTTGCATGCTGCCAGAGACACAGAGACTGACAAATAAGGCCTAGACACATGCTGGTTCACTTTTCTATTCCAAGAACAGTTGCTCTCAGATGACCTTACAAGCTCTGTAGGCTGTGCTAAGGGACAAACTTCTGTCTAGTTTCAATATTTATTTCCTCAATAGGAGTAAGTAGTAACATGCATGGAACTTGACAGAAGGAGCACAGGCTGCAAGAGAGAAGAGTTTGGAGGAGATACCAAAACAGCCTCTCTACATGCATGTGGATGGAATGCTACATGCAGATGCAGCACCACTGTGAATAGTTCTCTTAATAAAGAGTCAGTTTAGTTTTAGAAACATGGAGTCCTGTCACATAATTACCTAGCAGAGGGTACATGAAACAGAGTGTAGATATGAATATCATCCTGAGTAGAATCATATTCAAGGCCTCAGAAGCTAAGCAAGATTAACTTTCACCAGCAATAATTACCAGGAGCCACACATTTTAGGCCTCACTTAGTCATATGTTCCACTAGCATGCAGTTCACCGTGGTTTAAAAAACCACTGACATGGAACTCACACAGCTTATAACCTCTGGCAAAGCTCAGGGTTTAAATAAGTATGTAAGGTTAACACTACACAAAATCCAGGACTCCTGGCTATATTCATTTTGTTTTCAGACATGCAGATATGAAGGAACAGCTACTTCCCTGCTCCATCCTGCAGGCAGGGCAGGGCACGTGCCCCCTTCTTCTCAGCCCTCAGAGCACCAGCAATAGATTTCACTCCCAGCCTCGCTCAAAAGGCCTTCCCCCGCCCAAGACAGAAATAGTGAGAAGTGGTTCTGGGACTTGGGTAAAATGCTGCCAGTTTCTTTAGGTGTAGGTTAGAGGTAGGCAGGAACTGGTTTTCCTATCCTGCAAAGATTTTTAAGATTTCAGAAATTTTTCCCATTACACATTAGGATGAATCTGAGACCTTTCAAAAAATATTGCAAAAAGAGACAGACCAACCCACCCCACAATAGCCTGGTGTTAGTGCACTCACCTTGGAGGCGAGAGAGACAGCTTCAAATCTCTGCTCTGCCCAATTTGGAACAAGGATTTGAACCCCGGTCTCACACATCCCAGGTGAGCACCATAACCACCAGGCTATTGTTGGTCACAAGAGGTTCTTGTGGTTGTTTTTTTTTCTCTCTCTCTCCCCCCCGCAGAACATCCGTCATGGACCTGAGAAAAATTTCCTGATTAAAGTTGTGTTAAAACCAAATCATTCCCACAAAAAGTTTAGTTTTCCATCAAAAAAGGTTTAATTGAAAAATTCCCAATCAGTTCTAGTGTTGGGGCTGGAGGAGCTCTGTAAGCAGACACAAGGGACCCGAGATGGGCTTGTTGACTATATACATGTTAGATGGCTATAAAAGAGTCTATTACTGTTTGTTTTCTTTCCTCCTTTCCCCACACCTCCTCGTTTCTATCTTTATCAGAAGCCTAGCCCGAGTGACTCATTTCCTCTCCCCAGTAAGGCCCTGTCATATCCCCCATCCCACAATCTACTGTATTTACAGATATACCACCAACTCCTCACTGGGGGCTCAAGAAGCTGAATAGCTTTTACTTGTTAAGCTGTTCAGGACTCAGGCCTCTCTCTAATTCATAGCACCCCAGAAGATGAAGACAAAAGTAACCAACTGAGTTGAGTTAGTCTGTCTCAGCTGATAAATCTATCATATTCTGAGTATTTTTCTTCTCTTATATGGCATAATTACCATGCCAATTTTAGTCTTCAAACTAATATCCATTGTTGCCATAGAGTCTCCATGCATTACTTCAGCTTTTGTCACCTTGTCCTTTAATATGCTCAATGTATTACAGGACTTCAAAGGTCACCATTCACATATACAAATCCTCCACCTGTTAGCCCCCTGCTTCATGTGTTAAAAATATGGCAGTCAATTAATCGCAGTTAACTCATGCAATTAACACAAAAATTAATCGCAATTAATCGAACCTATAACAATAGAATACTAATTGAAATATACTAAATATTTTGGATGTTTTTCTACATTTCTATATTTATTTCAATTACAACACAGAATACAAAGTGCACAGTGCTCACTTTATATTATTTATTACAAATATAGGCACTATAAAAATGAAGAAAAATACTATTCCTTTTATTTAATTCACATCATGCAAGCACTGAAGTGCAATCTCTATTGTGAAAGCACAACTTACAAACAAATATTTGTTACATAACTGCACTGAAAAACAAAACAGTGTAAAACTTTAGAGCCTACAAGTCCACTCAGTCCTACTTCTTGGTCAGCCAATCACTCAGACAAACAAGGTTGGTTACAATTTGCAGGAGATAATGCTGCCTGCTTCTTATTTACAATGTCATCTGAAAGTGAGAACAGGCGTTCACATGGCACTGTTGTAGATGGCATAGCAAGGTATTTACATGCCAGATGTGCTAAAGATTCATATGTCCCTTCATGCTTCAGCCACCATTCCAGAGGACATGCTTCCATGCTGGTGATGGGTTCTGCTTGATAACGATCCAAAGCAGTGTGGACTGACATGTTCATTTTCATCATCTGAGTCAGATACCACCAGCAGAAGGCTGATTTTCTTTTTTGGTGGTTTGGGTTCTGTATTTTCCGCATCAGAGTGTTGCTCTTTTAAGACTTCTGAAAGCATGCTCCACACCTCATCCCTCTCAGATTTTGGATGGCACTTCAGATTCCTAAATCTTGGGTCGAGTGCTATAGCTACTTCTAGAAATCTCACATCGTTACCTTCATTGCATTTTGTCAAATCTTCCATGAAAGTGTTCTTAAAACAAATATGTGCTGGGTCATCATCCGAGACTGCTATAGCGTGAACTATATGCAGAATGTGAGTGAAACATAGCATGAGACATACGATTCTCCCACAAAGGAGTAGAGTCACAAATTTAATTAATGCATTATTTTTTAACAATCAACATCAGCATGGAAGCATGTCCTCTGGAATGGTGGCTGAAGCATGAAGGGGCATACAAATGTTTAGCATATCTGTCATGGAAATACCTTGCAATGCCAGCTACAAAAGTGTCATGTGAATGCCTGTTCTCACTTTCAGATGACATTGTAAACGAGAAGTAGGCAGCATTATCTCCTGCAAATTGTAACCAACCTTGTTTGTCTGAGTGATTGGCTGACCAAGAAGTAGGACTGAGTAGACTTGTAGCCTCTAAAGTTTTACACTGTTTTATTTTTGAATGCAGGGTTTTTTTGTACATAATTCTACATTTGTAAGTGCAACTTTCATGGTTAAGAGATCGCACTACAGTACTTGTATGAGGTGAGTTGAAAAATACATTTTTTACAGTGCAAATATTTCTAATAAAAAATAAATATAAAGTGAGCACTGTATACTTTGTATTCTGTGTTGTAATTTAAATAATATATTCTAAAATGTGGTAAACATCCAAAAATATTTAAAATAAATAGTATTCTATTGTTTAACATCGCAAGTTTTTTTTAAAATCGCTTGACAGCCCTAGATAAAATGAGTAAAAAGTGAGTTACAGAACTCCTGCCAGATCTTACTTCAAGTCCCTATTAACATTTAATTTTCAATGCTGTGTGCCTATTTTATCCCTATGCCTGTCTATTCTAAAGAGTAATTTCAAGGATGCAGTCTATTTTCTATTTGTTAAAAAAAATACAGTGGTACAATGTTCTAATTCATTCTAATGGAACCTAGTAGCCACAAAAAATCCCCAAAGTACCACAAATTATTCAACCCATTAATTTAAATTTAAAAAAAAAAGTGGTAGATGGCACACTGGTTAGTTATCACACTACTTATCTTCAGATCCCCACCCAAATGTACCATGTTCCAAAGACGGCTGAATATCATCAGCTTTGTATGGTTTATCTCCAGTTAATAAGGCAAACACAAAACTAGAGTTGGTCAGAACATTGACTAAATGACAACTCACCAAAAAAATTTTCAGAGGCATATCAGTTTCACTGGGAAAGATGGTCAGAGTCTGCGTGACTTAGAGCAGAGTTTTTCATCCCAGATCACTCTGAGTCTGGCAGAGCAGGAACTTGAGACTGGATCTCCAACATTCCATGCCAATACTCTAAGCACCAGGGTACAAAGTGAGAATCAGTTCTCATCAGAAGGGACCAGAGAGCACCCGGGACCCAAAAAGACCTTCCTGAACTAAAAAGCTAAGGTTTTGATCCAAAAAGAAACATTTCAATACAAATGTATTTCTGCAAAATGTTCAAAAGGTTTTGTTGACATTCCAGCATGGGACAAGAACAAATTTGATACCTTGAAAGTTGCTGTGAAATCAATCTCCATATAACTCTACACAAAAACACAATTTACAACTACATTTAATTTAATATTAAAATAGGTTTTTGAAACAATGTTTCAATGGGGACAAACAGTTGTCAGAGGAGACCGAAGAGACATTCAGATAGTAAGTACAAAAAAGAAGCACTTTCATGCTAGAAAGTCTAACCAGATGACCATACCTGTAATGCACTAACAGGGCCTCAGGAAGTTTGGATTTTACCTACAGTTTTGCTACAGATTATGTGTATGAGCAGGGGCGGCTCTAGGAATTGTGCCGCCCCAAGCAGGGCGGCGCGCTGCGGGGGGCGCTCTGGTGGTCGCCGGTCCCGCGGCTCCAGTGGACCTCCTGCAGACGTGCCTGCAGAGGGTCTGCTGGTCCCGTGGCTCTGGTGGACCTCCCGCAGGCACGCCTGCGGATGCTCCACCGAAGCCGCGGAAGGAGGAGGTCTGCAGGAGGTCCACCAGAGCCGCGGGACCAGCGGACCATCCGCAGGCATGCCTGCAGGAGGTCCACCGGAGCCGCCTGCCGCCCTCCCGCGGCACGCCGCCCCAAGCGTGCGCTTGACGCGCTGGGGTCTGGAGCCGGCCCTGTGTATGAGCTAAGGACAGGGGCACAATGGGGGGGACAGCCCCTCCCCATTGGCCACAGAGCAGGAAGCATGGGGGGAAGTATTAGTCCTGGCCAGTCCCAGCAGGTCTCTCTTACCAGGATGCCCCAGACCCGGGTCCCCGCTTCCGTGAACCCTGGGCTGCCATAGGCAGCAAGTGGCTAGGGCTAGAGGGGGCTCAGCTCCCCAAAATCCATTTTCTGAGCCACCCTCACATATGCCCAGTTTGGCAAGCAAAGCCCCATGCCTAGCAGTGTCAGGACAAGGCCCTACTTGTGTGCTGGATTCTCAGCAGGTGGAGCTAGATTCCTCAGTCCTGGCAGGGAGTGCTGGCTCCTGAGCAGTGCTTCCCAGCAAGGTTCACTGGGACAGGGAAAGAGATCGGAGAGTCCTTGGGCAACCCCTGAGGTTATGAGGCGGGAAAGAGATGCTGAGGTAATGACCACAGTCGGGGAGGAGAGAGTGGGAGGTAACCTGGAAAATTCTGGTTGTGCCCCTGGCTGGGAACTGAGACAAAGATTCAGTGACTTGCTCAAACTGTAAAATAGGGAGAATACTTCCCTATGTCAGAGGCTAAATTAAATATCTATGAGATGTTCAGATTTTATGGTGATGAACATGGAAAAACCTATAAATAAAAATAAAATCAATCCCGGAATGTTCTGTGGCCTTATTAGATTATTCATCTGCACAGCTGCTGTGGGGATATTAGTCCCCACCTTGCATGTCAACTGTTCCCAAGTTTAGATACACAGTGGAGACAGCTGAAGATTGCTTTCTTCTAGGTCGTTGTCTACAAAAATTGTGAGAGAAGTCACATTAGATAGCATAATGCAGGATTCTCCCCCTCCTCCACCCATTCCCCCACCCCTCCTGTTCTGGTCAGTTATTTGTAGATTGTTAAACTCCTCATAACAAGCAATTCCTGGAAATCTGTGTACTTTTCAATGCTTTGCTACTCATGTAATAATTGATACACTCACGTTAAATCAAAGAACATTAACTCCAAAGCTCTGCCAACTCAGTCATAACAAAACCATTGTATTTCATGTTTTCTTTTCCCCTTAATATATCAATAACTATTAGTAATGAAGAAAAGAGCTGGAAGTTTTTAAGAATGTTTTCTCAACATTTGAAAGCATTTCTATGTCATTATCAAGTGCTTGCAGCTGCTCACAAACTCAAGGTCTTAATGCAATCAGTAATAGGAGTTCTCATAACAGAACTAATATAAAAAGCCTATTTATAGCCTAAGTGCAGGCACTAGCTGAAAATTTCAGTTTTGGTCACAAGAAAATTTATACTATCTTGTTTTGCTGCACATCATGAATATTGTAGCAAGTTCTGAAGTGTATATGCATATAAACCAGTATTTAGCACATA
Source organism: Mauremys mutica (assembly GCF_020497125.1). Lineage (NCBI taxonomy): Eukaryota > Metazoa > Chordata > Testudines > Geoemydidae > Mauremys > Mauremys mutica. Next base: position 34,483,864 of record NC_059081.1, read on the forward strand.
TACTTGCCACACAGTGTACATGTATGTACCTGAAATAGGAATGTTACAGTGTATCTGCGTACTGGTTTAAAATACACACACACACACAGCAACTTCTCAAAGTTAAGCAATATCATGTAATCTCTATCTGGAGCTGATTGAGTCAGTAATTTCATATATTAACAAAGCTGTCATTAAAATGGCTGGGCCAAACTGGCAGCTTATTAGCAACAGAATGCCTTCCCATGACAAGCATCAGAGTTAGGGACTGAGAAGAGGAGGGAGTTTCCTTTGTGGTTGGCCATCTCATTTCTCCCATCTTGTCAATACTTCCTCCCCCCACAATTATCTTTTTTGGGTGAAAGGAGGTTGCCTCTTTTAGATCTCCTTCGCGAAGAGGCTCTCATTTTAGAGCTGTATGACAGGATGAGTCCCTTTGCAAAAGCACGGTCTTTAAGAACTCCCTTCTCCCCATGCAAGCCTGCATGGGAAGAATACACTCCTCAGTATCTTGTGATAAGAGCTTTAGACATAACTAAGGTCTGGTCTACACTGGAATTTAAATTAGCAGAGATACATCCACACCTGAGAGATGAGACCTATACCAACTTAACCTCCCCGTGTAGACAGTGCTAGGTCAATGGAAGAAATCTTCCATCAATCTTGCCACTGCCTCTTGGAGAGGTGGATTAACTACAGGAAGGGTTATCAAACTGGGAGTTGAGACCCCTCAGGGGTTCGTGAGGTTATTACAGTGGGGGTCACGAGCTGTCAGTCTCCACACCAAACCCTGCTTTTCCTCCAGCGTTTATAATGGTATTAAATATATTAAAAAGTGTTTTAAATGTATGGGGGGGTTCGCACTCAGAGGCTTGCTGTGTGAAAAGGGTCATCAGTACAAAAGTCTGAAAACCACTGAACTACAGCAATGGGAGAACCCCTCCCACCACTGTAGTGTCTACACCACTGTAGCTCTTCATTGTAGACACTCACAAAGAGAAACAACTAGACACACTGAATATGCTCAGTGATCCAATGTAATCTCTTAAAGCCCAATCATCTATGATAATTGGGCTAGAGATTCTACCAGCTCCTTATGGCAGAACCCTGCTTTGTGGCTTTTTCTGGAGCAAGAGTGCTCTCCTGAGGATAGTGGTTTCTCCAAACTAGATTTGACATCCTTTAGGAAATAAAGGAGCACTCTTGCTTCTTGACACATACAATAAGAAAAAGTTCCCCCAAATCTAGGTGCTTGAAGAAATTTTCCCCAGCTGTAATTGACCTAATTTCCTCTCTGCAGCAAGGACACACATAGGGGGAGCCTATCTTGCCTAAGGAAGGTCAGATAATTAACCCCTTCACTCCCTAATAAGTCTACACTACAAAATTATGTTGACCTAACTTATGTTGGCATACAGCCATCGCAGTTAAGTCAATTGTGTGCAGGCACACTTGGCTTCTTGTGTCAGCAGTGCACGTCCTCACCAGGGGTTCTTGTATCGATTGTATTGTCAGCCTGGAGCATTGTGGGATGGCTCTTGAATGCTAGTAACAGGTGACATAAGCAACGGAGCATCTACACTGATGTTGCATTTACCTAACTACATCAACTGTGACCCTACAGCACTCGAGGAGGTGGTGTTACTAAAGTGGCGTATTGAGGCATTTGTGTCAGCAGGAACTAAATTTAAGTGAAGACACTTCCACAGCTAGGTTGACACAAGACAGCTTATGTCAACCTAATCGTGTAGTATAGACCAGGCTTAAGACTGAAATGTCATAGTAGAAAGTTGAAGTCCTGGTGCTCTGAAACCCAATATGCTGTATCAGTCTTTGGCCCTGCAGGAAAAAAGTGTGCACCAAATTAACAATTATTTGTAGTCGTAGCAGCAGCATTTCAGGAATGCCTAGGAGAAGTAGCCATGGATCAGGACCCCATTGTGCTAAGTGTTGTAGAAACATTGTACACAAAGATGGTCCCCCTGCCCCAAACCCCTTACACTAAGTAATTGATAGATGGCCAAACGCGCTACCATAAAACTGATCTTAGTGGCTCCCCATCCTTTTTCTTACAGAAAGCAGGCTTTCCTTACCATCTGGGTTGTCCTGACTCAAAGTTTTTAGCGCTGAGGGGAGTGGACAGGCTGAGGAACAGAAAGACAACAAGATAAGTAGCAAAGTGTCAGTTTACCATGGGCTACGTGAGTGAAAACCAGTCTCTTGTCCAGATGAACTGATCTCATCGGGAAGCTAGAAATAATCTTAAATGCACTGACATTGCAGTGGTAAACTTAGTTACGTAGGTGACAACTAGGATCCAAGTGTGATTAGAAATGTCTTGCATTCTAATAGCCTTCAAATGACAGTCCTGTTTAGAATGGTCAAGTGTCATCACAGATATCCCTGAATAGTGTATAACTGGAAAGTAAATACATGCACACAAAGCAATTTTCATTAACAACTACTTAAAATTACTTTATATATTTTATCAAACGTTAATGTCACTGACCAGGTTTAGCTGTTGGTATCTGCTTGGCAGTATGTTCTGTTTATTTAAATATAAATTCTTCCTGTTGCAGCTATATTTTTATTTTGTGAGTGTTTCTCCCTGAATTCAGGTCACTTTCTCTTTTCAGAGACCTCTGAGTACATATCTTCACAATTTAATGGTTTCCTATTTTTAGTTTGGATAGAAATATAATAAAATTAAATTACATACATACACACCCTTAAGAGCTTCCCAACCATTTAAAATGCAACAGTCCAAAGATGCACTGGGATCACACCATTCTTCTGCAACAAAAAAAGCTGCACAGTAACTAAGAATAGAAACCATATTGAATTTGATTTACATTGATGTAAAAAATTTAAAAAGCCAAAAAGGCACAAGGTAGAGATAGTCATAATAAAAGCTTTTATCCCAAAACATCTTAGTTTCTCAGAAATTCGCACAATACAGCTTATGGAGAAAGCTACCAACTAGTTAATATCTCATCCCATAGTGAATAGTGTCTAAGTTGTCCACTTTACAAACCTACAGTATATGAGGTAATGTAGATGTTTATACAAAATTGTTCTGAGGTCAAAAAGCCACACCCCCTCTCAATCACCTATTATGACCAAGTTAGTTTACAAATATACAGTACAATGCCCTGATCCTACAACTGGAACATTGCACCTGTATGGAACACCTCTGAAGTCGGTGGGACTTTTCACAGGAGCAAAGGTTTGCTTTTATTGTTTGAGACGGAGGCATACTCTTAGCAAAACAATAAAGAGGTCCATATGTCTAAAACCTATAAACTGGATGAGATTGTTGCAACCCTGGTTCTTCTTCCCTATTTGGTTGGTTATCCTTACTTGGCATGTCTAACATTCTAGCTCTTTGGGGAAAGAAAGTTGGTTGAGATTTTGAAATCAGTAAAAAGGGAATGAACGACACATCTTCCATTAACTTAAATGGAAGGTATATGGCACTAGGTCTCCGGTATAACAGTGATGCTTTCTCAGCATCCAGAACTGAAAGCCACCCTCCTAACTTAGCAAAGGAGAGATATGCTGATGCCATAATGTGTGGCAGCTCCCCGCCATCCCAGTCTGTTAGCAAGCCAAACAAACTCTTTGGGACTCTGCCACTCCTAACTTTGCCTTGCAAGATAACCCATGGTGTACTTCAGTTCGCAAACTCTTCAGAAGGATCTCTCTGCAGCATCCAGCCTGTCACTGGATGCCTACAGAAATACAGATCTGCTGTTTCCAAAGAGACAGAATATACACTAGCCTGTATATCTCACTTAAATACAACAGCACTGAGATGAATTATAATAAAACAAGAATAAGTTTATTACTAAAGAACAGATATTTAAGTGATACTAAGCTGAGATAATAAAAACAGAAATAGATCATGTTTCTAGGAGACTACATATAACCTTAGCAGGCTCCAAGTTTTGGCTAAAGCAGTTTTCTCATCTATCCTCGCACCACCAACCCACTTAGCTGGGAATCCACTGTTCAAAGATGCCAAGAGCACTAAGCAAAAGCAAGGTAGTACCAGTGGACTGGGAGGACAATAAGTAGGCTTCCCAAGACTGCGTGATAGGTGTGGAAGCAAATATGGTGAGTCCATGAATGTCCTTCCCAGAAGGCAAGTCAATGAAGCTTCAAAGAGAAGGGAGGATTCTAAGGAAGCACTCATCAAAAGGCTCTGTAAAATGTGTTGCCTTGGGGAGTAAATAAAAAGATAAGGGGGAGCTCTCCAGACACCTCAGAGTGGTGGGAAGAAATTTCTATATCTTGCAAGCTGGCCTTTCTGGAGATATGGATAACGATGACACTTCTATGTGTGTCTGCATCTAGAGGCTAAGGTGCAAAAGGAAATCAATGCAGGGAAACACATATAGACACACCTGGTCAGTTTCTCCTAGGAAAAAAAGGGTCTACAGTAGGGCTAGTCAGAAATTTTCCATCAATACAGTTTTGACCAAAAAAAAAATCATAAAACAAATATTTCAATTTGTATATGCCACCACAGTGCTTCATATCCCTGGTCTCCTGTATGGGCCAGGCTACCCGAACAGACTTTGTATCCCATGATGCACCACATGCCCTTACCAAGAGAAAAGGCTGTGGTGTATCATAAGCCCGGCCTATAGAAGAGAATGGGTGCATGGGACACCTGAACTACAACTCCCATGGAGTGCATTTCTGAATCAAGTTATTTTGGTTCCAAAGATTAGAGGCAACAGGCTGATCTCTGCTTTCCAGCCAAGTTGGGGCAGAAGGGAAGGACAGGTCCCCATTGTATTGTAGAAGAGGGCAATCATTTCCAAATTCCCTTCATCAGCAGCACCTGGCAGCTGCCCTCATGAGGACGAGAAACAAAACTGGGCTTTGAGGGCTGGGACAGAGACTGCATTTATCGTACAGACACTGAAGTCAGGAGCCTATGAAAATAAAGACAAGAGGGTCTCTAAACACTTGGATGTACCTTTCAAACTGATTAACTCCTAGAGTAGCTGGTGAGCAGCTCTCAGACAGTCTGTGCAATGAAGAAGCCAGAGCTGATGCTTTGTCCCTGCAAGAAGGGGCTGATTCTGAGCACATTTCAAGTCAGACCCATGACTTGGAAGCTCAGACTCTCCCATCTGATTCCCCATAGGATGCTCTCTTGACAGTTTCCATTTATCTGTCAACTGACTGGGAAGTCTCTGCAGCCAAGGAATTTTCCTCGCTGTCCTTCCTCTCTCTCTCACCTTTTCACCAATCTTAAACCCCTTATGCTTCTGTTACTAGACTCCTTTCCCCTGCCTCCTTTTCTTCTCTCTGGAAGAGAAAGAGGGAGGTTAGGGAAAAGATAGAGAGAACTAACAACTGAGGCAGGAGGCTACATGCCATGTTACCAGGAGATAAAGTGAACTGGAAAGGAAGTCGACTGGCAATGAAACTAGCTTTCATTGACACTTTTTTTTGCCTCCTTGCTTTCAGGACTGGATTAATTCATAGGTATTATACAATAGAGACAATGGTCCCAGTTCTCATGTGATTAAATGAAATCTAAGATAAACAAAAGATTCTAGCCCTCGTGATTGCAACAGGAACTAACTGGAAACAGGAACCAAACGTAACCTTTGCATGGTGTGCCTGGGACAGTCTGAGACAATAGCTCAGAGACGTGAACTACACCATGTAGATCAGTGGGATGTTAACTCCAAGACCAACTGCTCTGGGAGATCCTGCCAGCACCTTTTTATACAATAGAAAAGTCTGAGAGTGGTTGACTCTCTGGGATTGGGGGACAGTATGTTTGTAAAAACTGCAGATGACACCAAACTGGGAGGGGTTGCAAGCACTTTGGAGGACAGTATTAGAATTCAGAATGACCTTGACAAACTGATCTGAATTCAACAAGATTAAATTCAATAAAAACCACATACAAAGTACTTCACTTAGGAAGGAAATAAATCATGGGTAAAGCAAAATGGCCAAAAAACAGTTTTTAGCTCACTGGATCATTTTCAGTCTGTGCATTATGCTTTTCCAGGATAATGGGTAAACATCCTCTCCATAAAAAGACAAAAAGCAGAGGAATGTAGTAGGCACAAAGTACTCAAGCAACACATCCCAATATGGTACAAAACATTCCCCAAGGATAACAGGAACACACTGACCCCTCCTAAAAGATAAGGTCAGGATAACAGTATGTAATAAAAGGTTTTAAATAAAATCAACATGTACAAGGTGAGGGTAGTAACTAGCCATGTCAGGGATCAGTAACTAACTATGTCAAAGGGGCAGTACGTAACTTGTTTGTATTGGGGTATAAAAATGTAGCTCAGAGGAAGTGTCTTTGTCTAGCCTAGGGAGGAATGGAAAGTCCAACAAGTTCACTGAGCTGGTCCACTGTTACAGACATCCATGCATTACTGATCCGGAAGAGTCTGCGGCAAACTAGTACCATACTTTGTTGACAAACCTGGGTGGGTGCCTTCATCCCTTAATGAATCTTGCAGTCTTGGGCAGACCACTCGAGGTCTGCTGTGCAAGCTGTCTGCACATGGCTCGGGCAGCATATAGAGGGAAAGAACACACACACACACACACACAGCCAAGTATCTATCAGCATCTAACCACAGTATTCATCAATTGATGCATCAGCTAAATTTATCCTGACAATAGATTGGAAACATCTTAAAACACATCTTTCCAATTATCAAAGAATGGAAATGTAGACAATACATAGCAGCTTATTAGGCCTAGTCTACACACAAAAGTTGTACTGTTTTAACTACAGAGATATAGTTAAAGTGGCACAATTCCCCTAGTGTCAACAGTTTACCAGTATGAAAGTGTGGAGATTAGATAGATAGATAGATATCTTAGTGTACAGAAAGGGAAAAACTACGCCAATATAAGGCACCTTTATACCAGTAGAGTTGCATTCATATTAAAGGCTGTACTGATATAACTATTTCGTTTAACACACACGTGCATACACACACACACCCACACACAAAGTTGTTCTAGCAGTACGAAAATCTGTACGTAGAACAAGACTTTGTTTAGCAGACTACTTTTTCAGGTTAGCTGAAACATGGCATTTATCCTTAAGTTTCTACCTACTTACCACCAAAACTTTTTGCTGTCATTGTTTTATATAGTTTGCATTCATTTTTTAAGCAAAAAATCTAATCCTCATTAATGCATTCAATTCCCTGCTGTACTCCCAGCCTTAAAAAAAAAAAATCTTAGCATAATAACAAAATTTGAAAGAAATGAAACTTTAAGGTTCATGTATCAGAGGGATAACCACGTTAGTCTGGATCTGTAAAAGCAGCAAAGAGTCCTGTGGCACCTTATAGACTAACAGTCGTATTGGAGCATGAGCTTTTGTGGGTGAATACCCACTTCGTTCCACTACATGCATCTGACAAAGTCGGTATTCACCCACGAAAGCTCATGCTCCAATACATCTGTTAGTCTATAAGGTGCCACAGGACTCTTTGCTGCTTTTAAGGTTCATGAGTCCTAAAAGCATTTATATCTTGTGCAAAAAATGAATCTAAAAAGAAGATAGTTCATAGGCCTACATGACTTCTAATATTCACAAGTACAACCACCACCACTTAACTGGAAATTCATGAACCATTCAAGTGGGAGCACAGGTGTCTCCCCTTTCTATTTCAGTTAATCAACTCTAAGCCTGAGGGAGTTTTCAAGTCAAGAGATAATGTTTGTTTTTATCTAGTTTTGTCACTGGGACTTAGCAAATTTGTCAGATATTTAGCAATGCACAATTACTAACAGCTCTATTTGTAACTGTGGAAAATGAGGTTTCAAATGGAAATACTGAAAAACTTTGAACTATAGCGGCAGTAAAGGAGAAGGGTTATGAGAGTGTCAAATGCTTACTGTTAATTTTAACCTTTGATTAGTAAATATTTAAAGAAAGGCCATGTTCTATGCCATAAAGTTGTTCTTTGCCATGAAATTTTAAACCAAGTTACTAATGCAAGGCAGGAAATTCTGAAAGCAAGCAAACAATCATACTGGAACTTAAAATGTGTATTACAGCATTGTTTCTCTAAAATGAAAATTATGGTATTATTTAAAGCGTATTTGGTCTCAATGATAAAAATATCCATTTGTTGAGAACACCAAGAAAGAGAAACACACAAAGATAACATTTCAAGGAATAAACTGTTCTTTTCACCTTGAGATTCACTGTAGTTTTATTTTTACACTTCAAATTGGATTCAAGGAAATTCAAAGCACTAATTACCTTGAATGACTTGTGGTAAAATAGTTTTTGTCTTATCCTTGAGCAAAGCAAGAACTGTCACTCCAGGGCAAATTACTCTTGTTTTGTCATCACAGACCACTGAAAACTGAAACTTAACTGACTCAAGGCTTTAATAATTTCAATAACCCTTTAAATACTGGTCTTTACTTAACATGAATGGGGGAAAATGAAAAAGTATAAAAAGAGATTGGGTAATCTGCTAATGACCAGAAAAACAAACATCCATTTTTCTGTTGGATTTTGTTTGATATAAATTACAGAAGAAAGTACTGACATTTATATATCTAATGGTCACACTTTAAAGCACAAAACAAAGATCAGAGCTATAATCTATTTTCCTCTTTAAATTAAGAAACTACAAGGAATGTAAAAATATATGTAGTATAGCATGCATAGAATCCAATAAAATATACCAAAGATAGAAATGTGATTTGCCATTCCTGATCATACCATAGATTCAACTCTTATATACTTCTTCTGACAATAACAAATGGTTGACCCTTAAGAGAAAGACAAAATTCCCCACCAACACACTTGGCCAATTCTGCAAAGCTGTACTTTAGGGCTAAATTTTCTTCCTGATCCCTGCAGAGGAACATATTATGCCCTGAAGCAAGATATTTTATGACTCTTTGCTGAGCATGCATATATACACACACGAGTTATTTATGGCCAAAACTATCCAGCCGTCTTATATTACATCTACAGTATTTGACAGTGATTTCCTACAGAAGTGAATTCCACAGACTGATTACATATGTACTGTTACTGTATGAAGTGTTTCCTTTTATTTGTTCTAAATTTGACAGACACTGATTTTGTCTCTGTTCTTGTATTACTCGTGCACTAAGGAAAAAATAAGAGAGAGCAGGGAACAGATTGGTTTTCTCTAAGCAGAGCAATACAACTCAGCATTTTGTATTCTCAGACCAAGGCCTGATCTTGCAATCAACCCCACCCAGGTGCACTCTCACACCCACACAGCTCCTTGCGGAAATCAAGTCTTACAAATACCTAAAATAGATTGATAGGTATTAGTTCAAGAAGTACCAGTGTGCCTCAAAGTGTACAGCTCACTCCTTGGGATACCCATCTCAGTCCCTCTTTCCCCACTTGAAAAGAACTCAAGACTTGTGACCCTACTGGCCCTATAGTACACAGTCTTTTTTTTTATTTGTTTTATTAAATCAAAGCTCTTGTGTAGTTTTATATGTTCAAATTTTAAGAGAGTGTTAAGTTTCTTCAGCAAAAGCTATTCTGTTTATATGGTGTTGGCTCATTAGACCATCCATGAATTATAACATTAGAATATCCAAAAATTATAACATTCAAAAAAACAGTCAGAGAACACTTCAACCTCCCTGGTCACTCAATTATCGACCTAAAAGTCGCAATTCTTAAAAAAAAAAAAAAAAAAAAAAAAACCAGACTCCAATGAGAAACCTCAGAACTGGAATTAATTTGCAACTGGACACCAATAAATTAGGCTTGAATAAATACTGGGAGTGGATGGGTCATTACACAAAGTAAAAACTATTTCCCCATGCTAATTTCCCCCTACTGTTACTCACACCTTCTTGTCAACTGTGTGAAATTGGCCATCCTGATGATCACTACAAAAGTTATTTTTCTCCTGCTGATAATAGCCCACCTTAATTGATTAGTCTCATTAGAGTTGGTATGGCAATGCCCATTTTTTCATGTTCTCTATGTGTATATACACACACACACACCTTCCTACTGTATTTTCCACTGACAAAGTGGGTTTTAGCCTACAAAAGCTTATGCCCAAATAAATTTGTTAGTCTCTAAGGTGCCACAAGTACTCCTCGTTCTTTTTACTGATACAGACTACACAGCTACCACTCTGAAACCTGTTTTAACAGTAAGTTTCAGGCACCTGTGGTACAAAATTCTGTTCTAATAAATGTTGCCATAATATCAGGACTGCAATCAATGATGACATAATGCAAAACTTTCCCAAACTGTATGAGGAAATGGGAGACTGACAGCTGTGTTGATAGTGCAGAACTGAATAACATTTAAACACAGATGTCCCACTTCCCAAGCATGTAGGCAATTGATCATTCTGCTATAAAAGCAAGTTAGTAGCCCACGTAAACTCAATTCTGGCAAGTCAGTCCCATTAAACAGGTGTCCTAGTCAGTCAGCATTCACTGTGGTGTGTTTGACAATGCTTTAAACAAAGACAAAAAGGTCAACAGAAGAGTAAACTTCAGCTTGGGAAAGTAAAAGTTCACACTTAGTCAAAAATGAAAGATTGCTTAAAAATATTAACACTAAGTGGTAACTCCATCTCTGGGTGTGTCCTAAAGATTACAAATAAAATAGAACTGACAATTTCAACTAGGCTGGGTGATGGATATTTGAGAGCTAAAAGAGTGTATAAAATAAATAAATAAAAAGATATGCAAATTAGAAGGACACCATTGTTCAATCTAGGTTATACACGTCTATTCCAATCAAGTGTCTGAAACATCTGAGATAATATTCCAATAAATAATCCAAACCTCTTTCAAATTAGGGAAATACTGTAGTTCATTTTAAAACTGGAAGCCACATGAGGATGGTGTTCGATTACTTTGACTTGTAGTGTGGTGGGAGAAATGAATAGAGGAAAACCACAGATATCTTGAACAGACCAGGAGTCAAATTAAACCTCTCCTTCCTGAGACCAAAGATTATAGGGAAAATGTTGGGAAACCCCTCCCAAAAATCTATTAAACGGACCACTCTGGAGATGTCTTTGGGTAAGTACCTATAAAACAGTTGGTAAGACTTCACATAGAAAAAGGGTTTGATACAATATAAAATAACTTTTCGTTTTATTTTCTGAATATAAGAAATGGTTCTGTTGTATACCTCTAGTTTGTCTTATTTTTATAATGTTTTTAGGCATTTTTCTTTTAGAAGCATACTTGGTTGACAATGATACGTTAGGCTTATATAGAAGGTAACTTTGTAAAATTTTCCTTTACTAGTCTCTATTGCTTAAATTCATCAGGAAAATAAATTAAAGTGAGAAGGAAGCGTCTAATATGACAGTCTGTGAAAACATATCAGAGGTATGAAGGAGAAAAGCTTTTATTATAAATAGTGCTCATGGCTAAAGTATTTGACAGTAACATAAATTACATTTTTCTTTTTAGAGAGATGATTAATTCCTTTATTGCAGGTGGCTTTGAGGTTTCCAGTAGAGTATAACATTCAAGTACTTCTGCATAGTTATAATATAGTCACAGTAGCATTTGTGTATGTATTAAATATACAGCAGCTCTGTTACAATGGAATAAAAATAAGTGGCTAAAGCAACCACTGGGAACTGGGACTCATGAATTTTAGCACACAGAATCTTACACTTATTCTGTGAAACCTTTTGACAAGTACTTCAGCTCTCTGCACATCTGTTTACCCATGTGCAAGGAAGATAATACTTTACTGTAAAAAAAAGTATTAGAAGGTTTAAATCGGAATTGCAAAGCCAAACAGAAATGAGAGTCAATATTTGGTTAATAAGCATATTTCTGGACTTAAAGCATTTTTAATTTAACTCTAAGCTATAGGTTCATTGCAATTTACATCGGTAAAGTGCTGGCATTCTCAGCAGACAGATATGGGCTTGATCAAATTTCTATTGCTTTCACTGCGCAAGACCCCTTTGACTTTACTGAGCATCGGATCAGGCCCTATATAATACAGTTATTTTAACTCCATCTTTGAAGAAGTCCCAAGATTTTTAATCCACTGATACTGCTTTTACCACACACAATATTTTTCTCCTTAAATGGGAGACAAAAAGATAGTACAAAGAGTAGGAATGGGACCAAAAAGATTTGGGTCCCAGGGCAAGAGCCTTTAACTGAACTAGACTGCAATAAAAGCAGTAAATATATGAAACTTACATTTATACTCATACACCCGGGGTGGGCAAACTACACTCTAGGGGCTGCATCCGGCTCTTCAGATGTTTTAATCTGGCCCTCAAGCTCCCGACGGAGAGTGGGGTCCAGGGTTTTCTCTGCTCCCCATGTGCCGTGGCTCCATGCAGCTCCGGGAAGCAGCGGCATGTTTCCCCTCTAGCGCCTATGCGTAGGGGCAGCCAGAGGGCTCCACACGCTGCCTTGCCCCTAAGCGCCGCCCTGGCAGCTCCCATTGGCTGGGAACCATGAGCATTCATGGCCTGCCATACAATTTCCATACCCAGATGTGGCCCTTGGACCAAAAAGTTTACCCACCCATCATACACCAACCTCAGTATCGAGTTAACTAATGAAGATGAGTATTTTTCAACTGGATGGGCTAAAACATCATGCACTTGGGCTCTTGCATGTTAAAGCAAGACTTGAAAAATCTGTTTACTAGCTTCAAATAGGAAGATTGCCATGTTGAGTGGAGGCAGAGACAGGTCTAAGCCTTCAATAGGAGGTGTTTAAACTTACTTTAAAAAAAAATTTCTAGTCCTTATGATGGCAAAGAATTTTCCAAACATGAGCTGATTCAATGTATTCTTCCTGGCTCTTCTGCTGTTTAGAGCTTCCCCAGGCATTAAAATTACAAGTGTGCACTCAGTTTCACTGTTGGCATTCAAAATCCTGTGGGCAGTTGTGACACTGACAAGAATTACGTCAATTTTGCTCCTTTATTGCAAAACAGAGCAATAATAGTATAAGCAAACACCACTGTTATTCCTAGGTGAAGACGAGAAGGACCCAAAACAGAATTAGGTGGTGAAGGTTGAAGTAGTGGTGCTCTCTAGCTCCAGTCCCCCACCACAAACCCCCAACCTTCAGGGCGGGAGATTACAGAAAAGTTAAAATAATGGACAATCTTGCATAACTTGTCATAGGGAAAAAGGGGTCCTTTGCATCAGCCTCAAGACAAATTTAAAAAAGGAGCTAACTAAGACTGGGAAGAAGTTGAGACATCGTGACTCAGCAGTTGGAACAGTGGGCCAGATTTTCTCCATGACAGGGGTTCTCATGTTAGGACAACAAGAGGGGCCTGAAAATGCCATCCAGATGGACTTCTTTCAGAACACAGTCCCCTGTAATGGGACAGGTTTAAAGGGTTTGGTAGGGATTATCAAAGAGATCCTCCCCCCTCAGATTTTTGACACCTCACATACCACAGGAGGACATTTTCCAGTAGAAGCTATGCTGCCACTGACAGTCCCCATGCCGTTGAACAGCAGCAGCCATGGAGGGGGTCAGCTCCAGATAAATGAATGCTGCTGGTAGCCATGTTATCTTCGACAGTTTCTTAGTGAAAATCTGAAGGTTGCACAAGGAACAGTACTACAGTGTGTAGGTACTCACCAGCTCTACCTCCTCTTGCACTTGTCCTGCCTATCAAGACACCTCACAGGAAAGATCCCATAGAGAACCAGAGAATGAGCGTGCAGAGACAATGCCCCGGAGGTAGCACCACTGGGAGTGTTCTACCCAGATAAAGTTTCTTCCACCCACAAAAATAAGAGAAACTGAAGAGTTGAGATGGACCAATTTTTGAGAGACAAACTGAAAGTTTGAACTGAAGAAAGCAGCAGTATTCAATGCTGAAATGAAAGCTTAACTGCTTTTGCTCTCTAGTATCCATCCATGCTCAAGCATGTTATAAGTGAACATGGACTACAAAAGAATAGTTTCTGGCAACTTATTTTTTTTCCTCCCCAGAAAAGATGACCCACTATTGGAGTGCAAATCCTACCTGAACTCTTGAAAGCTGTGATAATGCTTCCTCTGACTCGCATTTAAGAGATTCACTTAATTAATATTGTATATGTATACCACAGAATTTGGACATAAACCCACTATCCACCTACCATGGTGAAAAGCTTGGTATCCAAGCTCTTTAATTATCAATATGTTTTGTTTTTACAGCTATACTAACAACATTAGACTCTTTAGATGAAAAGCTGTTCAGTTACTGTGGACACTCAGCTGCTATGGTCTAATTATAATGATGGGCAAGGTATAAATTTAATTTTTTACTTAAGGATGACAAAGCATTACCTGCTTGCAATTTCTCTTTACTTGTCACAGATTAGTCAGTCACATCTCAATTATAAAAAATATTCAAGTCTCTTAGATGTATTGGACTATGGATTCCAAAAAGTCATTATCACCACTATTAATAGTCTGTTTATTAGACTGTATATCTTAATTTCTTGGGAATATTTATTATTTACAATTGGATCAGTTAAGTAGATAATTGTATATTTCATTGAAGATTGGAGAAAAAACCCACTAAGTGTTTTAACAAAAAATAACTCATAAATCTTACCTGCTTTTTTCTTGAAGTTGCCTTGGGCAACAGGCTGGCTGACAAAACCGATGAAAGCGGAGAGCAACATAGCTCAGGAAAAGGGTTTGGAATTGATGGGATTTCCAACGCACCAAGCTCTTTCTTTTTGATCCTACATCAACAAAATATACAACAGCATTTATATAAATACAATATACATTAGGACATTAATATTAGGGGATTTGCCACATTAGTTATTGGTCACATTACTAGCACTTTTTTATCAAAAGACTGTACTGATTAAAATGCACATGATTAATTTTGCACATGCAGGATTTCCTTATACTCCCCAAACTCTCCCATCTCCCCCAGTGTTGCCAATTTAATCATTTTCCAACCCTTCCCAGCCCCTGTAAATTTAACACGCCCTCTAATTTCAATTCCTGGGGTAGACTAAATTAAATCCCAGTAACAACCCATGGATGTAAAGTTAATTGCTAGTGTAAATCTTTACAGCACGAGGGCTTCAGTGTGTCCATACTGTTTTCAGATATTGCAAATATTTTCAGGCCCCTGATTCTTACGCATGCGCTTAACTTTACTATAACGAGTAGTTCTATCTGTTTGAAGAGAGCTACCCATGATAAAGTTAAGTACCTGCATGAGTTCAGGGCTGCGGGGGGGAGGGGGTGCAAGTGGGGCAATTTTCCCCAGGACCCGCAGGGGCCCCTGCGAGAATATAGTATTCTATAATATTGCAACTTTTTTTAATGGAAGGGGCCCCCGAAATTGCTTTTCCCCAGGCCCCCTGAATCCTCTGGGTGGCCCTGCATGAGTTTTTTCAGGGTCAGGTCCCAAGGTGATTCATAGCATGGAATTTCACATAGGAAAAATATTCCTTTCTGCCTGTAAGTTTGTCTTCTTTCCTTTAATGACTCCTTAATTAGCTATAAGACTCAGTATAGGGTCATGTTTTTAAACTCTAAATTTGTATTTATTTCAAATACCACCAGCCAGTACCTGTGAGAGTTTGAGCAGATTACCACTTCCATAATCATTTTTGCAAGATCACTTTTGCATTAATTTAAAAAATAAATAATTGTAACCAGCAAGACCTAAGCTTTTAGGATGCTGTGCACGCTATATTACACAATTTTCTGACATGTAAAATATAAGTTAGCACCTATTCTTCTAGGCAATAGAAATCAAAACACCATAAATCTTGATTTGATTTTGCAAGCATTCCTTCCACCGCCCCCAATTGGTGGGAGTTGAAGACAGGGGTTAATATTTAACCTCTTCATTACTGTATTAGTGTCATTCTATGGGTCAATTGTTAATTGGTATGATAAGAATATTTAGCCTCTTCCACATCATTAAATTACTTTTGAGGCTGCTTTTGTTTCTTGGAGTATTTAGAGAACATTAATTTACAGGGAATATATAGTGTTTAGCAGGAGTGGAAAGTATTGAGCTCACACTGTTTTGAGGTGTGGGAGAAGTTAATGTAGACAAACTATCAGACACTTCCTAAAAGCCTAACAGCTACTTTTCTTTTAATACAAGTTGAAATATCTTCCTTTTGAAACATGAGTTTAACGACTGGTGAAAGTACCTGGTACAAAAATCACTTCGAGTGGTTATAACTCTTACAGAAGCTGCTTTAATAGTAGATGTTCCTGGCAAAAGGAGTTCTCTTATCTTACAAGCTGATTGATTTCACTTTTAAAAAGTGTGGTGTATAATGTTGCCCAGAGCCTTGCCAGATCAAGTTCTGAAACTACAAAACAGCAATATTCATTATGTCCCAAAAAAATCAGTGGAATTTGATGGCTTGTGTGAAATATTTTGTTGCTGATAAGACTCAACTTTAAAACCTTTAAAAAAGTAAAATGTGGGTTAAAAGATCTTAAAGAAGAAATTAAAGAAGTGAAGACCTAAAACATTGCTACATAAAGGATAAAGGTCCCTATCCTGAAAAGACTTGTGCGTGTACTTTTTACTACTGTAAGTAGCTCCATTGATTTCAAAGAGACTACTCACAGCAGGAGTATGCTTAAGCGTTTGCAGGAGTGGGGACTAACATTATCTGTTCAGAGCCAATAAAAAAGGAGGTTTATTTTAATTGAAGAAAAAGATGCTTCCGCTACAGCACACCTCATATCTCTTTCCATTTCTAGCTACAGCTTCCTTATTCTGCCTTTGATGTGGCAAACCTTTGATAGTATTTTCCGAAAATTGTGCAAATAGTTTTTCTTCTGTTCCTGTCCGACCTCACCAGACATCAGACGTTTGCGATGGCTTCCTCTGGTTGGTTTTGATCAGGGTGTGTGGGGCGAGCCACACACACCACCTGGGTGTAAGTAGCATCAGAACAGGAGCGTCGCCTCGTGTAACCAACACACGTTCACCTCCGAGCCTTGTTTTCGCTTGGGAGCCTGCCCGCAAGACGCCGGTGAGGCTCTGGAGGGGAGACGGCGCGTTTCTGGGGCGGGATAACGCTTCTGCTCGATCCCGGGAACTTGGAGCCACCTGTAGCCACCCACGGAGCAGAGGGCCAGCCGGCATCCGTCCTGCAGAGCCGCTGCCCCCCACCCGTTCAGCCTTACCTGTCTGGCCCGGGCCGGGGCCCCGCAGGGGGGATGAGAGGAGCGCGCTGGGCTAGCCAGGGGGAAGGAGCCACGTCCCCGCTGCTCTCCTGGGAGGGAGCCGGCGTCCCGGCAGCCCTCCGTGCGCTCCTCGGCAAATCTGGCAGCGGGGCAGCCATCGCGGCGGCGCCTCTAAGGTGCCATCCTCCGGCTCAGCCCGAACGAGAGGCGCTGGCAGCAGCTGATCAGTCAGGCAGCAGCGTGAGTGCCGGCGGGCCGGACTTGTAGGGTGGGGACTGCGGGGGGGAGCGCGAGCGCCGCCCGGGCTGCAGCAGCCCCCCAAGCCCCTTCCCCAGCGATACGGGGAGCGCCCTGCGCTGCCGAGGCTCCCGCGCTAGGGGCCCCTGGGCGAGGCGGGCTCCCTAAACTCATTGCCCGCCCGCCCTACGCCAGCACAGCCGCACCCCCGGGGACCCCGTCAGCCGGGCAGCAGCCGAGCCCGGGAGGTGCCTGGGGACAAGGGCGGGCTGGAGAGCCCGGGCTTCAGGCTCCCTCCACTCCAGAGGGGGGACCCGCCGGGCGGGCAGCGGCTTATTGGGGTCACTCTCCAGCCGCGCCCCGCTACAGAAACAGAGACATTCACCCTTAACGCACCGGGGAGGGGGGCAGGTTTGTTCCCTCCCGGCACCTGACACGGGCGGTTCCTTGTGAGAGTCGCTGGCTCCCTGGCCAGCTGCAGCCCCTTGGGACAGTTAGCAATGGTTTGACTCCACCGCGGGTTGGGGCGCCAGGGGGCTAAGGGCCTGACCTAGCCTCAGGAAGCCTTTGAGTCAATTCCCACCTCTACTACCTACCTCCTATGGGATCTCCCTCCCTGGCCCCGTTCCCATCTGGAAAAAGAAAGTTAAAATATCTCCCCCCCCCCCCCAAGTTTAGTTTGTAAACTCCTGAGGCAGGGATCGTCTTTTCTATGCGCATAAACAGCCCCAGCCCAATAGGGGGCCAGGCATCCTTGGGACCTGTGAGTGCCCAGAGCCACAGTGGGGCTTAGTCTGGGATTTAGGCATCTGAGGCACTACTGTGAGCCAAAAAACCTCCACTCAGCTAAGTAGGGGCCCCAAATCACTAAGTGCTTGCTAACATTTCAGCTATAAAAGTTCCCTAGCCACCGACATTTCTGCCTCGGAGCATGCATATCTCAGGCACGCAACCAGCTGCTCATGTCATGCCTTCAGCCCAGCAGGAGCCTCAAACAATAGGAAGATAAGTGTTGTTCCACCTTTCTTTCATGCAGGGCCTGATCGAGTAACTCCACACAGGACTCACCCAGTAGTGGGGAGAAAGACATGATTCCTTGTCACTTTTAGCCCAGTGATTAGGGTATTAAACTAAGATATATGACATGCATCCGATGAAGTGGGTATTCACCCACTAAAGCTCATGCTCCAATATGTCTGTTAGTCTATAAGGTGCCACAAGACTCTGCTGCTTTTACAGATCCAGACTAACACGGCTACCCCTCTGATACTTAAGATATATGAGCGATCCTGGGTCCCCTGCCTGATGATGTGAAGGAATTTGAATAGGAGTTTCCCTCCTTTCGGGGGAGCACCCTAACCACAGAACTACCCGCTCCTGTTGAAACCAGTCTACTCTGTACAAATAATTAAATATGCATTGAGCCAGAAACACTGCAAATGACTTTATAGCCTAGTGGTTAGGACACCCACCTGAGTGGTGAATAACCCTTGTTCAAATTCCTTCTCATCAATCTCTTTATGGATCTGGACCATTAGTAATACACATCTTAAATGTTCCAAGTGCTTTACAAATCATTAACTAAACTTCCCAATATCTCTGTGAGATAGGAACATATTTTTACACATTGGAGAAGAAAGAAATGAGCAGATCTGGAAAAGGCAACACCCATGGGCCAAAACAATGAACTGATCCCAAGATGGGGTTTGGCCCTTACAGGAATGCAGAGACATGCAAAAAGAGATTATACATCCCAGCTGGAGGCTTGAGCGTGCTGGATGCATGTTCACACACATTCCTTGGGGCACATCTACTCAAAGATCTACACTACCCTGCCAGCTAACTCAGGCTTGTGGGGCTCAGAGTGAGGTGCTATTTAATTACAGTGTAGACACTCTGGCTTGGTCTACTGCTGGAATTCTGGGACCCTCCCTTCTCACAGGGTCCTGGAGCCCAGGCCGAAATGTCTACACAGCAATTAAATAGCCCATTAGCCTGATCCCAAGTCAGCAAGCATGGGCTAGCTGTGGGTTTTAATTGCAGTGTAGACATCCTCAAAGAGCATAAAGTCAAATTGTGAGTTGCACTTTTGGGGCAATATCCTCAGATTAGGAAGCCTAATTTAGACTCAGTTTTATATGCACAAAACTCAGATTAAAAACATGACAGTTTCCAAATTGTTTTTGGTCAACACTCAACTGACTACAACACAAAACATCCAAATCTCAGTTTAAGGAGAAAACTTTAACTGCACAGAACTGACTGGGTAAGATGCACTCATGCTAGTGAATATGAGAGAAAGTGTTTGTGAAAAGATTAGGGCCCACTCTAACTCCCAATGAAGTATGTAGAAGTACATAGAACTCTTCTGATGGTATTTCACTTAAAGAAAGTAAATGTTTTGAGACTAATGAGAAAACAAAAATAAAATGTTTCAGGATAATATGTGTTTTGCTGTTTCTAAGCTCACTGAAGAAATCCAGATATGGAGAATAACATTTTAATTATTAAGTGAGGATGTTCTAAAATAGGAACACCACCAGCAGTTTTCATTCTGTCTTAGTTACAGGTGATTTTGCATGAGGTTGATAAAACTAGGAATTCCTTGTGCTTGTCCTCTAGCAGTTCATTCTCTGTCACTCATACTATGGCAGTTGAAAAATTTGGGCTGATTAAGAATTCTTATATACTGACTTTTGCAAATGTATTCTGAATGTTATAACATCTAATGACTCATCATAATTGGCAGGTTGATGTAATGGTGTAAAAGGCTGGCAGGATTCTCCTCTGAGGAGAGACAGGGAAGAGCAGATTTATTTTTGCTGACTCACTGAGGCAGGTGTGACTCGTTAAACTCCACCCTGAATGTAAGGGGGAGGGAGAGAATATGGGGGGTATCAAAAGAAATAGCCTGTAGGTAGAAAAGTAGGATCTGGAGTAGATAGGAATCAAAAGTAGTAAATTTAGTCTGATGTTTATTACATAGATAAAGTTAAACTATAGAAAGAAGGTAACATCTAAACTTTCACAAAATCTGTAAAAAAAAATGTGTTGGAGCAGGAAAAGAACTAACACTATACACATGGTAAAGCTTTGATTTTATATATAGTAGTGCTATTAGCTAGATAATTTGTTTATATTCATCTTTTGTTAAAACAACTTTGAAAATTAAAGTATTGAAAATACATTAATAGTTTAAGCTTGTTCCAACACGCCAAACTTCAATTGAGTATTAATAGCTCACAGCAGCGCAAAAATCAGTTGTAGGAAAACCATAAACAAAGGGTTAATGCTATTGATATTCTGGTTCTAATTTAAAGGGCTTTAACAAGGAACTAGAAGAAATACATCTGACTTGCATTTTATGTAAAGCCTTCCCCCCCGCACTCCTTCTCATAGCCTTTGATACTACTTTGTACTTCTATTACCTTCCAGAGGACAATCTATTATGGAAATTTTGCAGATGAGGAAACTGCACAGGTAATATAAAATCAAACTCTCTTATTCTTCAAAACATACAACTACCTTTCCTGTCTCTTTTTATGTTCTTTGCATTCCACAAGAATGGAAAATGCTGCCTAAGCATCATTAAGGATAACCTGAACTATGAGTACTTCAATCAGAGGAATACACTAACATTCAAGAGTAACCTTCTTAAACCTACTTCACTGAACAAGTGCATTTAAAAAAAATGCTGA
This sequence comes from Mauremys mutica, assembly GCF_020497125.1. NCBI lineage: Eukaryota > Metazoa > Chordata > Testudines > Geoemydidae > Mauremys > Mauremys mutica. The sequence continues at coordinate 34,504,950 of NC_059081.1, forward strand.
AAGTAGAATAAAAAGCAACTTGCTGCTTGAACTTCAAATCAAAATACAATTTCATCAGTTGCAAGGTCCTTACTGATACCTCATCCATTGCCCTCACATGACTTTACCATAAATGCTCCTATAAATTGCTCTGCTACATGTCTATCACTGAATTGGCCATTAGTATGTCTGCATCACTCCACTTCTTGTCTCTTCTTGGTTCTTGTTCTGCTAAGCAGATGTTTTGCCAAAACTAGGTCTGCAGACAACCTTCAATCCCCATCTCAGTAGCATTATAGCTTCCCCTTTCCTCTTTCATTTTCCATGATTCCATCACCAGAGTAGCAATAAGATGAACGCCTGAAAGCAATCAAAAACGAGGCTGCCCAAAAAACAACATGGTGAAGAGCTGTGGAAGCAGAGCTGAAAAACCTGGGGCACAGATGGGGAACCATTGAAAGACTTGCCAGAAACAGACGGAGTGGAGGAGTGTAGTCACTGCCCTAAACTCCAGAGGCGTAATAGGAACATGATGATGATTTCCTCTTTCATAACCGCCTATTGAGATCTGAGAGCAGGTGGGCACAAGCCCACCCATGTCTGAAGATCCCTCCCCCACCCTAAGGGGAGGAGCCACTGAACCCAGGCCTCAAATGATTCTGGTGGACAACTAATAAGAAACAGGGACAGGAGTGAGGTCATAGGGCCATAACCAGAGGGGGCCACTGAACGGAGAACCCCGGACAGGGTCCACTGTTCCTCAAAGGTGTCTAGGGAATCAGTGGACACAATCCAAAGGAACTCTGCCTGGATGCGTGATTGAATGGAGAAACAGAAATAGGCCCCACAGTCGCAGAGCACCTCCCTGTCCGCCATTCTCCTCCTGGTTTCCTCTTTCATAACCTGTAGCCTGTTTGTGGATACAAAATGTCAGTTGTAGATGTTGTGAAAAATCAAATTATTTTTTTTTAAATGTAACAGATTGAAGCTATTCAGAGTATGCAACTCACAATCAGAAGACTCCAAACTCTACAGCTCTCAGAAGTTTGTGTGCTATTCATGGCCAAACCAAATTGAATAATAGAACAAAGAAGTTGTATCTCTAATTAGCAGAGAGAAAACCTTCACAATTAGCATCAAAGGGAAGATTTAAAAACCAAGCATACCACCTAATGAGCTTGCAGGTAGAATAATTTCTTTTTTCTCTTATACTCCATGTAGCTGAGAACAAACTATACAGAATGAAATGGATTTTTTAATATAAAAGTTTCCAGCTGCAGGAGTGGAATTTATTACAGAATTAGGCCCTATCTTTCATCTGGATCTACTAGTGTGGTCTCCGGTGCCTGTGATTCTCCACAGATATCTCAGCGCAAGATTGAAACGTTAGGTAGACTATAGATACAGGAAAACAAAAGATACTGGCATGGATCATGCTGACAATGCTTCGTTCTTGGCTCTTTTACATAGACTATTGATTACATAAACCAGTGATTCATGCCTTCATCATCTCCCTGATGTATTGCAGCAATGAGATATACCTGGGCATAACTTTCTCCAGGGGTGGTCCTCAAGAACCATCACAAACCTCCTCTCTTTATGCTCCAAATGTAAGGCACATTTTTGTCCTGAACTTCTCCTACATTTAAAAAAACAAAAAAAAACACCTCACACCATACCAAAATGAGGCACTTTCTGAACACTCTTGTCCCTCTGGGGAGAGGGGGAGAGAACAAACAATACATGACAAATGTGTAGTCACTTTACTTAATGTACTACCAGAAGGTGCTCTGATATTGCTGTGATGAGTGCAGTATAAAAACTTAGGTTATTTAATCCCTACAGTGCCATAGTTATCCTTGTGGGGTGGTGGTGGTGGGGAGGTAACTAAAATGCCTAGGCCAATCAGAGCTGGCCTGCTTTGAATTTTTAATTTTTAAAAACGCTGTTACAATGAACATGTACAATATATTACTCAGTAAAAAGTTTCTTCTTCCTTCATGGGCACATGTGTAGTGATGGCCAAAATGTTGTTAGTAAGCCAGTGAATCTCAAGAAAATGTGCTGTGATACATCTGTGTTTTGTTTTAGTCAAGCATTTCACCATTTGGTTTGTACAGGTATGGGGTATGCCCTTAAAGCTTCAGTACAACATTTAAGAAGTATGGAAACAATATTCTCTACTTTTACTCTTCCATCTGAGGATCTCAAAGCACCATACAAAAATCTTAATTAAATTAAGCCTCACAATAACCCTGTGATGTATACAGTATCACTTCCGCTTTACAGATGGATAAATTGAAGCACAAGAAAGGTAAGTGTCTTGCCATGGTCACAGAGCCCAGATCTCCTGTCTTCCAATCCTGTGCTTTAACCACTAGTCCTCCTGAATTCAATTAAAATATTTAAAGGAGTGATCCAAATGCTCACTTAAAGGAAACAGATATCAGAATACCAGTAAAGCAAGCACAGTTAAAAGTCAAAGTCCACATTTTTAAACTTTCAGTTCATTAAAATACTTTGAATACAGATTAACTTTGCTCAGCTAACAATGCTTATCCTTGACTCTGACAGCCACGTATGATGTGTTGCACAGCATTGTTCTTTCCTTGTATTTACTTCTAGAAAGGCCATTACACAGCTTTGAAAATTATGTCCCATCTGCTTGGACAGTACTTCAACAGAGACAAAGTTGTTATATAAACATTGCCATAGCTACAAAAAGGCAGCTTCTTGGCAAATGGTACATAAATCTTTAAAAAGATATTTCTCTGTGTATTTGTGAAGAGTTTTGAGTAGTGTAGAATCACTGAGAATCCTGCACTACGCACAAAGTTAGAGCCCCATAACAAAATGCATAACTTTTTATTAAACACAGAAGCAACATTCCAAGGAATGGGATCAATACAGCCACTTTCATGTTTTCAGAAGCAGCTTCTAAGTAATGCCTACATTGCCCACATCATTGTAGTATTGCAGTGCTTCCCCTGGTTTAAAAATGCTCTCTCACTGGTCTGCTTCCAAGAGGCAAACTTAGAGGTCTCGTGGATGTATTTTAGTTCTTTTTAAAGAAATCAATAAGAATGAAGGGAAAGCTTGAGCAGAGGTGGCATTTGCATCCATCTCAAGCAGTGAGGTTAGCATTCATTCTTATTCCAGTAGCAAGTTCCATAGTTGTAGTCTTCCCATAGAATTTTGAACAACAGGCCAGGAACCTCCTCCTATTGCCTGAAAGTTTAATGGAACTTAGCTTTTATAGGAGGCTATAGTTCAATTCCATGCAGAACTTTGAATATTAGGACAGTGACCTTGGAGTCCATTAAATCAAATCAAGACTGGATGCCTTTCTGAAAGATATGCCTTAGTCAAACACAAGTTATTGGGCTCAACACAGGGTTACTGGGTAACATTTAATGGCTTGTATTACACAGAAGATCACAAAGATAATGTAATGGTCCCTTCTGTCCTTAAACTCTATGAATCTGTGAGGTAGACCTTGTGTTCAATGGAAACTTTATGCAGGGGGCAGCAGAGTGGGATGATGCATTCCTGGTTATCTGCATTGCTCAATAGGCAGCTTGCTATGATCTCATTAAACTACAATTTCCTCAGGATATGGAAGTTCCTTCCTAGTTACAGAGTTGCAATAGTCCAATCAAGTTTTACAAAATGCATAAATCATCCTAGCCAGGTCTGGGTTCAATAGGAACAGGTGCAATCTTCAGCCAGTCACAGATGGATTAAAAGTTTTTTGCTGCTGTAGCCACGTGCATGCAAAGTCTAAACAGATCTGTCCTGGCAGGCACTCACCACCAGATCTCCCTCTCATGACAAGATGCACCATTGCAAGGGCGTGCATGCGCCAATTTGGTTCTGTCACTGTCTTCTGGGTGACTTGACCCTCTGGCCAGGTCACACTTAAGTTCAAGCCCATTCTGGAGTAACAAAAGTCCAACTAAAAGTCCAAAGGTCCCAACACATGATCCTCCTGCCCTCTCTTGGGCTTTTCCTCAGCCATCCTCTGGGCTGAGTCTTCAGTCCCACTCTGAACTCACTAGACCACGTGTAGGGCTTTTGTGCCCCTTCCTTTGGGGCTGGTAGAGGAACCCAGTTGCACCCTTTGCTCTGGGTTCTGGTCCGGGACCCTGTGTTAAGGAGCTAGATCTGCTTCTTCAGATGTGCTGCTGTTTCCCTGGACCGCTTCCTACCTCTAAGCCCCTTGCACCATTTCCCATGAACTGGTGGTACACCCCATCACAGGACCCCAAGGCTTAGAATCTATTTGACCATGTGATGGCAGATGCCTTTGATGGAAGTGATTGTAATGGAGAGGAGGAGTTCTAGGCACTTTCCTTTTCTCACTAATATGACCTCACTCTTGTTTAGATTCAGCTGAATCCATTCACCCTTCACCTGGTGTGGATCTCACAAAAGCATTCAGAAAGCTTAGAGATGGTACTTGGAATAGGATGATGTGACACTTGGCAAGAAAGGGTTAAGCATCCTGTAGGATAACTGACCCAAATTCAACCCTTAGAGATATTTTGGTAGATAATGTTTGTGTTTTTTACATATATATTGTTAAAGGTTAACAGTGTAATCAAACAGTCCCTGTCTACGCTGTATTCTGTTAATTCAGAGATCAAAGACATCTTAACATTTAGATGAACTGTAAACATAGGATATCACTGTATCTCTTTGAAATGTATAGCAAATCACTTGAGAATGATGAAAAACAGGAAATTACCTTATGTTAATCTGTGTAATTACCAACAATTCTTAGGAAATTGATCTACTTCAAAAGTCCCCATGATTGCCTATTGTTTGCCAAAAGACTCTGACCTGTCAAGAGAAGGCCTGAATCTGTATAAAACCCCCTTTGGTCCTGATCCTTTTAATCTCAGATCTGCTTGATGCTTCATACAGGGGAAGCTTAAAACAAAGACTGAGGTCTCCAGCCCTAATCTGGAATCACCCTGAAAATGGACATTGGACTATAAACTATGAACTGATTCTGAAAGAACTCTTTGCAGCTACAAAGCTTACCACCTCTACTATGAATCTATATTCATGTCTGTATGTATACTGATCTTTTAACTAATACTCTTCTTTTTAAATAACTTTTAGTTTAGTTAATAAAAATTGAGTGTAAACGTGTATTTGGGTAAAATGTGCAATATTCATTAACCTGGGAGGTAATGTGTCTGATCCTTTGGGATTGGTAGAACTCTTTTATATGATGAATAATATTTTCAGTAATCCTCATCATATTTGACTTGGGTGTCTGAGTGGAGGCCTAGGGCTGGGTTACTTTAAGGGACTGTGTTGTTGGCTTCTGGGTAACCAGTGAGGTATTATAGAAGCTGTTTTGTGCTGGCTTGGTAAATCCAAGTATTGGAATATCCACCAGCTTTGGGGATTGTCTGCCCCATTCTTTGAAGTTCACCCTAATTGAGTATCTCATTTGGCTCCCCTGGGACTCCGGTCACAGATATCCAAACTAATTATACACAATAGAATATTAGGTGCAACAATATTACTCTTATCTGTTCCCCAGCATTCCTAGACAATCAAGATGATAGTTTACATGGACTCAAGCTTAAGCCCAGGTGAATACACTATGATGATTAATGCTTTAGTTATGGGACTAAAATAAAACTGTGCAAAGCATATGTCTACCAGTGGACAACAGCAAACAACAATATGTAACTTATAAATTAACTAGTGCAGTTGGACAAGTGCTATTTATAACAGCAATGTACTGCTGGTATCCTTTTAGCCTGTTTTTGGAACTCAATCTCTTCACAGAAAAACATCACTGCTGACATATACACCTTATGCATATCATACAAAAACATCATTAATGTGGAGGTCATATTGCAGGTGCTTAGCACTGCCCTATGCTCTTCATGCCCTTCCAGAACATTAGTTTAATTCCCAAACTCAAACATGGGCAAACCAGAGTTAAGGTCCCCTTCAAGAAGGTTAGTGGTACAGGAACAAAGATTGGAAAATGGAAATATAGAGCTAAGGTGACTCTTCCCACACAACAATCTTAACTCTGCCCTAAGTAGTCTGTTCCTCAGGGATATCAGAATACCTCACCCCTCCCTCAGGCTCTGCCAATCAGCAGAAAGTACACTCTGGATCAGTGGTGCCACACAAAACACAATCATAGTCTGTTGGACTGTGGGAATAGGGACATTCATTAGGAGCTGTTTTGGGCACCAAGAAAATGATAAGCTTGTTTAGGGCAGGGCAAGATACTGTTATATTCCCATTCCTTATTGGTATGTCCGCAGGGGCAGAGCCATGGTTGATATGGTGAATTTCAAGCCAATCTGAATGTAGCACTTTGAAAAACTGAGAAGCTGTGTTTCTATCCGGCTTCTGCATCAGAGAGTGCTTGCAGCAGACCACTTTATATAACCAGAATGAAAGTCTAAGAACTTTTTTAAAACCTTTCATCATAGGTCAGGTTTTCTAAGCCTATCATCATTTTTGTTGCTGTTCTCTGGATTCTTTCCAATTTGTCCACATCTTTCCTGAAGTGTGGTGCCCAGAATTGGACAGAGTACTCCTGTTGAGACCTCACCAGTGCTGAGTAGAGTGGGACAATTACCTCCTGTATCCTACATACAATACTCCTGTTAATACAACCCAGAATATTAACTTTTTTCACAACTGCATCACACTGTTGATTCATAGTCAATCTGTGATCTACTATAATCCCTAAATCCTTTTCAGCAGTATTACCACCAAACCAGCTACTCCTCATTTTGTATTTGTGCATTTGATTTTTTTCTTACTAAGTGAATACTGTCACGTCTTTTATTGAATTTCATCTTGCTGATTTCAAACTAATTTTTCCTATGTCTCAAGGTAATTTTGAATTCTAATCCTGCCATCTAAAGTGCTTTCAACCCCTCCCAGCTTGGTGTCATCTGCAAATATTATAAGCATATTTCCACTCCATTATCCAAGTCATTAATGAAAATATTGAATACTATTGGAACCAAGACTGACTGCTGGAAGACCCCATTAGATATGGTCTCCCAGTCTGACAGCAAACCATTGATGACTACTCTTTGAGTACAGTCTTTCAACCAGGTGTGCACACACCTTATAGTAATTTCATGGAGACCACATTTCCCAGGTTTGCTTATGAGAATATCATGTGGGATTGTATCAAAAGCCTTATTAAAATCAAGATACGACATCTACTGCTTCCCCCCCTATCCACTACGCCAGTGGATCAAAGAAGGAAATTAGGCTGGTTTGGCACGATTTGTCCTTGACAAATCCACACTGGCTGTTCCTTATAACCCTATTATCCTCTAGGTGCTTACAAATTGATTGTTTAATAAGTTGTTCTAGTTTCTTTTCAGATATTGAAACTAGGCTGATTGGTCTATAATTTCCCAGGTCGTCTTTGTTCTCCTTTTTAAAAATAGATACTATGTTTGCTGTTCTCCAGTCCTCTGTGACTTCAGTCACCCTCCATGAGTTCTCAAAGATCATTTCTAATGGTTCTGAGACTATCTCAGATAGCTCCTTAGATCCTCAGATACTCCCAAGGATGAATTTCAACAGGCTCTGCCAACTTGAATATATCAAATTTATCAAAATATTCTTTAACCTGTTCTTTCCCTATTTTGGCTTGCTTTCTTCCCCCTTGTTGTTAATATTAATTCGGTTGAGTGTCTTATGCCTATATTTTTCCCCCCAGCTCTGGGCTCAAAAAAACATTACAAGGATGAGAAACATTTAAAAGCTGGTCATTATCGGGGCGATGGATCTCCTGGCCCCTGGGATCCACCAAATCTATACTGGCCCTTGGTAGCACAGCATTTTTCAAATCAATATGCCTATGCATGTGCATCTTAGAGTACTTTCAAAAATTGGGTCTTAAACAGACAGCTCCACTGAATCTTAAAAATAGAGACGCCACTATTCCTCAAAAATAATAGAGCAAAACCAAACAAATACTTATCCAGATAGATAGTATTCCTAGAATACTGCCCCTTCTTTGCAATTTGTGATAACATATCTACCACCATCTTTAAAACATCATCTATTATTATCAAAGATACTTAGCGCACTCTGGTACAAGCTAATCCCCTGAGTTTGCCCAAGGGAGGTCATATAAGGTTGTCAACTCTTGCTCCCTCTCAATGGTTCTACCAGAGGGCAGATTTCAGGTGAATGTTGTATTCAAGAACCTTTGTTAAAGCATCTATTGCACATGTTGTTTTAAAATAAGAATGCTGACCCGGAGGGAAGGCAGCAGCACTGAGTTATTAATACAAGAATCTGTGTTTAGGAGCCACTTCTAACCCAACAAACTACCTAAGGTACTTTTATGACCCTCTACTACCACAGGATCTGTGCACCTCACACTCTTAAATGCATTTATCCTCACAACACACCTGTGAGGTCAGGAAATGCTATTATCCTCATTTTACATAAAGGGAACTTAGGCACAGAGAAACTAAAGGCCTGATTTTCAAAGGTATTTGGATGCCTACAAACATAGATAGGCACCTAGTGGGATATTCAAGTGTCTAGGCATGAGTTAGGCATTTTGAAAAATTTCACTAGGTGCCTGTTTACACCTTTAGGCACCCAAATATCTTTGAAAATCTGACCCTAAGTATGTGACCTTCCCAGAATCACAAAAATCAGAGAGAGAGAGTACAGAACTGAACCTTTGTCTGCTAAGTTCAAAACTAGTATCCTAACCACTGGACCTCCTCTCAACCATAATATACCTTATATACTTAAGTTTCTAAAGAAACAGAATCATAGATTCCTAGAAATGTAGGATGGGAAGGGGTCTGGATAGGTCATCTCATCCAGTCGCCTGCACTGAGGCAGGACTAAATATTATCTAGACCATCCCTGACAGGTGTTTGTCTAACCTGTTCTTAAAAATCTCCAGTGACTGAGATCCCACAATCTCCCTAGGTAATTGGTTCCATTGCTTAACTACCCTTACAGTTAGGAAGTTTTTCCTAATGTCCAGCCTAAATCTCCCTCGCTGAAATTTCAGCTCATTACTTCTTGTCCTGTCCTGAGAGGTTAAGGAGAACAATTTATTACCCTCCTCTTTATAACAACCTTGTACATACTTGAAGACTAATATGTCCATCCTCAATCTTCTTTTTCTCCAGACTGAACAAACACAATTTTTTCAATCTTTTCTCACAGGTCATGTTTTCTAGACCTTTTATCATTTTTGTTGGTGTCCTCTGCACTTCCTCCAGTTTGTCCATATCTTTCCTGAAGGTGCCCTAATCTGGACACAAAACTCCACTTGAAGCTCTTTCAGTGCTGACACTTCTCGTGTCTTGCTTACCACAAGCCTGATAATACATCCCAGAAGGAGTGCCTGCCTGGCCTCTTGGACTGGGTAGTTCCATGCTCTGAGCAAGGGTGAAGGTGGTACAGGTACTGTGGGGAAGTAGCCCAGGAAACATAGCAGCATAGTGAGAAGTTAGAGTCGCAGTATGAGGTTGCTATCTACAAGGTCCCTAGGTCAGGTCCCAGAGTAGTGGGTGGGCTGGGGTCCCCCCCCCACTTACCTCTAGGGAAATGGTAGGATTTGGACTGCAGTATTAATCCCCGGAATGGGGAAACATGGTCAGTGACACGGAAGGCGGGCTGAGTCACGAGGAGGAGGAGGAGGTTCCTGAGGCTGCGAGAGAGGCTGCAGGCAGACAACAGGACAGAGTGACAGTGTGAAAACCATGGACGGGAGGGTATAGGCCTGAAGATAATTCCCAGAGCAATCAGGAGTAGGCACCAGACCAGCAGCAGATGATGTGCTCCATGACAGGCCTATGAAAGGATCCTGAAGAGACCTCCTTCATAGTGCTCTTGTTTCAAATATTGCATAGGAAACCTGAATAGGATTCCTTATGTAATCTGCAAACTGTGCCTTTCCTTGTACTTTAATATAATGATCATTCACACAAATCTAGTTTTGTGATTTTTCTGAGGGTTATCTCAATATGGGTATCATATTGCTGTTTCTAATTTAAAACTATATAAAAACACCAAGTATAACAACAAAAATAAATAATTTAAAATCACTGTGTACAGGTTTCTAAGGCTGTGTCTACACTAGGGATTTTTTTCCTAAAATTCCCAGCTGTGGTGGGAGATTGACTCCCATCTGGTGCTATGTGGCTTTTGGCATTTTTACCTGCTCCTTAGGTCAGTGAAGATCCCTTAAATACAAACATCTAATTCATTACTGATCATTTTATCAGAAACATCAAGCTACCAAAATTCCACAGAGCTGTTGGATGATGCAGTAACAGATGCTGGAAAGGGGACAGTAAAGTGCAAGTTCTGCTGAGGTGAGGAATAAGAAATGCAGCCCCTCCCGCTAAGATTTTCACCTTAGCAACTTGTACCCTGGAATTGTGGGCTTCTGATGCCAAACGCTGCCACCCATTGAAAATAGGGAAGCAGTGGAGTAAAAATATATATACACAAGGAATACTAGTCTTGGCAGGCAGTGGTGCATAATTCTAGGGTTCTTGCGGTAGTGTTTAGTCTACCCTGCTACATAGTTTAAGCCTTGAATATAGCTAATTTTGAATTACTTAGATTTCCAATCTGGAAAGCAAAAAGGCAAATACAAAACTGGGATATCATCATATATGTGACTAGAACCACCACAGAAATGTTAGATCTTATCCATTAAGTTTCATTATTTGCTCTGCATCCTTTCCAGGCTGTTTAGGAATTGTTGGCCCCCAGTTTAGACAATGAAATCTTTGTTTCTAATTGTCTTGATTTTTACAGTGACAAATTTGTAAGTAAATTTATAGTCCAGGGTTTTTTTGGTGTTGTGTGAGTGATTACACAATAAATTGATGCTTATAGTTGGAGATATACCATCTCATAGAGCTGGATGGGACCCTGAAAAGTCATCAAGTCCAGCCCCCTGCCTTCACTGGCAGGACCAAGGGCTGATTTTGCCCCAGATCCCTAAGTGGCCCCCTCAAGGATTGAACTTACAACCCTAGCTTTAGCAGGCCAATGCTCAAACCACTGAGCTATCCATCCTCTTCCCCCTCCCCCCCCCCAATAATGTACAAGATATTTCTAAACAATTGTCTTTTACGTGGTGGCACTCCAACCTCTCCTGAAAAGTCCTACAAAGTTCCTCTCAGCAGAAAAAGAAGGGAAAACTGCTGCTGATTTTACAAATCCATAAACAATTTGTAAACACTTGAAATAAATAGAACTCAGGTGTTTGATGAATCTGACACATTTTGAAGCAGAAGGGTATTTTGACATCTGAGAGTTGGCAGGTTACTTTGTTTCTCTACTTTGTGAAACTCAATCTGCAGAGCCCTATTAACAAATTAATTGATATAGCCATATGCCATTGTACTTACAGGCACTCAATTATAACAAAAATCAACCCATTCATTTTTAAAAATTGTTTGACCTTGGTAAAATTATAGCAAATGCATCTCACATGCCCTTCTAATCAGCAGTCACGGTCTTGAGCTTTCATCTCATTAGTCAATAAGGGCCAACCCAAGTTGATCCTTGAACTGATACCTATAACTGATTCCCTCAGGAGCTGCACAAAGTGGTGTTTGAAACTCAGAAGTTGTCCCACTTCCCTCTGAGTCAGAGGGCAATTGGCAAAAACAAGGATTTAGCCTAAAGCTATGGGTCGTCATAGGTGCTGGAATGAGGGGTGCTGCAGCACCCTCTAACTTGAAGTGGTTTCCATCATATACAAGGTTTACAGTTTGGTTCAATGGCTCAGAGCACCCTCACTATACAAATTGTTCCAGCACCCTGAGGGTCACTGTATTGTTAAAGGTCCTAACCACTAAAGATTCTATGGTGTTTTTTGTTACCCAGAGCCTTGGCTAAATGCCAGTTCACATTTGACCACTCATAATGGTTTAAATTGGATATAGTGTAGCTGGAAGCATCAAGTCATTCACTACATTATATTACAAAGATAATACCTGTTCAGCAGTGGGCATGGGCCCAATTCTGCTATCAGTTACATCTTCAGATGATTTAATGGGGTTGCATGAGTATAAATGGGGGTGGGGGCAGAAACTGGCTCACTGTTTTATAATATCTTGGTGTCCCATTTTGAATAAAAAGCACCATTTAAATGTGAGACTTTCAACCCCTTTGTTTTCCAAAATGACATTAGAAGATAAGTATGTTCAGTCCATTTCATTAGCACAATTTCTTAAATTGGAGAAAACAATTAGTTAATAGGGAAATCTACTGAACAGTAGAATGTTTAAGATTGTTGCAACATGCCTGTTGTGTTTCAAGATGTACAGCACTGCTGTTTATAAGCATCACTTCAGGAATAATATGTATTCTACTTTCATAAATGCCAAGTTAGATATTAATATTTTACTTTATGCAAATTGAGGCTGAATTGAATTAACACAGTACAGTGTTTGAGAATCATATAAATGGAATAATTAAAATGATCAAAACAAAGCAGGAAAAGGATATTTTTAACAAAATTAATAGAAAGTTCTCCAAAAGTATATTCTTTTCTGTTCATTCTTTTTAATAAATGAATTAAGTCAACTGTAATAAGAAAAAGCGTCAATAGTATCTTTTACAGCTTCACAGCAAGGTAAGAATTTCTCTCTCATGTTTTGCTGTGAAAAATGAAAGCTCGAGTTGCAATTACTAAAGGTCTGAATTTGCATTTGTTTCAGCAATCCAGGCAAATAAGAGCTGCTATGGTTATGATTAGCATTATGCTAGAAGTCTCTGTTTACAGATCTTCTGACAAAGCTGTTGGTCAACTGCTTCTCTAGTTATCAAATTATCAGAGTGGATCAAAAGGAGCAGCAAATTACTATGGTAATGTGGTATATTCAATGAGGTGAAATTCCCCCCCACAATACGTTTAATAGATATCAACATGCACAAAGCAATCAGATTTTGTGCATGTCACCAAGTCTGGAAAAAGTGGAAGCAGAATGGAATTCAACCCCCTAGCCCACGGGTGGGCTACAACACAGCCCTCTGCAACTGGTTTGTATATTGACAGCTTCCAAGCTGCACTAAATGGGCCAGATCCTGGCCTACATTAGGGTAGCTTTGCACTACTCCATTATTGCACTTTGTATTGCTTCAAGTTGGCTCAGCTTGCTATGGGAGGAATTCTATCTGTGTAGAAGAATTCTTGGGTGATGTACAGTGGCTATAGCACCTCCTGCCCCAACATATAGACACAGCATCTGTTGCCAACTCAAGGTATGTAATCGGGCCAGCAGAGGTAACCAGAGTGTCCCTGCATCTCGGGAATTCCCAGCTACTCGAATGTCCCCTTGACATTGCACCAACACTTTTCTTTGCATAAACTATATTTTAACATATGAAGAATAGTTGTGTCTAGAGTTCAGAAAATTTTAGGTTATTCTTCCATTGTTTAGGATGCTGCGCATCTAAGGAAACAGAAATAGTTTCATAGATGCTGTAATATGATTTCATACTAGGATTCCATTATTCAGGGAGAAACAGAAAATAGATCAAATTGTTGATCCTTTGCAAACAGGCTTTCACCTACATTAACAGTTGGGTAAAACCAGAATGTAATGTTTGCTGTGCAATTTGTCACAGAAATGGAGGTTCAATTAGTCCCAATGACTTACTAAAGACATTTTAAACATAATGTCCAAATTTTGCTACATAAATTAAACATGATGTAATTGAGTGTAACATTAAGTGTCTTGTCACTGTTGATTCATGTGGAAATCACAGAAATTTCACTGATGATTATGCATTCATTTGATATTAATGTGGATGCCATATGTGCCTCCAGAAGGATTCTAGTTATTCAGCATGCAATAAGTTTTAAATTACCATTAAAAAAGACATCAAAAGGCAATCTCAAAATACTACCACAAAGGTAATTTCATTTAAAGAGTGCTAACGAAACATGTTCTGCATTAAAAATTTGAAATACAAAATAGGTTAATCATGAATCAGTAGAAATAATTCAGGAGAAAATACTGTTGAATTGCAAATCAGAATTAAAAAATATTTGAACAAAAGGTTTTTGTCCGTCTGTGCTAGACTTTTGGACATATATATTTTCAGGTGAAATGTACTTGCATGACAAGTACAATTTTCCATTCAACTGGTATGTAGCATTAAGGCAATACAGCATTTTGCTACTGGGAAAACATTCATTACTGAAACAAGTATAGTTGTCCAGATTCTCACTGCATCCATTTTCCATTGAAGGGGAGCAGATGGCCACAAGGAATCTGGCTGTGGCTCCCTATTTCTGAGATTGGCTCTTTGCCAGCCCCGATGTATGACAGTTGGTAACGGCTCCTAAGGGTTGAGTGACAGCTGAAAATAGCCGGAACACTGTTTTGCTCTGGCTACTCCATTTCCTGCCCCAGCGCACACTCTGTGCCATAGTCGGGTGGAGTGCTGTCATAGCCAGCTCTACACTAGCTGAGGATTTCCCCATGCTCCAAGAATGTTCATCTGGTTCGACACTGTCAGTTTCTATCCCCCTTGTATCTCCAGCGCAACACAAAGGATCTAGAGTACAGCAGCTCCCACTGCTGAAAATCTATTTAAATGTATTCTAGTCATGAAAGCTAAGTGGGAAAAATTCTAATGCACAGCTGATAAATCACAGTAGCAATGCCGTGGGAAAAAATAGATTAGATTTTATACTGAGAGTCCAGGCATAGTCTTTGCCTCTAAGGAAGGTGAGGGTTATGTATCAATGCATGAAGTAGGGTTAGGAAAATCTTCCTATCAGATTGGATTGGAAATTTGTGGGTAAAGCTGAAGAATTCTGGCTTTCTGACAGGATAATTTTTAGGTTTGTGTCCCAAGCAAATGGAAGTTTGTGCCATTGAAATGACTGCAAAAATCCATGACAAAACACAAAAGTTACAAGATGTGCTGTTGTAAAAAAATAATCGTGAAAAGAGGTGTGACTTGTTACTGTTGTTGTAAAATAACATTTTGGCCTGTCTAAAGTAAATGTTCTGTCACAGATACACACTTTTCCAATAACAGTGAAGGATTAGCCCAAATGATTTGCCTTGAGAAAATTTGTCCTCATCTCTGAATAAAGAGAAATGTTTCTTTGTGTGGTTAATTGCAAGCCCCCAATCATTTCACACATTAACCTCATTGCAACCTGCCTCTAATACAAGGGTGCTGATTTGTCTCTCCTCTTCTTTGCTCAGCTAAAAGTCCATTGTCATATTATTAGCATATTATTTTACACCAGGTATTCAAGAGATAGCCTTGCACCAATATGACAGGTGGTTGATAAGAAAAGAAGTGTGACCATCA
This sequence comes from Mauremys mutica, assembly GCF_020497125.1. Classification (NCBI taxonomy): domain Eukaryota; kingdom Metazoa; phylum Chordata; order Testudines; family Geoemydidae; genus Mauremys; species Mauremys mutica. The sequence continues at coordinate 34,520,277 of NC_059081.1, forward strand.
TTAGCCAGATCTTAAATTAAATCAGTATATAATACTTAGTGGAGCCCTAAGCCCAAAACTCTGCATAATCCTTTTCATCAGATCACACTTCCGTGCCAACATGACTCATGCCTGTTTTTGATGTACTTTGTCCAATGGTGTCAGGTATCAGAGGGGTAGCCGTATTTGTTGCTTTTTACGGATCCAGACTAAGAGTCCTGTGGCACCTTTTAGACTAACAGATGTATTGGTGCATAAGCTTTCCACAAAAGTTTATGCGCCAATATATCTGTTAGTCTATAAGGTGCCACAGGACTCTTTGTTGCTTTGTCCAATGGGTGAATTCAATATCTATGCCCATTAAAACTCTTGGACTCTTTGCTGAAACTGCCAATATGCATGATAAATGTGCCAAATGAAAATGTAGTTTAGACATGTTTCCACTAGGTACTGGACTGAGACCATTACCTCCTTTCATATAAACCACCAAGTAATCGTCAGCTTGTACTGATCATCAGGTATGAACTAGTGATCTAAAAGTGAAAGGATCTGTATCCCATCTCAATAAGCAACCCAAGGATCTGTATCATGTTCCCTGTTTGTTTTCCTCTTAAGTAAGGGAAAAGAAAATGGGTTTTCTGCTACTATAGATTTTATACACTGTAGACCATCACACCTTACAATTCAAACACAGAAGGGTGGTATCTCCCTACTTCTCAGCAAAGACAATGTCAGGCTGCTGCAGCCTCCTATTACTAAGACTTTAGTCTTTTTACACTATATCTAACAGTGTATGTCCTAGTATATGTATATGATGAAAAATTAAAACTAAAAGACAACTGTCAAAATAAATGAACAGAGTATAGCGTGTTGTGATATATTATCCTGGAGTTTTTAAATTTGCTAATTCACACATTATCAAGGTGCTAGTGGGCTGGATATGTAGGAATTTATAAAAACAAAAACTTTTAAAGCAATGTTTTCTATCCTTCACTGTTTTTGAAGTTATGCTGTGCAGCCTGAAAAGTCAGCTACATATTTTCATATACATCCCAATTGTATTTCATAAAATGCAGCCATAAATATAATCTAGTTCCCATGCAAATTAAGTAAATTCTGCACAAAAACTGAATTCTAATACAGCACTAAAAATCTTGTTTTGCTGCCAGGCAGAAAACAATTAGTTACAAGTAAAATGTACCTTATCCAGTATTTCTAGAACACCAACCACACCAAAAACTTCAGTTTCTATGGCACAGGATATCTCAAATGTATTATTTTATTTACACAGAAAAAATACTTGCACTTTTGCTAGAAAATTTGCAAGTATGATAAGACTAGTCACCAAATCTCTATAGATTGCTTTAACAGGGTTATTTTAGCAGCCTTATGCATTGTCTTATGGGAACATTAGCACAGCTCAGTATGTGTGTAAGCGTCTCATTTTAGGAAACAAAGCAAAACAGGACACGTAGCTACAGTATGAGTTTCAGAAGATAAAAACTCCAAAGACTGTTTGCAAACTTGAATGACAGTAAATATGGAGCAATGGGAAATTTCCATTTCCAGTTATTATTTTGCTTCACTTTGTTGAAATGCTCAAGGATTTGATATACATGGGAAAGCAAAAGTTTCCCACACTCCACCACCCACGCGAAAAACTCACTGAATAATAAGCACCAGAATAAATACAGTCACTGAAATTAATCTAAATCAGCAGGCTAAACAGACATTTTAAATTATGATACACACCTAAAAAAAAAATCTGCCCAGGAAGACACACAACTATGTGGTTCATGTCTTTCCCAGTTAAAGAGCTGAGGTCAGTTTAAAAATCTTTTAAAAATAATTTTCTTTCCCTGGGTTAGTTAACCCTTGAGATAGTTAAACTAATCTTGGAAGATTTAATTGTTTACTTGTCTACTTTTAGTACTTTAGTTTAGTTCTGATAATTATAGCTGTGATGAAATATTTAAGTCGTGCACATTATAAGGGCATGTTTACAACCAACCAACGTTTTCACTGACATTTTAAACCAATTGTGAAAGTTTCTATTTTAAACATTTTATATGTTTATTTTTAAATGAGACCTGATTTTGAGTCTAAATTCCCGGCCAAAGAACTTTAACGTGGAAGTTACAGAAAGCTTTTTTATCTGAGAAGCAACAAAACAGAAGGAAAGGGTGTTATAAGAGAGTGGGAAGAATTAATGTTAATGCAAGTCCCATCTACTCAATCATCCAGTCCTTGCATTTTTAAATAATTTAATTTTTAAAATTGCCTTTATTTGTAAAATGAATCCTTTAGCAGACACACAGACTCCATTCTCTGTTCCACTGGTAGTTTAAATATTCCCTTTCCAATACATATTAGTTCTAACACATTTCTTGACTCCTAAGAATGTTCCATATCACATATACACAACCCCCACTGAAGAAATTCATAATAAAACAGATGTAGACTGGGAGGCACAATGCTGAGAAGCATATCAAATCTCTGCTTGGGTGTTTATTGTGTAATACTTAAAGAAAGTGACTTCCAAGGGTGCATACTGAAACATTGGCAGAGGTGACTGCATTGTTACAAAGCACATAGAATCAATTGCATACTTTCACGCTGGTTTCAGCAGGGGCAAGTAAAATGACTGAGAAATAGTGAGAGAATCTGGAAGGATTCATCAGCATGAGAGTGCAAAGGATTCACAAAAGGGCTGTCAATCAATTAAATTAATTGTGATTAATCATGTGATTAAAAAAATTAATCATGATTAATAGTGCTCTTAAACAATAATAGAATATAATTTATTTAAATATTTTTTGATGTTTTCTACATTTTCCAATATATTGATTTCTATTACAACACAGAATACAAAGTGTACAGTGCTCACTTTTTTTTATTACAAATATTTTCACAGTAAAAAAGTAAAGAAATAGTATTTTTCAATTAATCTAGAACACGTACTGTAGTGCAATCTCTTTATCATGAAAGTTGAACTTACAAATGTAGAATTATGTACAAAAAAACCTGCATTCAAAAACAAAACAATGTAAAACTTTAGCACCTGCAAGTCCACTCAGTCCTACTTCAAGCCAATCGCTCTGACAAACAAGTTTGGTTACAATTTGCAGGCGATAATGTTGCCTGCTTCTTGTTTACAGTGTCACCTGAAAGTGAGAACAGGAGTTTGCATGGCACTGATGTAGACGGTGTCACAAGATATTTACGTGCCATACGCAGTAAAGATTCATATGTCCCCTCATGCTTCAACCACCTTTCCAGAGGACATGCATCCATGCTGATGATGGGTTTTGCTTGATAACGATCCAAAGCAGAGCGGACCAATGTATGTTCATTTTCATCATGTGAGTCAAATGCCACCAGCAGGTTGGTTTTTTTTTTAATGGTTCAGGTTCTGCAGTTTCCCCATCAGAGTGTTGCTCTTTTAAGACTTCTGAAAGCATGCTCCACATCCTGTTCCTCTCAGATTTTGGAAGGCACTTTAGATTCTTAAACCTTGGGTTGAGTGCTGTAGCTATCTTTAGAAATCTCACATTGGTACCTTTGCGTTTTGTCAAATCTGCAGTGAAAGTGTTCTTAAAATGAACAACACGTTGGGTCATCATTCGAGACTGGTATAACATGAAATATATGGCAGAATGCGGGCAAAACACAGAGTAGGAGACACACAATTCTCCCCCAAGGAGTTCAGTCACAAATTTAATTAACGCATTATTTTTTTAATGAGCGTCAACAGCATGGAAGCATGCCTTCTGGAATGGTGGCCAAAGCACGAAGGGGCATATGAATGTTTAGCACACCTGGCAGGTAAACACCTTGCAATGCCAGCTACAAAAGTGCCATGCTGTCATAAATAAACAGATCAGGGTTAAGGTCCCTTTTTACCTGTAAAGGGTTAACATATAGTACCTGGTGACCACCTGACCAGAGAACCAATCAGAGACGAGATAATTTCAAATCTCTGTGGAGGGAAGCCTTTGTCTGTGTTCCTTGTTTGCTCAGAACTCTTTTTGGCTCTAAGAGAGGACAGTCATGTCTCCAAGTTCTCCTGGAGTAGTTTCTACTAATTAATAGTGAGTATTAATTAGAAAGGCGAATTAGTCTTATGATTTGATTTCTATATTTGCAATTGTGTGTTTGCTAAAGGAAATGCTTTATTCCTGTTTGCTGATATTGCTTTTACTGAGAAAGGGGGAGGGGGAATTCTCTCCAGAGATTGATAAGGTTATCCCCTATGAGTGTCCAGCTTAGGCTCATAGAGATTCTGTATTTTCTTTTTGTTCTCTTAATAAATTCTTTTCTTTTCTTTGGACTTGGTTAATTCCTTCTCTTGTGGAAATTCAGGGGAAGGGGAGGGGGGAAGAGACAGTTCCTCCTGGGTTTGATTCAAGCAGTTTGAATCAGGTATCTCTTTCCAGGACTAGGGAAGGGGAGGGGGAAGTGAGTCCCTCTTTGTGTTGAGTCAAGGATTTGACTCGGTGTATATCTCTCCAAAGTGGCTAGGAGAGAGAGAGGGGGGAAGTGGGCTGCTTCCCTGTGTGTAGAGATTCAAGGGGTTTGAATCTGGGTTCCCCAGGGGAAGCTTGGGGGACAGGCAGTGTGTCAGACACTTTAACCTGACTGGTGGCAGCGAAGGAGACCTACCCTAGGATTTTAGGGTGGGGGAATACATGCTGGTCCTCAACTTGAAACCCCCTAGTTTCAAGTGAGGGTGCAGACCATGACACATGCGAACTCCTGTTCTCACTTTCAGGTGACATTGTAAATAAGAAGATGGCAGCATTATCTCCCAAAAAAGTAAACAAACTTGTTTCTCTTGGCGATTGGCTGAACAAGAAGTAGGACTGAGTAGACATGTAGGTGCTAAAGCTTTAAATTGTTTTGTTTTTGAGTGCAGTTATGTAACAAAAAAGTACATTTGTAAGTTGCACTTTCAAGATAAAAGAGATTGTACTACAGTACTTTTATGAAGTGAATTAAAAAATTTTGTTTATCATTTTTACAGTGCAAATATTTGTGATAAAAGTGAGCACTGTACACTATTTATTCTATGTTGTAACTGAAATCAATATATATGAAAATGTAGAAAAACATCCAAAATATTTAATACATTTCAATTGGTATTCTATTGTTTAACAGTGCAATTAAAACTGTGATTAATTGCAATTAATTTTTTGAATTAATCACGTGAGTTAACTGATTAATCGACTGCCCTAATAATTATATATTGTAAAGCATTTGGGCATCCTTCACACTTAAAGGTGTCATGACACCTTATCCATGTGTGACTGTTCAACATTTAATTCAATGTGAGATTCAAAAGTGAAAAATAACTAAATATAGGCGTTAGAACTTTAAAAGCGCTGGTCCCTACAGTGTCTCATTCTCTGATTATAGCAAAATGTAGAAGTAGAATCCTGCACTGACAATCATTTTACTATTTTTGTAGTTTAGCTCAATTTCTCTCTTTTCTCCCCCCCCTCCTCCCCAAGACTGAGGAAGATTTTAATGTGCACTGCTTGGTACATGACACATTCCTGTCTCCACAGTAAAATACTATTCCACAGATTTATAATGTGCATAATCCAATGCTGCTGGTTATTCAGCTGAAATGTGGGTGGAAGACTACTGCTTATAGGTAAGGAGAACAGACTATTAGATCAAGATCTAGATACACAGGACCAGATTTTCAAAGATATCTAGGTGCCTGAAGATGCAGCTAAGCACACATATTGGATTCTTTAGTCCCCTTGAAATCAGTAGAAGTTAGATTAGGTGCTTTTGAATAACTCAGAAGGTGCCTGTTTGCCTATTTAGACACCTAACTGCTTTTTGAAAATCTGCCCCTTAGTTCATATTTAGCACTTAAATATAAGACCTGATTTTCAGAGATGCTCAGCCTGCAGCAGCTGCCATTAACTCTAATAGGAACTGTTGGGTGCACTTGAGAATTAGGTAGCTTATTGAGGTGCCTAAATAAGAATTTAGGAGCCCAAATTTAGACACTCACTTTTGAAATCTTGGTCTTCCCTCTTCTCTAATGATTAGAGGAGGTAAGTGGTCTGCCACTGCGTTGGTTTCTCTGGTTGACCTCAGTTATTTTGGCTGTAAAAGCTTGTGATCATGCTCCCTGTGGTCCTCTGATATATTTCTAAGTGAGATCCTGGAGTCACTATTAAAACTCATGAACAAAGAGGAATGGCTCACATTCCCACAAGACAAGAAAAAATTCTGGTTTTAGGCTAGTCACTGCTTTACTTCAATCTCCTGCTGAACCCATAGTGCCTGCTGTCACGGTGATCATTCAAAGACTATAGGTAAGAATCCCAAGTAGTCTTCCTCACCAATCCCCTCAGAACACCTTTTGCGAATGACCAGAGACAAATGCTTCTGAAAGAAGCATGAAGATCATTCGTTGAAAGAATGGTAAATTAACATCTGTTTCACATGACAAATATTGACAGAACAGTTATTAAAACTACACACATATGACAAAGTCATTTATGTGATCAGTCTAGCAGTAAATGTCACTGGCCATATCTGTATAGTCACATTGGCTGTTGTCTTGTGTTACTACCAAGACAACAGCCAATAAAACAATTCTAATGATCTGTGGTGGGGCGTCTGTCCCACACTGGCAGAAGAGGGGTTAAAGCAGCCCAGGAGAGGCTGCACAGGAAGCCAATTAGGAAAGGGCTTGTAGAGACAGCCAGTCGGGAAAAGGCAGAGAGACAGCCAATCAGGGCCAGGCTGGGCCATATAAGAAAAGCTGATGAACAGAGCAGCTTCAGTCACTCCCTGGAGCTTGAGGGAGGGAGCACTGATTGCCCTGAAGGAGGGAGAAGAGAGCACCATGGTCAGAGCAGTGCTGGGTGGGATCAGGGGAGCATGAGTGAGGTTCTGGCTGACCATTGCCAGACTGAAGCCCTGATACAAGGGCAGAGAAGGTGCTAGGGCTGTGGGGAAGTGGCCATGGGAAACAGATGGCGCGGGGTTGGAAGTGATGCAGTGTGTGGCTGCTGGCTAGAGGGTCCCTGGACAGAGGACTGCCGGCCCCCCAGAAGGGGGGGCAGAGAACCGTGTGGGGTACAGCCAGAGGGCTGTGTCCAGAAGAGGACACCCCGATCCTGAGAGCAAGACAGATACTGACAACAGATGGCGGTGATATGCCACTAGATGAAGGTGCACTGGCAAACCAGAGCTAATTCCCAGGACAGCCAGCAGGAGGTGCTGTGGTGGTGAGTTGAGCCCTGTGACATTATCTCAGAAGTTCCGAGTGCTAAGAAAGAAATTTGAGTAAAAATTCAACTATGATGTAAGCAGGAGGAATTCCTTTGTTGTCTATGGAGCTCTTAGGGCTCATAGAATCATAGGACTAGAAGCCTGCTCTGGGGGGTGGGGCCGAGCAGCATGGCTGCAGCCTGCCAGCCCCGGAGCTGCAGCTGCTTCAGAGGCTAGGGGGAGAGCAGCGTGGCCAGAAGTGGAGAGACTCTGGCCCCGCCTCTTCCCTTCTGGCTGTGCTGCCTCTCCTTGCTCCCTCTGTTGGGGAGCAAGATCATTTCTCCAGTTTGTCCAGATCATTTTGAATTATAATCCTATCCTCCACAGCACTTGCAACCCCTCCCAGCTTGGTATCGTCCACAAATTTTAATAAGTGTACACTCTATGCTATTATCTAAATCATTGAAGATATTGAACAGAACCAGACCCAGAACTGATCCCTGTGGGATCCCACTTGTTATGCCCTTCCAGCATGACTGTGAACCACTGATGATTACTATCTGGGAATGGTTTTCCAACCAGTTTTGCACCCACCTTTTAGTAGCTCCATCTAGGATGCATTTCCCCAGTTTGTTTATGAGAAGGTCATGTGAGACAGCATCAAAAGCTTTACTAAAGTCAAGATATACCATGTCTACCGCTTTCCCATCCACAAGGCTTGTTACCCTATCAAAGAAAGCTATCAGATTGGTTTGACACAATTCATTCTTGACAAATCCATGCGGACTGTTATTTATCTTATTATCTTCCAGATGTTTGCAAATTGATTGCTTTATTATTTGCTCCATTATCTTTCCAGGTACAGAAATTAAGCTGACTGGTCTGTACTTCCCCAGGTTGTCCTTATTTCCCATTTTATAGATTGGCACTATATTTGCCCTTTTCCAGTCTTGTAGAATGTCTCCCGTCTTCCATGACTTTTCAAAGATAATCGCTAATGGCTCAGATATCTCCCCAGTCAGCTCCTTGAGTATTCTAGGAAGCATTTCATCAGGCCCTGGTGGCTTGAAGACATCTAACTTGTCTTAATAATTTTTAACTTGCTCTTTCCCTATTTTAGCCTCTGATCCTACCTCATTTTCACTGGCATTCACTATGTTAGACATCCAATCACCACCAACCTTCTTGGTGAAAACTGAAACAATGAAGTCATTAAGCACCTCTGCCATTTCCATATTTTCTGTTATTGTTTCCCCTCCCCCATTAAACAACAGGCCTACCCTGTCCTGGGTCTTCCCGTTACTTCTAATGTATTTATACAATGTTTCTTGTTACCCTTTATGTTTCTAGCTAGTTTGATCTCATTTTGTGCCTTGGCCTTTCTAATTTTGTTCCTACATACTTGTGTTATTTGTTTATAGTCATCCTTTGTATTTTGACCTAGTTTCCACTTTTTGTAGGACTCTTGAGTTTCAGATCATTTAAGATCTCCTGGTTAAGGGTGGTCTCTTGCCATACTCCACACATCTTTCCTATGCAGTGGGATAATTTGCTCTTGCACCCTTAATAATGTCTCTTTGAAAAACTGCCAACCTGTCTTCAGTTGTTTTTCCCCTTAGACTTGCTTTCCCATGGGATCTTACCTACCAGCTCCCTGAGTTTGCTAAAGTCTGCCTTCTTGAAATCCATTTTCTTTATTTTGCTGTTCTCCCTCCTACCATTCCTTAAAATCATAAACTCTACCATTTCATGATCACTTTCACCCAAGCTGCCTTCCACTTTCAAAATCTCAACCAGTTCCTTCCTATTTGTTAAAATCAAATCTAGAACAGCCTCTCCCCTAGTAACTTTCTCCACCTTCTGAAATAAATAGTCTCCAATACATTCCAAGAACTTGATGGATAATCTGTACCCTGCTGTGCTTTCCCCCCACCCCCCACAGATGTCTGGGTAGTTGAAGTCCCCCATTACCACCTAGACCTGTACTTTGGATGATTTTGTTAGTTGTTTAAAAAAAGCCTCATCCACCTCTTCTTCCTGGCTAGGGGGTCTGTCATAGACCCCTACCATGACATCACCCTTGTTTTTTACCCCTTTTATCCTAACCCAGAGACTTTCAACAAGGCTGTCTTATTTCCATCTCAAACGCAGTCCAAGTGTATACATCTTTAATATCTAAGGCAACTCCTCTTCCCTTTTTTCCCTGCCTGTCCTTTCTGAGCAAGCTGTACCCTCCTATACCAATAATCTGTGATGTGAACTGTAACCAGGGGAAAATTAAAACTAAATAAGCCCCCCCGTTTCCCTTTTACAGGTACAGATTCTTGGACTTGTTATCAGGATCTATCACCTGAGGAAGTAGCTCCTGTGTCCCGCCCTCCCTCAGAAGTGTGGTGCAGGAAAGGAGAGGAGAGACAAAAATTATGTTGAAACAGGTAAGTATTGTATTAAGGGTTGGTTACATGAAAGGTGCATATGGAGAACACCACAAAAACACATATAACACAGCTAACAGTGGACTGCAATGAAGGAGCTTGAAGCTCAGACCCAAAATACCCCTTCCTTGGCAACAGAACAAAACAAATCCCCAGTATAGCCTACTGATAATCGGATGTCATCTATGTACAGGTCAGATGGTAGTGAGCGGTGGGTCCAGGACCTTCTACCCTCGGGCCAAACGCTGGCCTTTGGGGAGGAACGCTGGATCTCGGCTGCTGGATGCTGACGCTGCTGATGGACCAAAGAACCCTGGATGGCAGGTAAGTTGTTGGTTTCACAGATCCTTCACAGCTCTTGATCCGGAGACCCACACAAAAGCCCAACTGCACACAGCTGCCTCCTGAACGGACAGCACCGTGATGACATGGCACAGTTCCTTATAAAGAGTGAGTGGCAGGAAAGTTCTGAGGGGATGGCAGTTACAAGCCAGTCCCAACTGGTATGAACCAGCTCTCAAGTCACAGCTCTGGCATCTTAATTTTCCCGCCTCTGGGGACAAAATGGAGATTTGACTCCATTTTGAAAAGTACCAAAGTCCATATTGATGAGGGGAAACCTTATAAAAATCTTATCCTAACCATTAAAAACCACTTATATAAAAATCACATAAAATCACCGCCACAACTGTGTCATAGCTGTGTTTGTTTACTAGCATTTCGAGTTCTTCCTGCTTATTCCCCATTCTTCTCACATTAGTATATAAACATCTAAGATACTGATTTGATTCTTCCCTCCTCCCCCCGGTTCTGTCGTCTCTCCCTTATCCCTGCTATAACAGCCAATGTACTCCCCAAATTCTGACCCTTCTCTCAGGTCTCCATGTTTTTTACTTTACTTGTGGACTTTGGTCACCCCTTCGAACCTAGTTTAAAGCCCTCCTCACAAGGTTAGCCATTTTGTAGCCAAATATGCTCTTCCCCTTCCTTAATAGGTGGACCCCATCTCTTCTCAGCAGTCCTTCTTCCTGGAACAGCATCCCATAGTCAAGGAAGCCGAAGCCTTCCTGGCGACACCATTCTTGCAACCAGGCATACACTGGTTTGTGTAGTTTATGATCACAATAGCTGAATGAGAATGTGTTGTTAGTTGTGTTACCATAGCACCTACACCTAGGAACCCTAGTCATGAACCAGGACCTCACAATGCTAGATGCTGAACAAACACGGAATAAAACGATGATTCCCTACCCCAAGAGTGTTGGGGAGTATTTTAATGGTGTGATGTTTAGGTGTATGGGGATAACAAATAAATCAGACTGTGGCTTTCAGTTCCTGGACTAATGGCTTATGTTCACTTCAGCAAAGCACTTAAGCATATGCATAATTTAAGCACAAGTAGTCCCATTGACTTCAGTGCTCTAAAGATCCTTCAGATCTCAAAGCAGAGAGAAAGTGCAAAGGAGAGAAAAGAAAGTGGTATTTCCTTCCATAATAATTTCTTTGTCAGGGTGAAGATAAAGAGCACAAAACAAAACTCCAGGTGAAGTGTGCCCTTAAATAGAGAGGAAGAAAAACCAAATTCCTCAACAGATTTTTCACTTTCAGGCTTGATTTCCTCCAGTTTGTATCTTAAATGACAAAGGAGTGGGGAAGAAACCTACTACCCACGGGGTATCCACATAGACACCACACTTTCTAGCAGCGAAAAATCTCTCTTTTCACCTTCTTCTCTGGTATCTAGCTTTTTATAAAATGATTAATAAATGGTTTTGAGATTCTGAGAACATTTTGAAAAACAAATTGTGTACTCCAGATCTGTTGTTATACCTCTCTTAGCTCAATCCTGCTTCAACTAGTCCCATTCGTTTTTCAATTTATTTTTCTCACATTCCGTGCAAGATCACAGCGCCCCTGGCTATTGAGCTGAACACTCTAAATTTAACCTTGTGTGTCCAAAATTTTTAAGAGTTTAAAATGAGGCTATTCAAGTCTTGATTACACCATCAAACCCATTATATTTTCTTTAAATGTGTACACTGTTTTAAGACTGTTCCCTCCTGAACAATCTTTCTATTCCAGTTCAGGTTCTAGGTGATCTTAATAGTAGTCAGTCAGAGATTGTTATCTGGGAGCTCAGTGTGGTATTGGAAGGATCACCAGACTGTAAATACTACCATCCCTAGAGTGACTTAGCAGGAGATAGATTCTGGGGAACAGGAGCAGATCACCAAAACAAATGCAAGCAAAAAAGCCAGGCACCAAGGAAATTCAGCCTTGAGTAAATGTGCAGGAACCAGGAAAAACCTTTATCTCCCTATGATGGCAGGAACAGGTGGAGAGAAAGTGCCTTTAAGGAACTGGAGAAAACGACTCTCTTGGTATATTTAAAACATTAAATATATAAGAGAAGTGTGTAGGCACAGTCCGGTGTGGGTGACTCAGGCATCCAGCATAACACACAAGCCTTAAAGACAGAGTAGAAAAAATGTTTTAAAGAAATATTTCATGAGAACTTCCATTATTGAAGAATCCCATATAATTTAACAGGGATTCTAAAATATTCTATTCTAAAAGCCTATAGAATTTAAAAGAAAACCTTGCTTTAGATTTCTTTGAGATGGCTTCAAACAACATATAGCAAAAGTTATTATTTTCTTTTAAAGTCTAACTTTTCCACAAGGATTGTAACAATTTTCTTCAGTCATTTCATAAGAACAAGGGAGAAAGTCACAGATTCAAGGAGGATATCTGAAAGAATATTTGTTAACTCGGTTGATTTCATAGAATACTCAATGAAATATTATGGCTTCAAGGCCTACTTCTCCCTCTACCGATAGAGTTTTTATATAGATATATACAATAGCTCTATAATGGCTCATATATTGTTTATTCTATTACTTATATAGTTAATTCATACCCAACTCCTGAGCCTTACTCTCTTTACCATTGTTGTCATAGCCAAACACAGAGTGCATTAAAAAATTCACAAAAGCTTTACAAAAAATTCTTTAAGTGCAGCTATATCCCATTCCAATAACATATTTTCAGCCATATTTCCCCATGGATCTCTCCATGGAAAAAAATAGCATTGCCCAGGATACTCTCAAGAATAAACATCTCTAACTAATGAATTTTTTCAGAATGGCAGTAACTTTTAACAACAATCAAATCTACGCGTTTTTCCTAACATTTACAGGAAAGGGTGGCCACAGCCAACTGCTCTGACCTTGAGCCATCCCTTTGACCTATTTCTTCATCTTCAGATAAAAAAAAGTTCCTCCCCTTTTCCAGGCCAATTGAGATTGTCCTGACCACCAAAACCGGGATGCTAGTCTCGAATGAAAAGCTATAAGGTATGTCTACACTGCAATTAAAAACCGGTGGCTGACCCCTGCAAGGTGGGAGGGTTCCAGAGTTCAGGCTGCAGTCTGAGCCCAAACGTCTACACTACAATTAAACAGCCAGTTAGCCTGAGCCTTGCAAGCCCAAGTCAGCTGGCATGGACCAGCCGCGGTTGCCTCATTGGGACGTGGCTGTTCAAGTTAAAAAATATCACCACCAATAGGTGACAGATGCTCTCTCTGATCAGGTAATATGCTCTGGTACGTCCTTCGCCTTCAACTGAATCCTTCCTTACTTTTGGTTCACATTTATGCTGCACCTTTGATCATAATGGCCAAAGAACCCTCCACCAAATACCACGTTTGACAACACTATGAGAAAATATGAGCATAAAAAAAGCTCACTCCATCAACTAAATCACTCCTGCCTAAAAAGACAAGATATCACACTGGCTAGTAGCAAGCAACTCTAAAACCCCAAAACTGAAAGCGTGCACTGGCCTACCTCACACCCCTTTGTCCTTCCATTTACTGTGTTCATACTGAAACTGAGCCATGTCCGTGTCTGACAGCTGCCAAGTCCTCCTGGTATGTATTCTATGAGCTACAAACCACATCTGCTTGGCAGAGTCAGAATCATAACTTGTGCTGGGAGCTGAAAGAAAATAAACACAAATGGTTCAACCTGTCTTCTAAAACAGCCTGTAACACAGTTTAAGCTCTCTCACAGATTTGCCATTCTTCTGACCTCATCCTCAATCCTGCCTTTCCCACAACTGCTATTCTCATGATGCCCTCTGCACTTGGAACATACACGTTAAAACCTGCAATATTATTTTGAGTAGGTGTCTGATGGGCCCAACATAACTGCTTTCCTTCTCCAAAGTTTTCAGAAGTCCCTGGTGCTGGGAGGGTGGTGTCTGCTGGGGACGTCCCAAAATTTCACAGGAATTACTGTTATTTGCATTGCAGTACTGTATCACCTAGGGACACCAAGCATAGGCCAGGACCCCATTGTGCTGTGCAAATGCATAACTGCTGGCTTTCTATGAAAATGGTCATTGTAGGCATGCTTTCTGTCTGTATTTCTGTCTTATATATTCCTGCACTTCAAGGTCGTGTCCTGGCTTTCTTTCACAAAAACCACTGACTTGTACTCAAAAAGCCGCAAGGTGACCACAAATGGTATAAGACACTTGACTAGTGGCTAATTTCTGTTGTGTGACATCTGCAGAGCAGCACTTTCGACCGTACTTCAACTATAAGCTCTCTGAGGGCAAGAACTGTTTTGTGTGTGTTTACACAAGAGGGTCCTGGCACATGATTGGCTCCTAGGTGCTACCACAATACAAATAATTAATACTTGAGCCATTTTCATGTGCAAAAATTAATCAACACTACAAATTCTCCAGTGGGGTGTCACGTCAAGTGCTATCACCAAGAGTATAATTGGACACACTGGACAGCTACTACCAGAGTAAAAAAAGGCTGGACAGAGAATTTTGCTAAGCCAATACAAACAAGTAGGAACAGCATACCTCATCACAATGCAATTTCATGAGCTATGCCTGTGTGTTCACAGGCAAGATTCAGGATCAGTAAGTGTTCATCTGTGTCCTAGCTTTTATCAATGTGTGTAGAAAACAGACTTTTTAGTTGGTCAGGAATAGCATGATTAGCTTTTGGTATAGTAGGAACTTCTAGGGATTTCAGTTAGTTATCATACAGTATTTGTTACACAGACCATAAGATTTTTCAAAGCAAGCAAAAAGCTTGGCTTAACAAAGCATATGTTTTCTTTTTAGTTTTAATGTACCTTCCCTATTACATATGACACAAAAAAAAGATAATGTCTTACCAATAATTTCCTTTCTGCTAGCAGTGTCTCTCATAGTACTGGGCATCTGGGCTGATCCCCTCCTCTCTTCAGCTCACAGAGAGGGATCAAAGTCTTGGCACCTATGGCTACCCCCCCCCCCCGCCCCTCTACTTCCACTCACCACCAAATGAGTTATTCCAAAGCTGTAGAAACTTGTATAACAATATGAGTTACAAATATTCCAGAGGTAACTAGACCAACTACGTACAGAGCCCACTCAGCATCTGACTTTTTGGCTCATAAGCCTTTCAGGGTGGGTAGAATTGTGGGAGATGCTGCTAGCAGAAAGGAAATTATTCGTAAGAAATTTTCCATTGTGCAGCCCAGCATCTCCCACAATTCTGGTTGCCTGGGAAGTAATTAGCAGCGAATAAACATACTGAAGGTTATAGAAAAAGGTCAGAAAGAAAGGAGAAAAATGGAATCCCTCTCCATTTATAAGATTTGCTCAAAGGGCAATATTATTTCTGGGCCACCACTTGCAGCACCTTCCTGCCAAAGGAAGCCTCTACAGATAGGAAATCCACCTTATAGTGCTTGATAAAGGTAATACCAGTTGGCCACATGGCTACCTCACAAATTTCTGATGTGGATGCATTTGCTCTTTCTGCCCACAAGGTTGTCAGGACTGCATGAAGGGTGCCCCGTCCCCTTTCAGAACTAGAATTTCAAGCCTTGTATGCCTTCACAATGCATAGCCTAAGGCATTTAACAATGGAAGTCTTGAAAGTTCTGAGTACTTGACATTATGTGTGGGAGGATATTAATAGGGCACCTGACCTCTTTATGAATTCTGTATGTTGAAGGTAGATTTTCAGAGTTCTTCTGACATTTAACGTGTACTACCTCTGTTCAGTGGCATACTGTAGCTTCAGACAGAATGAAGGGAGTATCTGTTGGGGACCATGGAAGGAAGAGTTTGCTTTAGGAATAAATTATTCTGAGTTCTAAGCACCATCTTGTCCTTGTGGAACATACAGTAAGGCTCTTGCAAAGATAGGGCCACCAACTCTGACAGTTGCCTGGCAAACATGATGGCTATCAGAAAGCAAGTTTTGATGGACAAGTAGAATGCTGATACTGATGTCAGTGGTTCAAAGGGAAGACTTCTTAGAATTCTGAACACAAGGGGTAGGTTCCATTTTGGAACGTGTTCTGACTGCTGGCTTGGCTAATGAGACTGCTCTAAGAAATCTGGCTACCTGAGGGCTCTCTGCCATGGAATCCAGAGATCATGCAAACATCACACTAATAACAGTGAACACCTGACACGGTGCTGGGTTGGAGACCTTTGTTGAAGCCTTCTTGGAGAAAGTCCAAAATAGCCCAAATTCCTGGATTCCTGGGATTTGTTTTATAGGCTGCTCTGCCATGCCAGGGAAGTGCTGAGTAGCCAGCAAGGAGGCACTGAAGCAGAGGCTCAGGGTGGTTTAAGTCACCGGGATGAAAACTGACATGGAGGAGGAAGAGGCTGGAGAGGGAAAACACTCCTCACACTGCTCCAGGAAAAGCTCCCTTGAAAAGCAGAAGATAGGTGGGAGGCATCCTTGTCACACACTGCCACTGAGGCAGAGAATCTAGTGGCAAGCAGGAGAAGAGGCATGGCCAGAGCACACAGCACAAAGACTTAGTCTGTCTCCATGAGCTGCAAAGAGGAAGGGAGCAGCCCAGATGTCTAGAATTGTGGTAGATGTGGTCCAGAACAATTAATAACCAATATATTTGCCTTCTAGAGCTCACATTCACTGGTAGTGGTATCCTTTTAACTTATGGCCATTCTGCCATAAATACCTATAGATCAGGGCAATTCTGACCTTAATATCCTCAATCCAAGCCAATTTGCATACACGGACATAGGGGATTATACAGTAGTATAAGCCAAGAGTAAAGTCAGCAGGTGAAAAATGCAAGTTGATCTTTTCTTCCTGACTCAAAAGATTTAGGCTCCACAGGTACCAACTTGTGAAAGGTCAGATAGTCTAAAGTCACCATGTGTGGAAATTGAATTAGAGTCATGTGAGGTAGCTTTACTAATATTTTGGCAGTAAACTATTACTTGACAGAAAACTGAAATGTTAAAAATCCAGGTGCAGATGGAAGAGGACTCCTTTAATAGTGCAATCAGCATATTATAAATCAGAATATGGTACAGCAAAGCTGAGGGTCACTAGAACTAGTTTTATTCACGAAACCAGCTATGGCTGGTTATATTTTCTAAATATATCCCTAAAGGCACAGTGACATCTAGAAAAGCTAAGCATGAAAGAGAAAAGATTGTTCCCCTGTTATAGATGTCACCATTTTTTCCGGTGATCTATGGAAAACATTCTTTTTCAAGCAGCCATTTGGAAAGATCTGCTGAAACCTCAACTCATTATTTGTTTCCCATTCAAAATCTGGGATCCTTTCTTTAAGTGGGGGAAAAAAAAAGAGGGATACATTTTATCAGTGGATTTAGGGGTAAAAACAGAATGTATGAGACAACAGGATTGTGCAAATAAATATTAATTGCTTTAGTATTTAAGAATTATTGTTTACTAGGACATTCTTAAGTTTTTAATCATTGTTACAACTTTAATATAGTTTTGCTTGTGACCACTCCCAGCTAGTGAAAGTAATGTACACTGATCCCAGATTATTGCACAAAAAACATTGGCAATATGCCATTCTTCAAAATAAACCTTTTCTTAAATGAGCAATTATAAAGCAATTTGTGCAATTAAAATACCATTGAATGTTACAAATGGTTTCTATAACACAAAATAAATATATTGTTAAACTAAATACAATTACTTTTATTCAACCAAAACCCAACATGAAATATTTTAGAAAATGGAAAATATCCCATTATTTGCAGTAGATATCTACAATCCAGTTTTTTTTAAATCATCACTATAATCACATTTTCCCCTAAAAATTATCATCTCGACAAGAAAGACAAAGTGATAAAAACACTGCATCTATTATTAGGCATTTTCTTTTTATATAGTGTTCCAGCTTCACCTCTTTTTCTATTTCAGTAGCAAATGCTTATTCTATAAATATAGACTTCTGTATAATGTGCTTTGTTTTCTCATTATTGTACTGCTTTAAGACTATAATAAACTGTATGAATAATTTCAAAGCATTTTAGGATCTTTTTAGTTATACTTCATGTGAGCACAATTTTTATTTCTCTTTCACTAAATATGAAAACTGGATTTTTTTCCCCGCTATCATTGTTTCTACATGTTGTTGACAATATTTAAAAAGGTATCTAGTACTTATTGCTTATCAGAATATTATGAGAAAAAGCTATTCACAAAAATTACTTGTTATAGAGCAGAATGAGAAAAGCCAAATAGTATTAGTGTTAAGAAAATATTAAAATAGTATGAAAAACTTCAGAACATTTTGGTCCTGCTATTAGAAAAAAAGTTAAGGCAACTAAAAGCCAAATAATATTGATTCTAACTCTTAGCTGAAGAAAGGAAAACATACCTATTTTCTATGAAATTCTGAAGTGAACTTCACTGAATATAATTTTAAGATTTAATTTAACAAAGTAACATTGAGGCAACAAGTGGCAGATGTATATTTAAACTCACAATTTAACATTAGTATTATACAATTATAAACTTAAAAATCTGAAATTCTCAGACTCCTCTAAATCAGTATTTTTCAGCATGTTGCTACATGTCATTTAGTCTTAACAGTACAAAATGAAATCAACATTTGATTTTCATTTAAACAAAAATGAAACTCATCTGCACCTCATCTTAAAGTTCTGAAGCAGCATTTTCAGCTTTTACAAAAAAAGGCAAAAATATTACTATAAATTACACATTCTAATAAACCTTCCCCAGGAATTAAGAGATCCAGCATGAAATTCCTATATTTTAATTGACAATGTATACTAACATTCACCTGCATTTACATTTGCAAAAATTTGCAGTTAGTATTAATTTGGCCTAGGCAATGGTAGTAAAGTGCAAAGTATTTGGTATAATGTCTAATGGTTATATTTTTCTTCTGTGGGAAATGAGTGACTGAGCCTGGATCTTCCATTGACAGATATAGTATTTGATGGAGCAGCAACCTAGGAGAAAAGAAAAACTTCATCACATTGCTGAAATAGAAATATTTGTCCAATTTTAATTAATTTTCCCTATAATATTTTATTTAGTACTAGCTTACAAATGCAGCATTTTTTAAAGTTCAATCAAGTTTTAAATTACCTTTGTGCAATTTTAAAAATCAGATATTTACTACTTCCACAGCATGTACACTTTTGGTAGGCATTAAGTGTGAAACAACTCTTCACAAACTGCACACTTAATACAATTATCGAATGTGTCTGGAGCTCTGCTGCCATCTCAAAAGAAAAATGTGAAAAGCAATGTATTCACTGAATACATCCACATCTTCTTTTAGTCAAGTACACATTAGAACTGATTCCAGATATAATTCTTGATTTAAATGTGTTCCGTGACACTGCAATGAATTTTTTACTAAGTGGTAAAGTTTTACTAGGTGATATACCTGTTAAATTAAGACATTCAGGACCCTTTTTTCCAACAGTGCTGAATACACCACCAACTCCAACTGAAGTCAGTGGGAGCTGTGGGTGCTCTGTGATCCTGAAAATCAGGCGCTAAGATTAGATACCACTGAAAGGATCTTGAACAGAATTTACTAGCACAATGAAAATATTCTGAAGAGAGAAAAATTGTTTAAAAACAACCTCATTTGACCCATTTAGGTTAGTAATTACTGAAGGCTCCATTCAAAAGAAAAGATCCACGGCACAAAAGGCCACAGATCTTGGCTCTGCACTCTGGCAAGTTATTAAGGAAAAAAAAAAAAGACTTGGCTAGCCATGGTAGCATTTTTGTCTGGTTTCTTGAATGCCTCCCTTACAGAGCTGCATCAGGGAAGGGGGATGGCAACACCTGACAGACCTTTTACCTAATTCAGTAGAACCAAATAGTAGCCAGTCATCACTCACAGAACTAGTTAATGAAAGCTATGAGTTAATTTACTTAAAATGCTCTTCCCTACCGGGATCACTGACTATCTGGATACTTATACCCAGGTGTTTTATTTCTTCATTGATTACAATATGCCCTGTTCTCAATTTTAAGCTTTTAATAAAAACATTGCCTGAATTCATCAGCACAACAGGCCTAAAAATAAAGCTGATGCCACACTTTCTCCCCAGCCCCCCATCATATGTCACCTTCCCTTTATTTGTTACAAAGGAAACAGTGCAGCAGTTAGCATTTTACACATTTGGAGTGTCAAGTGTCCCTATATTTGAACAGACTTCATGAAATTCTCACGGGCCACCATGCTGTAAAATGCTTTAAGTATGGTTTAGGTTCCTTCACTCCATTCTTCAAGTTCTCCCTGAAAACACACATCTTCTACAAGGTCCATAAAAATGCTGTTCCATTTCAATATTCCACTATTTTAGAAAAACTTTCAAATTCAGTTATTCTGAAAGACTCTTATCTGATATTTTTCTGGTCCTTTAGATTGTCAACTCCTCGGGCAGGGAGTGTCAAAACTTCTCTACTGATACAGAGTTGGCCAAGGAAAGTACGTAAAATCAAAATGTTATGGAACTCCTTGCTAACCTTTTTCCAGCTTGCCATCTATGCTTGATGTGTTTCTTGAATTCTGAAGAGCACTTTATCAATCTTGTTTTTCCAAATAAGTTATCAGGTATTACGGCAAGTATTGCGAACAGGTTTTACATATTTTTGATATTTTAATATTTTATCCACTTTTTTAAACATTGTATTTTCAGTTTCAATATTGTTCACAATGCAACTATGTAACAATAATCAGAAAGCTACTTCATAAAAATCAAGCATGTTTCTTGTACATCAGATAGATCCAACTTCATCAAATCTCCAGAAGATTTAACGCTTGATTAATCTCATCCACTGTCCTTAAATGATTTGTAACTGGCTGACAACTAGTTCACTGCAATGCAGCTTCTAACTGTGCACCACCCTGACAGCACACTGGACGGACTGACCGATCATTCTGACTTTCCACTTGTGACCATTCTGGGGAAGTAGGGCTATTCAATCTGTGTGGAGACGGTGGGAGGCCTGGGAAACTCAAAGATGCTATTCCATTGCCACACTTCTGTTAAGAGTAAGGTTTACCATGTAATGTAAGCTGTTTGGGTGCCAAAATACGGACACCCACAGAACCCATGTTCTCCTGAATATGGTTTTAAGGAATCAAAGACTTCTATAAAATAATTGCTTAGGAGTAGGGATTTTGGGAGGGGTTGGGTAGGTGGGTAACAAAGCTCTGGATCTTCAAAAGAGACAGGGTTCTGCAGTAACAGGTCATACTTCAGCACACTGGTGGAAGACAAAAAACTGGGGTTGAGGACAGAAAGATACAAATGAGAAGGTCTATCAAACCAAGCCAGAGTATTTTTAAAGGTTTCTAATTAACAATACTGTTTTAAAAGGTAGATCTCCAAATATCATCTAACTGAGGGAAATACAAGTTGAAACTATGGAATGATCTGACTTATTAAAAACACAGTATATTTATTCTGCAAAATAATTTAAACAGAATGTTCTTCTGAGGTGTCAGATTGTTCATTGTAACTATAAAAAACAACCATGCTTTAAGTCATTTGAGTATTAAATAATAGAGCAGGCTAATTCGTGTTTTTATCCTTTACATCAGTGATTTCTTCTATATTATTTCCATGTTTCCTAATTATTAAAAAGCATTTACTAAGTATACATCACTATAATATCTCAGCTCACAAATAGAATGAATTACAACTACTCAATTTTTTTTTCATTAAGTATTGTGGTTTACATTTAAGGAATCATTTTTCTTATTTAGTGTTGCATTCTAGAAACAGGAAAATATCAGCACTTATTACTGTAAGATGCATACTTAATTCTCTCTGGAATTACTGGCCACAAAACACTTACAAACATTGTATGAAAAATGAGATCGTTCTAGCTAATGAAACCAAAAAAGCAGACACAAGTTTTAAAATATAAAAAGAATTAAGTGTGTATATAGTATCGACAACGAATAGGAAATTAATCTTTACAACTTCTGCATGTGTACTGTTGGCAGAAGGTTGTAGCTGATTTAGCACTTGTGCTAAAAACCATCCCTGTTCAGAAAAGCATTTAAATAGATTTATATGTTTGAGTGCTTTGCTAAACAGAGATAAGCACATGCTTATGTGTTTTGCTGAAGTGGAGCCTTAATTAATTTTAATATACAATTTCAGAAACATAATATTTTCTCTATTTGAAAAAATGACAGCACAAGCTTCTTGCATGTACATTTACAAATCTGCTTTGGTACAACTAAAAAAAAAACCCACAAACTTTCAGGAGACTCCCTTGTCATGTTTAGTTCCAGGACTGATTGCTTTTAGGCATTAATTTGGTAATTTTGAAATAAGCACTGTAAGTCCATTGTTACTGATGTGATGATGAAAACTCACCCTTTTTAATTTGGCAGCAGCTTCTCCAGAGCGGATAGCAGCCAGCAGACTCTGGTGGATCTGTTCTGGGTCAGAGCTCTGGAACGTTAAAGCAGTTTCTCTCTCAAAAACAGAAGTTGGGTGGTCAGCTGAAGATTGCACCTGGCTGTTTTGTTCACTGTTTGTACAGTTACTTTTCTATTAGGGAAAAAAAATAAATAAAAGTATTTCATTTGAGTAAGGTCATAAATGGATATCTGAAGCAGTCTGGCCAAATATTACAGCACTGTACCTCATTCTGCATTTTGCTTCATGCAAGATTTCTGGGAACAGCCTTAATTTTGTACTTTCACTTTGCAAGTAATTTATGATGTGATGCGATGTGATAGCACCCTGCTGAGGATGCCATAAAATAGCATCTGGGAATTACACCTGGGTTTTGAACAAGTTATAGGCCATAAGGGATTTAAGGAACCTTTTTTACTGTTAAATATGGGGAATTTTCTCCCTGAGAGGTCTATAAAATTCTCCACATAATTATCTCTCGTAGTTTAATTAATATCAAACAAGTTTATTTCTATGCCTGCACGTTCCTTATTAGGACTACAAAAGCCTTAAGAAACAGACAGTTACAACCACAAGATGAATGGTATAAGATTTCCAGGAATATTCACACTGTTAGATCTGAATTCATACTCTCAACTTAATCATACAAAGACACAGATGCCAGCAGGGCTAGAATTAGGCCATTGCATAGTATGGATGCCTCTCACAAGCTACCCACTTGCTCTCCAAAATCTCAGCTTTTACTTTATGCAAATATAGCTGTTATTGTTGGGGGGGGGGGCGGAGGGACCACCTTCAAAATGTGAACTGAATGCAACTGATGCAGTGACATCTGCCTGAATTTGCAGAATATATGAAACATAGCTCAAATGTATGAACTTCCCCATTCATCTGAGTAGGTGTTATAGGCCAATTATGATACTTTAAACGTCAATGTTGATAAACATTTCTTTAATCATTAAAATGTTTTTAAAACCATACTATCATGAGCTACACAATTTACTCTGAGTGACAGCTCATTTTGGGGCCATAAGTGGGTAGACTTGGAGAGGACCACTGCTCCTTCCCCACCACTCAAGAGTACCCAAATCCAAGGTGCACAAATAGGGCATTTGATTCCGTGAGGGAGCTGAGCCCAGGAAGCATGCATGATCCTACTCTGAATATCTGCACAATCTACTAACATTAGCATCTCACTGTAGCATCTAAAGTGAATAGATATTATATAGGGCAAACTTTTGAAGAGTTCCACTAACTCTACTTTTTCAGTTCAACCCCTGGATGCCAGTCAGGTTACAGAATACTGTTGACTTGTGCCAGTCATACCAGAAGATAATCCGCATCCTTACACATTTCCTGTTTCAATGTCCCTCAAACGATTATTCTGGGACATCACTCAAAAATTAAGTAAAAACAGTTTTACACATGGTACTTTTTTAAAAACAAAAACAACAACTCTGAATAGGAAAATAGGTATGCCTAGATAAACCAGATCTTTTCTTTGCTTATAAATTTAAGAGACATTATTAATTATGGCAAGACAGAATTGTTTCTCAGCATTTTCAATTTTGCAGAAAAAATTTCATTTAATAAAAGTATCCTGTATAAACGCCGTACAAGACAAAATTACTTTTTTCATATATTCCACTGAAATGTTGTACATGGTGCTGTTACAGCAGAATGTACAACTAGATGTTTATATGCTATTAATCCAAAGCCTACTAATATTTGTGATCAATTCAAAGTAGGGACAGAGTGAATTTCACTCTTCTGTGAAAGATACAATGATTAATGTCCAAAAAATATTAAATTTTGTAAAAAAAACATACCTTATCCATCATATTGTGTTGTGAACCTCCTGTTAAGGTCTGTAAAAATTGGTTCACATCTCCTGTGGAAGTTGCTGAGGATAGTTCAACAGGAGATTTCTCTTTTGATGGCTGGCTACTGATGGCATGTGGTTTACTGAATGACTGTGATCTTTTGATTGCCGATGAGACAGCAAGAGCAAAGGGGGATGGCCTAGAACTGGAATATGGTTTTGGAACGGCAAAAGTTCTAAGAGTTCTTAAGTTCAATGTTGCTGGCTGACAGGAGGGAAAACTCAAAGGTTTAGCAGTTTTGACAAAAGTGGAAGCGTCAATTTTTTTCTCATTATCAACCTCTTCTTCATTTAATTGAGCAGGGAAATTATGTGTTTTATGTAAAGGAAAAAAAGACTGATCTGATGATGTCAATTTTTTGTCTCTCTCTGTATTCGTAGCCTCTCTTTGAGTAGGACTAGTAGCAGCACTGACACTTCTGGCAATTGCAGATGTTACATAATGACCTGAAGCCCTTCTTTGCATCTGTAAGTAAAAAGAACTAGGTTTCATTGTAGGACTCAAAACACTTGATTTTTCTTGAGTCTCAGGTGAAGAATTTGTGTTACCTGAGCTTAGCATCAATGGAGTTATGCCATTGCCTATATTGGGTTTGGAAGCCTCTGTTTCTATTTGCTTGCTTTCAGTAGTAACCCGAAGTTCAGAAGTTGAGACACTGTTAGTAATTCTGTTAGTTTTGTGCAGCTGATCATTCACTGCTAAAGCAGGTTCATATTTTAAACCAGACTCTGACTGACTTGTATTTTTTGAACCACAAAGAATTTCAGTTTGCACTCCAAATTCTTTTGAATTCTCTGACTGTGGGGACATTTCCAAGGTGACTCCATCCTGATCCTTAATGACTGACATAGCATCTGACTCACAATCTTTCAATATTTCCAAGGATTTTGGAGGCACTATTTTATAAGTAGTCATTCCAATTTTGGGGATATATTCTCTTGTAATTTCATTAGAGGGTTTAGGTTTAGGTTTGAAGTCTTGTCTATAAACTGGATAACCTTTAATAGGAGAACTAATTGCACTTTTTGGAGCTCTCTCTGATGGGGTAAGACCACTGTCATTATCATATATATTACTTTGATTTTTTATGGGAATTGCTTTGTCATCCACAGCTTCTTGTCTCTGATGGTTGAATTCTGTTGAAACTTCTACAGATTCTTGCATCTTGTTCATCAACTGCAAAGGTGGATTGTCTATATCCAAATTCTGCATGTGGGCTACTCCTTTGAAGGTGGATGACTCACAATCTTGAAGGACAATCATTTCACTTAGTGTAGTCCTGCCACAACTATTATCAGATGGAGTTGTCTGAATTGCAACATCCTGAGTTTTTACTATCTCTATGTTCGTTTGATTTAGCTTCCGAATTTGTATCCCTAGATGCACTTGAGGATTATCATCCTGATTTGTAGAGATGTCATTTTTATACTCTTGGCAGTTTGATAGTTTGTCGACTTCAAGCTTATTTTTTTCTCTGACATCTGCTGTATTAATTTCTCCCATCTTACATTGATTTTCTTTTTCTCCTGTGGTTGCTGGAAGGAATCTTGTGCCACTATGATCTTTAAAAGAAAAAATATTTCTAAACTAATATGAATATCAAACAGCCTGACTTTTGTTTAAATCATGAAACTCAATACTCAATACCCCCATTTCTTCTAGAAATGGTTCCTTAGAAATAATAAACTTTCCCTTATTACACCCTTTCAAGACATTAGAAAGGTATTTTAGCTTGATTAGTACTGGTAATTTTTTCAATTTAATATTAAATGAAAAATACTTTAATACTACTACCCACTAAGGGTGTTGGTGTCATGGATAGACTTAAGGTTTTGGGGCGGGGAGGGTGTCTGAATTTCATCGCATTATATATAAGGTCTAGCTCATAGTCTATAAACTGGTAAGGACTATTCAAGATTATATCCTGCAATTCTTGTTTGGTCCCGTGTCTCTGCTGTTTGTGTACCTACTATATTTCTTCACATAAAAAGATGCAATTTGCCATACGTTTCTAGCATTTCTACACTGATGCAGTTAAAAATATCTGAGCAACACAATTATTGCATATCTGTTTTTTCAGAAGTTTATATTAAAGTGGCCTGTCTTAAATTTTGGGAATATGAATCACATCTGAGCCTTTCCAAAATTCACCTTAAAACCCATTATTATAAAATTAATCTTAAATTCAAATGATTTTTTAAAAAATGTCTCTCCCTGATGTATTTTATGTGTATTAAAAATAGCAGTTTACTAGTTTTAAATTATTTGAATTATAAATATGAAAAAACAAAGATGGGATTAATAAAAACACTCAGTCATGTATCTGAAGGAGTGCAACAATTTAAGATTATATATTTGCAGAATTTAATGTGTGTATTTGTTACACTACAAGGATAAAGTAATGGGTTCATGAAATCATGAAAGTAATGAGTTCTAGGGGAATGAATTATCCATTTCTAGAACTATGGAAGGGCCTTTGCTTCCCTACAAAACAACATATTTCCACAAACACAATGTCATAATGCAGTTTTGTAATTAAACCTGATTTTCCTCGTAGGCAGGCTATTTGTGATAAATTCAAAAATTAACATATTAGAAACCATTATTGGGATATTCTACATTGTTCTAAACAATGTAATGCAACAATGGATTACAATGGGAACAAGAAAAGATTAATTTATAGATTTTGTTCATAGTTCCTCAGTCAGATTCATGACATGATTTACAAATAACTTGCAACACAAACAAAACACAGTTTAACTGAGCATCATTTTGATCATTTCATTTTCTCGTCTTTATCATCAAATAGTTAATGATTATTTGCAGGAATGCACCAATGTTGTCTTCATTAGATTCACAAAACGAATTCATAACTGACAAGATCCTCCTCTATGTTCACACAGACATGAGAAAATCTTTAACTGTTTCAGAAAATCAATAGAACTTCAGCAATCTCGGATGCATAACTGGCAATTATTTCATCAAGTTCACAAAACCATTAATTTCATCTATCTAATGCAACATATACCATAAGTCTGAGGGCTTGTCTACACTACCCGCTGGATCGGCAGGCAGCAATCGATCCAGCAAGGGTTGATTTACTGTGATTTACTGTGTCTAGTATAGATGCAATAAATCGAACGCTGAGCACTCTCCCAGAATGAGGAGCACAAGTGGAGTTGATGGGAGAGCGTCAGCTGTCAACTTACCGCAGTGAAGACACCACAGTAAGTCAATCTAATTACACTGACTTCAGCTACACTATTTATGCGGAAGTGTACACAAACCCTGATTGTCTCTGAACGAGCCATTATGGGCTGTTAAATCAAAAGGGTGTTCATAGAATCATAGAAATCATAGAATATCAGGGTTGGAAGGGACCTCAAGAGGTCACCTAATCCAACCCCCTCTCAAAGCAGGACCAATTCCCAGACAGATTTTTGCCACAATGAAGCCACTATGGCCAACTCTGTTTATACTACACACATGAATGATGGATCCTCTTGTTTGTTAACAATAATCTAAAAATAAAGTTTACTACATGTGTACTGGATAACTAAATCTTTGCATTAACACCTCAAAAACAAAATAAGCTCAAATTCAGGTTTACATCTAAACATCCTGGCAATAGCAACTTCCACAATTAATAATAATCCAACTGACATGACTTAAGGAATTTAGTTTACCATCATTAGATACTCTCATTTCTGTATATTTCAAACAAGGTGCCTGTCATTTCATTTGACACTATTAATCTTGAAATACATCTTTTCATCATGCCAGTAAAGCCAGAAATAGCTAATTGGGGAAGGGGGTTGAGAATTTTTTTCTTGAATGTTTGGCTCTTGCAATACCATTTGACATCAATTTTTTTTTAAAAATCCTGTTGCTAGATTAGCAACATAATTCAGACCAATATAATTTCTCTCTTTTAGAGAGATCATTCTTCTGCTGCACCTGTCTGCTTTAAATCTCTCACTCTGAAGGTTTAGCATAAAAGACACCATCTAACCAGCAGATTTATTCTAAACAGGACTTCCTTCAGAGCCTGACAGTGCAATTTAATTGGCTGGGGAGTGCTATTAAGCAATATGCTGGGAAATCTATGTCCTGAGTCACACTGCAGTTCAATTACAATCAGTGTGCTTTTGCAATGTAAAATAAAGGGTTTCTTTTTTTAAATTACAGAAACTACAGTGTCTTACTTATTCTGAAAGTGATTTCACAATGTGAGCCATAGATTGATGTCATGAAATTCTATAACCTAGGACTGGAACAATTTCTTCTATATTTGCAACAATTTTGAAGTATCAAGACACTACTGCATTTGAATATGTGTGCATAAGTAGCTTCTATTTGTATTAAATGTCTATACTTCATAAAGTGGTTTGAGATGCTTTTGAGTATGAAAGTTCTATTAACTTGGAAACCAAAATTCTCCTCAAACTTTCGTTACAAGTATTTTTCTTAGTCAGAATAACTCACCATAAATTTTGTTTGGATCCAATATTCCCAACTTCTTGTCATTTTCAAATGTAATTTGTTCACCGTCTATCTTACTGTGTGGTCCTCTGCAAAAGGACAGCACCGTACATTATATATGCTAATATCTCTCATTTCAGTAAACACACAGAAAAGATGTACGAGAACTGGCAATGTTCTCCAAAGACAGATGGAGAAAACTAATCAAATCTTTCTGCCAAACACTGGAAAAATTCAACAGAGATTATTAAAAAAATTGAGAGGAAATGCTGCTATGATGCTTTACATACCACAGTGCATATGCAGTTTCTCTTTAGTGCAATGCTATGTGCATTTTTTTGTTTTTTTACTTCCCTCCCCCAATTTATTAGGCCCCGAGTAACCTCTGCAAGTTGATGAGCACACAACTTCCAGTGAAACCACTCAAGATGTTCAGGATCCCACAAGATCATGCTCAAAATATTAATTCTTTTGTTGAGGTAAAAATGACCACCAAGGTAATTTTCTGGATGTTGTCCATTACATTGTATATAAAGTATGTTGCCTCAAAAGGGGGAAAAAAATTGAACTCCATACATGAATATCTTGCAATTATAAAACCACAGAGGATTGAATTTGTGCATACTTTTTCCTTAAAAAAGGACAGATAGGATATTTCTCAAAAGCGTAAGGAAAATGTTAACAATATCAAGAACAAAAAAGTAGGAGCACAGCATATTACTAAACATTTTGCAAGTGTACATAATTCTTCTATGCTCAAAACATAAGGCCCACAGGCTGACAGAACTAAGAGCAGACCTGGGGCTGGTCTAATACACAATAGACCAAACTGGCCCTCAATAATCCTGGAAAGTGGGGAGTTCAAGAAGTCCTACAGTCACCTTGGCATTCTCCTCTTCTCAGCTACACTAAGCAGAGCTTTGATACAGCTGAGAGTTGAGCACAATGTTTGTCCATGTAGAACACAAGTTTTTTTCTCTTACCAAAAGTAGTGGCAATTAGGAAACATGATATTTTGTTAGCTAACAAGCAAATTATATAGTGTAGCTGACAGAGTAGGGATTTCTGCAAGGCCCTCTTGACCCCAGACTAAAAGGAATGTGGAGATCAAAGTCAAAACTAGAATTCATCAGGAATTTTTCAGCCAAAGTTTTTCCATTAGAAAATGCTGTTTTGTCAGAACCAAAATATTTCATGGAAAAATACCAATTTCAATTAAACTTTCATCAGGACAGGATTCTCAGGTGCAGGATGGAATTTCTCATCAGAAAGAGACCCATTCCAAAATACCCAAGAGCCTGGTTGTTAGACCACTCACCTGGGATGTGAGAGACCCAGGTTTCAGACCAGGAATTCAAACCTCTCTCATATCCCAGCTGAACAACTACTAGGCTACTGGCTCTTCTGGGTTGTTTCTCTCTCTGTTTTTTCCGCCCCCACAAAAACCTGAAACAGGTCTGGGGTTCAACTTGATGTGGAAAAGGAAAATTTCTGAAATCTTGAAAAAAGTTTAGTGGGATGGGAAAAACATGTCCTTCCCAGCTCTCATCAAAACCCCTCACAGTATTTATGGAGGTGACTGCATGCTACAAGTTCTCTCAGATGTTCACTCCAGCGCAGTGTTTTAAAAAAAACAACACCTTTTTCCAATTTGAATTGGGCAGAATGGCCAACTTACTTCCCTCGGGGAACAGAGGAATAGTAGATTAAATGAATATTATGGAACTTCTCTGGCCAATCAGTGTTCATTTCCAGCAGGCACTATTTTATGGTAGAAGCCTGCTGAGTCAGGCAGTTTATTATACAGGCTGAAGAGCAAAGTCAGACACTGCAGAGGTATCAGAAAGGGAAAAAATGCTAAAGAAAACTGAGATATTTACATCTTTCCTAAGTAAGAGAAGAGAGAATTAGCAGTGTTCTCTGAGGATAGATGGATAAAACCTGTGTGTAAAAGACAAGAAAACACAACAATGAATAAAAAAAAACTGAGAATTGTGACCATAAAAGTGGAGAGCATTTATCCAGGGAAGGCCATTCTTCCTGATCTCCCCAAAATTGTCAGCATAATATTGTAGCAGTCCTTTGTGTTGTGACAGCTAACTGACCAGATTTCTAGTTTTCATACTTTTTTCAGTGAAAGTGACTGTTGCTTAAATAATAATTAACAATGAAAGAACATTTTAATCTATTGTCATTTCTATTACTATGTGAAACCTGAACATAGCTACCTTTTATTTAGAAAGTGAGGAAAAGTGGGCCTAAACAGACTAGCCTGGAATGTTTATGTGGTGATGTTTTTAAACCACATTTAACTATTGTGTAATGAACTTGTTATATTAGAAAAGAAAGGAAATGAGAGTTTAGAAATATTAATCTCATGCCACTTTCTTAGAAATCTCTATTCTGTTCTTTGCAATGAAAAAGTATTCATGTTCTTGTTTATTCGTTCTCCCCCTTTCTTACCAAGAGTACTTACTTGCCATCTGTGCTCATATTTTCTTGTTTTTCTTCCTTGGAACTTTGAAAGTTATCTACAGAACCATTGCCAGGAATTGAAGATGATGAAGCAGAATCACTTTTTCCAATATCTAGTGGTACATCAGTAGAAATGAAGGAGGCAGAAATCCCTTGTGTCATAAGAGAGGTATCTGCACTTTCACTTTCCTCTTTGTGCTGTATGTTCTTCTCTTCCTTTTCACTGATCTCATCCAGGCTATATTCAGAGCAAATTCCAGCTGCACTCACAGAACAATCACCCAGAGTGTAAATATTAAGGGACAAAGCAAGTCTAAACATTTATATTTAAAATAGTAAACTGAAGAAAATTTTCTGAAGAAATCACACAAAACATTAAAGTATGACTCAGTTTAAATTTCTACAGGATTTACTATATAGTTCTTTCCTATTCAATTAGACACATTTCTTTATATCTGTGAATGCTACAGACAACTTTAATTTGTTTAAAATGAGTACTGAATTAATTTTTTAAAAAAATCTGCAGTACTTAGCAATAAACAGAGAAAAATATCAATTCTATGTTAATCAAATCACTATTATTTTTTTCTGATAAATCAATTTGTTATTCTCAAATTCAGCTTTAAAAATTCAGCTTTTTAGATCAAAAGTACTATGCCAGTTGATTTAAGAACAGATACAAGACCCAAACCTAGCTCAGTGGTGATTTGCCACTGATTGGCATGGGACCCACCAAAGAGTTATCAAAACTTAGCTGTAATACCTTGAATTTATCAAAATTTAGCTAAAAGAGTACTCTGATATTTAGCATATAGGGTGGTTGCATATGCTACAAACAGAATTCAACAAATATGTAATATTACATGAAATGCATTTTAAAATGTAACAGTACTTCAGTTAAAATGTAACTCAACAAAAATGTGTAACTATCAACTTTGACCAAATACCATATAAGACATAATAAAATTTCCAAGGCTGGGGTGCCTAAAGTTAGGCTCCTAAATAAGGCTATGCAAATAACTAATTTTCCATTTGGTGGCAGTTATTAAAAATGGGGGAGGGCAGAAATTGTTTCAGATCAACCCCAAAGTGATTTTTTTCTTTTTTTGGCAGCAAAAACTGAAAAGTCAGAATTGTTTTGTTTCGGGGCAAGCAAAAACCTTCATTTTGATTTTGGGCACTTTAATAAAGGAAATTGAAATTTGGAAATTAAGGCCTAGGTTCGCAAAACAATGGCGGCGCATCCCTTACACTCAATAGCCCAGTGCCCTAACCACCAGGCAACAGAGTTATTCTCATGGTCCCTTGCTGACCCAATGAATATTTAGGTATTTCATACCTAGTGGAACAGTTTCAGCTGGAGAGACTGAGGGACCCTCTCCCAAATATCGTCGGGCTTAGGGCTCTTACGTAAAATGTGGGAGACCAGAGTTCAATTCCCTGCTCCAAAGTGAGTATCCTAACCAGCAGACAGCTGGGTGTGAGGGGAGCACCCAGCACTGCCACCATGTGAATCTAACCTGACATTTCTAAAATTTCTTTTTGCTGAAACAATTCATGACACAATTTGGCTGACCTGAATCTGGATATTTCAGAAGAAAAAAAAAGTTTCACCCAGTTCTGCTCCTAAATTCAAGATTAGTCACCTAGCATCTCTGGAAATTTAAATGCCCTATGGCCCATTGACTTCCTATCCCAAACCTTTCTACAATTAGATGTCAATTAATATTTTAAAAACATTAGTAAATAGACTTTACAATTAGCCTACTGGTTGTGTTGCTGCTGGTACTGTTTGTTATTCAAAAGATGTTAGGCTATACCTTGGAAATTTAGGAAAACAACTGTGGAATAATTATTCCAGAAGAGTTATTTTTGGTACAACTCCCCCACCCCAACCCCTGCACGCACACACACACATTTATTCCAAAAATAACTATTCCAGAATAGCTATTTTGGAAAATTTACAAGTATAGACAATCTCTAAATAAATTAAGGCTATAAGAATGGTGACAAAATAGCAGCTGGGAGCTATGGGGGAAGTAACTAGTGGTGGAAAAAGTGAATCACAAGGATCCTGGCACATGCCTTTCTTAAAGATTAGGGAGAAATCACAAATTGCCCTCTCTCAACTGGCAGACTTACAACACCACAGGCTGGACAGCATGTTACCTAGTATTATTACAGAATTGTGTAAAGACTGAGAAAAGTTCAAATCCAGAACAGCAGTTTAAATCATAGCCTGTAAGGATAAACTCAAAATTGGAAGCAGCAAAGTTTTAAATAGTGATAAAGGTTTCACTTACTCACATAAAATGGTCACTGCAGCATTAATCAACTTGGGGTTAAAAACTAATCATGAAGGCCAGAGAAGCACATTCTGCTATTCTATTCTATAGGATTTTATACTGTCTTCATCTCTGTAATACCAGAGGGCTTTCCAGTAGCTTGTTAGTCACATTGTTTAACTTCTGTCACAAGAGAGAAAGATGTATGAAGTGTAGCATTTTGTTTTGGTGGGGAACCTCTGTTGGTGGCTTTTTAAAAAAAACAAAACATTGCTACATGTTTATGTTAAACAAGGTGAAAGTTGTTCTCCTTGCACCTGGAGCAAAACAGATGGTGAGATTTGTGATGGGCCTCATTTTTAGTGGGAATTTGTTCCACAGTTTTGGGCCAGCCTCCAAGAAAGTGTCATCTCCTGCACATATGAGCTTTACCCTGTGGGAGAAAGCTCCAATTTATCTAAGAGGCAGAGTTATTTGCCATGGTCCTCATCCTGAAGCTCTAGGCAATCTTTAGATACATTGGGCACAGGAAATTGAGCACCCTGAAGGTAAAGACTGAGACTTTGATCTTGACTAGATGTTCTATGGGAAGCTGGTTTAGAGAGCACAGGACAATACGCTTATGGCAACTCATGTTGCTGGGGAGATATTCTGCAGGGTTGTGCATTAGTTGTAGTTTTCTAAGGGCTGTTTCCTTGGGCTTCATATCCAAGTATATTGCCAATGTGTAATCCAAATGCAAGTTGACAGAGTCATGCATTAATCAAGGCCAGATTATCCACCAGGATGGGATGGAGTCTCCTAGCCACCCAGAGATATGATGTGAGGTGCTGCTACGTGAGAGCTTATTATCAGCAAGGAATTCAAGAGCACTCCTAAACTACAGACTGAACTGGCCCAGTTTGTGGTGTGTACTTTGAAACAAAGGAGACCACACCATGAAAGCAAACTCAAATTGCTTTGTTCTGCCCAGCAGCATGACCCCCCCACCCCACACACACCCGTCTTTGCCTCAGATTCAGCTTCAACTATCTTTTTTGGGGGGTAGGGGGGTCCATGAGCTGATCTCATCCAAGCGCCGAGCCATCTTAGTAGTAGTAGAATAGCTGTACATCATAAAGAATAAGTAGAGCTGTGTTATGTTTTCACAGTTACACCCATACACTCCCGGTGGCTGAAGGATCAGTTCATGTTTCCTGACTTTGTTCCAAATGCCTGGTTTTCTAGGTTTAATTTTTATCTAAGATTGAAGCCACCTCTCTTTTTAACTAAACTGGTTTTGCATTGTGTGTATGTGATACACTATGTGATACGCTATGTCTACACTATGAACTAGTGGTGTGATTCCTCTGTTGTACACATACTGGCAGTAGCTTGATGAGAGCTAGTGAGAGTATAAATAGCAGTACAGACACAGTAGCATGGGCAGAAGCATGGCTGAGCCATGTTGCATACGTACGCACTGGTTTCAAATCAGTTTGTACTCAGGACAGCTTAGCTGTGTCTCCACTCCACTGCCCGTGCTAGCAATGGTATGTTACAATTTATACTTGTGTTACTCTTGGGACATGTATGTGTACATGTACAATTGTGTGTGTGTACACACACACACACACACACACACACACACGTGCACTAGGCATTAAAATATACTTCTTTTTCCATTAAAGAATCTCAGAAAACCAACAAGATATTTAAAATGTATCTGTGCGGGTATATATATTATTCACCAGAGCAAACATTAGGCTATGATGTTTAAACAATGTTCCTTTCAAGCTATTAACAGCCTATTGGGCTAAAAGGTACCTGAAGAGGTTTTAGTTGACAGATCAATGATCTTACAAAGTAAATCTCCTTTGGAGACATGGGTCAATAAGAGTACCATTTAAATGGTATACAATAATAGTCTAACATCTCTTTGCAAGCTATTATGCTCCAAAGTGTCAGAGATAGAGAGTTGCGTACTCTCATCATTCACCCATTATAGTCTATCACTCTTTTCAGTGCGTTGGCTACTGACCTAATGGACCTCAGATTCCTTGGAGACTTTACTGTGTGTTTTGTCAATAAGATTGCTACTCATGAAATTTAATTTTAAAAAATTGTAGGAAATATACAATAATTGTTAATTAACATGCAGATATTTTACTCTTCTTTCCTAAACCACGAAACTCTAGTGGAACTATGTATGTTAGGCTAGAAAAATGTTCAGAATGAAAACTAAAACCATTATGGAAAGGAAGATGCATCTTTTTGTAGTTTTACAATGCAAAAATCATTCTAATTATTTTTCTTTTACATGTCTCTTCTAGTAGGTGTAATCCTTTAAAGCATTTTTCAGTCCAGAGCGGGCTTTTTAAAGAGAAAATAAACTTCTGAAAATAATAGTTTATAATAAGAACATAAGAAAGGCCGTACCGGGTCAGACCAAAGGTCCATCTAGCCCAGTATCTGTCTACCGACAGTGGCCAATGCCAGGTGCCCCTGAGGGAGTGAACCCAACAGGCAATGATCAAGTGATCTCTCTCCTGCCATCCATCTCCATCCTCTGATGAACAGAGGCTAGGGACACCATTCTTACCCATCCTGGCTAATAGCCATTTATGGACTTAGCCACCATGAATTTATCCAGTCCCCTTTTAAACATTGTTATAGTCCTAGCCTTCACAACCTCCTCAGGTAAGGAGTTCCACAAGTTGACTGTGCGCTGCGTGAAGAAGAACTTCCTTTTATTTGTTTTAAACCTGCTGCCTATTAATTTCATTTGGTGACCCCTAGTTCTTGTATTATGGGAATAAGTAAATAACTTTTCCTTATCCACTTTCTCAACATCACTCATGATTTTATATACCTCTATCATGTCCCCCCTTAGTCTCCTCTTTTCCAAGCTGAAGAGTCCTAGCCTCTTTAATCTTTCCTCATATGGGACCCTCTCTAAACCCCTAATCATTTTAGTTGCTCTTTTCTGAACCTTTTCTAGTGCTAGAATATCTTTTTTGAGGTGAGGAGACCACATCTGTACACAGTATTCGAGATGTGGGCGTACCATGGATTTATATAAGGGCAATACTATATTCTCGGTCTTATTCTCTATCCCCTTTTTAATGATTCCTAACATCCTGTTTGCTTTTTTGACCGCCTCTGCACACTGCGTGGACATCTTCAGAGAACTATCCACGATAACTCCAAGATCTTTTTCCTGACTCATTGTAGCTAAATTAGCCCCCATCATGTTGTATGTATAGTTGGGGTTATTTTTTCCAATGTGCATTACTTTACATTTATCCACAGTAAATTTCATTTGCCATTTTGTTGCCCAATCACTTAGTTTTGTGATTGGGCATTAGTTTTGTAATGGATATGTTAACATGTTTTAAACTATACAGTGCAGTACCACTTTAATGAATAGTTAACAGAAGCACAAACGCATTCTATTACTTTCAGGAACAAAAATAGATTCCTTCAAGTGATCATTACATTGTGACTGGTATTATCTGGTAAACCTATTATGCACTGCTATTTTATTGAATGAGCAAATAAATTTAAGCAGCAGCCATTTGATATGATACAATGCAGAATATAACTGGGCTTTCCTCATGGGGTCCTGTAGAACCACAGGCCATGGAACTGTAGCAGAGCTGCATCTAAGTGGCATCCACTTAGAAAGTATTGACAAAAAACTCCATCATGCAACTTCTCCCAACATCTGGATGGATTATAATGGGGCTTAAAAACAAAACAAGACATAGAAGCACCAGTGGATAACCTTCCCCCTCAGCAGGCACAGTCTATATCTCAGTGTTCATACTGGGCCTGTTCCTAAGCCCACTCAAGTCAATTAGAGTCTTCCCATTGCCTTCAGTGGGCTTTGGATCAGGCCCACTTGTATACCTCTCTACAGCTTTTGACAGTCAACCACAAGGTGTTACTGACCAGTGGGAAACACTCAGAAGAATTAAAAGGCTACTTCCACTCCCATGAAAGGTCTTTGCTTTCCCATTTATCTAAATGATGCAAAGATTTGGGACCCTCGTAAACTAAACTCTAGATTTCTAGGAAGTGACAATATTAACAAATACCTTCTTCCACCTTCACTTTCCTAGAACATTTTGTCCCATCCTTATTTATAATGTTTTGGTAATTCATGCATTCATCATCTCCAGTATAGTGGAGTACAGCACAGATACTCTAATTCACTGTATCTGGGGTTGAAGTTGGAAACAGTGAGAGGGCTCCAACTTGTGTAGAATACAGTAGCCTTATATCAGTGGAACACGCAATCTTGAACACATCAACTCTTTGCTCTACATCCTCTATTAGCTCACAATCTGCATCTACTGCCAATTCAAGACCGTGTGGCACCAGTGGACAAGACCCATCTATCCATGACTTGTGTAAACTGCTGCATTCCTTTAGGGCAGTGTGGCTACTAAAACCCAGGAAGAATGCGCGAGAGCTAGAGTGAAAGCATTCTTGTTCAACAAGGCTTGGCTGTGGAATGAGCTGCTAGAAGAGATTAGGCTAGCATGCTGCAAGCCCTTACTTTATTTTTTTAAAACGTTTTTTCATTATAACTTGAAAAATATTTATATTTTACAAAAGTACATATACCACAAGCAGAGCTTCCTAGAACCTAATAAAAACAAAGAACAGATTATTCCATAAAGTTGACAGATCTAATTCACCCATGCCAGATTCAGGTACTACAGTGATGGGAAATGAAGAAAATCCAACATAGATCAAAACCCCTAAGATAGAAGCATATTACAGCTAAAGAAATAAGTCAGAGAGACATCTGACTGCATTCTTCATTTTAGAACTGAATTGTCTCATCTGTAATTGGATACAAATTTAACAGGGAGAAAATTAAATATTTATACATGCTATCTGAAAAGAAAAGTTTATGGTATGGCATAATTACAGCTGATTTTTGTTCCCTACAGTGGCTCTAGAAGTAGTGAAAACTTCAACACCACATGCATTATAATATTGGTCTACTGTAAATTATCTATCCATAATATCCTATAGAAAGATATTACAACCTACATTTAGAAGGCATTTCAGTTGCATCAGGACAGCCAGTGTTACCAGTATGGTTAGTTTCATCGGTTACTTGCTGGAGAGTGTTTTGTTCATGATTGGCCGCATCTAAGCAATGAGAGGCACATGATGGCACTGTGGCTCTGGTTATATCAACTTTATTGCCTAAAAAGCAGTTTAGGAATAAGAAGGTTAATTAGCTTGATGTAATCTGCAGATTACACAAAATAAAATTAGAATGACAGCAAACAAAAATGTAACTAAACAAATTTCAAAGCAAATTAGTTATTTTTAAAGGAACTTTAGTAAATTTGTGAAGTTGAGCCTCCAGTAATACTCCAATTGTACTTCTCTTTTTATAACAACTACAGTTTATACTTGTTTAAATACACTTATCCTCAAGTTAAATTTTCAGCATATCCTTAAGGCAGCCTCCTTTTCTGCACCCAGATGCCAAAAACTCTTAGGTACAACTTAGGCCACCAAGACATTTTAGTACCTAATGTACCTAGTGTACACATCATTTATTCAGAAGTCTGAGTTACCTAAAATTCACCTGCAATTATTTGCTCACACAATTTGAGTTAAAAGTTAGAGGCAGTGTCCAAACGATCTGGTCCATGATTTGCAAGACATCTTATTTGCCTGAATAAGTTTTTTGCTAAGAATTTTATTGCTCTCCTTACTATTCTTTATAATGTAGGCACAATATAATGGTATGTGACCCCATGTACATGTCTGCAACCATATTTCCTCAGGGTGTGATCTTAGATCACAAACTGAACAGGGACAGAATCTAGTGAGCACTTGTGATTCAACCAATTACAGCTTTTTCATTCATGCACAGAACTACTCACATCACAACTTTTATCCAAGATGGTAACTGGTTAGTGACACAGCTGGCTTTAAATATTGTTTGTATCCAAATACATTATGGGTTCTTCTTGGTTGGTAACTGAGTTTTCCCCTTGCCAGAGGCCTAAGATAGCACATGGGTCTCTGTATAACTGGTGTGGCATGCTTATGTTTTGCAGTCTAAATGGGAGTCCCTAACAAGGCCCATGTAACCACTTTAGCTCATCCTCCTGCTTCTAGTTATCTGTACAGTAGGAAATCTCAAAGTGCAGAGCCTCATATACTGCTAATGCCACTCCCTGTGTGTGTTCTTAAGACATTTTATCCCCCGTTGAAACACTGAGATAGCAGTTTTCCCAGAATGCACTGATACAAAAACATAGGCAACACGGTAGTTATAGTCATATAAACAAGAATCATACTTGGTTATGTTGGGTGAGGAGGGAAGCGATGTATGGACATGACAACTGACCCAGACGCACACAACACAGGTGGTGTTCTCTTTTAAAACTATTTCATGAATGTCTAAATATTCTAGAATACCCACTAGGTATCTTTTTTTTTTAAATGTAACACATAGTAACCAATACAAACATCAGTTGTTTGTTACTATATCATGCAAAAGTAAAGCTTTTGTACTTTAGAAAGCCATATAAATACTTACAGGATTGGGGGCAGGGGGGCGGCGGGAGGGAGAAATAGTATCCAGGGAAAATCTCAAATTTAAATGATAGTTTAAGACAAATACAATAATGGGCATGTAACATCTGCAGCATGACCTTTTTACTATTTCTCTTTATTACCGTGCTTTTACTATGACTGTTCTTGACTATGTTTTAATAACATCTGGGAAGAATTACCTGTTGGAAACAGTACTTCTGTCTCTCTTTCTTCCACAATACTTTCTACAGGGGTTGATTCTGCAGATTCTGATGCTGAAACAAAGTAAAGAAAATGTTAACAGACAGCTCCCTTTTTAAATGCAATCCTTTATTTCTTTTACACCAATATTAACCTGAAACAAAACTTCTAACTTTGACTTTACAGATTAGTACGTCTAAGGAATGAAGTACTTTCGTCTCAGTGATTAAAGCTTGTTGCAACCACAGCTACAGTACTGTCAATTCCATGGTCCACACACACCCACACACCCCTCTGTGCATTTCAGCTGTTACAATATTACAGACCTTGACATAGAACTGAAGTTTGATACATGACATTTTCCTCTAACATTGTCTTGTTTTCATCTGTCTTTTTACCTAAACATATTCTTAAATATAGATGTTTGACATGGTTTTACTTAAAAGTTCAACCAATAGGGTGACATTTCTTTAACATTAGTATTTAGCCTAGGTACAGTTATACCATCTTTCCATTTCTGCCTAGTTAAAAAGTAAAAAGATTACCAGTTCTTTTACTGTTGTCTCTTTGGTCTTGTGGTATTCTAGAGGGTGGAGAGGGCGCTTTGCGCTTAGTTCTTCTCAAAGAGGAGTTAACAGATGATGTGCCACTGAGCTGCAGAGAACCTGTTCTCACTATTCCTAGTCTCAACTGACCCTAAGGGGGGGGAAAAAATCAAAAGAACAAGAGTATTCCGAGAAACAGCAAGAAAAGTCTGATTATTGTACTGCAAAATGTATACCTGAGATAACATCCACTATTAACCAAAATTGAAACAACTTGTTAAGTTTCTAATAGTTTCTCTGAGCAATACTTTCAACCTATTCCCCAGGGGAAAAATAATCAGAAAATGGTGGAGCAGTAAGTGAGGGGAATTATATCTCATAG
Organism: Mauremys mutica; assembly: GCF_020497125.1. Classification (NCBI taxonomy): domain Eukaryota; kingdom Metazoa; phylum Chordata; order Testudines; family Geoemydidae; genus Mauremys; species Mauremys mutica. The sequence continues at coordinate 34,561,492 of NC_059081.1, forward strand.
TGCTGGACAGTCAAAAATGTATCACAACAATGACAGTAAACAAAAATTAGTTGTCACAAATGTTAGGAAGAGAGTAACCTGGAATCTCTCACACTTTTAAAAAAGCCCATGTCAGAAAACTTTGATGGGGAATGTTCCTAAATATGTTGTAATATGGTGTAAAGACGGAACTGTAACAACAACATTTTAACAAATATTCTAACAAAAATAGGGATTTGGCTCTTTGCCAGTGTGCACACAATATGAAAGCATCAAAATACACAAAGGTATAGGACATCTGAGGGGAACTTTTTAGTTTATACCAGTGGCTCGCAAACTTTTTTTTACTTGTGGCCCTTTTCACATAGCAAGCCTCTGAATGCGACCCCCCCTTATAAATTAAAAATACTTTAATATATTTAACACCATTATAAATGCTGGAGCAAAGCAAGGTTTGGAGTGAAGGTTGACAGATCACGACCCCCTCTATAATAACCTCGCAACCCTCAGTTTGAGAACCTTTGGTTTATACAGTATGTTGCTATGGAAGTCCTGTATGCACTTTAAAAAAAGCTGTTCAGTTTTCTTATCACTAGTTCAGCATCTCAAAAGATAGCTGCCATAATTTTGCCTGCCATTGTAACAGCTATTAGCCTGATACTGAAGTAACCTTGTAGCTCTACATCTCAGAGTGATTACTTTCAGGATCCCAATGATAAAGAAATATGTTTCATCTCTAGTCACAGATGCCCATTCCTGTAGCTATTTTGATCACTATCACTTGTCTATTTGACAGCATAATAAAATCCAGAAATCACATTCATTTTATGGTAGCAGAATCTACACTTGAGCCAGACCTGGGGGTCATCTTCAAAGGACTTTTGTTTGTGCTTCAATTAAGCGGTCCACTTCATAAAGTAGAATATGAAGAAGCAGAACTGGAATAAACAGGATCACAAATCTCTCTTTTACTGATGATCCCTCCATAATTCAAGAACCCATTGACAGCAGAATTCTTGACCTTGTCAATACCCATGGAGTAAGATGCCTTTCATTTATCAAGCTACCACTGAACAACAATTGTGTCTTAAAATAAGCTGACATTTGTTCAAAAAATAGGATTTAGTGCCAACTTCAAATAAGTTTGTCACAGTACTATACATGTGTAATTTTTTATTTGATAAATTTTGTTTAAAAAGAGGCTGAGTGAATATCAATAGGGAAAAATATGGTGCAAAGTTTGCTTCAGTATGCATATAACACTTTGTGTGTGACACTGTTGGCTGCTATTAAAGGGCATCCTAACAAGATGGTGATTTTGACACATTAGGACAGAGCCACTTAGCGATTCACATGAATCAGCACAAGGTTCTCAGGTTGCCCTGAGGACAAGATGTGTTAGTCTTACATGGCATACCCCAACTAGATGTCCGTTACAAAGAGGACAGTAATTAATTGCTCTCCATGTCTATCAAGGAGAAGACAAGAAGTAAAAGACTTAATCCACAGCAATGGAGACTTAGGCTATATTAGCAAAAACTCTCTCACTAGCTAAGTACTGGATAGTTAAGTACTGGGATAGGTTATCAAGGTAGGTTGTGGAATCTACATCATTGGATGAACATTTGTCAGGAATGGTTTAGGTGTACACATTCCTACCCCAACACAAGCAGATAAATTAGATAACCTCTTGAGGTCCCTTCCAACCCTAAATTACTATGATTCTATACCTGGCTTTAAGAAGTTAATATAATGGGATGTGATATGGAGGATGGATAGGGCCTTCTAGGCATGCAAATCTGCCTAGCAGGCAGCTGGATTTTGTGAAATATGATTAGTATGCATTAGTATGCATACAGGAGAGCATCTATAAACCACATACCTCTTACTGTTGTTGGAAATAAAGGAACAAATTCTGCTCTCATTTCCACCCATGTAAATCTGGTATAAAGGGAAATTTCTTAAATCATGGTAACTGGAGTTCTTCGAGATGTGGTCCCTATCTATATTCCACTGTGGGTACACATGCTCCATGCACCTGAAACCAGAAGAATCCTGCAAGCAATGTCTGTTGGTCTGTGCCTGCACCCTTGCTCTCCTCATGCTCTGTAACTAGGATATAAAAAGGAGTGCAGAGCAACTGCCTCTCCAGTTCCTTCTCTCTTTCATGAATCCAATTATGATCCAGAGCAGAGGGGAAGGAGGGCTGTTAGTGGAATACACATAGGGACCACACATCTAGAAGAACTCCAGTTACTAGTGAGTAAGTAACTTCACTTTCTTCTTCAAGTGCTGGTCCCTATGTGTATTTCACTGTGGACGACTGACAAGCACTACTCAAGCGGAGAGGCTCCGAGGAAGCAGGCCAGTAGAGAGGTTTGAAGGATTACTGCCCCAAAGGATGCATCATCTGTGGAGGCTTGAACTAAGGTGTAGTGTCTCATGAACATATGGATAGAACTCCATGTTGCTGCTTTGCAAAGTCAAGAAAGGGCACTCTTGAACCAAAGCTACTGAAACTGCTGTCGCTCTATTAGAATAAGATATCGCTATCTGCAGGTGAGGGAAATGCGCCAACTGATAAAGTGGTATACAGCAAGAGACCCACTTAGATATTCTCTGAGATGATATGGTTTGTCCACTCACTCATTCCTCTGTAGCAATGAACAATCTAGGTTACTTTCGGATTGGCTTTGTTCTTTGCAGGTAAAATACTAATGCACATCTTAGGTCAAGGGAATGAAGCCTCTGCTCCTCATTGGTGTCATAAGGCTTTGGGAAAAGACAAAGATAAGCATATTGAGGGACATCTGCTTTTATGTTTAGGAGAGCCTGTCTCCTGTTCTCATAAAAAGACCCCAGTAAAAGGTCTTTAGTTCCGCTCGATCCCACTCCTGGTGCTAGGAGGCGCACATCTCAGCATCTCTGGATGATGTACAGAGGAGTGCCCAGTCCCAGCTCTGGGGTCTGGGGTCTCATTGTACACTCCATGAGGCATTTCCTAAGATGGAGTTCTCACCTCTGTTAGGTTTGGCTAGGAAAGGAATGGCAAATACTGCACTTAACAGAAATATGAGCCTCTCTGAGGCAATAAACAGCAGAGTTAGCCATCATAGCTGGAAAAAAACAGCAGGGACAGGAAATGCAGCTTTTAAATCTCATTAACTTGGGCATAATCTAAATCCTGTACCGGGAGCCAGGGAGACTCCCTGGGGGAACTAATTAATCACTATAGTGAATAAACTGTACGAGCACTATATACAGTTAAAACTTTATAAAACTTTTGAAATATTTACAGGTTGAGGACAAAAGGCTCAGCTCTGGCACTGAGGTTCCATCTCAGGCTATGCAATAGTAAGAAGGAGCTGAAGAGGCAGTCAATCTGTACTGTCCCTTATATCCTCAGTACAGAGCATGAGGAGAGTAAAGGCACAAGTATGGACCAACGAACACTGCTTCACAAATTGGTCTCAGGTGCATGGAACACATGAATACCCACAATGTAATACACACAGGGAACAGCCCTCAAAGATGAACCATGACTTCAGTGGAGTTACCCAGGATTTCCACAGGAGTAAACTGGTAGAATTTAGCCCATTAGGATTAATCAAGTATTGATGCACTCAACATAGCGAAGAAAATTGGGAAATACCGAAGTTGTACAATCATTGTGGGTTACTTTACTTCCATGTGCCTCTGTTTCTCCTCCCACCCTTTGTTTGTCTTTTCTGTTCAGACTACAAACTCTTTTGGGCAAGGGCTGTTTCTTATTATATGTTCGTAAAGGGCCCAGTCCCGTGGGATCAACTCTTAAATTTATGTCCTGCAGGTGCTAATACAAATAACCAATTATAATAGTCACCATCAATGCCCCAGGATGTACTGATTTTAAAGGAACCACTTTCTTAAATGTCACAGAATTTCTTCTCCTTGAACTCCTCTCCAGTGGCTAAGAAAATGTTTTGTTGTAAACCAGCACTGCTTGCAAATTTGATTAGACAGTGGAGCACTGCCTACTCTCCCCAGTAGATTTTTAAAAAAAGTCTTTCCTTCACTGTTACATTCAATGAAGAGGCAAGAAAAGACCAAGACAGACTGTTACTTAATTTTACACTGGTAAAGAAAAAAAATATTTTTCTCCTCTTCAAATGACAAAGCTTCTCAGCCAAATATAAGACAAAATTTAGAACTTCTGTTAAACAGCGCTCTCTTGTGGTTTTTTCATGTTAACTGGAAATGAAAAGTATTGTGTACAGGATAATTAGACTAATGGTTCATTTGAGAATTTTTGTTTACAGAACTAGCACCAAATTCTAGGCCTATTTTTCATTCAGCATTTCATCTCATCTTTCTGGCATGCCAGTAGTCTAATTTATTTAAAAAGAATGCCTTTTATTCCAGATTCAAAGCACAGTGCAAAATACAAATATGCAGTGTCTTAATTTACACTGACACTTTTAGCCTCGATCTTTAATTGGACTTCACAACTGACAATCTGTGCTTTACCAAGATATTACCCAATGCATTAATTTTCTCCCAAAATTTGTTGGAATGAGTTCAGTATACACTCAGATAACCTCTGTCATAACTTCATTCAAATGCATTACTATACAAGCAGACAATTTTACTAAGATAAAACTTTAGTTTAGCATCCTTGTGCTTCCTGTAAGTTAAATGTAGTTCCCAAGAGTCCCACTTGTTTCTAATAATTTAGATTGGAAGATTGTTTAGAAGACTATTTTCTTCAACAACACATTAAACTGCATTTTACTACAAAGGATTAAGCGAGGCAATTTAGAAATGACATAAAATCCCAATCCCCTGTGTAGTTAATGGACATATTAATGTAAGCCATAATGTATGTAAGTATGTAAGCTATTAACTCAATAGAACAAGTTGAGGCTGGAACTCCTATTTATCACTCTCACTGTTTAAAATGAAACATCCTTGTTACAAAATAGTGGTTTTCTTTAAGCATATGTGCAGCACCAGTGACTTTAAAGTTAAGCAATGTACATGTCTTTGGAGGATCAGAGCCTTTGTGATGATTATATAAATCTTTGTTGTCTGGCTATTATCCAATTGCAACAAATACTTTCTTCTTTCTAAAATAAATTTGACTTCTAATCTTACTCATATAAAAATGTATTAATAGAACATTGGTTTATTTTATTCTATTTTTAATAATACAGCCAATATTTTGGAAACATACCAGGATATTTAAAATGTATCCTTCAACTGATACACTTTTATCTCCGTGTGAAATATTTCTTGTTTCACTACTATATGCTCAGAAAATAGGACTTTTAACTTATATTGTGTAACTATTTTTGTTCTAAGCCTCACCAGAAATACTACTGCCTCAGATACTCTTAATCAGTGAAACTTAATTGGGTGGGGAGGTGGAGAAGAAAAAGTTTAACAATAACTCACCTGTTCATTGTCATCAACACTACTAGATTTCACAACACAAGATGATGCGTGTCTCACTTGGGTATGTTCAAGATCCTGTGGGACACTTTGAGATGCAGGCATTGGAGGCAGGGGTGCTCTTCGCTTCTTTGGCATTTCAGATGGCAATGTGTTAGAGTCGTACTGCTTGGAAATCGTGTTAGATCTGTTGATAAAAGTTGGCCTGGGTTTGCTCATCAGTGGAGTTGCTGGGGCACTGGCAGTCTTAAAAGGAGGGGAAGAGATAATCAAACATTCTGAAAGTATTTGAACCAGCAAACCTGATTGTTCTGAGAATATATTTAGACCTATTTTGCTTAGAAAATGCCATCTTACTTGTTCTCGTTTCTTCTTACTTCTCTGAAAAAAGCTGAAAAATCCTTTATTTTCTCTCTCCTTCAAAGTATCTGGGTTTTGAGACATTTGGTAGGAGTCTACAACAGAAAATATTAATTCTAGATATTTATTGCATAGATTATTTTTGGTATGTTTGTTATATCCTTCCAGCAGGCTGGTAGCAGAGTGTGTAGTAGAGAAAAAAATATTCTGTATGAGTAGCCTTTTGAAAGTACAGTTTGAAAAAGCTTCCTGACATTGCCATGTTTTTTACCTTAATTTTTCTCCTTAAGCAACCATAAATTAGCATGAATTTTACTTGCCAGCAATGTAAAAAGTGCTCCATATCAGCACTGCACTAAATACGATCAATCGTTTTAGAGAAATTTTTAGTTGCGGTCAATTAAAATTTTAGACTTCCATTTACACTGCCATTAGGGTGACCAGATGTCCCGATTATATAGAGACAGTCCCGATTTTTGGGTCTTTTTCTTATACAGGCTCTTATTACCCCCCTAACACTCCCGTCCCAATTTTTCACCCTAACTGCCATGTTCCTGTATACTTTATTCAGGTTCCTGAACAAAGAAGAAAACTTTCTATGCATGTAGTGCTTGTAAATGAGTATACCATTTTCAATTAAACACAAACCTATACACACACACACACACACATATATACACACACACACACATATATATACACACATATATACATATACACACACATACACCCCTAAATGAAGATGTGGCACAATGGTAACACTCCGACATCTCAGTGTGAAGATCACATCATAAACTAGGTATGAGCCATTGGTAAAAAGCCATCAAATTCTTGCTAAACCTGGGAGTAGTGATTTTCACTCAGAATTAGGATTCTATAAAGCAATTTATTATAATCTAAAAAGTCTTATATCCTGTAGGAAAACTAAATGTTTTAAATGCACAAATATTGACAACCAATGCCACATACAGATGGGATAACTACAGGTTAATTGATGATCAACCACTCTGAGTGCATAAGGCATGTGGAGGGTGCAAGAAGCTCTTTCATTCTGTATTTCCTTTAGTTTTGGAGAAAGATCCTCCCCCACAGATCATGTACCCTTTTAACTATCCAGCCCCCTTTAATTCATAGCTTCTTCATTCTGCAGACCACCAGTAAAGACACCACAGATGTTATATGTGAACCACAAATGTCATATGTGCAGTGCACACATCCTAGGAAAGTAAAAACTCATGAACACATGATGTGCTAAATCATGCAACCAGAAATCCACATTAAAATTGGATAGAGAACAATACAGGAAAATTAAATGCAAAAATTGTGTGTATACATAGTATCCATCTACTCACTTCTAAACACCACTGTAAAAAAATTCAGTACTTCTTGACTTCACTCAACTAAGTAAATTTTATTTCCAGACAAAAAAGATTTTTTTCAAATATCTCATTCAAAAAATAGGTAAAAAATTACATACTAATATATATGAGTGTATACATTTCACAGTTCCAATGCGAAGAATTTGTAGCTAAGTGCTCATTGTTATTAATTGCTAAATAAAACCTGCGTTCAGATGAATGTAGCAATGAAAATCTCAAGCAAGCCTCACAATCTTATTGTGTACTCAGGTTAATGTTTAAGGTTGTTTAAGAAATTGAACCTCCAGAGCTAGCACTACCCTGTCACAGACTTGCCTATTTAAAAAAACACAAAACAAAAAACAAAAACCACACCCCCTTATGGGACATAGGGTACTCTTCATCACAAAGGTGGGGCAAGTGTTCTCAGGGCAGACAGTATGGTAATAAGCACTGTGCTAAAAATATTCCAGAATAAGAGCGCCTCAGGGCAACTCAATACTTAAAACGCTGCATCAGCATAGCAACACCGATGCATCTGTGCTGCTGTAGCGCTTTAATGAAGATGCTCTACGCCGACAGGAGAGTGCTCACTTGTCAGCCTAGTTAATCCACCTCCCCAAGAGGCATAGCTATGTCAGTGGGAGAAGCTCTATCCTATTGATTGTTGAAATCAATAGGATACCTAACATTGTAAAACAGTCCTCAACATCAGTAAGGGTGGCAGAATCTTTTAGTAAAACCTTTTAGTAAAAAATTTTCAAATCATTCATTGTTCAAGGGGCTCCTGAAGAACATTCTTTTGTGGTGATCAAAGAACCACCATAAATTAAAATTTATTGAAACACTGTATGATAGGCAGGGTATCAATTTCTGTAATGATAATTTATGCAAATCTGACACATTATAGGACATGAAGGTACTTGTTTACTTGCAGTCTATAAATGGCAATGTCTGAGTGACAACTTATCAGCTACAGTTTATATATGTGCTCCTATTTCACTATCTAGCTCAGTAAAACTTACCTTGTAAAGATGATAAATTGAAGTCATCAGCTGAAGTGGCTAGAGAAAGAAAAATGGTAAATTAGTTATAATGATACTATTTATTAGATACAGAACCTAACTGTAGTTGAGGGAAAGCTGCAAATTACATATGAACACTCTCATCTGAGTTTCCAAAAACAGGAAAAGATAGCAGGCCCCTTTCATAAGAACAGTTTTCCCTAAGTAGAAGAGTAAACATCTTAGAATTATATCTAAAACTAACCACCACCTCAGAATTTGAACTAGTATGACAGTGAAATGCACACAAATTTATATCAAAGACCAGAGATGCCACAATCTGTACATGTGCAGATTGTGTTCTAGAGCACATCATATTAAAACTAGCACATTTGTTAATATTTCCCATCAGTAGCAAATCATAACAATCCTCTAATAAAATCAATCCATCCACCTGCCCACCCTCCTAGATTGTTTCTAATTGAGAAGGGAAGGAAATTCATTTTGGAGAAAAGTTCACCATGCGTGTTGGCTTCAGGCAATTGCTAAAAGGATGCTGATTTTAAATTACCTTTATAGCCCCAGAACAAACTTCAGTAAAGCAACTGGTCATCATTAACCAGGGGAATAGAAGTTAAATAGGAAGTTCTAATAATAAATAATATTTATGGTATTTTTTTCTTTGCTTTTAATTCTGACTATAACTAAATTGTCTGTTACACAGAAAGCTGGAGTCCGGAAAACAGTTTTCAAGTTCAAATAATGTAAATTTTTAATTTAGTTATTTGACCTGCCACAAATTATTGACTTTTAGCACATACATTCTCAAATAAAAAAAAGTTAGGAATAGAGTCAGGGAAAGAACCCCAGACTAATTTTATTTTTTTGTCCAAAGTAGTAAATTGGTAGAAGATAGGTTGCTTCCTTCAATCAATACCTTTCTTGATCAAAGGGAGTCTCCACTGTAAGTTATCATTCCCAAACTGAGTCTGTTACTCAGATTGTGACTCAAATGAAAAAAAGAAGATATTCCACAAGAGGCCTGATATCTTTTGTTTGGGAAGGTCAGAGGTATTTAAAGATGCTGTCAGGAGGCATACAATACAGAATAAAAACTCTTTAAATTTGGAGAGAGGTCTTTGTGATTTTTTACCTATGGTGTTTTTGTTTTTCAAGCGGAGGAAAACAAAAATAGCAACAGTTAACCTGTAGATAAACTGTTTATTTTTATTATATTTCTGTCCTAAAACGTAAACTTGTGCTTACAAATCTCAGTATAATAAAAGCAGACCTGAACAAAATATTGGATTTCTATCACAAGGGAAATTTCAAAATGTTAATATTTGTTTTTTCCCCCACAACGGGATGAAAAATAAAATTTAAAAATTTTCCACACCATGAAATTATGTGGACAGTTTCAATTAGTAAATGATGAAACATTTTGTTATACATTTTTGATTGACATGAAACATTCAAACATTTCTAAGATTAAAATGTAATATTTTTGTTTGTTAAAATAACCCAAATCACTGTGTTTCGACTTATTTCACCATTAAACTACATTTCTCCAAAGCACATAGACCTAGCAGGAGTTGTCGTTCTGGGCCCCGTTCTCTCTTATAGACCAGGCTCCTTTGTTGGACTACGTCTCCCATAATACACACACTCACGTGAGTCCCATAACATACAACATAACTCAAAACTAAATGTTGTGGGTTAGTTCAAAAAAGTAAAGATTATTAATTGAATTAAACCGTCCCAAAATAAAATATTTCATTTTAATTTTTCCACTGGAAAAATCATTCTGACTGAAAATTCCCAACCAACTCTAAATAAAAGCTGTTATTTCAGATATTGCTGACTGTGGAGTCTTTGGGAAGCAAACTGAGATAAATGTCTTTGAAATAAAACATACCAAGTGATGCTGCTATGGCAGAGAGGAAAATTTGCATTATGTCAAATGCAGGGATAATGACTATAGAAAGAAGGTACATAGCACTAGTCTAGGGAAGTCTAGCTGAATTACAAGAGCGAATGCTGACAGAACGTGTTCACCTGAAATCTCTCTCAGAAAGTCTTTGTAACAGGGGACTACAAAAAAACGTAAGGAGTCCTTCATAAAAGATGGACTTGTGGGCAAGGCATGTGATTGGGAGTTAGATGCGTGAGCAAAGGCAAGTCACTGCCCTGCCTTCTATCTGAATTTGACCATCACTAAAGTGGAGATAATGGCTTGTGAAGCAAGTAATATTAACAAACTAAATCAACCTATACCTCTGTGAAGTGCTCATATCCTACACTGATAAGCACCATATAAATTCATACATTTTGTTAAATTAATATGCTGTTAGGTACCTGGTCATCTGACCCTGCAGGATTATAAACAAAAATTACTTCCCTGCTGATTTTGCACCTTTCCCATTTAGCAAGATGTGACAATTATGGGAATCTATGTACAACTTAATTCTGTTTGATATTGGGCACCCTCTATGTTTATCCATGTGAGACTGCAAACTGGAGGGCTGGTTTTCTTCTCTGCTATCTTTTGACATTCACGTTGGACTGAAATTCTAAGGAGTGGCGAGACAGGGGAACAGGGCTTACAGATCTGGTCTTTGAAAGAGACTGGCATTAAGGATTATTAATTAGTGAACAGACCTGGCTCAGATAGGATAGGATAGTTGAAGGCTGAGGGAAGTCACTTTACTCCAACTTCTCTGCAGAGGACTATGGTTTAGAGAGTGGAATTTCCCCAGCAGCAGTAAAAAAAAAAAGTGTTGGTGAGACATATAAAGAAACACAGAGCAACAGAGAGGAAGCTTTGGGCAGGAGACAGGAAAAGAAGGATATGCTTTCATAGCGGGGGAGGGGTCTGTTTAACTGTGGGACCAGCTTCCAGAAGTTTTTCATAAACTAGCTCTTAGCTGGGTTTGGTCTGGGGAAGCTCCAGGCACCAGAACAGCAAGTGCGTGCCTGGGTAGGCAAGCCACGGGGGGCAGCGTGCCGATCGCCGTGAGGGCGACAGTCAGACAGACTTCAGCGGCATGCCTGCAGGAGGTCTGCCGGTCCCGCGGCTTTGGCAGCAATTCGGCAATGGGTACACCGAAGGTGCGGGACCAGCAGATCACCCGCGGAAACACCGCCAAATCCGTGTGACCAGCCCGCAGGCCTGCCGCCGAAGGCCGCCTGACTGCCGTGCTTGGGGTGACAAAAAACAGAGCCACCCCTGGTTTTGGTTCTATAGCAGAATGAAGGAAGAACATTACGCAGTATCTCGAAGGAAATTCATTTCTCTAGAACACATGAAATCATAGATGTACCATTTTTTTAAAAACATTTCCTGTGTGCATACCTTTGTTGAGAAACTATATATAAAAATGTCTTACCTTTATTGACATTCATTGCATATAATTCCCTTAGTCCAAGGTCATTAAGAGATTTTGTTACATCAAGGGGCTCCTGAGACTGGTAGTTTTTCAGCAATACAGTGTGCAAAGGATCAAACTCACATTTGCTACAGATAATCGGTATGAACTCTTGAAGAGGTTCATGTGGACTCACTCTCATTACAGTCTTCTGTGTTCTCTTGTAGTTTACTACCACTCTTATTGTTTGCTGGGAAAAAAATACAAATTCTATTAAGTAACATTCAAGGAATACAGACAGAGAAAAACCCCAAACTGTTACACCAACAGAATGTTGCAGCAACCACAGAAACTCCACCCCCCCCATACCCAATAAGGGCTGTTTCACCATTGTTACAGTATTATCAATGTTACAAAGAAACTCTAAGAAAAGTGTGATGGCATTTACTCTCTCAGCAAGAAAAAAAAACGGAAACGCCTGATCGATCAAGTATCAGTTTTGGCTCAGGCTTGGTCTACTCTTAAAAATTACGTCAACATAGCCACGTAGTTCAGGGATATTGACCAAATTAGCTATCCTGACCTAAGATGCAGCTGTGCTGATGGAAGAATGTTTCTGTCGATGTGTTCCTACACCAATAGAAAACCCTTTTCTGTTGGCATAGCCTGCCTCTGCACTAGAGTTATGTTAGCATAACTACAGTGGTGTAGCTATGCCAATGTAGTCTCCATTGTGTTACAATTCACTTAGCATAAGTTAGAAAGTAGAAAATGGAATGAAGAAAATTAATTCAGTAATTTAAGCGCTTCATAAAAATACAAATGTTTATTTTCTGCACTCTGCAAAGCTTCAATTTCCCAGAGCATGAGGAATATCCCTCATTTATACATCTGACCTGAAGAATTCTCAAAAGATGGAGCAATAACATGCAGAGCACATATTAAATGAAAACAAAGTAAGTAATTTGTAATCAGAAGGGTGTGTAAGTTATGGCAGTCCAGATAATGACTTATGAGCAATTGATTTTCAGTTTATGAAAGCGATGCTATATGTATGTACATTTCTGCTGCCCACAGATCATCTTTAGAGAGTTTATCAAAAGGATAAACTCTTCATGAAGGAGATTTGTAACTTTATATTATACTTCAGATTGTTGCATAATATTTACATTCCCAAAAGAACAATTAAGATTTACGTCATTGTAAAATTCCAAAATCATCTAAACCCCTAGTTACAAACTAAAGCTCTAATCTCCAAGTGATGGTATATTGCGATGCCACCGGGCCATGCCTTGAAAATATATTCTATTGAGAACTTGCATTTAACATAAATCACAATTAGAACATTTAGATAAAAACAATCTTAATCTTAATCTCTCTCTTCAGATAACGCCGCCATTGGTATAATTCTTACCTCTGGCATTATAGGAGTGGGCTTTTTCTTATCCATATGTTTTGGCTTTAAAATCACCTTGTCTACTTCAAGCATTCCAATTGGTGTGTTGGGTTTGAATTTAATCTGTCTCTTCTCTGCCGATATCAGGTCTATGGTATAGCTTGATGGATTTAAATGATACTGTGCACAGAGAAAAATCAGCAAGTCCATCATGGGTTTGCTGTTTAAAAAAAAAAGAGGGGGGGGGAAGAGGTATACAACCATTATATAGGCCACAAAGTGCATTTCTGAACATTAGCAAAAATCATCTCTGCTATCCTATAACTAAATAATTACGGTCAACACATCCACTTTGTAACGGTATTCTTAGATGTTGTAGATATTACTTAAAGAAAAGGCACCTTTAATATGCACATATACTTAAAGAGCTACCGTGCTCCTGCAAGAGGCAATCTGCACAGAGGTGGTGCAAAATAGTGCATTTCTGAGGGTGAGAGGTGTTTTTGCCTCCTGACTTGCAATACAACATGGGATTTGGCAGTGGTGGTAATTGGACAGCTGGTATATTTTATGGTCCATTTTTTCCAAAATGACTCATGATTCTGCTGTCCAACTTGACATACTGAAAAGGGGTCCAATTTCCAGAAATGCTGAGCACCTGCCCTCTGAAAAAGAATCTTTTAAGATGTCTCAAGTCAGGCAACCAAAATGACTAGTCCTTTTGAAAATTCTGGCACATATGTTTAATGTATGATATAGGACCCAGAAAATACACACTTGGAAAAAGATAGCTGGAGAAGAACAAAGGTGCCAAAGCATACCCACTCATAACAGTAAAGTTCCCGACTTGTGGGAGCAGGATAATTAGATATTTGAACCTCAGTAACAAATTACTTGCTACGGCCATATAAAATACTGTGAATCTAATAAAGAACACTTTCAAAGTCTATTTGCAGCTATTCATATTTTGGATTTTCCCCAAAACCAGCCTGATTTTGGCACACAATGAAACTATTTCAACCAACTCTTTACTTTACTTATTCCTTCCTGAAATGGCTGTTTCTGTACAAACATGCAATGGTGTAAAGAACACAAACATTAATTTTTTCCCCAAAGGAAGAGAAACCACCACAACCACCATCCCTCATCCACAGACACAGAATACCCAATAGCCTGGCTCTGTAGCCCAGTGGTTAGGGCACTCACCTGGGATTTTCAGACGGGCTTTCCATATCCCAGGTCAGGGCCATAACTACCAGGCTGTAGAGTTTCAGAGACATCCTGGAGCTAAGAAAACTTCCCAAAGAGATTTTAATCATAATCCAGTATCAGAGGGTAGCCGTGTTAGTCTGTATCCACAAAAACAATGAGGAGTCCGGTGGCACCTTAAAGACTAACAGATTTATTTGGGCATATGCTTTCCTGGGTAAAAAACCCATTTCTTCAGATGCATGGAGTGAAAATTACAGAGGAAGGCATAAATATACTGACACATGAAGAGAAGGGAGTTACCTTACAAATGAAGAACCAGTATTGACAGGGCCAATTCAATCAGGGTGGATGTGGTCCACTCCCAATAATTGATGAGAAGGTGTCAATACCAATAGAGGGAAAATTGCTTTTGCAATGAGCCAACCACTCCCAGTCCCCATTCAAGCCCAAATTAATAGTGTTAAATTTGCAAATGAATTGTAGCTCTCCAGTTTCTCTTTGAAATCTGTCATTGAAGTTTTGTTGTTGTTGTTGTTGTTGAAGTATGGATACTTTTAAATCTGTTATAGAATGTCCAGGGAGATTGAAGTGTTATCCTACTGACTTTTGTATGTTACCATCCCTGATGTCTGATTTGTGTCCATTTATTCTTTTAGACAGACAGTAGAGACTGTCCGGTTTGGCCAATGGGCCACTGCTGGCACATGATGGCATATATCACATTAGTAGATGTTCAGGTGAACGAGCCCCTGATGGTGTGGCTCATGTGGTTGGGTCCTCTGATGGTGTCGCTAGAGTAGGCAACAGGGTCTGTTACAGGGACTGGTTCCTGAGTTAGTGTTTCTGTGGTCTGTGAGAGGGAGGGATCATTTTCCAGGATAGGTTGTAGATCGTTGATGATGATAATCCAGACACACAAAGGGGCTGAAGTAATGTTGCACAGACAAACATAATTCTAGCATTTCCTAACTTTTGAGTTGACTGCAACTGTAACATTCTTCACTATGTTTTTTTTAAACATCATAATATATATGTTATGTTATTGCAGGAAGTGGAAAAGCTGTGGTCCATTTCCTCAGCGCCAGCTTGCTATACACACAAGCTTGTGGTGAAGGGATTAATTAATTAGCATTGGAACATAACTTAAATTTCTAGGAGCATATCAAAACAAATATAGGATGTTCAAAATTCACACACATTCCCAAAGCAATCATGAAACTGAGCAGACTGAGGCAGTGTTGTCTAGAATTTTGTCCTAGGCACAATTCTATGAATAAAATTATTTTGAAGGAGAATAGATAACTCAAATTTATCTTCACAGACATAAGACATCGAAAGACTTGTCTTTGCTTAGCAGAGACTGAATGTAAGTAATAGGAGGAGAGGTTTGTTGTTTTTTTTTAATGCCATGATTTAATTTTTAACTTTTAAAATTAACCCAGGTTATGATTCCTGCATTTAAACTAGTTCTTGCTGCTTCTAGCACTGCTTATTTCCTGAGCAAGCTTCATTCAGGCTTCAGGGCTGGAATCATAGCCCTGGACACACAACAAAACAAGTACACTTTCAAATGTTGGAATTATTCGAAAGAACATACTCAAATTCAGGATCATGTTAGCAGAGGGATGCTTTACAGTCCATCTGCCACCACTGAGTACTAGGATATTATAGGCTAAATTCTGCTCTATTTTTATGTTTATTCTTCCCTCTTCATCTTCTAGAGGAAAGTCTCATTACCTGCTTAAGCAGCAGGAGGCAGCACTTGCCTGAAGAAAAAAAAAAAAAAGCTGATTCAAAAGCATCAAGTAGCCTACAATATTGTACTGGGTTTGTGTGGGAGGATGGAAGAAACAATTTCTGTCCCGTCATCCCGTCGGTACATGCCCACCTGAGGGGTGCAGGGAGAAACTCATCTGTAAGCTCTTCACAAGATCAATTACATTTCTGCTCAGGGAAACCAGCCCTGAGCACTGATCTCACCCTTTCCCCTTTATACATCATTTTCTCTCCCATTGGCAAGAAGGAAGAAAGAAATTGCTGACCTCTTCCTTGTGCTCCCACCCTTCGAGAAGAAGTCCCTCCCTCCCAAGTGATCACTGAGGACACAAAAACTGGGGGAGTGGCAAATAACGAAGAGGACAGTTCACTGATTCAGAGCAATCTGAATCGCTTGGTACACTGGGAAAACAAATGTGTGTTTTAATGAGGCTAAATGTAAATGTGTACATCTAAAAAACAAAGAATTAAGACCTTACTTTCAGGATGGGGGACTCTATCCTGGGAAGCAGTGACTGTGAGAAAGATTTGGTAGTTGTGGTGGATAAGCAGCTGAACACGAGCTCCCAGTGTCACACTGTGGTCAAAAGAGTCAATGCAATCCTAGGATGCACCATCAGGAGAATCTCAAGTAGGAGTAGAGAGGTTATTTTACCTCTGTATCTGGCATTGGTATAACTGCTGACGTAATACTGTGTCCAATTCTGGTGCCCAAAATTGAAGAAGGAAGTTTATAAATTGGAGCACATTCAGAAAAAAGAGCCATAAGAATGATTAAAGGATTAGAGAACATGCCTTCTAGTGACAGACTCAAAGACTTCCAACTATTTAAACTGAACAAAGAGAAGGTTAAGGGGTAACTTGATTAGAGTCTGTAAGTATATACATGGAAATATTTAACATTGGGCTTTTCAGTCTAGCAGAGAAAGGTATAACACAATTCCTGTAGGTGGAAATTGAAGCTAGACAAATTCAGACGGGAAATAAGGTGTAAATGTTTAACACTGAGAGTTATTAACCATAGAAACAATTTACCATGAGTCTTGGGGGGGGGGGGGGTTCTGCATCACTGACAATTTTTAAATTGGATACTTTTCTAAAAGATACACTCTTGATATGATTTTGAGGAAGTTCTCTGGCCTGTGTTATACAGGGGGTCAGACTAGATGATCACAATGGTCCCTTCTGGCCTTGGAATCTATGAATCTCAGTGGACAGAAGGAAAGAGGATGGGCTGCTGAGACTGACCATTGCATTCTCATCTCCCTATGGCAGAACAAGAACAGACAGTGACTCCATCAGCTTAATGGCTCCCAGCTTATCGACAGAACTATCTATTAATTTTATTTAAAAGGTTGGCAACTAAACACAGACTCTAGCACTATCAGTTGGGCATCCCTGGTCCTGGTGTTGCAGGTGGGAGACAAGAGCAGAGACAAAGATCTCCTCCTTTACATATAAAGTGAACTATATTTTAGGCCTCCAAAAAATCCATTTCTCTGACCCTCTCCAAAATCCTAAACCCCAACTCAGTCCATACTGGGATGATCCCAGTGAACAACAGTGGGCTTCATTTGGAGTAGGGAAAAGGGGCGTGAAGAAGTATCAGAGGGGTAGCCGTGTTAGTCTGGTTCTGTAGAAGCAGCAAAGAATCCTGTGGCACCTTATAGACTAACAGACGTTTTGCAGCATGAGCTTTCGTGGGTGAATACCCACTTCTTCAGATGCAAGAATTATTTCACAAAGCTTCCAAAATATTAATGTAGCGAGGAGGCTAATGTTCAGTGCAGGAAGGTCCTCCTTGCTCTTATCTGCAGGTCTTCCTAGGCTGCTACTGTGGCTTGAAACAAATGTTGCTTCCAGCTACATAGATTTATGACACCATTATCAAAATCTTAACCTTTAAAAGTGGATTTTGAAAGCAAACATATGAACCAGGATTGGGCAATAGCCCATTACTGCAGAGTGTCTGAAACAAAAAGAAACCAGCCACACATTCTGTAGTATAGGTGACATCATCTCTCAATATTTTCTTCATTGAGAACACTAATGGGAATACTGGCTCACTGAAACTATGGAAAAAATATTACAAAGAAAGCTGAGATGAATTCAGTAAGAGGTCTTTGCACAAGAAACTTTAGGCATCTGATTTCCCCACTGCTATATATTATCATCCCAAATGTCCTAACACAAAAAGGAAGAAATTAGCTCTGTGAACTTTACTGATATAAAATTAGATATATTTGAATCACGTACAACCTTTTATTGAAGAGAGCTTCATTATAATATTAGGAGTTTCAGTGCCGTAACTTTTCAGCCACATCTGCTTTCTCCTTTTCTAACCAAAGCTTAAATAAATGTGTTACTCCATTAAAAACACACATTAGAAGAACATTAAGGTTGTAAAATCAAGCACTCTCAACTTAGTAGATGCACCCAAGACTATTCCTGAATCCTCCACTCTTATTCTAACCTCTTTGCAGCCAATTTAGGCTGTTCCTCCTTCTACCCTTTACATACCTGAGAACCAGTAAGGGGAGCATGACAGCACAGGCATACGAGAGAGTCGCCTGGCCTCATTTCTAGTGTCTGGTACCATAACAGAGCCAGACTAACAGACACAGTAGTTGCACACACAAAAAAATGCTTGCTCAGTCCTGGGTTGGAGCATGCTCAGTGAGCTCTATGAGGGTTAACCGTGGTTAGTGTGATTCATATGAAACTCTGTGAAGATGGAACATTCTCAGTGAAGAAAGAATGTTTGGAAAATTTAGCTGCCAGCCTCTAACAAACCTCTACCAAGCATGTGCAAACAGTGATTTTCACAGGTATGTAATCTGGCTAAATTTGGGTAGGTTTTAATGGGGAGAGCCAAAAAGGCACCTCTCTGACCCTAGGGCAACCACACTGCCAAATATCAAGTCCCTGCTCCAAAGCCTAGAAGCACTACAGCTTCTCAGGAAATTGTTGTAAGAATTTTTCAATATTGGCTAAAAATTTATTTTTCCTTAACCTCATTCTCCAAAATTGCTGAATCTTTTTGCTGAAACTTTCCAAAGCTTCAGACTGGGACAAGAGACACACAGCATGGAAAAAACTCAGCTTGAATGGTTAGTCTGGCAAAACTGTAAGCAGCTGAACACAGGGTTTTATAATGGAGAGTACCCAGCAATCTGAAAACACACACACACACTCTCCCTCCCTCTTCCCCCATTTCAGAGTATTATGACTGCATTTGTTTCTTCACATAAAATTATTTAAATGTTTCTATATCACTGAATTACTCTTTTGGCTTCTTGTCTTAATTCGTTCCCTGGAATTAGGATTTCACATCACATGTCTATGATTCGATAAGCACCAGTTCATAAAGTTTGTTTTCAACTGCACTTTTTTTTTTTTTTTTTGGTAGTTGTTGCCATCCCAGAAAGTAAAGATAAAAATGCTTCAATGAGGCCCCTTGTTGTTGTAACACATCCTTGGTTGTTAAATAATTCCCAGCATCGTGACTGACTCAAAGTAAATTGTGTCTACATGCCAAGTTACGGATGCAGCTGACACAGAAGGTCAAAAGGCAGAGTCCATAAGTAAATAATTGTTAAAAAGTAACCCAAATGACACTTTGGAGTAATTTTTAAAGTAGCATTTTCTGCTAAATTTTGTTTGATCTAAATATTTTTATAATCAACCTTCCATAAGACATCATAAAACTGATACAGCCACAAGAAAATGGTAGTTGATAATGTTAATCTGACTAGCGGTATTAGTTAGTTTAAAAAAAGTAAACACATTTACAGTTAATTATTCAGTGAATTATTCTGAATCTGAAACCTTCTTGTGCCATCAAATACCACATAGGACACAAACAAGGCTTTGCCATCCCTGTTTATTCTGGGTTGCTCTTTGCACGTCCTCTATGTTGTTAAGTCACATAAATTTTCCCAAATTACCGTTTGTGATTACAAAAACATATTTGCACACTTAAAATATCTTTCCATTAGCCTCCAGTTTACCTGTTTCTCTGAATAGGTTTTTATTTTGCAATGAACTGTAATTATTTCTGCCTCCAGATTTCTTTTAAAGCATTGGAAAAAGATGTAATATATGTTTACAACATGCTGAATCCTCTGAGGAGTGAGCAATAAATATTTGGGAACCACTCATCACAACATAATTTAAAGAGACACACACACACACACACACACAGAACTACTCACTGTTCACTCTCTAATCTCATTTTTAGCCCTGACTGGGAAGATTAACAAGAATTCTCTAGCCAACATAAGTGGCCAAGATCATATAGTATTACTGGAAGGTTGGAAGGGAACAAACTATTTTTTTTCCATTTCTTTTAACAGTACTGGAACTACAATGGTTAATGTAAGGTAACTTTTGCTCTGTGTAACTATGACTGCTCTTATACAGAGAACTGCAGAAATAGTTTGTAGCCAGGTTTCTTGTAAAAAGGTTTACAGAATTCATATGAAGTACTCACACGGCCTACGTTTAACAACCAATGAGCCACAAGTCCTTAAGTTACCTAATAAACTTTTCTTCTGAAGGAACCAATGTTAGTAGTTCAAAGGTTAGCAGTAATGCCAGCCCAAACATTCAAAAATCATAAGTCAGGCCCTGAAAAAAAAACAACAAAAATCACTAGACTGGTTTAAAGTCATGTGATTTTTCAAAAGAATATATTTGGGGATCTTTAGAGTACATTTGGGTAACATTTCCAAGCTTTTCTCCCAAACCATGAAAGCTAGAAATGTATTTAAAAAACAGCTAAGCTTCTCAGACAATCCCCTAACTCCTGGAGTTTGGGCTTTCAGAACAACAAATACCACGAGGCTCACGATAACATCATGAAAGTTGGCAGCACTGTGTTAGTAGTCATCAAAATTCTTCCAGATTGTGAAAAATTTCATTTCCCTATGACTAATTACTTATGCCTATATCTTCTTGCACTTTACTCCTCCCTTCCCCCCCTCCCAAAACACACAAACAACATACTTAAGGTAAAAACAGAATTTGTTATTGATTATAAATACAACGGTTTTTGAAAACTAGGGCAGCAAAACAGGCAAAGCTTTTTATTCACTAACTATACAGAGTAAAGCAACAAATTACTAGGAAGAATATCCTAAATGACTGGAAGTACACAGAAACCGATTTAAAAAAATCCACCAAGGATGTAAGAACACAGATTCAGCACAGCTCTTCTGGAACAATTTGTAACTCATTAAGCTCAGCCTAACTGCACATTCAGCAAAGTGGGCTGTGCAGCAGAACACAGACAACTGCACAGAGGCTTCATTCTATGGCATTCTGACACTTGGGCAAAGTGAAGAAATGCAGTTTGTTGTAAGAAAATATAACTTCACTACTTTCTTTCCTGTGCCCAGTTTAAATGTCTATACTACACAAGATTTCAGCTCAGGAATTTTAAATCTGTTCTTGGGTCTAAACAGAGGAATGAATAAGACAAAAACCAAGAAGTTATTTGTCCATAACATATTTAGAACCAGGTAGATCTTACTATTTGTCCACAAACTAACCATGCCAACATACAACTGGGCACATGATTAGCAATTTCTGCTCAAGACAGGCCCAAGACTAGAAAAACACAGTTGTTGGAAGATTATTTGCAGAGCATAATGGTGAAACCTGCACAGTATCTTCCTGCACTACGAATGGGTCTAGCCAACACTAACAGCTGCTCACTTTCAAAAACAGTTTAAACACACACACACACACACAGAGCAGCAAAATCACCACTAAAAACACTAATTCATGGGATAACAAAACTGCTATAAGAATCAGTATACTTTATGTTCTTAAATGACACATGTATGCCCACATTTTATCTGATAAACTTACGGGGGCCACCTTCCTGAACACTGACAAATTATATAAGCCACGGTTTAGTTAGGTGCAAGAATAAGCAAAATTCCTTTACCAAAGAATCTTAGCATTCTCATAACCTCAGTAAACAATTTCTTAAGATGTATCCTTTTTCAGAAACACCAACCTCAAATCAAAGTTCTCTTTAAGATCATCTGGGGCCTAGAAAAGAACTACAAGACTTTGTCAATTACAGATCTGAGTGAATAAAGGACAAATATCACTCTGTTAAGTGAAAGGCTTGCCCATTCTTAAGTCTGCAAACATGAGTGAGCAAGCCATACAAGGATACATTGCTTATTAAGTAATGAGAGGGATACAGCTGCTTACTAGTTTAGGTTACATAATTAAAAAAAAAATTTGCAAAAAACACAGGGACAACACAGAGGAAAGCAAAGAAGAGCAAAATACACATGTGGGTTCTTTATTTCATCTGCCAGACTGTGAAAGCAACAAGCTGGCATTTAACCTGCTGCAAATCATGCAAGCAACAGATTCATCTTTTCTTGTAAGGTCTGCCACGTTGAACTGAGATGGTATATATTTTCCATTTTGCTTTAGGATACTAGGATTTCTGACTCCACCACAACAGCTAGTTTTCAGAGCTTTCTGAATTGGAGTGGGCTTAGTACACACAAAGAAAAGCCTCACTTAAATTTACTGGCTTGCATTCACAATATGTTCTATTCTCCGATTGGCTTGACTTCAAGATATTCAATTAAAACATTAATATAACAGAGGCTTGGATAGAAAGCATCTATTTCTTTTAAAATTTAGAGAGTCTGAAAGGATCAAAATCTTTTTGGCACCCATCATCATTTAGGACACAGTTTCTAGGATTCATTGCAATCTAGAAGTAGTAATGAGATAGGTTTAGAAAATCTTGAAGGCAACACTTCCTATGTGAATAAGATAACAGGTTACTCGCCCTTGAATAACCAATTTAATTAGGAGTAAGAATGAATCCATTTGTGGAGATGGGCAGCTACAGTCCCTCTACCTTGGATGCCTCCTTACTCAACACACACAATGACTTATAAAATGATTTCATACCTTCTGTTCTTGCTAATTTGGTTCCTAACACTCCTTGCCATAAGTAAGTTTTTAATCTTAAAGTCGGGGGGGGGGGGGGGGGGACACAACACACCTCTTTGGGGGGGGGGGGGAAGAGTATTGAAATATAGAACTATATACTTGAATTTTTCCCCATTAACAAGTGGTTAGTATCAGAGCACTAATTAAACAATGTATTTTCTTCAGCGGTACAAGTTTGAGTATGGATTTAAGGGCTGTATAAGTTTGTCCAGAAAGTATAACTGCAGACAGTAGGAACTGAGTGTCATTCTCAAAAAAAAAAATTTCTATGCCATACCTGCCATTAACAGTAGTAGATTTGATCACATCCCCTGGAAGGACCACCGATAATTCTATGTCTTTATCAGTTATATTCTCTTTCTGTTCCATGGTGTAATTATTTGGTTCTGTACCATCAAATGAAGAAACTTCAAAGTTTTTTGTTTCAGATGGAGGAAGAGGAGCTTTAGTTTTAGCTTTTCTTCTGAAATAATAAAAAAGAATTAGGAAACCTTAACAAAAAATACAAGCAGACATACATTTTTATAGTACAACATAGTGTCAAAATATTCAGTTAGTGAATAATTGTGCTCAACACAATGCTTTCCCTATGGCCCAACAGGAATATCAGAGTGAAAATGACCATTATATTACGTTCACTCTCATGTTGTGCAAGCCAGGTGCCTGAATATCTCACAGAAGGATTGTTAAAATGTTGTTAATGGTGGTGAAGCACAAGAGAAATGTATGACTAACCCACACTCAGAATCCAATAAAACCAAACTGTATTCAGTTTTATATTGTGATTTTTCACACTGTAAACATAAAAAGCCCACAAAAACAAAACCACCTTCTATCATGCAACATGTATGTTTTTGGATTTTTTTTTTAAATAAAGAAAATGGTGTTTTTCTCATGTTGCAATAGTATAATCCCCCAGAAGATTTATTACACTCTGATAGTGAAACAGAGAAGTCATCATGTCATACAACAGTGCCACAGCAACTATGTTCTGTTGATGATACGCACATATTAAATCTACAGTGCACGTGGGCTTGGGAAAGTTTTACTTTTCCCAAAACATGTCTTTCTATATTAAGGATTTGAAAGAATTCAGTGATTACCTTTATGAGACTCTCAAAAATGGCAATGAAATTGCAAAAACCAAAAGGAAAAAGTGTTTTCTATATATCATTATTAATTTGCTATATTCAAATGTTATTTTTGATAGTCTGTGTTGTCTATTTGTTCGGCTTTGAAACCTGGAGGGGCCGAAGTGAGTTACATGCAACATCTAGCCTAGTTATATTGGTGCATCAGTAAAAACAACAACAATTTCATGCATGACCTATCAGCAACAATATTGTGTCATCATAATCTCTCACTTCTCTTCCCCTACAGTTAACACAGCTGAGATAGATCCTCCACAGAAATATAAACAAAACATGGAAATAAACATGCAGTGTAATAAAAAAAAAATGTTTTCTCATCTGCTGTGTCTGACCAGGAACATGCTACTCTTTTTCCTTTAAAAAGAAGATACTATTAACTGATGCAGCCTGAAGTTTCTGTGCCAAACTCAGCTGTGACAAACTGTGGTATAAATTACCCACTGGATGTAAACTCATACTATGTGCAGCTTAAGTTGCAATATGGTGCAACTTGCACTTCTTGACAACAAGCAGGAGTGAAAAATGTACAAGTTACATAAAAACACCACACCACATATCTGTATACAGAGCACATACTTGTGCTAACTTAGGTTTTGAGGACAGCATTTTAAAAAAAACCTGGTAACAGTATAATTTCCCCTTACACAGAAACCCCTTTTATTTAAATCAATCACCTTTGGAATTAACGTGTTTAAATTTCAGGGGAAAGGGTTTGTGAACTCAATCCTTAAAAAGGTAGCAATTAAATTGCAAGGCATTACTCAAAATTATGCTTTAAATTCCTGAAGTAATATCTCAGTTTGAAAGAACAACCAGAAATCTGCTTTAACATATTTTGTCACTGAAGACTTTCAAAAAAATTGCCAGACACATGCAGTAGACTTTTCTTCCTTTGATGCAACAGTCATACTTTATTTACAGAAACTCTTCAGGAAGCTTGACAACTTATTTAAAAAAAATTCCTAGAACTTTAAAACATTAAGCTGAACATGAGGGAAGTATTTGGAAAAGTATGAACTTTATATTCAGTGGAAAAGGATATATTCCTGAAACATGTCCCCAAAAATGTACAGCTTAAGAAAAGTTCATGTACAGAACTTTAAGGCATGTATTAACTTGTATAATCTCTTTGCTTTTATATCCTTCAACATTCCCTTAACAGTTAGATGAAGTTACACTCACTACAAAAAACAAATAAATGGCAATATAGAAACATGTTCTTTTCAGTATCTGCATGTCCCAAATGAAAGCAATTTACTTTTAATACAAGCTCAAAGAAATGTCAATTACTCTGATTACTTGCAATGACCTGCAATGCACGAAATTAAAACAAAGCTTTAGCATACAGAGACTAGAAACACATACCTTCCCTGCAAAAACAGAAGTTCAAAGCCACTTACACTTGAGAACAAACAGCAAGGTCCACAG
The DNA here is from genome assembly GCF_020497125.1 of Mauremys mutica. Taxonomy (NCBI): domain Eukaryota; kingdom Metazoa; phylum Chordata; order Testudines; family Geoemydidae; genus Mauremys; species Mauremys mutica. The sequence continues at coordinate 34,586,944 of NC_059081.1, forward strand.
TAGCATTGCAAAACAAAACTATGTAACTACTAAATTGTGACAAGATTTCAGGACTAATCTGTCTGTTTCCGCAAGTACTTAAAGAACTTTGAACTTCAGAAGTCCAAGTGGAATAATTTAACTATTCACATCCTCTACAGCGGTTCACAACCAGGGGACCACGAGCCCTTTCAAGGGGGCCACGGGACCCCACGGCTGAAGTCCTGATCTGCAGCGCCCCCCACAGGGCTGAAGCCGGGAGGCGTGAGGCTGAAGCCTGGAATCCCAAGCCCTGGTACTTCCTGTGGGACAGAAGCCCTGAGCCCCTGGGCAAAGTTGGGGACATGGAGGGCATTCCCCCCCCCCATTGCAGTGCAAGAGCACGGCAGTCCTGGGGGCAGTGCCACACCTCCCCACCCCCACCCCCGAGCTCCTCTCCCCGTCCCCTGACCAGGTCGAAGGCGGGAAGCCAGAGCCAGGCAGTGCGGGAGATCTACTGCTCTGGCTGGTGCCATGGAGCAGGCAGTGGCAGTGTTCCCTCGTCTCCTGCTGGTGCCCCACGTTGAAGCTGCTCCTCAGTTCCCAGCCCCCTTTGCTCCCACAAAGGCAGCCGGTAAGAGCCAGCTGGGTTAGGAGACCTGGCTCCATGGCTGGCAGAACCCTCCGGGAACAGGGACCACAGGGGAGTCCTCACAGCACACAGCCCCTAATACCCTTCTCCCTATACTCTGAGGCTACCCCCTCTCTGCACCCTGCACTATATCCCTTGCCCGCACAGAGCCCCTAATACTCCTCTCTCTTCACCCTGAGCTACCCCCCTGCCTACACACTAGGTGGAGGTGGCACTCCCTCTCTGGACCCCTCCATGTGGAGGTGGTTTGAGCCCCGCTGGCCCCTCCCCCCCCAAAATAAAAGTCAAACTATACCTAAGCCCAAGGTCCCTGCCCCGAAGGCCTCCTGGCCCCTGGAATTTTTATAGCCTGTCGAGTGGGGCCTCAGAGAGAAAAAGGTTGAGAACCCCTGCCCTATAAAACAAATCAGTAGTACTTGCAAGTTTTCCAAATCAAGCAACCATGATGAAGATTCAGAACCTTCCTCCATTCATATATTTAATTTTTTTTTTAATTTGCTTACATACAGGGTTACAGAGATTAAATCAGTGTTGCTAGTTTGGGTTTACAACTCTTCTGTGACAAATTCAAATGCATCGAGCTAACGGGTACTCAATTAACTTTGGTCAGCATAGGCAGCATGCCAGGGTTATTTTGGGGTTCCGTGAAAACTTCAAAAAACAGTTTGTGAATCACAATTTCTTTTTCTTGTGGGTAGGTGGGGGGGTTTTTTTTGCCTCCCCCCAACAGTATAGATTCTGGTTTTTAATATTGGTTAAAAGAAGAAACTAGTGACAAAAATAAAAGCGGTACCACTAAAAATTGTAAATATGTACATTATACAAATCGAACAGGTTCTAACCATGCAGAATAAATCAGTTCTCCCTCTTTTGGCCTGTTTTTACTTCTTTAAGATGCCTAGGATGATGCTGGCACTGAATGGGTCAGAACTGCCCTTGTTGTCTTTTAACCCTTAAAAACTAAAGAGGAGGGCAAGATTTGATCAACAAGCATTAATGGGTTAATATTACTTCTCTAACCAAGTAGACTAATGCAATTGCCCTTCACTGCTGGAGGTCTGGTCTCAAAGCTATCAGATGTCACTAACAATATGAGTTAACCCAAAGTTTACATTTGTCCACATCATAAAACCACAACCCAATTCATACAAACGGCAGTTTATGCTGAAGAAAGATATATAGAACTGAGGCCAGGGCTACACTAGCACTTATGTCGGCAAAACTTTTGTCACTCGGGGGTGTGAAAAAACACACCCCTGAGCGACATACGTTTTGCCTGCATAAGCACTCATATGCACAGTGCTATGTCAGCGGGAGACGCTCTCCTGCCAACATAGCTACTGCCGCTCATTGAGCTGGTTTTATTATGTCGAGGGGAGTGCTCTCTCCTGTCAGCATAACATGGTTGACTGTGCTCTGTGTGAAGAAACACTTCCTTTTCTTTGTTTTAAACCTGCTGCCTATTCATTTCATTTGGTGGCACATACACCCTTTTGTCCTCACTCTTTTGTCCTTTTCTCTGTTTTTAACCATTTTTGTCTCATTCATTTCCTCTCCCCTATCCCATCCCGCCCCCTTTTTGTTGTTTCCCACTTCTTTGGTGGCTCCCTTTCCCCAGGTGAAATCTGTAATGTGGAGTCTGGGTATATACTAAGTTTAACTTATTTTATTTACATATATACACCAGTTCTTGGAGAGAGATGATTAAACAGTATGCAGGCAATCCCTTATTGCAGGAATCGCATCCTAATACCAATACCCTGTTCCCAGGGAGGAACTCTGCCTCAAGAATTGACACTAATCAGAGTCCAAATTTTCTGGCTGCTTGCCCATCTCCCACTGCTTTTACACACAACCACACAGAACCCAAAATTGACACCAATGCAGCATATCTCCCCAACAGTGAATATTTGCTTACACGATTAAAAAAAAAAAAAAGGAAGGATTATGCATAACAGAGTCACCTGGTAATGCCTGCCATAAAGATATAAAAGTGATTCTAAAATTAGTCCAAGCAATTCATTCAAAAATATACTTTTTATAAATCATAAGAGAATATTCAAATATTCAGCTACATGAAACTTCAGTTATATTTAGAAAGGCCATTTTAAAAAGCATGGAAAAGTGGCTTACACAATGCAGAAGTAATTACACAATCCCTATTTGCAGTTAATGCAGAAGTTAGTTCTTCCACCTTTAACCTACTCCAAGCTTTAATAAACTAAATTCAAAGAGACTGCATTTTTTTTTAAAAGGTACAGAAAGAAAAAAAAAAAGGAGTATGCCACAAGGGTATCTATAATCTTCTGTCTGGCCTGGAACACTAATTTTCTACTGTATTATGCTGGTGGGTGATTTTTGTAATTCTAAACTGAAATGTTACTAGGGTGTAGAGAGGCTGCATAAAGTTTTTTTATAGATATTTTCTTTAAATCAAAATAATTAAAAAAATACAAAATGAGAACTACATAGCTCTCAAGTTAGTGACACATAAAAAACTCTATTCTCTGGGTTGGTGACAAGGTTGACTTGTTCACGTTGAGGAGGAGACTGAGTCTCTCGAAGGTGGATGTGACCAGACTGACCCGCGACTCCACCTGCACCTGTCTCCTTTGAGCAAGGCTGCTACCACCGACATGCACTTTGTGAACACTTGTGGGGCTGTTGACAGTCCGAAAGGAAGGAAAGTGAACTGATAAGGTTCATGATTGACCAAAAACGTTAAGAAGCATCTGTGTGTAGGGCAAATCGCTATGTGAAAGTAAGCATCTTTCAGGTCAAGGCCAGCAAACCAGTCTCCCGGATCCAGAGAAGGCATAATTGTACTGAAGGAGACCATGTGGAACTTCAACTTTACTTCAGTCCTTGCAGGTCTAAAATGGGTCTGAGACCCCACTTTGCTTTGGGGATTAGGAAATACCGGGAACAGAATCCCTTGCCCCTTAGCTCTGAGGAACCTCCTCCACTGCTCCTATGGCAAGGAGCGCCTGCACCTCATGGATGAGGAGCTGCTCGTGAGAGGGATCCCTGAAGAAGGACGGGGAAAGGGGGTGGGAGGGAGGGTAGAAGCAGAAGTAGAAAGAATATCCCCACTTCCACCATGTGAAGAACCCAGTAGTCCAATGTTATTTGGGACCACGCATGGCAAAAGTGGGATAGATGGTTCAAAAAACACGGGGAAGGATCCGGCATTGAGACAGGTGCTCTGTCCTCGGGCGCACCTTCAAAATGTTTGTTTTGAGCCCAACAAAGGCTTAGTCGGGCCCTGGCCTTGTCCGGATGTTGGATTAGTCTGCAGAAGAGAAGAATGAGGGGGGGATTTAATAGCTGCTTTCAACTACCTGAAAAGGGGTTCCAAAGAGGATGATCTAGACTGTTCTCAGTGGTAGCAGATGACAGAACAAGGAGTAAAGGTCTCAAGTTGCAGTGAGGGAGGTTTAGGTTGGATATTAGGGAAAAAAAATTTCCCTAGGAGGGTGGTGAAGCACTGGAATGGGTTACCTAGGGAGGTGGTGGAATCTCCTTCCTTAGAGGTTTTTAAGGTCAGGCTTGACAAAGTCCTGGCTGGGATGATTTAGTTTGGAATTGGTCCTGCTTTGAGCAGGAGGTTGGACTAGATGACCTCCTGACGTCCCTTCCGACCCTGATATTCTATGATCCTATGATAGGAATGGCAGGCATAAGCCTTCCTACCCCTGTGCCTGTAAATATCCTGCCTCAGCCAAGGATAATACGACTACTGTTGTAGCGGTTGGGGCTTAAAGGGCTTTCATTCGGTTGCTGGGCTATGCACACCCAAAGATTTCATTGTCACTCTGGAGTCTTTGAGGCTATGAAGTCTGGAGTCAGTCTGTTCGGCAAACAGGCCCACACCGTCAAAGGGTAGGTTCTGTGGTTTGCTGAACCTCAGAAGGGAGCCCCGAGGCCTGCAACCATGAACTACACCGCATAACTATCCCTGAGGACAAGGTGTGCACTGCCGAGTCTGAAGTGTCCAGTGAGGCCTGTTAAGAGGTCTATGCCACTGCCTTGCCCTCGTTGACAATTGCCCCAAACTCCTCCATGGACTCTGCTGGTACCAGCTCTCTAAACTTCAGCATTGAGTTCCAGGATTTAAACCTGTACCTGCTCAGGATTGCCTGCTGGTTGGTGCCACAAGTCAGACCTGCGCCGCGAGTACGACTGGCGCCACGAGGCTGATCAGCACCTGGACTCCAAGCAGTGCCTCCCCTCTGCCAGGCTGTTGGAGAGTGGATATCGCTGGCTTTCCCCAGGATGGTGCCACCTGTGGTCGTATCTGAGGATTAATACAAAGGGGAACTCAGTGCTGTCATTGCAATGAGGTCTCTGCCTCAAAGGTGTCCAGGGTGGAAGGCAGTTCTACCTCCTCCACCACCAGACTCGGGGAGTCCAAGTGCACTGGATTCAACAGTCTCCCTTGCAGGGCCGAAGTCGATGGTGCAGGCGCAAAATGTTTCGGCTCCAGGGGCTCATCCATGGGACACACACCATTGGCCGGCTCTGATGGGGTGGGTTCTGAAGTAGGAAAACCACTCCTCCCTTGCTTCCAGTGTCGCTTCTGCACCAGTGAATGGGATCGGTGCCGGGCCGATCCCGCCATCTTCAGTGCTGGGGAGCGATGGTGCCGTGGGTCTTTACCAGAGTCATTCGCAGTGCGACCTCCACCACTACTGCTGGGGCACTGTGCACTGACAAACTCGGCGCCAGGTCCTGTGGTGCCGATGTGGGTTGTGGTCTACATGCCGCCTCCATATGGAGCTGCTTCAATCTAAAGTCCTGCTCCTTCTTGGTTCGGGGGAGAAAGCCCTTACAAATCCTGCACTTTTCTGACTGATGTGCTTCCCCAAGACACTTTCAACAAGTGTCATGAGGGTTGCCTGTTGGCATGGGCTTGTTGCAGAACTTGCAGGGCTTGAACCCCTGGGACTTAGGAGAACACAGTTGAGGTGGAGGGTAAACCCCCCAGCCCAACAGCTAAGTAACTAACTAACTAAAACTACAATAATTAAGAACCAACTAAGAACTAATCAACTACAAAATACCAACAGTCCAAATCAGAAGCTAGGGAAATGTGGAGAGCTTGCAAATCAAGACACCACAGTTCCAACAACCATCACTGGTGGTAAGAAGGAACTGAGGAGGCGCCGGGCCGGCAGGGTCATATATTGAACACCACAAAGGCGCCACTCCAGGGGGCTCCACAGCCGACCTGACGGGTGCTGCTAGGGGAAAAATTTTCCAATGGCATGCACCACACCTAACTGGAATCGATATGAGCAATCACTCAAAGAAGAACAGTACCATTTATAACACAAGTCATATGAATTTGTTACCGCCACAGAGAATATTTATTTTCTGGAATGGGAAATTTGGAACACATGGCTTTTCTTGGCAGGGCAAGTACACAGATGTTGACAAGCTACTCTGTATTACATCACATGTTGGAATTAAAAGTTAAAATGCTCATGAAATGTCTTTTTGCATCACAAGTACTTAACACTCCTCTTACTACTGAACACATCACATACATTCCTTTTTAATACACATAAATTTGATTGTTTGTCTTAACCTGATAATTGATATCTGCTTTGTTCTATCAAAATATGGAATTATTATATTTCCGATGCTGGGCTTGAAGATGCTGTTACATAGTTAACTCCTGGCTAAAGCTAAGTATGCATTTCATTTTCTATAGCACAAACTCAGTCACAGTTCATATAGACTAACACGCATTAAGGCTATTAGCTCCCAAACTGACTGACTACCCTTATACAATACTCACTTTCTAGCATGCTGGTAGAGAGGGGGAAATGATAACTGGCTGTCCAAAATATTGTTTTTCATCACAACAAGGCGATGCTGGAAGACATCAGCTAAACTCAACAAAGCCATATGCTGTTGTACACGTGGAACTGTATTGTACTAGATACATGTGTGTTGTGCTACAAAAAGCATTACATCTTCCAGCAGTGCTTTACTTTTCGTGACAATATTGAAATTGTATGGCTTCATGAGCCATGGGAGCAAGGGGTAGGCTGGGTCCCCCAGGATAACTATAGGCATCTCAATGTCGTCAATGTCCATTTTGTGGTCTGGAAAGAATGTCCCTGACTTTTTTCTGTCCCGGATTGCAGCTTTTTTAACAGACTCAAGTTCCTAAAGATACGTGCCTCATGAACCTTTCCCGACCATCCTACGCTGATTTTGGTGAAATGCCCCCATGATCCACCATTGAAAAAAAAAAAAGTATCCCTTTCAGTTTATGTACTCTTCGGCAAGGTGGTCTGGTGCCAAGATGGGGATACGCATGCCATCTATCGCCCCACCACGGCAAAACCATCCACTATATCCTGCATACTTCCCAGACTTACTACCCTTCATAACAGAAGTCGATTAATGGTCCTGCACACTTGGAGCACAGTAGCTCCCACGGTTATTTACCTACTCCAAATTGATACCCCACGGACCAGTAACTCTCTGGCATTGCCAGCTTCCAAATAGTAATCACCAATTGCCTCTCCAATGTCAGAGCAGCTCTCATTTTTGTGTTGCTGAACTGCAGGGCGGGGGAACCTCTGCACAAAGTTCCTGGAAGGTGGCCTTCCACATTTGAAAGCTCTGCAGCCACTGCTCGTCATCCCATACCTGCAAAATGATGCAGTCCCTCCAGTCAGTGCTTGTTTCACAGGACCAGAAATGGCACTCAGGCCATGGCTACACTTGCAAATTTGCAGCACTGCAGCAGGGTGTGAAAACACACCCTCTCCAGCGCTGCAAATTGCGGCGCTGCAAAGCCCCAGTGCGGTCAAAGCCCCAGCGCTGGGAGCGTGGCTCCCAGTGCTGTACGTTATTCCCCACAGGGAGGTGGAGTACGGACAGCGCTGGGAGAGCTCTCTCCCAGCGCTGGCGCTTTGACTACACTTAGCACTTCAAAGCGCTGCCGCGGCAGAGTGCAGGTGGAAGATTATCTAAAAGATAAGAGGCCCTCCTAAGACTATCAACAAAATATGGCATTCCACTGGCTTTAGTCATTGTTGAAGTTTTATTTCCTATATATTCAAGTTCTATGTTAAAGCTTGCCTAAAAACAAGAAGTTTTAAAAAGCCTATTCTCTCCTTCAAGATTTCTATAAGGCCCTAATCTAGAAAAAAAAATTAAATCTGTTCTCAATAGTATACATATGAACAGTCACATTCACTTCAATTATTAGGTACTAATCGACTGAGAATCTGCTTTTGTTGTAGCTAAGTGAGAGTTTACTTTGTAGTCAGTGGGTAGAAAAATTGTGTGTCTTTTGTTGATTAGTTAAAATTAATTAAAAAGGGACACTATCATGTTTAAGATCACATTTTAAATAACAGTTCATTATCTATTTAGTAACATTTAAGATTACTGTAATGGAACCTTAAAGTGCTTTAACAGCTTAAGTTAACTATTAGCTTTTTGCATTGTACTCAGCTTGAATTACAATAATTAGTCTCTTCACTTTCTAAATGATGTAAAGTTTAGGTTGCCACCATTGCAGAATAAATGATGAATTTATTTCTATAAACTAGTCTTAATATTTTATAAAAATGTAACATTATAAGGGACTCTTTAAATAAATGGTTTACTTCCCAACAACTCGAAGCAAGGAGACAGTGTGAAGAAAAAAAGAAAGAAAGCAAACATACTATATATTTTCATCTACTGCAATGTGCAAGGAATATATTGTACAGTTGAACAGAGCACTTGAATACACAACTATCTGATGAAAAAACTTTCAAGTAACATATTAAACATTATAATTCTTGATTCAAAAAATGCCAATACCCTTTTTATTAAATCTTAGTTTTGACATATTTAATAAATATATTTTTTTCAACAGAAAATAAAAACTGTGTAACTTTAAAACAATATCGGAGCATAGCGTCTATGCTAGATGATCATGAGCTATCCCAAAGCATTGAAACTGGCAGACTTCTAAGGTAAACAAAATATTTTCCAATTCTAGAGAGAGTCCATTAGGGAGGATTTTAAAAATCCTGCAGGCAATGGAAGCGCTATGATTCTTCCCCACCCCCACTTCAGAAATCTCTCCTTCTCATTTCTCAGTTTAAAAAGATACTGTTCATATTTGACACAGACCACTAATAAATCTGTAATGTGCTCATAACTTAAGCAAACCTATGCTACATCTATTAGGGAAGACTTAAGACACACACTGATCCCATTTTCCCCATAGTCAGTAAGAAAACTTCTCAGATCAGTGCTCTTAACTTGCATAGACTCTAAAGTTCCCCCCACCCCTCCTTTGACAATTAAGCTTCTAACTCCCATGGTTTTCTGGCTCACCTTGCAGTCATGAACTCAGTCTGCAAACAGAAAGCTCAGTTCTGCTTCTGGTGCTCATGGTTTTCACAGCTGGCATTCAGAACACTGAGAGCACTAGTCAGACTAAAAAGAATTAGGGCAATTTCTCTCTACTGCTGCTCTTTAAGGCACACACTGTATAAGAAACCGTGGGGGCAAGCACTGGAACTATTCACCAGAAGGACTCAAATGAAAACTGAGGGATGGGAGAGAGAGAAAGAGAGTAACACTCCCCAACATAACAGCCCAGAGCCTGGAGGAAAGGAAGACTAGCTCACCCCACCCACCATCAGCACCACCACAAACACACACAAACACTCTGACTTCACAGTAGCCAGGAAGCACTGCAGTAGGACTGGGGAAGACAGGAAGCTTTTTCTCCCTTTCAACAGCTATAAAGAATTTGAAGGGTAGAGACTGGGCTTAAATTTCAGACACTACTAGCTGAACTACAATACTAGGTTCATATGAAAGAGTCATTGAGCAGAGTCCAGCAACAGCATCCTGGAAATAATCTCAAGCAATTCCCCTTTCCTAGTAGCTGGGATTAGTGAAGGCTTTTCTCACCTGGGGATTGCCCCTAGCCAATAAAGACTTCCCATATTTTGTATCAGTCTTTGGCTTCAAGTATCAGAGGGGTAGCCGTGTTAGTCTGGATCTGTAAAAGCAGCAAAGAGTCCTGTGGCACCTTATAGACTAACAGACGTATTGGAGCATGAGCTTTCATGGGTGAATACCCACTTCGTTGGATGCACGTTTTTGGCTTGTACATTTCAGTCGTTTACCCATAGGAGCTGGAACTAGGGGTGTGCAGGGGGGTGCTGCTGCATCTCCTGGCTTGAAGTGGTTTCCATTATATACAGGGTTTACAGTTTGATTAAAAGGCTCTCAGCACCCCCACTATACAAATTGTTCCAGCACCCCTGCCTTTAGCTAGAGTATTTAGTAAAATTTCCAAGCCCTGTGTGTGCATGGATGGCCAGGAGGGGGAGAGACAGACTGATGGGTTAAAGTTAGAGAAAAAAGGCAAGAGAGAAAGTTGGAGAGAAAAAGCTCTCTCTTATAAAAGAGGCAATAAAAACTCAATAGCAGGTTGAGAACACAAAATAGGGAAAGATACTTGGAAGTGATAAAAAAAGAGCATGAAAGGGGCTAACAGACAGGAGAAAACTCAGGGAATGCTAGCTGCACTATGGTCTATTATAGGAAAGGAAATAAAGAAAAAGTGGAATTAAGGACAGGAAGGGCAAGAAAGGGCAAAACAACTTTTAATCTTTTAAATTGCAGAGGGGGGTGGCCTCCAGGGAAGTGTCTGCGCAGATCTTTTCACTTTGGTTAATATTCTCTCAGGCTAAAAGGAGTTGGGTACATTTCTCAAGTCCTGACAAACTTTGCTTTGGGCTTGACGTTATTTCTAATTTACTGAAGTACGGTAAAGCATGGCAGTGCCATAACAAAGGTGAGGCGAGTGAGGCACTTGCCTCGGGCGCGCAAAGCTGGACGGCGCAGAAAAGCCCCGGGGTGTCCCTGCCAGAACAAAAGCTGCTGCTTCTTATGGCAACAGGACACCAGCAGGCAGCCAGCTGCTGCACGTCAGGAGGGAGAGTGGGGAGGAGGCACACATATGCTTCGCAGCCCTCTCCTCCCCTGGCACCCAGCTGGAGGAGACACCGAGGGAGCTTCCGGTGGGAGACAGACAGGATCATCTGCAGCCAGTGGACCTCACTCACCTGAGCAGCTGCTGGGGCTTCGGTGAGTGTACTGTTTGACCCTGTGATTCTTCTCCCCCCGTCCCCGCCACCACACCTGCAAACTGGGCAAGGGGCAGCCCCATCCCCCACCCCCAGTGAGGCTATGGCAAGGTGTAGCAGGGGAGGAAGAAAGCCACATGTAATGGCAGTCCCCTCCCCTCTAGCACCCACCATCCCCTCCCAGAGCTCACACCCTCTCTCCGGCCCCCAAACTCTGTCCAAGAGCCTGCACCCCTCCAGCCATCCTGCACCCAGCACCCAAACTCCATCCCAGAGCCTGCACCCCCACCTCTTCCCACACCCCTCTTCCTGCCCCCAAACTTCCTTGCAGAGCCTGCACCCAGACCTCTGCACTCTCTCCCAGAGCCTGCACCCCCACCCTGTGCCCCAGACTCCCTCCCAGAGCCCAACCTCTCAACCGTCCTACACCCCAATCCCTTGCCCCAACCCAGGGCCTGCACCCCAGACCTCCTCCCCCCACCCAAACTCCCTCGCAGAGCCTTAGGCAGGTGGGGGGCAGAGTTCGGGGGGGGGGGGCAGGTTCTGAGCATTCTGGGCACCACCAAAATTTCTACAAACCTGCCGCCCCTGATACTTGGGGGGGGGGTTAGGAGGTGAGTGGAGAGTCGGTGGATGGAGGGGGGCATCCATTTTCAGTATTTTAATTTTTGGTACTGCATTGACTGACTGCTGTGTGCATTAATATAGTGACCCCCTGGGTCTTTGAATGAGGCATTATACTGGGGGGGGGGGCGGGGTGAGGAGGTGAGCGGTGAGTCAGTGGCTGGAGGGGGGGGGGGGCAAATCTCCCAGATTCGAAATCTGGGACTGTGTCTGTTGGTCCTTTTTGCTGCTTTTCTCTGGGCTGAGGGTTGTCCCAATGCTGCAAAGAGAGTGTTCCCAAAGGCAGGCGCTTGCTTCTAACCCCCTAGGCTGTCAGTATGTCTGCTCTTCTCTAGTCAGCCCACTTGACAAGTTTGATTGTCCTCGGTCTGGCTCCCAGCCCCTCTCCAAGGGCTGCAGCTGTCTGGAGGTGCCTGACTTCCATGCCTTCCTCATTCACACCTCATTCATTCAACAGGGCAACTGATTACAAAGCCTGCGGAAGATCTTATTCTACTTCTAGCAAAAAGACATTTTTCTTTTACCTTAGGCTTTGGCTACACTTACACTTCAAAGCGCTGCCGCGGCAGCGCTTTGAAGCGCTAAGTGTAGTCAAAGCGCCAGCGCTGGGAGAGAGCTCTCCCAGCGCTGTCCGTACTCCACCTCCCTGTGGGGAATAACGGACAGTGCTGGGAGCCGTGCTCCCAGCGCTGGGGCTTTGACCACACTGGCGCTTTGCAGCGCCGCAATTTGCAGCGCTGGAGAGGGTGTGTTTTCACACCCTGCTGCAGCGCTGCAAATTTGTAAGTGTAGCCAAGCCCTTAGTTATACTATCTTAGGGGCCCGCTATAACATATTACCAAGGTTCAATACATAGTCATATAAAAGTTATACAAAAATGCATAATGCAGAGATTTATCTACAACTGCACTGACTGACTGCTGTGTGAAGTAATATAGTGACTCCTGGGTCTTTGAGTGAGGCTTTATACTTGGGAGGGCGAGGGGGCAAGCGGCGTGTTGGGGGCGAGCAGGTGGGCAAGTGGCGGGTGGGCAAAGAGGCGAGCAGTGAGCCAGTAGGAGTTCTAGGGGCGGGCATGGGGGTTTCTGGCAGGGGAGGGAGAAGGTGAAAGGAGGTGAGTGGTGGGTGGGGGACTGACTAGGAGGTATGCAGCAAGCCAGCTGGGGGCTAGGAGGTGAAGAGGGGTGTGATGGTGGGGCCGAGCCGGGAGTGGGCAGGTCCTATTTTACTGCTGTGATCTGGTCACCCTACGTGTGCCGTTTCTTCTTATATGGAGGAGGGAGGGCGCAATTTTATATTCTTGCCTCAGGCGCAAAAATAGCTAGTTATGGCTCTGAAGCATGGGCCAAAATTCCTTGTCATATTGAGAAACCGGTGAATCTTCCATCTCTCAGCCAGCTTCTCTTGCTCACACTTAGCATCCAACCCTCACTTCCCTAAAATGTGGGGAACCCTCTTCTTATCTTAGAAGTTATGAGACAGTGGGATATTCACCAACATCAGGTCTGGAAAGGGTAAGAGGGTACTGCTGGTGTGGGAGCCCATGATTGCTCTTGGTTATCTGCTAGCACTGGGTGGGGAAAGGGAGGTGGGGGAATAGTTCAAACTCTGATCCCAGACCTTTGTTACATAGGGCTAACCAGTAGTTTTCAAGTCCAATTCTCCCATTGCTGACAGCAGACATGTCTCTCTCTCCCCATTGTCCCACTTGAACTGACTCACCTTTTAGGTTGGCCACTTGTGGCCCAAATGCAAAAAAGAGACAAGGCCTGTCCCAAAACTCCTTACTGGAGAGAAGAGACTGTCTTTCCTCTAACAGGCTTAGAGCACAGGAGATACCAGCACTCAGCAGCTACTGCCTAATCCCTCCTGAAAGAATTCTGGCTGGCTTGCTGGATTCTCGAAGCAGGCAAACAGGGAAGTGGAGAGGTTCTCTTCAAACACATCAAGGTCCCTATCCCATGGTTGGGAGCCTGTCAGCAGCAGCTTCCTCTTTGCTGCTGCTGCTACTGTCTTCTTACACCTGATGATATCATATGCCCCTCTTCCCCGTTCTCTCTCTCAGGAAGAGAGAGAAGGTATAACTTAAAAGACAATCTTAATCTAGTATTTAACTGATAACATTATTATTTCTCTCTGAGGGAAGGAAAGAGAGAAGCAAAGACTGGGGAGGTTAACTTTTAAAATTGGCAATAACCCACCCTAAGAAATATACTGGAACTCTTCTATACTATCCTGATGAATCCTTAAAAGAATGAGCTAGCTCAAACATAAACCAACAATTTTTTTTAAACACAAAAATAAGCATTCACAAAATCTAAAGGTCAATGGAAAGGCATCTATGAATTAAACAAAACAAGAAATCCAATGAAAATATTAAAAATAAGCATGTTCCCACACTGTGAGCAATCTAAATATTGGAAACGCACTTGATAATTCAATTGAATTGTCTATATTTAGTGATATGCAAAAAGTAAACAATACATTCTGTTTACTTCCAGTATCCAAAATACTTTCCAGTTTTACTAAACTAAGGTGTCAGTCATACACATGGCAAAGGTTTTATAAAAATTTGATTCGTAAACTATCCGTTTCCTTCTAAATATTGCTGGGTAAAAAATGGGTATTAAAGCTATAAAAGGAGGATTCATTTAATGTTTTAAAAAGACACATTGATTTCTACCATATGATAGACACACTCCTAAGGTAGTGGAAAAAAACAGCATTGATTCAGTGACCTAACTTTTTTCACCACTTTGCTTTTACTTCATAATTGTATGCAGGCAACATACTCAATTTTACAAGGAATTTGCTGGCATGAGCAAGATTCTTTGAATTCTTTCTTTGCTGCCTGAAACAAGGTTGGAGCTCAAGTCCAAAAAGGTGAAACTACATACTCCTATTATACATGCACCTATCGCATGCCTGCAACCTAAGGTCCAGGAAAGATGTGTCCTAAAATCCCTGTAAACAGATGCAGCAAGAAAAACAAGTCAAAATATCACATCAGCTATGTTCCATTTAATGTAGAGTATAATCTTTAAATATAACCTAATTAAACCTGAAGGTACGTAATTTCACATGGAATACTGCAAGTATAACTACTTTAAATTTAAACAGTATAAATTTTTTCACAATTCTGACCTTCAGTTATCCATATCTGTTCGCATAATCATCATCCACAAAAACTAGGAAGCAGTTTATAATATATACTTGCAACATACTGAAAGCAAACTATCCCTTGGGAATGGGTTAACCTAGAAACAAAGTCCCAATACAATTCAAATAAACTCTACATCCAAATTATTTGGAGAATCAACCTTTGTTCAGAAACAATTCTTGGGCGTTACCATATATTTCAAGTCCTTTTTCTGATACTATGAGAATCTTCAGTCTAGTCTAGCTGATAAACGGATGCCAAAACTGATGTTGAAAATTACAACAAACTTGAACTGCTACAAATGTACACATCTGTATCTAGAATTAAAATATTACGTAAATGTAGCAGTAGTATACACATTCTTTATGAAAGTTTATCAGCATTTATTTATAATTAAGAGTCCTGTTATGTATGTAATAAGTTTTTTTTTTTTTTTTTTTTTTTTAAAGAGTTCAATTTCAGAGGTTTGAACAGAGACTAACAATGTCTATTTGAAAACTTGGCAAAGAAAAAACATGAAGTTATAAAGCACATTTTAATAATTTTAACATGTTAAACACTTTTCATAAAAAAATTAATCCATAAACCATTAATTTGCTTGAGTAGCATGGAGGATTTTTTTTAAATGCTCAAGGTATTTTGATTTAAAAATGTATTATGCTGAACAAGTTGAGTAGCTTTGCTCTATTTTTGTTGTTGTTGTTGATCAATCAATTTTTAGCTCAAAGCACTGTAACTATAGACAAATAGCAGCTAGATTCACGTTAAAGGAAATCAGCTTTTAGGCCTCAATCCTGCAACATATGGACAAACTCATGCACCTACTCAGAGTCTCACTGAAGTCAGTAGGGGTCCACCCATGTGGCAGTACTTGCAGGTCTGGGTTCTAAAAAAGTAGTGCCTGAAACAAGTTCATACTATACTATAGATATAAAAACTAAAAGGTAATTTCAGAAAATGTAATTTTTTACTTTAGCACAGCCATTATTTTTTTTCAGTTTCCTGTATATTATTATTTTTAAAAATTGTGGGACAATATATAATCAAACTCAAATAGACAAATTCTGCTTTCTATCATACTTGTACAATACATTGACAAAATGTTGTTGCAGGTGTGTAACTACGGGCATAATTTGGAAGCATAGAATATCAGGAGGTCATCTGGTCCAACCCCCTTCTCAAAGCAGGACCAAGCCCCAGACAGACTTTTGCTACAGATCCCTAAATGGCCCCTTCAAGGATTGAACTCTCAACCCTAGGTTTAAGCAGGCCCATACTCAAACCACTGAGCTATCCCTCTGCCCCAATTGTTCCAACTACTGTTACAAGGAAGATTTACATCCCAATAAGCAAAGAAATGTGGCAAGAACACCAACAATCCACTCTTATTTTTACTGGACACATGACATATTAATTCACCCACTGAGTCCAGACCTCTCAGTTAATCAGGCAGAGAGGAATATATAGGCAAAGAGTTTAATCTGTATGTACCAAATGAGAACATTGTTGATATGATACTCAACATATGTAATAGTTTTCAAGCAATGCATATGCAATTCTACCCATTTAACTTAAAAACATGAACATATTTTACAAACTGATTAAACTGCTGCTGTTCTTACCTCCAATAAGTCACAACTTTTTCTTCATCACTCAAATCAAGTGCATTTTTTTCAAAAGGATACATAGGCGGAGGGGAGAAAAGCAGAGTGTGCATATTGAGTTCAGTGTTGTGCCTGTTCTTCCCTAATGACATCATTAAACCTACCTATTTATAAATCTCACCACCTGACCAAACAACCTACATAGCACATCTACAGATCTGTATAGTCTTTAATCCTGACATGTCTGCTTCAGCCAGTGCAGGAAAGATTATTAAGTAGCTTTGTTAGGTCTTCTGTAGCTTTGGAACTTGAGGAAAACTCAGCCAGCTTTCCAAACCTGACACTATTTACAATAGTAACAAAAGATATTATCAGTGGGAACTTTCAGAAATGAGACCATCTCTCTCCCTCTCTCCTTGCTCTACAAGAACACACCCACCCCCTGTCCCGCTTATACACAAGTTGTACTGCTGGTGATTTTAGCAAACAGGTGTGAATACCTGGACGGCAAGAGCAAAATAGCACATTTTACATCCCATTTGGTCTTTTAATCACAGTATAAATTACTGGTTAGTAACTAAGTAATCATGTTGTGTAGCTCATAAATGTTCTCTAAACTAGCTAATAAATACCTTTATATCACAGACACACACAGACACAAATTAATTTCCATTCTAAAGATTTGCAGGAAAGGCTTGCAGTGCTTGTGATTTAGTTATTTATAGTGTGATTTATAAAAGCTTGAGCCCATTATCTAATAAACAAAACTAATTTAAAAATGTAACATCTCTCTGACAATATTGCCTCCAACAGAGAACACTCTCCAAAATTCATAACTACCCCTGCCCTAAGAAAAGACAAGGCGCAACCCTGAGGTCCCTTCAACCCTGATATTCTATGATATTCTAACCTCCAAAGCACTATGGTGGCTAATTGTATTGAGGGTTGCTCTGGTAACAGCTGAGGATGTTGCTCCCTTAGGGGTAACATCCCTAACCCATTACCTGAGCAATCCTAAACACACACTTTCATCCCAGTTAACCCACCTCAGGCAAAAGTCAGAGTGAACAAATGAGTTTTACACCATGCTTTGAAGGCTAAGGTCAGGCTCCACTGGACCAATCGGGAAATTTCAGAGTCAGGATTCTCCCCTGCAGACAATCTGCCATCCAGTCTCAGATATTCAAATCTAGGAACTGCTAACAGATGATATCAACTGCAAGAGTGGTTCATGGGCAGAGGCAGGCAGACATGAAGCTAAATTTTAAAATACTAAGGGTATGCATACGCTGTAATTAAAAATCCATGGCAGGCCCAGGCCAGCTGACTCAGGTTCACGGTGTGCTCGGGTTAAGGGGCTATTGAATTGTGGTGTAGACATTCGGGCTCGGGCTGGGCCGCCCCCCAACACACACACACTCTAAATGCCAAGGATTCCATATACAAATGAAAATGGAGTGTTGAAGATTTTGTTCTGGACATATCTTTAATAAGCATATACAACATTCCCTGTTTTCTACTCTCGGAATTAACTCTAACAACACCTATTGTTCTAATGTAGAAGATTGCATTATAAATCATATAGTCAAAAGAAGCAGTAAACTACAAAAAAGCTAAAATTATTATTTTAGTATTACACCTCTACCCCGATATAACGCGACCCGATATAACATGAATTCGGATACAACGCAGTAAAGCAGCGCTCCGGGGGGGCGAGGCTGCGCGCTTCGGCGGATCAAAGCAAGTTCGATATACTGGGGTTTCACCTATAACGCGGTAAGATATTTTGGCTCCCGAGGACAGCGTTATATCAGGGAAGAGGTGTATATTCTTTGTAAAAAGTCAAACTAATTTGCAAGGGGAAAAAAATTAAAATCACCCCTTCTGACAATCACCATTTAACAGCAAACAAGACTGACTGCTGTTTTTCATGAGTTTTACAGACACAGACCATATAAGTGCCAGGCACTTAATATCTCTAGTAAATGCACAAGAAAGAAATTCACCAGTTTTAATATTTGTACAAATATGTTTAGGCATGTCTTAAGATATATTTTTCTAATGTCACCATTATGAAACATAAAATTCCTGTTCTATATACACTATAGGATATTTATTTTCAAAAAAAAGAAAGTATCCTTTGCAAGAAAGTTCTTAATATGAAAAACAGGATGTAAATAGTATGTGTGCTGAGATGTTCTCAGAGCTGCCTAGGCAACTTAGATGCCCAATTCCCAAGTTCCAACCTCAAGGATTGCACCTATAGTTACTCCAGAGGCCCCAATTAAAACAATGAATAAGGAAACAGGAGGCAACTGGGTTGGGGAAGGAAGACAGACACAAGTGTAGAACAAAAAAAATAAGGTGGCGGGGGAGAGAAAAGAAATAAAATAGATGGTAAAAATCAGAGAAGAGACACGAGCCAAGGAAATCTCTTCCACCACGAAAAGTGCTGCCTTTCTAACAACCAGACCAAGCCTCTACAAGTGTCAGAAATCATATGGAAGGCACAAGGTAACTGACTTAGTATGGAGCAAAAGCTAAGCTTTAAAAAAAGCAGCAGGGGTGTGTGGGGGGAGGGGAGAACAACCAATAAAGAAAAAATGAGGGGAAATGACAATGAAGTTTTTTTTATTTGGGGTTTTTTTGCAGGGGGGTTACGGGGAGTGGAAGGAGGGATGTAGTTGTTTAGGATTACGGTAATTTTAACCTGCTTTCAACTTCCACAAAGTGTTGAAATTCAACTCCTAATCTTGGCACTTCTATATGCAAAACATTTTGTCTGAAAGGAAAATCAACTAGTCAACACTATTGAATAGTGTCATCAACAAGGGGTAAAGTAGGTGAGATGCACTAAGTCAGTCATGAGACACTAATTTCTGTTATTAGCTTGATTTTTAAAAAACTAACTATTTGAACAGTATCGTGCCATTAAGGAAAAAGACATTTTCTGAAGAGATCTCTTTGTAAATCTCAGTTCTGAGGTCAAGGAGCATGGCTCTATTGTGTTGGAAAACTGCTTCACAGATTAAAATGAGAAACAGACATACATACTTTGATGACCCCAGTAAGCAGAAGCCTTATCTTGCTCAATCAAAGGCTCTGTAATGTCCTACAACTCATTGACTGCCACTAACAAGCGATCGGCTTGGAGAGCAGTTGCGTAAGGCACAAACATACTACTCAACCTCAAATAAGGTCAGAACAGTGCTCTCATAAGTTATATGTATGTACAAGAAAAGATGGTCATAATTACTAATTTGCTGCTTGTTGGAATCTCTGACAGGGAATCCTGCACGGTGGAAGCTTTGAACCCTATGGCGTCTCTATTGTTGCAGCAAGGAGAATATCTATTAAAAATATCAGCCTTTTCATCTAGCCCTAGAAGAGTTTTGATTATTTTTGTTTAAATGACACCCATGAGAAATTCAAGTCTTAATGCAGCAAGAATAGCAGGAAACCTGGATTAAACAGAGCAAGGATGGGCATTTTTCCTGATTAAATTCCTGAATTAAGTGGGTGGCTAGAAAAGACATTGTGTATATAAAGAAACACCTTTGAAACATAAGCATTTCTTCAGTTGCTTTATAGCTAGTGGGACTATATCTGGCTTTTGGTGGATCAAATCATATTCAAATCTCCAGTCAAATACTTTGCTCCACCCAAAAAAAAAAATTATTCCAGAGGAGAATATGGATATGAACTCTCCAAATGGATTGGAAGCAGAGCGATTACTTGTATTTCTCAGAGATGAGGGTAGCCTTCCTGCTATTTGCATTTAAATTAATCTGATTATGAGTTGTCCAGCTGTGCTCTTCCCCATCCTAAACAATATCTTTTGGGGACTTTTTCCCTATCAAATTATATTTGCTTAAAAATATTTCCTCAACACCTTGTTTATACTAAGCTAATTCTGTAAAAGTGTTCTTACAACTCAAACTTCCTCAATTAGCCAATTACAGTTTTTGAACTGGAGTAATATCATATCTTGGTAGTCATGGCATACTTAATTCAGCACTATGTGGAAATGAAAAGGACAGTGCAAGCCATTAACAATGGAGATGCTGTATTGTGAGAGTTCTCCACTTCAGTCCAGATAAGCTTGGCAGCATTAGAGACTGCTCTGAGTTCTTGAGGGTGTGTTTATGTTATGTACAGCCATCATAATTGTAGTTTATTATTTGTATTTCCATCACGTCCAGAAGCCCTAGTCATGGACCAGAACTCCATTATGCTAGGTTCTGTACAAACAGAAGAAAAAGACAGATAGCAGTGGACAAACATTCTAAAAAATGGTGACAGGTTTCAGAGTGGTAGCCGTGTTAATCTGTATCAGCAAAAAAAAAAAAAAAAAAAAAAAAGGAGGAGTACTTGTGGCACCTTAGAAACTAACAAATTTATTTGAGCATAAGCTTTCATGGGCTAAAACCCAATTAATCTGTAGTCTTTAGCCCACAAAAGCTTATGCCCAAATAAATTTGTTAGTATTTAAGGTGCCACAAGTACTCCTCGGTTTTTTATTGTAAAAAAAGGAACTAGTTTGCCTTCTTGCCTTACTCTGCCCCAATCACCCTCTCTATGAATCACTTCCCTGGCTCCTCTTTTCCACATCAAGCTTCTTATCCTCATTTTCAAACCCTACATTACTCTTTCCTTTCCCTCCTACCCCGCACTGCCCTGCTTAGATGATCTCTTACTGTAACATATCCATCTCATTTCCTCTGCCAAGGAAGTCAGCCTCAAGATCCCATTTATACATTTCTCCCGCCACTGTCTCCGCACTAAAAAAACAGGAGTACTTGTGGCACCTTAAAGACTAACAAATTTATTTTAGCATGAGCTTTCGTGAGCTAAAGCTAAAGCTAAAGCTCACTTCTTCGGATGCACGAAAGCTCATGCTAAAATAAATTTGTTAGTCTTTAAGGTGCCACAAGTACTCCTGTTTTTTTTGCGGATACAGACTAACACGGCTGCTACTCTGAAACCTGTCTCCGCACTGTCTCCTATGACCTCTACACCTAGAAAACCCTTTGCTGAGCTTGCCCACAAGGACCCCAGTGTCTCCTTGTCCAAGTCCCTCAGTAAGCGTCACTTTGGCAGTAATACCTTAATTTTCAAATGTTTGTAGACCTCCACTAGAGTTAAAAGGAGAAAAATGGAAAAAGACACCCTCTTGATACCATTCCATGTGCTGCGCCTCACTGAATAACCATGTACTCTTATTAGGTTAGGCTCCAGTAAAGGAGCACAGTGAGTCTCTCTGTCGCTAGTGAGAAAGGACACAAAACAGAAAAATATTAGAGAAAAATAAGAACCATAGTGAGGAGCCGGTAAGAATCTAGGGGGAGCTGTAGTCAAGTAGGGAAGAGAGGAACTGGGAGATTATGGCTAATACTTGTATATATATTACAAATTCTGGGAAAAGAAGGAGTATAAAGCAAACATCTCCAGAGATTTGTTGGGTTTTTTTGTTTTTGTTTGTTTGTTTTTTACACTTAAAAGGGTGTATATCGTAATCCTGTATTGGGTTAGTCCACCACATTTAAGCTTTAATGGTTAGCAAGGAAGTCTGGAGGAATCAGGTCCTGTAGCCAGTTGCTCAGTAACTGTCCAGAAATTCTCCAGCCCAAGGTCAGTACTGTTTTTCTAAACTATGAAAATAAAAACAGCTTACATGTTTAAAACGGAACTGCATGTTGCTGTGGATATAGACGTACTTCCACGGCATATCGGTGCCACAATACATAGCTGTCTGGCAGTTAAACAACAATAATCAATAGCAAAGCAGGACTGGGAATTAGTCTCTAAAATTCCACTGGGTTTATATAGATTAATATGGTGCAGCACGGATCGTATTTTATTTACATTTTTCCCACTGACACAATTTAAAAATAAACTATCAATGGCTTCTTTGGAATGCTCATTAATTTTTTTTTAAGGCTTTTATATTTTTCACAATTTAGTATAGCAATAATGAAACCTTTTGGGTCTGGAATTTCCTGGGGATTAATTACTGGCTAGGTTAATAGCCTGAGGAAGCGCACAAACCAAAAGTTTCCTTATTGTTCAGTCATGTAATTAATCTAACTCATCATCATGGGATGTTGTGATAGCCAAAAGTATAACGGGGTTCAAAACAAAACTAGAAAAGTTCATGGAGAATAAGTCCATTGTGGCTGTTAGCCAAGATGGTCAGGGATATCGCTCCATGCTCGGGGTGACCCTAAACCTCTGACTGCAAGAAGGGGAAGATGATCTGGATTGCTCCAAAATTGCCCTGTTCTGTAGACTGTCCCTGAAGCTCTGGTACTGGCCTGAGACAGGATACTAAGCTAAAAGGACCACTGGTCTAACCCAGTATGTCTGTTCTTATATTTACACTTTTCTGGTAAAGCTCTGACTTTGTAACCAAGATTTAATATGTAACATAAAAAGTATTTTCTCCATCACCTTTCTATTACTTGCCCAATTTCAGGATTTTTTCCTTTTATTTAGCAAAGTGTAGGCATGAAAACTATGAACACAACTAATTCAGCTGATTCTGGGAACTTCAACAAGATCAGAAGTAAGTAGTTTATTATTTAATTGTATTTTAGTGATGCCAACTCATAATCTAGGCACTTAATACAAATCAAAGGGAAAGCACTCAACATAAGTAATTGTGCTCTAACAATTACTGAACTGTCATAATATTACCACAAGCCTATTAAGTAATGCTTAAATAATAACCCTTGTGTCTCCTTTATATCCCAATTTATGAACCCTCCTTCTCCCCACAAGTCTGAGGGGAAAGGTAGGCTTTGCAGTGTGCCCAAAATGTTGTTAAATCCAGGATTTGGAGAATGGCAAGGAAAGAGCTGCAAAATCACAAAGAACGCTCTGAATGCAACGCTCTGAATGCTATCTTATTATCTTTATAATAAGATAGCACTCTCTCAAATGCTTCTGCCATGCTCAACTCCAGCAGCATGAAATAGGAATATGGTGGCCTCTCAGATAACTAGATCACAAACCATTTAGGGATTTTTAGGTGAAAAACACCATTAATTCTACTCTCAACGTATTAAGTGTAAGAATAGTACAATCTTGAACAGAGTTTCCATACTTTGTTATGGTGCTCTTAAGAAAACCATAAACATGGAAACCCTACCACACTAAATAAGCCCATAGAGAAATGAAGTGTTTTAATGAAGAAACTAACTTGTCAAAGCAAGGACAACAAAAAACACTTGTGCATTAAAATCCTGATGACTTGAATATACAAACGGTTAGTACTAAATATTTTAAAGTAGTTCATGAACCTCTGTTGCCATTTCCAGATTTATAACAGCTAACAGAGGACAGTTATTGGCTAAGATTTTACTAAGAAGGATTATGGCTAAGGGGATAGAATATGAGAACAACATGCCTCTGTTATTAAAGCAAGTTTTCTGTTAAGAGGGACTGGTTTCTGACTAAAGATTTAATACAAAAATGCTTTTTAAGCTATTTAGCCTGTGTTTAATCAAACCCACATTGGTAGCCAGCTGCTAGAAAAGGGAATTTGTACCATTTCATTTCCCTAATCTGTGCCATCAAACAAATAACTTGAGCTTTAAAGTACCTAGAATACTAAAATGTATATCAAGTAGCCAAACTCTTCACACCTCATTTGGGAAACATGGAAGAGACTTAAAGGGACACCATCAGGCCCAGTCCTCACTAAAGAGGGTCTAGTTCTATTCAATATCTTCATAAGTGATTTGGATAATGGTATAGAGTACATGTATCAAGTTTGTGGACAATACCAAGTTGCTAGGGGTTGCAAGTGCTTTGGAGGACAGGATTAGAATTCAAAATGATCTCGACAAACTGGCAAAATGGTCTAAAATAAATAGGATGAGGGCAAAAGTACTACATATAGGAAGGAATAATCAATTGCACAAGTACAAAATGGGAAATGACTGCCTAGGAAGGAGTACTGCAGAGAAGAATCTGGGGATTCTAGTTGATCACAAACTAAATATCAGTCAACAATGTAATTCTGTTGCAAAAAGAAGTGAACATCATTCTGGGATGTATTAGCAGGATTGTTGTAAGCAAGACATGAGAAGTAATGCTTCTGCTCTACTCAGCACTGATAAGTCCTCAACTGGAGTACTGTGTCCAGTTCTAGACACCACATTTGGGACATATGTGGACAAATGGGAGAACGTCCAGAGGAGAGCAACAAAAATGATTAAAGCTCTAAAAAAACATGACCTACAAGGAAAGACTGAAAAATTGTGTTTGTTTAGTCTGGAAAAAGAGAAGAACGATGGAGAACACTATAAAACAGTCTTCAAGTACGTAAAAGGATGTTATAAGGAGAAGGGTGATAAATTGTTCTCCTTTACTACACCTCTACCCCGATACAACACGACCCGATATAACATGAATTCGGATACAACGTGGTAAAGCAGTGCTCCAAGGGGGCAGGGCTGCACACTCCTGTGGATCAAAGCAAGTTCGATATAACACGGTTTCACCTATAACGCAGTAAGATTTTTTGGCTCCCAAGGGTTATAATCGGGGTAGAGGTGTACTGAGGACAGGACAAGAAATAATGGCTTAAATTGCAGCAAGGGAGATTTAGATTAGACATTAGGAAAAACTTCCTAACTGTAAGGGTAGTTAAACACTGGAACAAATTACCTAGAGAGGTTGTGGAATCTCCATCACTAGAGGTTCTAAAAAATAAGTTAGACAAACACCAATCAGGAATGGTTTAGAAAATATTTAGTCCTGCCTCATAGCTCAGTCTGGACTAGATGACTTATCAAGCTCCCTTCCAATGCTACATTTCTATGATTCTATGACTGATCCCAGTTAACACAGATCACCGCATCTACACACAACAGAGAATCCTACATTCACGCTAGCACTACAATCAGGTATGTCAAAAGCAATAGCTTTTGTGTATGCATCTTCAAGTTCCCATTGCCATTCCAAACAGTGGTGTACTGTGGATGCTTTCATACAGCCTTCTGGAAGACATGATAGGCACACCAGGGAATTATGGGAGGAGCAGTCAAAATCACAAAGCTACCAAAATCACCATTGTCCTGGAACATCCCATAATCTCATAATTTCCTGAACTCAGTGCCATATGTAAACTTTTGTAATAAAGTCTACTTTGTCACAGAATGGATACTTTCTGTGCCCTAACAGAGCTTTCATTTTCTTTTCTCACTGGTTGCTGAAGTGTCTGGGCTGTAGACACTGTGGTGGTTTATTTGTTTTTAAAACTGCTTAATTAGAATTTTAAGAGAATTCATGGAAACCTTACTTGTGATCTTACATTTGGTAAAAGCTTGTTTTTCACAACCTAAATTTTGGGCCAAATTTGAACTGACAGTGTCCCTTTAAAATTTAAAATTGTGAAATGTTTTCACTGAAAACTTTTTGGAGCAAGGACTGTGTGCATTGTGTGTCTCAGATAGCACCAACCACTTAATAAATAAATAAATAATAATAAAACATGCACTGCAATAAGCGATGAGTTGCATACTTCTTGAAGTATTTTCTACATCCTTTAGCCTTCTGATCATCTTATCAAAAATATTAAGAGAAAACATTCATAATAGATTAATATTACTCTGGTATTCCAAATAAATTACAAACACCTCCTCTGAGGGAGGTGAATACAATGTGATGGGAAAATTCCACAAATAATTGACATGGGAGCAACACCAAGTTTTAAGAGGAAAAGTCCATCCATCTTTACTAACTTGCAAAACTACTCAGCTAAAGACTTAGTTACAAGTTTGGTAAAGCTCTTAAATTGGTTTAGAGGATGACCTCCATTCCCACCAAAGGGATTAAAGGGTAGGTACCTAGGGCCACAATCACTGAAACACTTAGGCATGCAGATTTGCCAAAAAAAAGCACAATTTTACACCTCCCTCTGAACAAGAATTTGGCAATCTGAAGAAAATGACCAGAAGGTACTTGAATTATCTTACGTAGCAAATTTCCAAAAACATCATAGATGAAAAGGCTGGAATGGGGGATGGACAAAAGTAATACAATGTTCCTTCCATTCTGCAGAAAGAAACTGCACCTCCTCAGATTCAAAGTCATGGCATCTCAAACACAAATAAAACTCGCCATGTTTGGTGAGAGGTTGCTGGTTTTTTTGTAGGAGAAGGAGGAGGAGGAAGAGAAAAGAAAAGACTCCTCCAAAATACAAATCACACTTATCCTGTCTGTGGTATAAAGAGGGTGGGGACCTCAACAAATTAAGCAGCACTGAAATATTTCAAGTGCCATATGCTTAATAGATTACCATTCTTCATATGCTTAAACAATGTATGCAATAATGGAACAAAGATATTTCACAAACATATGCTTTCTACTGCATGTGCTGTAAAACAACAATTTATTTTAAAAGATGTTAAACAAATGAATTTAAAAAGGTATATGCAGTACAATATATTGTCCTAAGAACTTGTGAAGAATGAATGGGGAAGCAAATTTTAAAGGCCAAAGGGACACTGTCAACGTTGAGAGGCATCAAAGTTAAATAAAACAAACTCCCCCAAACAGATTTTTGAAAGAAACAAAGTATAGCTTGTTGTAACCATAAAAACAAAAAACTCCTGTTTTGAAAAGTTATCAACATTTCCATGAAAGTTTAAGAAACAAAATTTAAAATCATATTTTTAGCAACATGCATTATTCACATTTTGAATGTAAACAGAATTCTGTCCCAGAAAGGTATTAAGAGGACTCCTTCTGCAGATTCAAAAGAGAGAAAAGTAAACTTCACATTTTTAATTTTCTCATTACTCATAGTCTCAAACTTTGCCAGCAATCAATGGTGCTTATAGGTAGTGACAACACCAGATGTTGTTTGGCTTTGGGACTCTGGAGGCAGGGGCAGCTCTATGTTTTTTGCCGCCCCAAGCACGGCAGTCAGGCAGCCTTCAGCGGGTGATCTGCTGGTCCCACGCCTTTGGTGTACTCACCGCCGAATTCCCGCCGAAACCGCAGGACTGGTGGACCTCCCACAGAAACGCCTTGCCGAAGGCTGTCTGACTGCCACCCTCAGAGCAACCGGCAGGCCACCCCCTGCAGCTTGCCACTCCAGGCACGTGCTTGCTGCGCTGGTGCCTGGAGCCACCCCTGTCTGCAGGAACTCAAAGCCTATACACAAGCTCTCATACCTGCAACTGAAACCCAAACCACACCAACTTGGAACAAAACCCTGATCTTTCTGAAAACTAATTTTTCATGCACAATTTTTGTAACTGGACTTAAACTTTGAAAATAAATATGCATCTTGTCAGAGAAAGCATTGTACACATATACACTTCGAATCTGACCATATTCTCTATTAACAACATTACATTTTGTTTTAAATAATTAAAACACTGAATGGGTTTATTATGGTTACCTTCCATTAAGGCTTGAATTAATAATTATTATAATAAGGGAGTGAAAGACCAGATTTTTATTTGTGCCTTACTGTACCCCTAAAGCCAAATCCTGCTCTCCACATAGATAGTCACAGAAATCTCTCTGTTGGACTTGTATTCCTTAACCATTCTTGGTATGTAAAGTCCCAATGAAGTAAAGGCTGAAAGCATTCTGATATACACTAAATATATATTTTATTTGACAAAAGCAAGTCTAGTTTTATACCAGGAGACTGTCAAGAGCAAGATAAAACACTTAAAACTATTCTTTTGCTATTATAATTAAGACGACCTCAGTCATATACTACTAATTTAAAAAAATAATCCCTCCTTCCACTGAATAGTTGCATGCCAACTTTCCCCTATGACCTAGAGTGTGGTTAGATTAATGGAGCAGCATTGACACAGATCTCTGAAGCAGTTGCTTGTCTGTACTGCCATATAAAGGAAAGGAACAGAGGTGGCTGTTTTTCAGCGGACATCTTGAATGAAAACGTATAGACTGAAAAAAGTTGCCCTCAGACATGGGTTTTTCAGAGACTCTGTGATACTTATGAGGAAGAGAGGGTCTCAGCTTTCGAGGAAAGTCTAGGCAAGTGCAATGCAGGAATTCTCACTCATGTTGCAATGACTACAAGTATTTCAGGGCCTACATCAGTCTATATCAAAATAAATTATACTGTATATCCTGCAGACTCTATGGTGGGGCAAAGTATTGTATGCTTCTATGATGAGGAAAGGATGCTTTATGTGAGTGAAGTTGAGCCCTCCCTCATCCTCGTCTTAAATAAAAGCCCGAGATTCACCCTGTGAATTTCTGCACAGTGTCAAATGAGGTGAGTTACATACACAGGACTGTCAGTGTTCATCTAAAGAAGCTAATTTAATTATAATAAAGTAAATGGTCTCCTAATCAGTTGAAAAATCTAGAAAATAAATGGTACATGTATCAAGAATATTGTACTAGTCCTTCCACTAACTTGGAACTAGTTAAAATAGTTGCTAGACTCTACTCAGGTTATTCAGGGAATTTCATATAATGGATTTTTTAAATGCTTTCCTCCTCAGGGAAAAAGTGGACAAATTCAGATATTCTCTCTTCTTTATAGTTTGTTTTGTAACTTTTTGATGAGAATTTCTTTTCACTGATTAAGGTTGACTTTAATCAGTAAGCCATTAGACAATGGCAGACCAGTAACCTATTAACGATTCCAGTTCCAGAGAGCAGGACCTTAAAGTGCAGTATTTATTAGCAAATTCTTTTTTGTTTTTCCTTGAATAGTTGTAGAAAGCATTTGAAAATATCAAAACATTCTGTAACTGAATTCCTCTACACTTACTCATTATTGGGCCAGTGAAAATATTTTAGCATCTGAAAAAGTTAAATATTTTAGAATTAACATTTCTGATTTATCTATTTAATACAATCAAATACTACAATTGAAACTGAAGCTGTCGTTTTGTGAGCACAAAATTTACACATATATCCAGAGGTCTGCTTTCCAATATCTTTGCACCACCAGGAGGTATTTTGGTCCATTTCAGAAGCCAGCTGAAAATTTGGCCCCAAATGTCAAAAAGTTATTTGAAGAAAAACATCTAACAACAAATATTTCCTTATCTTAAAATCAATATGTGCATTCCAACCATTAGTACTAAATTATAAATAAATGGCTTGCTAACTCTTACAGTTGCTCATTTCAACTTTCTCATGGCAGTGATATTTTGTCAGGAAGATCAGATCTTGGAAAAAAACTATGAAAAAACCCCACGGGGTGATACCATAGCTGGATTCTTATTTGAACGGAATCCAAGTACTGTAGTTTGTTTCCTTTTGATATAAATCAGAGCTTCTCTAGTTTAACTTAGCATAGGCCAGCAGGAGACAAAACTTATTCATCTCTGTCCACAAATATTTTGTGAAACACTGAATAGAACTGGAACACTGAGCACATTTTAAAGGTGCTGTAGTGTAAAAACAACTTTTACACTAAGCATCGGGGATACTTTAGCAACTCTTGGGAAATGAAAACTCAGTCTACAAACAGTAATAGACAAAAGTCTGAATCTCTAATTTAACATTACTATACACTTAGAAGACTTTTTGCTTCATGTACAAATTAGAGAAAGCATATACCATAGCATTATGAATGCAACACTTAAGAATTCGGACAGTGTCTGCTTCTTTATTGTAAACCTTTATTTTTATGTTGTCTTAAACTGCACGTATGTAAAAAAATCTTTCTACATTGATTCGATTATTTTAAAAATTAATTTTATCACTTTTCAAATATATTTTGTGTTTGAGTTATAAATATTTCACTTTCTTGCCAAAATATATCCGTAATAAATTATCTTAATGATCAGTACAAACACATCATCAGATTTTAGCAGTGACTATATAATACTAGAACAGTTAATCACAATTACATTTTAGCCCAATTACATCATTTTATGAATTAGGCCATCAGCTCAGCTACAAACTATTTCTGATTTTTTCCTACCCCAGAGGGCAGTCACTCTGAAAGGCAGAATCTTTTCGGGCAAATGAAAATTCCAAAGCTCATTGCTAATTGTGCTGTCTGCCAACAAACAACTGTATTTCATTTTCTCAAATGAAGCCCTGCATGACGGTTTCCTTCAACAATCAAGAAAAAAACAGGGGAAAATTACCATGTCACAGGAAAATATGGCATATTAGTAACTGCAGACATTTTGATAAAGTGTATTATGTCTAAACAGACAGTGATATTAACCAGTTCGTCACCAGAGTTCGGAAATTCTTATTGCTGCTGCCAAAAATTTAAGGGCTTGCTCCAACACTCATTGCAAACAATGGAAAAATTTCCACCGACTCTGGTAGAAGCAAGATCAGGCCCTAAATAAACACATACTGTACAACAGGGCTGATAATTCTTAAAGGAATAGTTAACTTCTGGGGTTAGACTGTTTTTTAAAAAAGAGTATATTTCAGATTAAGTATCCTACACATAAATTCAGAAGAAAATTACTTATTTGAAGAATTATATCTATTATGCTATATACACACACACTATCCTAACTTCTAAAGACAATCATTCATAGAAGTACTTTAATGTGAAAATGGAAACTGGAGAATATTTTGTCTTCAAGTGACTTCCATGTTCATGAAAGGTCATGTACTGACAGTTTAACAGCCATGAATCCTCTTTTTCTCCATAAAACAAGTATAGAAACAGCAGCAAAAGAGTGAGCTTTCCCACCCTACCTATATTTTTCTGGAGAGATTTCCAGCAGTGAGACTAGTTAACTCTCTTTGCTCACTTCATATTCAGACCTTCTGCTAAGAAGTGCAATTAGAGTTTCTTGAGATGGTAGTTTATATTATAGGGACACATTTTTCTTGTAAAAATGGTCTTAGATCAGCAATTCAGTACATAAATTATCAAACCACCACCACAATCAGTCACTAATAACTTGAATCACATTTTATTCTGTGACTTACTGGATATGAAACCTTTCACCTTTAAGTGAAAATAATCCCAAGACACAAATTGAGACCAAAAGATCAGTGTGTTTTGATTCCATGATCTGGTTCAGCCCACTATAGACTGATCCAGGTCATAATTTTCACACTTGGGTGCCTAAAGTTAGGCAGCTTAATCCATATTTAGGTACCTAAATAAGATGTTTCAAAGATGGTGAAAATCCAAGATTCCCATTATTATTCTGATCCAATTAAAGTTACTTTAGATAGTTAAAAAGACATTTTACCAAAATCCAGTAAGCAAATATAACAATCACTGACAACAGAAAAAGAAAGTGACAGGAGTCAGTACATCCAGAAGGAGCTCAACATGGTAGAGGGATCTATGTTTCCACTATTATTTCCCAATATATTGACCAGAGCAATGTTTTTTGTTTGTTTGTTTTTTCTTCAATAAACTGAAGATCAGAAGCAACGGTAAAGAAGGCACTTTGCTGCCGAAGTAGTAACTGGACCCACAGGGTTTAGCTGTTGCAGAGAACCTTGTGCACATACCCAGCCCAAGGCCGAAGTTTAGTAAAGACAAGTCATTCTTATTAAATATGGCATGGCACATTCCCATACCTTGGGAAGGTAGCAGAGAATGAGTCCAGTCAAATGCTCGTTAGCTAATGTAATGCCAATATTTAAAAAGGGCTCTAGGGGTGATCCCGGCAATTACAGACCGGTAAGTCTAACGTCGGTACCGGGCAAATTAGTTGAAACAATAGTAAAGAATAAAATTGTCAGACACATAGAAAAACAAACTCTTGAGCAATAGTCAACATGGTTTCTGTAAAGGGAAATCGTGTCTTACTAATCTATTAGAGTTCTTTGAAGGGGTCAACAAACATGTGGACAAGGGGGATCCAGTGGACATAGTGTACTTAGATTTCCAGAAAGCCTTTGACAAGGTCCCTCACCAAAGGCTCTTATTTAAATTAAGCTGTCATGGGATAAAAGGAAAGGTCCTTTCATGGATTGAGAACTGGTTAAAGGACAGGGAACAAAGGGTAGGAATTAATGGTAAATTCTCAGAATGGAGAGGGGTAACTAGTGGTGTTCCCCAAGGGTCAGTCCTAGGACCAATCCTATTCAATTTATTCATAAATGATCTGGAGAAAGGGGTAAACAGTGAGGTGGCAAAGTTTGCAGATGATACTAAACTACTCAAGATAGTTAAGACCAAAGCAGATTGTGAAGAACTTCAAAAAGATCTCACAAAACTAAGTGATTGGGCAACAAAATGGCAAATGAAATTTAATGTGGATAAATGTAAAGTAATGCACATTGGAAAAAATAACCCCAACTATACATACAACATGATGGGGGCTAATTTAGCTACAACGAGTCAGGAAAAAGATCTTGGAGTTATCGTGGATAGTTCTCTGAAGATGTCCACGCAGTGTGCAGAGGCGGTCAAAAAAGCAAACAGGATGTTAGGAATCATTAAAAAGGGGATAGAGAATAAGACTGAGAATATATTATTGCCCTTATATAAATCCATGGTACGCCCACATCTCGAATACTGTGTACAGATGTGGTCTCCTCACCTCAAAAAAGATATTCTAGCACTAGAAAAGGTTCAGAAAAGAGCAACTAAAATGATTAGGGGTTTAGAGAGGGTCCCATATGAGGAAAGATTAAAGAGGCTAGGACTCTTCAGTTTGGAAAAGAGAAGACTAAGGGGGGACATGATAGAGGTATATAAAATCATGAGTGATGTTGAGAAAGTGGATAAGGAAAAGTTATTTACTTATTCCCATAATACAAGAACTAGGGGTCACCAAATGAAATTAATAGGCAGCAGGTTTAAAACAAATAAAAGGAAATTCTTCTTCACGCAGCGCACAGTCAACTTGTGGAACTCCTTACCTGAGGAGGTTGTGAAGGCTAGGACTATAACAATGTTTAAAAGGGGACTGGATAAATTCATGGTGGCTAAGTCCATAAATGGCTATTAGCCAGGATGGGTAAGAATGGTGTCCCTAGCCTCTGTTCGTCAGAGGATGGAGATGGATGGCAGGAGAGAGATCACTTGATCATTGCCTGTTAGGTTCACTCCCTCAGGGGCACCTGGCATTGGCCACTGTCGGTAGACAGATACTGGGCTAGATGGACCTTTGGTCTGACCCGGTACAGCCTTTCTTATGTTCTTATGTTCTCTCTCATGGTCATGACTAATTGAAATACTGGACAAAGTACAAGTTCTGGTTTCACACACACACACACAGGACACACAACCCTGGGAACTAACATTCTCTGGGTCACGTGATTACATAGCTATGCATCTGTTCTCTGTTTATTGGTTTTAGGTCAGAAAATGTCTTCCTCTAAAAGTACTGCCAATCTGCATGAGATCAGAAAAAACAGACAATACAAATAAATATTTGGATTGTTAAAAAATGGGTACTTGACGGCATATAAATTCAGCACATCTGCAGAGCTACTATTCCAGCAAATACTAAGAAGTTATCTCAAGATACTCCCCTAAGTACAAACAGTACCAGAAGACCATAAATTGGAAGCTGATAATATTTACTCATGACTCTGAGAATGAGCCCAGGAATGGATGCTATAGATGGGATTGTTTTAGGGTTGAGTTACACAGGCAATTCCACATCAAATCCTGACATTTTCTTCTATTGCCAACAACCTAAGACTGTTCACCCAATTGGGTGGCTTATATATAGGTCTGAAATCATGCTAGGTGCTTCACATAAGGGCGTACCTCCTCTTGTGGGGACCTTACAATCTAGATTTTTGACAAGACATGTGAGTGGAGTAACAGACAGATGGAACAGAGGCTTGTTTGACCTTTCTGTGCTTTTCTAGATTCTCTGATTAAGGATCTTATACATTTCCCTCCTGGGTCAGTTGTATCAAATATCTGTTTTGCTTTTCCCCAGAACAGATCTGATCAAGTCTTTCTCCAGATGTGAACAAGTCTTATTCCCATGTAACTACCTCCTAAAGCTGTGGTCCCATAAATCATGTCTCTAGACAGTCTCTAGAATCATGTCTGACGGTCCCATAAATCATGTCTGACAGTCTCTAGAATCATAACGGCATCTGGATTTTCCTTCCCTATCAAATCCATTTCAGCAGCCTCCTCCTCAAGAATAGACTTCAGGTCTGGAACATAGATTGACACAAAAAGGATTCTCTATTTCTGATCAACTGCTTCTGTGCTGCTTAATGGAAAGAAGGGATTTTTTCTCCCATCTTTAAATAACAGAGCACGATGTACTGCATCTTCTCAGAATCTGAAAGGTGATGCTTCCATTTTGTATGTGTCCTTGTTTGTCATATCCACTTCCTCAGGCTATATTTCCAATCTCAAAAAAAGGGGGAGCATGGCAGTGGGATAAATAGCATGTGATCATGTAATCTGAGACTACATCATAATGTATATGCACAAAGGGGCCAAATTAAGATTGCAAAGACAACCTGAATTCTGGAATTTCCAAATTTTTGATTTTGCAATCTTTTAGCATAGCTTTTGGATGTGGTAACTTGTACATCAAGAGGATAGAAATGAATTTATAGCAGAAAAAGCAACCGGGAAGAGTGTGTAACAAAGGGTAAGCAAGATCTCCCCTTGAAATTCATTTATTTTACACCACCCATTGGTTGCTTTTCTGGCTAGTCCTGCCCCGCTTCCCGCTGGACATTTGACTTACACCTCTTCACTGTCATTTAAGTAACCTCTGAATTTAAGACAGTGGTGTGTCTCAAATCTGCCACCTGTACAGGACCTAACCCTCACTAAATTCAGACCGCCAGATGTTTTCAAACAGACCCCGAAATCTTTTTATTTACTTATCATTTTTTTTTATTATTATTTTCTTTGGAGTCTACTCCGACTAAGGAATCTGGACCTTGACACCCCTGTTCTAGGTGCTACTGTAATACTAGTAATTACCAATACCAACAAGAAAAATGTCACATGTTTCCAGGCTACTCACCACTATCCACACTACTGACCTGACTTCCCCCTTCATGTCTCTCCAGGCTCTGAGACATGAGAGGAAAATAAATGAGACTAAGATCTTTAAGGCAGGCACCTTGTCTTTTCATTGGTTCTGTGCATTTTGAGGGCTATAAATAAGTAACCGCCCTATATCCAAGCTCTCTGCATGCTCTTATGGCTGTTTGGTGGGTGACCAGCAGGGGAGCCATCAGACTGGACCTTCATGCATAATCCCATGGATATCAGTATGATTACTCATGGTAGTAAACAGTGTACCCACTAGTGTTGGAATGGAATCATTTATTTTAGTCTTATCTACACAGTTTTTTATTTTAAATAAAATTTTTAAGTGACTACAAGTCGCCTGAATGTACATATTAATCTATTTTTCTAATATGATGAAATGTGACTCATTTCCTACAGCCAGAAAGTTCAATAATATGAGATTTGCTACTGTTATGTCTGGTCACCATTCTAAGTAGATGATTTTTAAGAAGAGATAAATCTGAACCAAATGTTTGGAAGAAAAAAGAGTTTCAAAATATACAGAAGTACAACTTGGTTATGATACGTGCATAAAAACTCTTCAAATGTCTTAAATTTTAGACTGACTCACAGATGCTAGAAATGGAAAACACCAGGCAGGCAGGCAGGCAGGCAGGCAGGCAGGCAATCTGCCTGCCTGTACAGGGTGGTTCCTTAAACTACGTTTTCTAGAATTATATCCAGCCTAGTTATACAAGTCTCAAGTGATGGGGTTTTCAACACTTCTCTTGAGCAACTAATTCCAGAAACTGTTACAATTTACCATCAAGAAGCTTTACCTCATAGCTGACTATATTTTACATCTTAATTTCATCCTAAAACTCCAAGTTACATCCCTGTGAGCCCTCCTAAATAATCTCTACCGCCTTCTTGGCATTTGCTGCTTTAAAATTCTACATTGCTATGTTCCATCTGGAATCGCATCACATAGAAACTTAGCTACTTAAAATAATATTTATTTGGCCAACCTGAAATTAACCCTCTGCAAACTCTTGAAATACTATTTTCTCACCTCTTTGGTTTATTTCCAATGAAACTAGAGAAGTAGAAGGGCACGAACAACAGATTTCAGCGGCATAAGTGTTACATTATTAAACTTGTACTGCATATCCAGAGGAATGATTCAGCTGGAGGAAAAAAACAGGTTTTTATAACAAGGTTATGCATATTAAAAATGTCTAATGTGATTCCAGTAGTGAAATAGCAATGAAATACCAAGGCAAATGAAATTAACCAAGGTTTTAATCCCTGTGTACTTCATGGATTTCCTTTTTATAAGACTATCTAAAAGGGAGGGTGCATGTAATGAATGCCCACAGGCAAACTAAAGAATAGCTATTATTCTCATTGATAAGGACTCTTTTTTTAAGGCTTAAACATGATTCATTTATTTTTGTATTCCCTCAGAGCTAATCTCAAACTTACATGCTTTGTCTCTTGAGGATGCTACACCAGGATTCTACCCTCTCTCCTCTGTTATACACTTTCAGCCTCTTCAAAAATCAGCATTGCCAACTTTCATGATTTTATCATGAATCTTGCAACATTTGATGTTGTTTCCAAAGTACCAGTTCCTGGATTCCTATATTTCAGCTTATATATATATATATATATATATATATATGAAATTCTAGCCCAGATAGTTGTAGGGAAAGAGAGCTTGAAAAAGAGAGCTTCAAAAAAAATTAAAAAGGCAAATAAAAAAAATCCCAAATGTACCACTTTAAAAGCTGATCTCCTGAGGTATATATGTTGTTGTTTGGTTGGGTCTTTTCTGTTCGTTTTATTTTATTGTTCTCTCATTTTAAAAGCATCAGTCATAATTTTTGAATGCTTGGGCTTGGGAATACAAAGCCCAAAATAGCTATTCATGTGATCTATAAATCTGTCAATGATTTGAGACTTTGCAATTTTTCAGACAGGCTGTTCAAATTGCTGCTATGATATCAAAGTAAGTTCTTATGCCAGTTTAAACCTGGGACGTGTTAGGCCAACCTCCTCCACTGACTAACTCCTATAGAATCACACAGGGAGAGTCTGTCTGAGAAGTAGCAAAGGCCAAAACCATTTAGGGCTATACAGGCCAAATAAATAGAAAGAGCTCAGTTGGGCTTTTTTTGAAGGGACCAGAAGGGGGAAAAAAAAAGAGAGGTTTATTTTATTGAAGTTCCCTCTATGGGATACACAGAACAAGCTGAAATGCACTTTCATGCCCCCAGCCAACATTCAGCTGAAGGGTCAGACAGCAGATGGTGTGAACGCATCTCTGACTTACACATGTTTTTGTCTTTAAAGCCTTTTCTATGTGCCTCATGGAAAAAGGCACCTTTTCATTTTGACATAAATTATACTGCCTGCATTTCCATCCCCATTTTTATTACTAGGAATATCCTGGTTGATGAGAAACTCATCTGCTCTTTAGTTCTCCCTTGAAGATACCAGTGCAGTAACTAACTATGAGGATTGTAACTATGAGGCCACAGAGGACTTTAAAAAAAAAAAAAGGAATAATCAGCAGCAGAAGACTAAGCAATAAACAGTCTATATTTTATCTTTTATGAGCGTCTTTACTGGAGAAGTGGAAAGCAACACAGATAACATGATGCATAAGCAGAAAGCCGTCTAAACTGAAACATGTCAACGTTTGTTCTCAGAGGCATCAGCAGCTCTCCAGAGTTTGTTCTTTGCTGAGAGACGCTGAAGACACAACTTCATTTAACAACCAATCACTTATCAGCCTTGCATAACCTCCATTTAAATATATCTGTTGAGGTCTGTGGGCATGGACCATTTACTGCGTGGCCAAAACCTGTGAAAATTGTTTGCAGAAAAAACAAATCGTAGATCAATTTGAAGCACAATATACATCACAAAAAAAGCCATAGCTGTTTACTCACCCCTGCAAATAACCCAAACCAAGAACTCCAAGACACATTCCAATTATTCCATGGGTGGGAAGCCAGGTAATATTGGCAGCCATAATTAAAATGCTTTAGTACCGTCTGGCAGCTCCTTAATCGAACCCAGTTACCACTTACTCATTTCCAGACACAGCAGTAAACGGCCGCCAGGAGAATTCTATAGGGAAATCTTCTATTGACCATGTTTTGCCATTTATGCCAACTGCTCCCTATTTACTTTAAGCCAATTATGGTTTATTTTTAAGGAGTAAATATTGCTTTTTAACTAGTGTCTTTGGGATTTTGTTTTTTTAAATTAAAAAAAGTCTAAAATCAGAACATATTTGCAAGGTTTTATATATTTCCAGACTAGTTATTTTTCCTATAAATGTTTTAATGCTTTTACTTTAGTTTTGAGGCACAGATTAGACATGCATAAGCCATACTACAAAAAACACTGAGGCTTTCTACCTGCAATGGATGCCCTCACAGAAAAGTCTTAGAGAATTTAACAGAAAATTATATCCTTGCTATAGAATTCTGCATTGTGGTTCAGGGAGCCTCTAAGGAATATTTCATTCTCAATTAAATTCTGTAAGTGGTTATAAGCATTTGCTTAGGTATGAGTCCAATAGGGTTCTATTAAAACCTATAGGACTTTCCCCCTCCCCTAGGGGAGAATAGTTAGGGGGGAAAAAAAATCAGTAAGATCCCAATCCTGCAGTTACAAACCTGCTTAGTTTTATGCACTGTAAATAGTCCTATTCAGTGCAGGTGTGTAACTCTTTTCAGGATCAAGGCTTAAATCTTAAAGAGCTCATCTAAACAAAGTATGCATTAAAAGAAATAATGAAAAGTACTCAAAAAGTGTCCTTTCAGTGAATAATAGGTCTCACCTACATTTCTGTTAACTGACTTAAGTAAAGCATTCATACATAATATGGTTTAGCAATGCAAGTGTGCTTTAAAAAGAAAATTTGAACATAAAAATGTAGCTTAACCTAACACACTGGTTTGGTTGACCCACTCACAATATTCTTAAGTGAAATGAACTTTTTCAATTTTTATTTAGACAACATTTTCATTAAAAATCTTAATTCATACATTAAGAGAGGCCATTACCATCCTCTGAGTCTGACTGATTGTTCAGACTTCCAGTCTGTGAAAGTTTTAGATGAATAATGGCTGGGCATAACAGCCCAATTTATGGTTGAAGTTAGAAGTCTAAATGTGCCATTTTCTGGATGGTACAACACTGGCCCCCATTGAAGACTCTTATTTTTACACTAGATAGATAGATTAGATAGATAGATTAGATAGATATTTGCTCTTTTAGTTAGGACCACCGGAGATAGAAGTACAAACTAGAACATCAGGCTCAGCATCTTCACCTCTCCTCCAACCTTCACGGGTGTCTAGATATGAACTCAGCAACTATAAAGAGCCAAAATGGAAAAGCAAAACCAAAACACCAAACTTTGGAGAAAATATGGATTCAGAACATAAAATTCACACCTGATCATATATTACAATCAAAAAAACATTAAAAGAATATTAAGGTTGCAAAGTCAAGCCCTCAAAAGTTAGGAAATGCCAGAATTAAGATTGTATCCACTCGCCCCACCCTCTGTCTACTGCAGCCCTGCCCCCTCCCTCTCAAATCTCCTATTTTCTCTGCCCCCGCCCCATCCCTCTGCTTTCTTGTCAGACTCTGGGGCTATCAAGAAGGCCAGGGCTTTATAAAGTGGTGAGCAAGCAACCAGGAGCTTTGTGAACAGGGCTGCTAACAGGGAGTTTCACAAGGGGAGTGGGAAGGGGGCAAGGTTCACTTGAGTCCTTTTAAACCTGTAAACTAAACTATATTCAAAACTTTTTGATTTAAACAAAACCCTTTCATTAACCTAGGTAGCTGTAGGAGAGAATGCAGGCAGAAGCCCA
The DNA here is from genome assembly GCF_020497125.1 of Mauremys mutica. Classification (NCBI taxonomy): domain Eukaryota; kingdom Metazoa; phylum Chordata; order Testudines; family Geoemydidae; genus Mauremys; species Mauremys mutica. The sequence continues at coordinate 34,626,865 of NC_059081.1, forward strand.
GCAGCAGAGTGGGGGCTATACAGTTTATTGCACTGAATGCAGCATGTCTGATTGCCTGCCCTGTGGGCGGGTGGCGTATGTGTGCATTTGGTGCAAGAAGCGCCTGGCCCTCAGAGACCGCGTACGGGCTTTGGAGGCCAGGGTGGCGGAACTGGAGGAGCTAAGAGAGGCAAAGAGATATGTTGATGAGGCTTTCCAGGACACTAGATTTGTCCCACCTCCGGTCAGACAGCCCCTGCTTTAAGGATCCTCAAAGTGCTGCCACGGCAAAGGACTGTCCTTAAAGCGCTGCTGCAGCAGCACTGTAATGTTGCTGCCCCTTCTCCCCATTGGCGGCCCTGCCAGTAGGGTCCATACCGGCAGAGCACCGACAGGGGAGGCAAAAGGGGCAGGGACATTAAAGCGCTGCCGCAGCAGCACATTAAGGATGGTCCTTTGCAGCAGCTGCACTTTAATGCTGCTGCGCCCCCCCCCACCCCGTTGATGGAGCTGCCGACAGAGTGGGGGTGGGGCGGGGGCGTGGAGCAACGTTAGAGTGACCAGACAGCAAGTGTGAAAAATCAGGATGCGGGGGAGAGAGGGGGGTAATAGGAGCCTATATAAAAAATTTAGACCCAAAAATCAGGACTGTCCCTATAAAATCGGGACATCTGGTCACCCTAAGCAACGTTAAAGCGCTGCTGCGGCAAAGGACCCTGCAGCGCTTTAACAGCCCTGCCCCTTTTGCCTCCTGGGCCGCTGACAGGCGGGGTGGGGGAGGGGGCAAAAGAAGCAGCTGCCCCGGGGCCAGCGATTTAAAAGGGCCTGGGGCTCTGGACGCCACTGCTGCCCTTTCTGCCAGAGGCCCCGCCCCTTCCAGGGGCCAGAGCCACCCCTCATACTGTTAAGTGTCATAGTTACTTTCACCCCTGGATAGGGGGAGCCTATACAGGAGGGATGGGCTCCACCTAAGCCAAAGTGGAACCAGACTGCTGGCACTTAACATTAAAAAGGTTGCAGAGCAGTTTTTAAACTAAGAGATGGGGGAAAGCCAACTGCAGCAGAGGAGCACGTGGATCGGACAGAGACTTCTCTTAGAGGACAGTCTATTGATAGAGATTCTCTAGGTTTTAGTCAGGAGGAGAGGATGGAAAAGGATAAAGTAGGGGCCAGATCAGACAAGAAACATTCACATAAAGAATCCAACACATCAGAAAAGGGCAGACAAATAAACAGTGACAAGTTTTTAAAGTGCTTGTACACAAATGCTAGAAGTCTAAATAATAAGATGGGTGAACTAGAGTGCCTCATGTTAAAGGAGGATATTGATATAATAGGCATAACAGAAACCTGGTGGAGTCAGGACAATCAATGGGACACAATCATTCCAGGGTACAAAATATATCGGAAGGACAGAACAGGTCGTGTGGGAGTGGCACTACATTTGAAAGAAAATGTAGAATCAAACGAAGTAAAAATCTTAAGTGAATTCACATGTTCCATAGACTCTCTATGGATAGTAATTTCATGCTCTAATAAGAATATAACATTAGGGATCTATTATCGACCACCCGACCAGGACAGTGATAGTGACGATGAAATGCTAAGGGAGATTAGAGAGGCTATCAAAATAAAGAACTCAATAATAGTGGGGGATTTCAATTATCCCCATATTGACTGGGAACATGTCACCTCAGGATGAAATGCAGAGACAAAATTTCTCGATACTTTAAATGACTGCTTCTTGGAGCAGCTGGTACAGGAACCCACAAGGGGAGAGGCAATTCTCTATTTAGTCCTGAGTGGAGCACAGGATCTGGTCCAAGAGGTAACTATAACAGGACCATTTGGAAATAGTGACCATAATATAATAAAACTTTTAACATTCCTGTGGTGGGAAGAACACCTCAACAGCCCAACACTGTGGCATTTAACTTCAGAAAGAGGAACTGTGCAAAAATGAGGGGGTTAGTTAAACAGAAATTAAAAGGTACAGTGACTAGAGTGAAATCCCTGCAAGCTGCATGGACACTCTTCAAAGACACCATAATAGAGGCCCAACTTAATTGTATACCCCAAATTAAAAAACACAGTAAAAGAACTAAAAAAGAGCCACCGTGACTTAACAACCACGTAAAAGAAGCAGTGGAAGTCAAATCCTAGTGATGTAAATATAAAGGAGCATAAACACTGCCAAATTAAGTGTAAAAATGTAATAAGAAAAGCCAGAAAGGAGTTTGAAGAACAGCTAGCCAAAAACTTAAAAGGTAATAAAATGTTTTTTAAGTACATCAGAAGCAGGGAGCCTACTAAACAACTAGTGGGGCCCCTGGACGATCGAGATACAAAAGGAACACTTAAAAAGATGATAAAGTCATTGCGGAGAAACTAAATGAATTCTTTGCTTCAGTCTTCATGGCTGAGGATGTTAGGGAGGTTCCCAAACCTGAGCTGGCTTTTGTAGGTGACAAGTCTGAGGAATTGTCACAGATTGACGTGTCACTAGAGGAGGTTTCGGAATTGATAAATTTAACAGTAACAAGTCAGCGGGACCAGATGGCATTCACCCAAGAGTTCTGAAAGAACTCAAATGTGAAATTGCAGAACTACTAACTATGGTTTGTAACCTGTCCTTTAAATCGGCTTCTGTACCCAATGACTGGAAGATAGCTAATGTAACGCCAATATTTAAAAAGGGCTCTAGAGGTGATCCCGGCAGTTACAGACCGGTAAGTCTAACGTCAGTACCAGGCAAATTAGTTGAAACAATTGTAAAGAATAAAATTGTCAGACATGTAGAAGAACAAATTGTTGGGCAAAAGTAAACATGGTTTCTGTAAAGGGAAATCATGTTTTACTAATCTATTAGAGTTCTCTGAAGGGGTCAACAAACATGTGGACATGGGGGATCCAGTGGAGATAGTGTACTTAGATTTCCAGAAAGCCTTTAACAAGGTCCCTCACCAAAGACTCTTACGTAAATTAAGTTGTCATGGGATAAGAGGGAAGATCCTTTCATGGATTGAGAACTGGTTAAAAGACATGGAACAAAGGGTAGGAATAAATGTTAAATTTTCAGAATGGAGAGGGATAACTAGTGGTGTTCCCCAAGGGTCAGTCCTAGGACCAATCCTATTCAACTTATTCATAAATCCTTTGGAGAAAGGGGTAAACAGTGAGGTGACAAAGTTTGCAGATGATACTAAACTGCTCAAGATAGTTAAGACCAAAGTAGGCTGTGAAGATCTCACAAAACTAAGTGATTGGGCAACAAAATGGCAAATGAAATGTAATGTGGATAAATGTAAAGTAATGCACATTGGGAAAAATAACCCCAACTATACATGGGGGCTAATTTAGCTACAACTAATCAGGAAAGAGATCTTGGAGTCATCATGGATAGTTCTCTGAAGACACCCACGCAGTGTGCAGCGGCAGTCAAAAAAGCAAACAGGATGTTAGGAATTATTAAAAAGGAGATAGAGAATAAGATGGAGAAGATCTTATCACCCTTATATAAATCCATGGTATGCCCACATCTTGAATACTGCGTACAGATGTGGTCTCCTCATCTCAAAAAAAGATATACCGGCATTGGAAAAGGTTCAGAGAAGGGCAACTAAAATGATTAGGGGTTTGGAACGGGTCCCATATGAGGAGAGATTAAAGAGGCTAGGACTTTTCAGCTTGGAAAAGAGGAGACTAAGGGGGGAATATGATAGCGGTATATAAAATCATGAGTGATGTGAAGAAAGTGAATAAGGAAAAGTTATTTACTTGTTCCCATAATATAAGAACTAGGGGGCCTCAAATGAAATTGATGGGCAGCAGGTTTAAAACAAACAAAAGGAAGTTCTTCGTCACACAGCACACAGTGAACTTGTGGAACTCATTGCCTGAAGAGGTTGTGAAGTCTAGGACTATAACAGGGTTTAAAAGCGAACTGGATAAATCCATGGAGGTTAAGTCCATTAATGGCTATTAGCCAGGATGGCTAAGGAATGGTGTTCCTAGCCTCTGTTTGTCAGATGGTGGTGATGGATGGCAGGAGAGAGAGATCACTTGATCATTATCTGTTAGGTTCACTCCCTCTGGGGCACCTGGCATTGGCCACTGTCGGTAGACAGGATACTGGGCTGGATGGACCATTGCTCTGACCCAGTATGGCCATTCTTATGTTATGTTCTTCTCCTCCTCACTGCCTCGGCAACATCAATGGGAGTACTAATAGTGCAAAAGAGACAGTATCCTTATTCACAATTCCAATGCACAACAGCACGACCACAGCCTCTACAGCAGCTAATGCAGAGAAAGTGCTGTGCAGTCCTTGCAGCCCTGGCTGCAGCATACCCAGTGCTAGCAGACTCTTCAGAGAATTTAGCTGCCATAATCTGAGAAGCCTCTACTGAGCGTGTGCAAACTGAAATTTTTCAGAAGCTCATAAGTTGGCCAAATTTGGCCAAGTTTTCACAGCAACATCAAAAGGCATTTCTGACACCAAGACAACCCCTTTGCCCAGTTTCAAGTCCCTGCTCCAAAGCATGGAAACACTAGAGCTTCTCAACAAAATGGCTTTACATTTGGAGGGGTTTTTTGTTTGTTTGTTTTTTAAGATATGGGCAACATAATGCATTTTTCCCTATCCTCATTCTCAGAAATGGCTGACCTGTTTTTGCTGAAACTTTCCCCCAAAAAATGCAGCCTGAGACAAGGGAAATTTTAGCCCAATGGCTAAAGTCTACCAGAGTTATAAGTAACTGAAAAACAGGATCTTATATGTCTTAGGCAACCTAAACTATAGGTATCACTACCTGGACCACCTGTAATATCCAGCTCATAACTGGTTATACATATGCCTCTGCACACAAATTCAGTATATAGGCCTACAAATGCACTTTTCTCACTTTTGGGATGTATTTAATGTAAAATCCTATGGTGGATAGTCCTATAGAAGTACAAGTGTTCCTGTAGGTTTATCACCTCTGCCATGATCTATACTCCTCTTGCTGTTCTAGATCTGGGCTTGTCTTAAGCAGAAACAGCTAATCATGCCTAATTGTTTAAAATGGTATGTTGGTTTTATGACAGAGAAATATATCCACTGAGGTATAGGAGCAGGCAAAATGACTCATTTCCAAATAGAACCTAAACAGAATTTGAAGCTACCTCTCAAGACTGAAATATCAATTTTTCTAGCTCTAGAGTATGTAATTTGACAGCATTCCTTCCTAGAGGGACATGTTGTTCTTGGGTGTGACATTGGACTTCCAAGAAAGTAGCGAGTGATATAAAACTACCAGATCATTCCCTTTGGTTTCCCTTTTTACAAATAGCATATCAACACCGAATTACCACATTACTGGGTTTCTTAATGTTTTGACTCCTTTGAAAAGTCAAGTTATTCCTTTTTCTTTTTTGCTATTTCCAATTTTATTATTTTTCCTTACCTTGTTTCCCAAGGTGTCCCTGAGTGTATGCACTTTAATAAAGCTAATGTTAAAATTATATAATACAAAGGTTAAGGAATTTCTGTACATCTGGGCATAGTGCTTAAAAATTACCCAAAAAGTACAAAGTTTGGTTTTAAAGTCATACAATACCCTCTAAACTGATCATTGTATGATGCTTCCTTTACGCATGTCCATAATATCCCTTTGTAACCAACACACATCCCTCAGAGACTGACATGTTTTTTTAAAAACTAAAACATATTTAACACAAATTGAAATACCGGAAGATTCTCATTGTTGTTTTTTTATAGAACCCACATGTAAATAATCCCCTTTTCATCTGCCCTATAGAGTAGTAGGTTAAAATAACTGATGACTTTCTCTTAATTATACAGTTGAGGTGGATCCACCAGGTCACAGTTGAAAAGAAGGGAGATTTATATCCTTGATAAGCATGGTAGTTATTATTATTCAATATACAGTACTGCTCTAAGGGAGGTCTAATCATTTCCTTACACAGTAGTAACACTGTATCCTTTGATTTATACTGTATTACTCTAGCAATACAACCAGTATCCTGTTTTTGTCTTTAAACACAACTGAATAATTAGTCTGAAGGGTTTATTTCCCACATTTTCTACAACCATCTTCTGATTATTAGAGCACAGCACCCAATTTAGCAGGCATACTATCTTCCCCATGCTTTACAGCTAAACTGCTAATTCCATATTTATCTGTTCTACACAGCATTTAGATGTATGGTAAGTGTTTTCCCAAGCAAATAAAACTTTGTTAGAATTAAATTAATTATATGTACTACAAAACGTAAGAGGGAAAACCTTAACAGAGCATTATCATTTTAAACAAATGCCTGAAAACCAGAGCAAAAAAGTCACATTAAAAGAAATCTACCATACAAGATTGTAAAATACAGAAATGCTGTTAGTATAAACTGAACAACCAGAGCTATTTTACCCTATGAACCCCCAAAAGTACCTTCCTGGTGCCTGAGCTTGAGAAGTGTGTACAACATAACATTCAGATATATTTTCCAAGAGTACTGTATAGTAATCACTGCAATCTCAGAATAAAAACATTCACAAAGAATATGGAAACATTTCTGAACAGATTCCCATCAGATTTCTTTAAATAGCTCTTATAATCCTTCCCCATCCTACCAATGACAAACTGGTCAATAATATTCTGGTATTTCTTTAAACATATTTTATGAACATTTATACACTATTTACTAGTAATGAATTCACATTTTGTAAAGTGTGTTTTAAAAATGAGGAAAAATATTTTTCCCTCAGAGCAAAGTATATTCTTTTCCTGTTCCTTCATCTAATTTTCCTTTCTGGTTCATGACCAACTCTCTTTCCTGTACACAGCTGTGATAGGGAAGAACTACAGTGGAAGATCAGAAAAAATAAAGCCCAAACTACTGATTTTTCCTGACCCAAGCTTTGTAAATATAGCTAATTGACAATGGGAAATATATTCCAGGAAAAATAAGTTATTTTGTTTCATTTGAAATTTTTCTAATAATTTTTCAGGATTTTTTTACATTAAAAATTCATTTCAGTGAAAAAAACCCTTCCCCCCACCCCCATACTTTTCTCCCACTGGAAGAAGAGGGCCAAGTGCAAAAAATAGTGTGATATTACCTGTAGAGTTAAAAAAAAAACCCAAAAGTATACCAAAAAACTTGTCAAAAGAATTGGAAATTCTGAAGTTGAAATGTTTTCAAACATTTTGATTTAGTCAAAATGTTATTTTAAAAAAAAAAAAAAAAACCCTCCTCCCTAAAAAAAAAAAAAAAAAAATTCATCCAGCTCTTCTTGTAACACAGTACAGAAAAGCACTTAATAGCAGTAGCATGACAAAGAACATAATCAATTATGGTTTTTTCTATTATTACCACCAAATTGCTATTAAGACTAAGCAAACTCTTTAGTTAAGACAATCATGTTCTGAGATGAGAATTCTGTCACTCAGCAGTTAGAAGAGATTACGAGTAAAGCATGAAAAACCTTGGATGAGGACTGAAGGATACAGACATACAGAATATTGGCTTCTGCCTCTTCAGAGTTAATTTTGATGCTGTGGTATGAGTTCACCATTGCGATCACATTTGTGAAGTCTTTTAAGAACTAAGTGTTGTACTCATAAGGTATTCTATTTCTTCCCTAGCATATGTCATTATTACTCTTCTGCTGTTTTATAAGAACCAACTTGGTTGAAACTGTTCTTGGAAACCTTTAATATGAATGGCACAAGAATAATTAAATTAACAGGCTATTCTGAGTTAAGGTATTTAAAACTCTTCACTATTTAAAGTGTCTCTAAAATTTTCTAAAATACTAAGGCGGGGTCGGCAACCAAAGGTAGCACGCGTGCCGATTTACTGTGGCACGCTACTGCTAGCCAGGGGTGCCCGCCGCCTGCCCCGCTCAGCCCACTGCCGGCCTGGATGGACACAACCCTGGGCCAGCAGTGGGCTGAGCGGGGCCAGCAGACGGGACCCCAGCTGACAGGAGCCGCTCAGCCCACTGCCAGTCTGGGGTTCCATCCACCGGCCCCTGTAAATGTAAAATGTGTTACTGGCAGGCGAAACCTTAAATTACCGTGAATAAATGAAGACTTGGCACACCACTTCTGAAAGATTGCCAACCCCTGTACTAAGGCCAGTTACCACAAAGACAAGAGTGACAAGGATGCACTGCTATCTGCTTCCCTTGTCAGATTCCTAAAACTGACTGAATATTGTTCTTAGAGTACTGATTGGACACAACCACATAGAAGGTGATTAGTGTTTGTATCTGGAATATTACATACAGTGTACAAAAACACAGGTTATAGTGCAATGGTTTATTAGTTATTGGGTTAACTCTTGGTCCCGTTGAAGTCAACCAAGCCAGGATTTCATCCCTAAATTTAAGGTCCTATAAACTCTTACCTCTACAATATTACTACTGGATTTTGTCTCAAAACAACAGGTTCTATTCTATGGAGAATTATCATGAAAGCTACACAAGCTTGGATACAAAGTTTTAACAGTAAATTGTTTTGTTTGAGGATTTTTGAGAGACAAAACATTTTATGAGTATGTTTAAAGCTCCTGAAAATAATGTATTAATTATGCTGATGGAATGTGAGCAATCACCACACAAACTCCTACACACAGGTTTGTAAATGTACCTTATTTCTAACTTTTCTTACATTTACTCATTTTCACCTTGAGCAATGTCAACTATTCCAAATTATATCAAGTTATATGTTGGTTTTTCTCTCGGCTTGTCTACATGGGGGTTTAAACTGGATCAAATCCAGTTTTAAAATGCTTGCATACACACAACACAATTCGTCACCGCACAATAACTCAGAATTTATCACAAACTCTGGAGTCCTCTTGCAAAGCAGACTAGCTTTGCTTCAAATCGTATTAATGTAGCCTATTGTTTGTGTTGAAGCAATTACCGTGCACCACTTTTGTCATGTTTCCAATTGCTATCCCACTGTGCTTTGCAGGTTGACTGTTACTGGCATTTATCTCTGTGCCCTCCCATGCTATAGTGTGAAGTTTGCAAGATGACAACTCCCCATTTTTAAATTTGTATTGGAGTAAGATTTTGCCCATTTGCTCCTGGATCTCCTTTAGCAATACAACAGTAATAGCACTCCAGAAGCCCTACAACATGCCTCACACAGCTGCTTAGAGCCATGCCGAGACCCTGGATCTCATCACCACCAGGGAAGAAGCATCAGTTCAGGAAGGTCTCATGGCCTGCCCCCAGAATAAAGTCCTTTTTAAGGACATTGCAAAGCAGATGTCCATGAGGTTTCATGGGAAGGGCTGTTCTAGATTTGATTTTGACAAATAAGGAGGAAGTGGTTCAGAATTTGAAAATGGAAGACAGCTTAGGTGAAAGTGATCATGAAATGGTAGAGATCATGATTCTAAAGAATGGTAGGAGGAAAAACAGCACAATAAAGACAACTGATTTCAACAACGCAGACTTTAGCAAACTCAGGGAGTTGGTAGATAAGATCCCATAGAACAAGTCTAGGGGGAAAAACAGTTCAAGAGAGTTGGCAGTTTTTCAGAGAGACATTATTAAGGGCACAAGAGCAAGCTATCCCACTGTGTAGGAAAGATGGGAAGTATGGTAAGAGACTACTATCGTTTAATGATCTGAAACTCAAAAAGTGTCCTACAAAAAGTGGAAATTAGGTCAAATTATGAAGGATGAATATAAACAAACAACACACGTATGTAGGGGCAAAATTAGAAAGGCCAAGGCACAAAACAAGATTAAACTAACTGATAAAACTTAGTCCTGCCATGAGTGCTGGGGACTGGAGCAGATGACCTCTCGAGGTCCCTTCCAGTCCTACAGTTCTACAATCCTATGACTGTGACGCCAAGTAATGCCAGATAAAGAGCAAGCAGCTCAAGAGAAAGAACACTGCAATGAAGGACAAAAGGAGGCAACACAGTAGGGGACATGTGACCTGTCAGTTTTTTGATTAACTGGACAGGATCCTATACAATTATAGCACAACCCATCCCAAACATTATTCAAAGCCTGATGCCTGCACCTTCCCCTCACCAAGGACAAATGTATGGGGCACAGAAAGAGGAAACAAAGGAGGTTTTTTTTACGATTTGAACCCATTGACTTCCCACAATTCACAGCAAAATCAACCTCAGGACGCACGCTGCTTAGCAATTAAGTAAAAGACCCTAGATAACCCCCAAGAATGCTACGCTCTCAGTTCACAGCAAACTGTTGCCATGTGTTCACATGATGAGAATTGAAAATGGAACAGGTATTCTGTGTGCTCACTACTTGTGCGAACTGCATACTTCAAGTTACCTGAGATGCATCAAAAAGTTTTGGATTAAAAATGCAGACACACCCTTAGAGAATAGGATGAGACCAAACATACTCCAAATTTATACCTACTATAAACAGAATCCAAGCCAACAGAGGTGATTTTTTCCCCCTCTTTTTCAGTTACAGAATAGAAACATTTAATGAATGCCACACTAAAAGCTTTGGACATTTATACAGATACAAGCTGGGTTAAACCTCATTTAAAAACTGTAGGGGGCGACCACTGCCCCTCATTTAAGATAGCTATAACAAATGTTTCAGCAGCCCCTTCCTAAAATGAAGGCATACCACCTAGGAGTTAGAAATATGTGGGCAGTGTGCTTGTCTGAGTATTGTTTTGGGTAAAGATGGGAGAGGGGAGGAGGCAGCAGGAGCACCACCACAGTAACAGAAGGAGCAGGAAGCTCCACCACAGCCTGAACAAATGCAACAGCATGATCCTAAGGAAAAGCCTAGGGAGCTTTCAGGGGGATGATGGCTGAAACTGGTTTGATGCTGTAGGCAGGAAAAAACTCTCTGGTTCAATTCTTTCCACATTCAGGGAAACAGGACTTTGTACATAAACTTGTAAATAAACAGAATTGCAACAAAAATACCTGGTTCCATCATCAATTTCTCTTCTTAACTAGAACAATCTGCAAGACCCCAAAGTTTGGCTAATCACTCGCATCAAAAGAGGTGTAATGGGATGTACTGATGCCAGCATCTTGGGAGAAGACTGCTTTTGCCACTCTGCTGAGCATGATCCATTTCACCATGATGTCTTTTGGGCTTCATGGAGCCCCTGCCAATTCTCCAGAGACTCATGGATTACATGTGGCAACAACATGCATCTGTGTACTTAGATGATGTGGTGATACTCAGCACCAACTGAAAAGTGCATCTAGATCACCTCAGGGCACTTGACTAATCGTTGAGAGAAGGAGCCCCCTCCTGCACCAAGACTCCCTCCCAGAGCCCATATCCCAAACCCCATCCTGCACCCCAACACTCTGCCCCAGCCCAGAGCCTTCTCCTGCACCCAAACTCCCTCCCAGAGCCCACATCCCAAACACCCTCCTGCATCCCAACCCCCTGCCCCAGGGTCAGCCCAGAGCCCCCTCCCAAATCCCTGCCCCAGCAGTGAAAGTGAGTGAGGGTCGGGGAGAGTGAGCAATGGAGGGGAGGGGGGGGAAATGGAGTGAAGGGGCAGGGCCTCGGGGAAGGATCAGGGTAGATCCTGAGTTGCCCTTAAATTCAAAAAGTGATCTTGGGCATAAAAAGGTTGGAGACCATCGATCTACTGAATGTGTTTACCCAATTTGTATGTATGGTGCTACAAGCACCAACTTTCCAACGTGCCAGGGGCTGCTCACTGCTCAACCCCCGGCTCTGCCACAGACCCTGCCCCCGCTCCACCCCTTCTTGCCCCCTCCTCTGAGCCTGCCGCGCCCTCACTCTTCCCCCTCCCTCCCCCCCCGCCAAGAACCTCCTGCATGCCACAAAACAGCTGATCAGGAGGTGCAGGCAGGGAGGAGGCGGCATTGATTGGCAGGGATGCCGGTGGGCGGGAGGGAATTGATGAGGGACTGCTGACGTATTACTGTGACTCCTTGGCAATGTACATTAGTAAATTCTGGCTCCTTCTCAGGCTCAGGCTCAGGCTGCCACCCCTGCAGTAGGCAATCAGCCTGAATGAGCCATTTAAGGAGGACAATAGAACTTTGGAGATACTAATCTCCCACCATCCTGAGGAGCTTCCTGGGATGTTGCTTTGACACTGCACCTGGTACAGAGTACCACCTTGGACACAGCTGGTAGTTTTCCACTCGAAACAAAGGGTTCCCACTTTATGCAAATTCTATTTAAGGCTGGGGAGTAACACAAACAGGACTGTCCTCAATTGCCTGCCCAGGAAGGAAGACTGCTAAAAGGCAGGGTTGAGTCCAGGCTCAGACAAGAGGCCAATCTGTAAAGAGAAATAACTGGAACGCTAAGCCACAGGAACTCTGCAACTTGCCTAAAAAAACATTTAGGGTGAGAAATTACAATGTAACCTGTTTCTTGAGCCTACTGAGCTTAGTTTGAATGTTTTGTTTTATTTGCTCAGTAATCTGCTTTGTTCCGTTTGCCATCCCTTTTAATAGCTTAAAATTTACCTTTTGTAGTTAAACTTATTTCTTGTTCATTTCAAAACCCAGCTTGTGCAATTCATATGAGCAAAAGGCTGTGCATATCTCTCTCCACATTGAGGGAGAGGGCGAATTTTTACAAGCTTGCGCTGTGCAGATGTTTCTATACAGCGCAAGACAATATTATTTTGGATTTACTCCCCCCAAATGGGGTGTGCACATGAGTACTGGGTGAATCCCCAAGCTGATTCCTCCCACACAGAACTAATCTCAGTGTCTCTGTGTCCATTTGCAGCTGGGTGTGTTCCTACCTGTATGTGTATGCTGGAGAAGGCTTGAAGGCCTGGCACAGCTAGGACAGGGTGAGGAAACCCAGGCTGATGGAAAAGGTGGAGCCAGTGGAACCCCAGCACATCAGGTGGCATCCCGGATCGGGGGCGGGGGTGTCCAACCCATCACACAGTAATCCTCTCTGTCAGAAATCCACAGTTCTTTCTACTTTCATGCCCCCCATTGAAAATGCAGTCAAATAGCAACCTGTATATGGATACAAAAACATACTGTTCATTAATTTATGAATACATACCATTCACATGTGGTCATATTTTAGAAACAGACGGGAATACTAAACAGATTAAGTTCCAGTCTACTGTACAAAAATAAGTTCACCTTAGGTCTATACTACAAAATTAAGTCGACCTAAGTAACGTCAACTTACTGCTACCACAGTAATTAAATTGCTTTTGCATGTCCACACTGTGTTTCTTGTATCAGCGATGCATGTCCTCACAAGGAGGGCTTGCACCGATTTAACTGTCAGTGTGGGGCACTGCAGGCTGACTTCTGAAAGGCAGCAACAGTCAATGTAAGCAACGCAGTGTTTACACATATTCTAAGGGGCCATTCAACGTAAAGCGGCCCCTCAAAACCTCTGCAGTCATAGGGCAAAAAGGGGGGTTTAGTGGGTTACAAATTGTTGTAATATACCATAAATCCAGTCTCTTTATTAACAGGCCACTCTACTTCGAATGGGTGCTTTAGTAGTCTGTCTAATCTGACATTTCAGTGGACCTACTCCCTTCTTTTGGTCCATCTAAAATACATTTGATTATGATTCTGTCTACTTTCAATTGTTTCGGAATGCCTGAGGTACTGTGCTGGATGTGTTAATAACAGAGCAATATGTCAAACATTATACAATGTTTTAACACTTTGGAATTAATTATGTAATAAATTAGGGCTTGAGCCAGCAAAGCTTACTCATGTACTCAACTTTTCTCATGTACTGATTCACATGGACCCAAGGGTACAACTATTGAGCTCGTAGGGCCAGCCAATAGGAGCTAGGTACCAAAACACCTTTAATAATCTTGCCCTTCAGCTTTTTTATTTCCATAAAAACTATAAAATGTTATAACTTCTTCCATACCCTTTATAAAGAAAGTATCTCATGCTGCTTTAGGGCTAGACTGTAGAGCTCTTTTACACTTTAGTGAGCTATTACTCGTGTGAATAATCCCATCAAACTGATAAAAATACTTTTTCACACAACCTGTAATTAAACTCTGGAATTCAGCGCCACAGAAAGTTGTTGAGACCAAGAATTTAACATCATTCAAAAAGGGATTGAATAATTATATGGATGTCAAGAATATCCAGAGTGGCCATAATTAATTATATCAGCAACTTTGGAAAAGATATTAAATCTCATGATTTAGGGTTAATGTCATTCTTTAACTATTGGGATCAGGATAAAACCTAATGATAGGGGCAGAATATCCCATATCTGACAACTGCAGGTTATCCCACATCTACCTACTTACTCTGAAGCATCTGGTACTGATCACTATCAGAGACAGGTTACCAACTAGATGGATCTTGGGTCTAATCCAATATTGTAATTACTATATTCCTATATAAAACTTCTTAGAGATTGTTTACCCTGGATGTAACAGGAAAATTTATCGTGAGACTTACCCCAGAAATCTCACCATTCTGGAAAGAGGCTGGCAGATCCCTTCCAGCAAGGTTTCCCTCACTGCTCGCAGCTTCCTCGTAGTAGAACCATACCTGCCACCCAAGGATGGTAGAAGTATCTCTGAAAACCCTACCACTTCAAGATACTTCTACAGCTGCCACTATATTACTAGTTTCTCTACAAATATATTAACTAATTCCTGAACAGAATTTATATGAAAACTTTCTACTTCTGATCCAATATGTGGCAGACAGGAACATATTTGTGCATCACAAAGAAAGGAAAAGAAAGCACCATAAATAATTACAAGCTACACTTGTCCCAGGAGCGATAGATCAGTGGTTTTTCCCATTAAACAAAAGGAAATTTTGAAGCAAGTCGAGGAAAAAAAAAACTCATCTTCACAGATTGTAACAATCATATGACATCCTGTGTTTAATCAACATGGTATTATTCCTATGAATTACAAAACTAACTTTTAAGAAAAAAAAAGAAATGCACCATGCCCCAATTAAATGCCCAGGTTAATGGTATTTCTAAATATAAATACAAATACAGCAGCAGTTTCCTGATGGAAGTGAACAACATCTTTACTGCAATAACATTTACAATTTACTGAGATTGTCCTGAAATTATATCATCTGTAAACATACGGTGCCTTCCACTGACCTCAATGGGACCAAGATTTCACATACATAGCTTAATCCTCGTATGCAAGTGGTACCCACAGACAGGCCTTAAGAAACCTACTCACTTGGTCTCTGAGTGAGTAGCAATTTTATGTGAACATGAGTAAGGCAACTAGGGCCAAGGAGTTGTGAACTCAAAAGAAGCTTTGGGGCTGTGACAGCACACATTTTTCACCTTAGCACTCATCTAGTAGATGGTCAGGCAAATTTTTCAACCCCCGCCTAAGACTACACAAAGAGAAATATATACAACTCTAGTTTATATTATTGCACATGATGAAGCTTCAGCAGTTGCATTATAAGTCACTATTTCCAAAGGTTTATAACTGTGCAATAAAAAAAATTGTTCTGGATTGAGTCTTGGCAAGCAAGGCCTTTTTAAAGTTATGTTTCAAACTGATTTGTTGGCGGTTTTTAAACTTTGGAGATGGAGAGCCAGGAATTATTTGTTTGGTGGGTGGAAGCAGGCAGGAAAAAATGTGAGCAGTGACTTTCCAAAAAAAAAAAAAAAAAAAAAAAAAAATCGAAGAACCACTAACACACTAGTAAGAGAATAGAGTATTTGTTTTGGCGCCATGGTGATTTTTTTAGGTGTAGTCAATATTCATATTGCTAAAATCACCACTGTATATTTTTGAAATTTGTAATGAACATTTGTGAGTCACTACACTTATTTTTTAATTCCATTCCAAGTTCCTGGGCAGGGAGGCTTTACAGGGAGCCTATTTTGGGATGAAGACTAGAAGATGACATGGAAATATTTGGGGATTGGGAAATGGAGAAGAATCATAGACGGCTGCACAGAACACAGGACAGAGGGTTCCAGAATGGTCAGATAATCATCACTAGCGATAAGAATCTTTGAAGGAATAACCTAAGTATCAACCCCATTATACATAAAGGAATATAGTATGTAGAATAGAAACTTTTATGTGTCTTCACCAGAAAAAGCAGTGTATATATTGGTTAGAAGTGAGCGAACACCAAAATGTGCCATTTTTTAAGCTTCTATTAAAGACATGGCTACCTTTACCATAACCAGAAAAATGCACTGAACTTGTACTACAGTAGGGCAAACATGTGTCTACTGGAAAGGATACATTATTACAAATCCTCTATTATTGCCCAATGGCTAATCGCAAAGAATGTTTCTGATATTTATTTATGCTATTTGAAAGCAGCAGAAGTGTTAAGTGGATGGAAATAAAACGTATTGATCACCAGTTCTCTGTGGTAGAAAACTACATTTCAGAAGGCGGGAAAGAGAAAAAGAATCTAGTCTACAGGAAGGAATAGTTCTGAAGGGTAAGAAGCATAGAAGAAGTGAGACTGGGCTGAAGGAGGAAATAAGATTTGGTGATGTGAGAACTGCTGGGAAGGAGGGAGTTCTTGTTACATATGCCAATTATTTTTATTAAAAAACTGTCAACATGGCAGGCAGAGCTGGATGCAGAAGATCTCAGAAGAGAGTTTAATGACAGCATAAAAAATACAAGATAGAAGATCAGGGAAGAAGAATACACATGAACATAGGAACCACTATATTGAATCAAACCTGTGATTCATTTAGCCCAACATCCTGTCTCCAAGAGTGACCAGCACCAAATGTTTCAGAAGATGCAAAAATCCCCATAGTAAGTAGATGTGGGATAATCTGCCCTCCATGAAAGTCTCATCCTAATTTATATTAGCTAGAAGTTACCAAACCCTAAAGCGTGATGTTTTATATTCCTTCTAAAGTTGTTCGCATTATCTGCTGTAACACTGGAATAGAGCAAAGACAGAAGTCTTCCAGAAGAGGAGAGGAGAACTGAGGAAAAAGGAAGTAGACCTAAAATCATAGAAGTCAACATAATCACAGGGCTTCCTCCAAAGACTGGGAGCAGCATAAGAACAGGAATGAGGTAGAAGTTACTGGGGGAAGAAAGCCAAGGATGGAATTAGTGGGGCAGCAAAGTAGTGTCATTGGAGAGAGTGTCAAAACAGGAATCAGGTAGGGATGTGTCAACTGCAGGGTGCAATCCGGACCAGTGAGAGGTTGTATCACTGCCTGCCCTGTAACCCTAGCTGCCTCACAATGTTTTGCTGTCACAGCTCCCAAACTGGTCCACTCACAAACAGTATAACAGCATACATGTTACACCCTGGGTGTTTGTGTACAGCTATAGCCTTTGCCCAGCAGCTTTAACCTCAGAAGCATTTCAGCAACAGTCCAGTCACACACTGGCTTCCACCAGCCGTGGTTACTACTTGCAGGGTACCCCAACACACTCCCAGTCCTGAGTTTTCTGTAAAATGTACGTTCTGCACTGTCCAGCTCTCACCTGGGCAGTTCAGATATGGGAGGTCCTCGTTCCCCATAAGGGGCAATATTCAACATTTTGCAACTTTAATTGGAGTTACCAACCAGTTCAGTTAAAACACAATATTGGGTTACTTTATATTAAAAATAAGACAAGTTTATTTAACTATAAAGAGATATACTTGTACTCACTCAAAATCTAAGGTATTAAAGTCAGAAATGATTACAAGAGAAATAAAATACTTTCTAGTAGCTAAAACTTGACAAGTGAGACTTGGTTCAAGGTCAAAGCCTTACCACAGGTTCCCAACAACATTGCTGACCAAACTGTCAGGTCAGTATCCCTCTCAAAGTCAAAGGGCTGGTTCCTTTATCTTCTTAGGTGAAAGGGGGAGGTGGGCTTGGGGTGTATCCCTTTTATAGTCCAGTCATCCTTTGAAGTGGATTCTTCTGAGGATTACCTCTCAAATCAAAGTTTATTTGAACAGTAAAGAAGGTGACATGGAGTCCAGTGGTTAAGGTGGCTCCATAGGCTTTCCTCTCCCCTGTGTGTGCTGAAATAGAGATCTGTCTTGTCTCCTGCTATTCCCCCCACCCTCCCTTGATGCCTCAAGTACCCTTTTTATTACTCACAGGTAAAATGAGGTAAGCATACGTTCCTTTGTTTCGGATAGACCCGTTTAACAACTTTTGCCTAGTCAGGGCTGTGTGGGTTTGAATGTGTGCTAACATCCTACAAGGGAAAGTCATAGCTTTACATATAACCTTGCTACATATGTTTCCCCATGATGATATTGACCAGCAAGTTATTAATTTTCAAAGGATACCTCACAAAGCATATTTTGTACAAAGATTATTACAATGATGTGAATACAGGGGATGAAAGACCATGAGTCAGAGAGAGACCCGTAGAGAATTAAGAAATGTTGATAGAATCCACAGAAGGAAGGACAGGGGGGAGAGAGAGAAAGTGGGGAGCAATCAAGTAGTGATCACAGAGTGAGAATACAGGGATCATGTTCAAGAGAGAACTGTATTTGGTGAAAATTAGATCAAATTCATTAATACAACAACCAGTCGAATGCCAATGATCCCACAAGGATGTTAGAGAAAGGCACTGAAGGGTGGCAGGATATTGACGTGAAAATTGAAGTTTCTCTACATGTGAGGAGGGATTGAGTCAAGTTGTTGAGTCAAAGAATCAGCATTGCAGTGGTGCAGCTTGCACCCATATTAATGTTTAGCACTTTAGGTACTTTCTGAAATCATCTTAAATAAAATTGTCACCTACAAAACACAGCTGTTACAACTCTTCCTCTTGTTTTTCTCACTGCATGGAACAACAGCCAGGTTAACCCATCCAAGCACACAGTTGCTGCTCTCTGCTCCTGATGCCATTCTGGCTTGGTGTTAAATTCATGTGGCCTCACACCACTGAGATCTGAAGATGGTAGTACCCTTCTTAAAAATTAACTTGGTGTTTGTACACATTTTCTTTTTCTTCAAGTGAATGTAATGATCAAGAAAGGCAATACTCCAACTGACCTGAAGACCAAATTCCTCTATTTACCTACATGACAAGTACAGTCTGGACACCTGCAATTCAAGCTTCCTTTTACTGCTTTGCTACCATATACCACCTCACCAGTGTATTTTATTTCTGTTTTCATAGTCCCTAACACTGAATGTGAGCAAGCCTTTGGCCCCCACTTTCAGACATAGAGGCACTAATATTACTTATCAATAGATATGATATTGCCCCCACAAGGCACAAGAGAATGAATCACATCAAGCTTTGGAAGGGGCTGGTCATTTAGATCTCTCCCCGAAAAAAGCCTGTTGTCATGGTTAAGTGCTCTAATGGGAAGGGGAACAAAGGGTTTATACTACCTATTAGGGTGACCAGATGTCCTTATTTTATAGGGACTGTCCTGATTTTGGGGGCTTTTTTCTTATATAGACACCTATAACCTCCCACTCAGTCCCGATTTTTTACACTTGCTATCTGGTCACCCTACTACCTATAATAATAAAAAAGAAAACCTAAATACAGATGCACCTTCATTTCAGATGCCTAAAAGATACCTCAGGTGTCCAACTTTATTGCATAACATGTAGTTACCTGCAGGTCAGTGATTCTCACTCTTTCAGACTGTTCATACTACATCTAAAACTCAAAAGTACTTGTCACACAACATTGGTAGTGTTAATCAGTGCAGCTTAGAGTTATCATGAAGTTTAGGTTTTGTTTTTTTAAACCAAGACATACTACATTTTGAGAACCGCTGCTTTAGGTCATTCATATTACAAGGGACAATTGCGAGAGATGCTTGTGTATTCCCACAGCAATGTATTCCCTCGGATGGTGAAATACAAACACACATACACAGGCATAGGGATTAAAGTAAGGAACTGGGAGTTAGGAGATCTAGAACACAATGTCTAAAGGCCTGATTCTCAATTTATACTAAGGCC
This sequence comes from Mauremys mutica, assembly GCF_020497125.1. Classification (NCBI taxonomy): domain Eukaryota; kingdom Metazoa; phylum Chordata; order Testudines; family Geoemydidae; genus Mauremys; species Mauremys mutica. The sequence continues at coordinate 34,646,750 of NC_059081.1, forward strand.
CCTTTCCAGTGCAGTCAGCACTGTGTAAAGGACGCTTTACGCTGCCCAAGTGGTACAAAGGGGACTATATATGAATGACAGAATAAAGCATTAAGAACGTAAGAAGCCTACTGGGTCAGACCAAAGGTCCATCTAGTTCAGTATCCTGTTTTCTGACAGTGGCCAGTGCCAGGTGTTCCAGAGGGAATGAACAGAACAGGAAATCATCAAGTGATCCATTCCCTGTCGTTCATTCCCAGCTTCTGGCAAACAGAGGCTAGGGACACCATTCCTGCCCATACTGGCTAATAGCCATTGATGGACCTATCCTTCATGAATTTATCTAGTTCTTTTTTGAACCCCTTTATGGTCTTGGCCTTCAAAACATTCTCTGGCAAGGAGTTCCACAGGTTGACTGTGCATTGTGTGAAGAAATACTTCCTTTTATTTGTTTTAAACCTGCTGCCTATTAATTTCATTGGTGACCTCTGGTTCTTGTGTTATGAGAAGTAAACAATACTTCCTTATTTACTTTCTCTACACCAGTCATGATTTTATAGACCTCAATCATCTCTCTCCTTAGCTGTCTCTTTTCCAAGGTGAAAAGTCCCAGTCTTATTAATCTCTCCTCACATGGCAACTGTTCCATACCCCTAATCATTTTTGTTGCCCTTTTCTGAACTTTTTCCAATTCCAATATATATTTTTTGAGATGGGATAACCACATCTGCACACAGAATTCAAGATGTGGTTGCCTCTATATAAATCCATGAATTTATATAGAGGCAACATGATATTTTCTGTCCTATTATCTATCCCTTTCATAATTATTTTCAGCATTCTATTCACTTTTTTGACTGCCACTGCACATTGAGTGGATGTTTTCAGAGAACTATCCACAATGACTCCAAGATCTCTTTCTTGAGTGGTAACAGCTAATTTACACCCCCATCATTTTATATGTATAGATGGGATGTTTTCCAATGTGCATTACTTTGCATTTATCAACATTAAATTTCATCTGCTATTTTGTTGCCCAGTCTCACAGTTTTGAGAGATCCTTTTGTAGCTTTTCACAGTCTGCCTGCGTCTTAACTATCATTAGTAATTTTGTATCGTCTGCAAATTTTGCTACCTCACTGTTTACCCCTTTTTCCAGATCATTTATGAATATGTTGATTAGGACTGGTCCCAGAACAGGCCCCTGGGGGACACCACTATTTACCTCTCTCCATTCTGAAAACTGACCATTTATACCCTACCCTTTGTTTCCTATCTTTTAACCTGTTACCAATCCACCAGAGCACCTTCCCTCTTAGCCCATGACAGCTTACTTTGCATAAGAGCCTTTGGTGAGGGACCTTGTCAAAGGCTTTCTGAAAATCTAAGTACACTATATCCACTGGATCCCCTTGGTCCACATGCTTGTTGACCCTTTCAAAGAATTCTAGTCAATTGGTGAGGCACGATTTCCCTTTACTAAAACCAAATGGACTCTTCCTCAACAAATTCTGTTACCTATATGTCTGACAATATTGTTCTTTATTATAGTTTCAACCAGTTTGCCCGATACTGAATCAGGCTGATAGGCCTGCAATTGTTGGGATCACTTCTGGAGCCCTTTTTAAAAACTGGCATCACATTAGCTAACCTCCAGTCATCTGGTAGAAAAGCTGATTTAAATGACACGTTACAGACTACAGTTAGTAGTGCTACAATTTCACATTTGGGTTCCTTCAGAACTCTTGGGTAAATACCATCTGGGCCTGGTGACATATTGCTGTTTAAATGTTCCAAAGGTTCACCAGTGGTCTTAAATATGTAAGAATTAAAAAGGGTGATTCAGAAGGATAAAATTGAAACTGCAACATGAAGAAAACTACACTATTCAAATTTCTAATAATGTTCGTTTAAGATGCAATTTGTTTGGAACATAAAGCAACGTGTTACTCAATGGGAAAGATGCAGAGCAAAGAATAGAAACTACAGCCACTGGCATTTGAAAGAATTTAAGATCATGACTTATGCACAGAGTGAGCATTGTTTACACTGCTCTGGGGGTGGTACAAAGATGTCTTTTTAATAAGATTGAGCCATATTTTCCATACCAACACAAAATTATTATATTTCCAGAACTGAGGTGGAAAATGAACAATCTTCTCCACATATTTCCTTGGATACTGAATACATTTATTAAAAGAGCTGTCTCCTCTGCAAACCATTAGTGAATTTTAAAAACTAGCACAGCAAGTGCTTTATCATAGCATGAGTTTGACTTCTAGCTAAAAATATTCATGTGGGGCTCCCTATACCAGTGAAAGAAAACAGAGCAAACAACTCCAATCTTGCTGAACAGCTGACATGTATTTTAACTCCCTGGCAACATTTCCCAGATATATCAGGATTCTGTCCTTAATCTCAAAGTGTCCTTCTAGTCGATACAATAAAAAGACAGTATAAACTGTAGTATGTTTTTATATAAACATCGGGTCTCACTTGCTAGAAAACTACATCACTTTTTATCCAATTGAGTAACTTTCAATTCTATAATACCTCATGTTGTATTAGCCATGTCATTCCCCTTCGCAAACAGATTTTTATTTTTTTTTTTAGAAAAAATTTTTTTAATCTATATTAGAAAAGGGTTAGCTCATAATAATCCAAATTTTATTACAGAATATTTTATATCTATTTAAATCTCATTGAGCTGCAGGAATTTACTAGTCTACCTTCTGAACATAAGGTTAAATTTCAAACTGCAGGACTGCACCACAAGTGGGGATTCAACTTAAATTATTACAGCTTTTGAATATCCAGGGGACAGCTCAAAGCAATGTGTTCTTTAACACTCCACTGTTGCCTGCTGTATAGCCAAAGAATTTTCTCTTCATTGTACTAACACAAGATGTGGTTGTAGAACTCTACAGGGATCCCAGAGTCAACATCTAGGTTCCTCTTCATCCACTAATGCCTTGATGTCAACTTGCAGATACCTACTGAGTTCTACAATAGTATATAGTCAGCAACACTTACAGTGAAGAGGGATGCCTATACTCAGGGCTTGGCTACACTTGAAAGTTGCAGCGCTGGGAGTTACAGCGCTGGTGTGTGGCCACACTCACAGCTACCAGCGCTGGTGTGTGGCCACATTTGCACCGCTGTGGGGAGTGCTGCATTATGGGCAGCTATCCCAGCATTCAAGTGGCAACAACGTGCTTTTCAAAAGAGGGGGGTGGAGGGTGGTGTACTGTGACAGGGAGCGAGGAAGATAGAGAGAGTGGATTTTTGGAGCCAACACTGTGTGTTAGCTTCCTGGATTGAAAAATCACAAAATGTTCGCGAACCCTTAGTCTTAATTGCAAACAGCCTGCATCCAACGCTGTTTCTCTGTCAAGCAAACATTCACTCCCTGCCTCTCATTTGATCTTTCACAGCCAGGTACAGATAGCTCCTGTTTGCTGTGATCAGTGTTTGTTTTTTTAGATAAGCAGTTCAACGGAGCTCCGATCGGAGTTCACAACAAAACAAAGAGAGGCTGCATAACAAAACAAAGATAGTAATTTAGTTAAAAGCATTCTGGGATATCTCCTTATTCCCTGGAGGCCAATAAAAGCGCTGGCGTGTGTCCACACTTGATGAGCAGCGCTGGATCACCAGCGCTGCAATCGCTACACCCCAACCTGACCAGGTGTACAGCCAGCGCTGCAGCCAGGGAGTTGCAGCGCTGGATGTGCCTTGCAGGTGTGGACGGTTACTAATTGCAGCGCTGGAAAGCCTCTACCAGTGCTGCAACTTGCAAGTGTAGCCAAGCCCTCAGACAGCAGCAGCAACGTGAACATAAATCAGAACGCCAGGTCTGCAGTTAGAGAAGGTAGTAAAAGTTAGGGGAAAAATTATAATGGAGAGAAAGTGTGCAATTAAATCTACTTTAATTTACAAGTACTTATAAAACAGATTCACAGATTCTAAGGCCAGAAGGGACCATTGTGATCATCTAGTCTGACCCCACGGTATAACACAGGCCAGAGAACTTCCCCAAAATTCCTAGCACATATCTTTTAGAAAAACATCCAACCCTTGATTTTAAAAGGTCAGTGATGGAAAATTCACCATTGTTCCAATGGTTAATACTCTCACCATTAAATATGTACACTGTTTCCAGTCTGAATTTGTCTAGCTCAAACTAACAGCCACTGGATTGTGTTATACCCTTTTTGTGCTAGATTGAAGAGCTCATTACTAAATATTTGGTTCCTCATGAAGGTACTTATAGACTAATCAAGTCACCCCTTAACCTTCTCTTTGTTAAGCTAAATAAGCTCAAGGAACTCAATCTATTACTATAAGACATGTTTTCTAATTCTTTAATCATTCTCACAGCTCTTCTCTGAATCTTCTCCAAATTTACCAACATCCTTCCTGAACTATGGGCACCAGAACTGGACAGTATTCCAGCAGCAGTTGCACCAGTGCCAAACACAGAGGTAAAATAACCTCTCTACTCCTCCTCAAGATTCTACAGTTTATACATCCCAAGATCCCATTAGCTCTTTTGGCCACAGCATCAAAACTGGGAGCTCTTGTTCAACTGATTATCCACCACGACCCAGTCTTTGTCAGAGTCACTGCTTCCCAGGATAGAGCCCCTCACCCAGTAAGTATGGCCTGCATTCTTTGTTCCCAGATGTATACATTTAGATGTATTAAAAATACAGATTTTTTTCACCCTGTTTATCAAGCGATTCTCTTCCTTTCATTCACTCACTGAACAGTTATGTTGATTCATTATATAATAATCAGTTAGTCTAGATGAACAAGCCATCTCTTATTCCCCCCGCCACATCCGTCCCCGTCCATCCCTCCCAGACCATCTCCGTCTTTACATCCTGAATAATCAGGGGCCTGCTGTCTCATTGATTTGTGTATGTAATTGCCATTATAATAATGGCAGCTTATATACACACAAAACCAGGGAAGAACAATTAGCCTCAACTAATAGTGGATTTAGAAACTTTCCTCCCCCCACTTTCATGTCAGCCAGCAGCAATATTTGACTTCATGGAGGGAAGATTGCTCTAACTTATGAAATTCATGTCCCTCTTTAAATATTGCTAAAGTAGATCTGCTAGAATTTACTTTTATTTCCAGCTCAAAAAATACTTAATTCATTTGCTCTTCAGATGACAGATACCTTCTAAGCCTATTCCAGAGGAAACTGAAATCCCTGGGTTCTGCTACAAGAGGTTTCTCCTTTTCTCTCCTTCCAATTGACACTCCTTTGCAAGTTACTCAGCATGAACACTGATTTCTAAGTGTTTCCCATTTGAACTGCTCTCTTTGCATATAGACGAAAGCATCCCAATCTTTGGGATGATAATACACAGTTATTCATTTCCTACATAACAGAGGCTAATAAAAATAATTGTTTATTGTTTTATTAAAAAACACCTCCACCCTTGAATGTTTTTTCCCTTCAACATATCTGACATACTATTCATCAACTCCTTACTTTCATACTGGCCCTTATTTTTGCTTTTGACAGGATACCATCCACCTTGGACAAAGATTTGAAATGGCCCTGCCTACTTTTCTTTATTTACACATTATACTCCGACACATTTTGTTACCCTACTATCCACATTCCCTAAGCCCCTAAAGTTTCCTTGATCTCATTCCCACAGCAACACACTCTGATAGTGAAGGGCTGTAACATCACCACTGAAGACTTCACAAACACACAGTGATTTCTGACCTGACAAGTTTTACTGGGAATCAAACCAACTCTGAAATGGAGCAGTTAAGAGCAACATACAATTGTGTCAGACAATTATTTGATGCTGTTTCAGTTGAAACAGATCTGACATAAAGCACCATATATGGCAGCTATCTAAAAAGTGCTGGTTATAATCAGCTCAACTGCCTGTATGGCAGGTAAACACTGAACATTTGATAGTAAGCTAACATGGCTCTTTATAAGATCTAGATAGAAAATAGTCAATTTTATTAGTTACAAATATGCAGTGGGGGGGGGCAAGGGAAGGAACTTTCATAGTAAAGCTGTACAACACTGTTGCCAGTTTGATTTTTCTCTTTTTTTGTTTCTTTGTTTTCTAAACATTTTCTGTACTTCTTACAGTTGCATATATTTTTATCTTATCTAAGACTTGACCGCTGATTAGGACCCCAGTGGACTTGTGTTTATTAATCATACTCCCAGGTGGACATTTGTTAAGAATTCATGCATGCATTTCACAAGGACTGGCAGCATCCGCCCAGAAGAGGACCAGAAATGGAATTGCAGAGGTGCTCTGACTCTGGATTTAGATGAATTGAAGGCATGTGCTTTCTCGTAACTAATTCTGGCTGGGACTACTAATTAGCATCATAAGCACAATGGACTTATTCTCTTTCACCCATAAAAATATTCCTATATACACTGATTAAAATTTCACACTTCCATAACAGTTTCTGATATAAGTATGCATTCTGTAAACTGCATAACAACTTACAACAGATAGTTACTAAATAATTCCATGTAGAACTCCAGAAAAGATTCTGTTTGCTACATGTGACTAAAATGAAAGCATGGCTCCTAGATTTTCAGGAGGTACTAATGAATTTCATATTTCTTTCATAACTACCACCACAGGGAACTTGGCTTTTGGAGGATCTCACACCATTAATGGAATTTCATAACAGAGGATTCATAGATTGGATGTAAACCTTTAGAACTTTAGTTTAGGTATTATCTGACTGTTTCACAGCTATAATTTATTGGCTGAATGCTGCAAAATCTAATATAATAAATTAATCTGATGTTAGTGTTTACAAAAGAGCTACTACATAATTCAATTTTAAAACAACAGTTCATGGTGCTTAACAGAGCTGAATTTCATTTTCTAAATTGTTCTAAAGATTTGTAGGGAAGATAATGGGTCCAATTCACTGAAGATACATACAAGAACCTCCCTGCAGCCCCCAAATCTGCATCACAATCCCCTCCCCCCACGTTGTGACCTGCATAAGCAATACATCAACCTCAATGCTCATGAAAATCAGGAGATTTCAAAGTCTGATGATTTTAAATCAATGTTAAATTTGGGGGTCAGGTTTCAAGCTTTCCTCTGCAACTATGAGGGTAGATACTTACTTCTTGTAAAAGGGAAAATGGAGTTTCACATAATCAGTTCTCTCCAATCATTATATTTTTAAGAAATAAAACAAGATATCTCTAGACTTGCAATAAAATTGTAAGAATCAGCAATCCTATATAGGCCACAACAGTAATCCCAATGATTGATGAAGCACAGAGACTGCTTAGAAGTCATAAAAGCTAGTTTGTTTTTTTTTAAATAAAAAACTATCCATTTTCTCACGATATAACCCCTAGTTGTCAAAGAGGCAGGGAAATGCAGAAGGTATTTAAAAATGTGTTTAAAAGAACCTGGATTATTCTTCATTTTATCTATTTTTATACCAGTACAGATTCTCTAACCCAGAGGTCAGCAATCTTTCAGAAGTGGTGTGCCGAGTCTTCATTTATTCACTCTAATTTAGTTTCACGTGCCAGTAATACATTTTAATGTTTTTAAAAAGTCTCTTTCTATAAGTCTATAATATATAACTAAACTATTGTTGAATGTAAAGTAAATAAGGTTTTTTAAATGTTTAAGAAGCTTCATTTAAAATTAAATTAAAATGCAGAAACCCCCGGACTGGTGGCCAGAACCCAGGCAGTGTGAGTGCCACTGAAAATCAGCTCACGTGCAACAGGTTGCCTACCCCTGCTCTAACCTGATCAAGACTATATAATAGCATTAAGACACATTGCCTAGGAAGCACCGGGTATTTCCTCCAATCAGCTCAGCTCTATGCACAAACTTTTTTGTCTGGTTGGCTCTAGGCCTGCGTGGAGACGAAGTCTTTTCAAATACATTTCTGCTTTTACCTCCCTTATCTTCCTCCAACTCATCACGACAGAATAATGCACTGAGATTTGTAATGACAACTAAAAATAGTGAACTCCCCCTATTCTTCTGATGTGAGCAGCAGCAGAGATGCTGAAGCAGTGTGCAGTTTCAGTAAGACAACTGCAAACACGACATACTTGGGAAATGGTTTTCAAACCCATAATGGCTAGATGCTGAACATTATTTTTAAATGGAAATTTAAATACTGCAGAAATTGATGGCTCAGCCCCCTCCCCTCTGTCGTTTTCCAAGCTCTTTCTATCCCTCCAGTAAAGAGAGAATTTTCCCCAGCATTGGCATAAATCTGCTTCTTGCTGTGGGATATTTTTATAGTGTTTTTGTTTGGAAAGCAACTGTGTCTGTATTCTGTCAGAAACCATTTTATCTTTCATTTAAAATTATGTAATAAACAGAACTGTCGATAGTACAAATTAATCCTATTTTGATCTTCCAAAGAAAAATAATCAGGTTAGCTATATACCTGTTTGCAAAATTGCCTCTAGAATCTACCACCATAGGCACAAAATCTAATTGCCTGTCTTCTACTATGGTAGATGATAAGAATGTACCAGCTAATATTTTACTCACATATATAGAAAATGTCAACTCACTCAAGTACAGTATTGGTGTAATGCATACTGCAGCTCACAAGGGTCAAGAATCTTTTTTCTGAAGCTATAAACCTCTCGACATTCTTACCTGTTCTGAATTCAACCCCAGCCAAAGAGAAATTGGCCAAATTTACCCCCTTTTTCCCCCAAAGCTACCAGAAAAGGGGGTTCCATCTGCAGTAGTTTCTTTCAAATGATTAATTTTTCCCTCAATAAGTACAGTTAACCTTTGGGAAATAATCATGAGAAACTTCCCCCAAAGCCCATCACAGCGTAACAGATGGTAAAAATTCCAAAGAACAAAGTCATGTAAATACATCACTGAAGACCATTACACCAGTGCTAAACCATATAGAAGTTTCCAGCCTAAACAAACCATTAATACCTTTATCAATTTTCTAGGGTTAAGGGGTTCAAAAGGTATCAGATTTAAAATTTAGCACAAATTAATTCATTTATCAATAAATGTGGCCAGCAATTTCTTTAGAGACTGTTTAAAAATGTATTTTATCACCAACAACTGCTTGCTAACTAACCGGGGCTTAGCAGCATTGTCTCTGTAAATCCAACTGACTGTATGAGTAAGACAAAGACATAAGGCTGTTACTCAATAATTTGATAATTTAGTCAAAGGAAAAATCACTATTTCAAATCCTGTCCTTTCTAGATTACACAATCTTTCCAACAACTTCATTCAGGTGGAGGACTAGGAATTGTTTTTGTGTACAAAAGCATTTCACTGGATCCTTCTGTTCAGAAGTTAACTTTTTAACCCTTTTATTTCTTAAAACCATTATCAAGCCAGAGTTTGGTGGCTAGCAACCAGCACAATTATGGACCAACATGAATAGCAACAGATGGGACAAAAAGCATAAACTAATTTAATAACTTAGACGTTTGAGTAATATGACATACTTGAAAAACTGAAGGTATTTGGAAAAAGTATTTTAAAAAAAGGGGCACCAAGTCATTTGAACCCATGTACAGGAGGGCATAATTATTGTATAAAGTATCTTAGCTTTTATATTCTGCTTCCTCTACTTGCACAGAACTCTCAGAATCATTGGAGAACCAGGCATATAGAGAGAAGAGTAACAGAATTAAGATCCACCATATTGATGCAATTAATAAAACAAACAGCTATTTTTTCAACTCTATGTGAAACAAAGAATGAAAATCAAGTTTTCCAAACATAAGAAGGGACAACTGATATTCCCAATTCTAAAAGTGATATTTTAGACAACAGAAAGCACATAAAACACTGAGTCTCATCATGCACTTTTTGGTATAAAAGTTAAATATATTTATTATAAAGATTCTAAAATTTAAATAGAAATATAAATTCTGGTTGGTAGAAGTATTTCTATGATATAAGCAGGAATTTACACTTTTTATCTAAGACCTGATTCTGCAGTCCTTATTTCAGAAAATTACCGGTTAAGATGGACCGGTGTGTTGTTTTAGTAGCTGGACAGTCAGAAAAGCTACATTAAAGAATAACTATATAAACAGACATTTGCTTGAAACTCAATGTTTTGGTCAGCAAACTTAGACCATCTTCAGGAAATAATTAAAACCGCTAATAGATTGACCTAGTTGTAATGAACTAGGAAGAAACAATGACATTAATTTTCAAAGCTACAGTTATTTCAAGTTGTTAAGTTGCCTGTAAATATGCCCCCAGTGCTAAACAGAGTAAGTTTTATTAGCTGCACTTTTTAAAAAAAATGAAATGCACTTGCTGATAGATGTTTTAAGAGGTATTAAAGAAACAAGCTATTTTACTGATTTACAGCAAAAATATAGCAGCCAGAATTCAAGTCATAATTCATCAAAAGTAATATGACATGCTTCAGGCCTAAGGAAATTGTAAGAACAGCTGAAATGGTATCATATAGCCATTCAAACTTAAAAAAAAATGAAATAAGCATGAACAAGGAACTTAAAGATTTCAGAAGTACAGTTATAATGCAATATTTGCATGTTCTCACATTACTATTACGTGCTTGCTCTTTTGCTGGAGCAATGAAAACTTGATTTGCATGCCCGAAGTCTTATAAACACGAGAAATAACCCTCTCTTGTTCTACCTCTATGAACTGTTTACCCCTCTTTTAAATATCAGTTCTTAATGACTTAAGAAGAAGAAGAAGAGGAGACTTTCTACAAGGCCATAATTTTATAAATACCTGTTCCCAAAAGATTCATATATGAGGTGGATATATTGGACTTGAAACAGATCCATCTATAAATCCAATTTTATTTTCTTCTTCTGCTAATCTAATAATCATAAATCAAATAATTATATTTCCATGTATAGTCTCACATTCCAGAAAGTGTTTATGTTAATACATAAAAGAGTGTTCACTTATAAAAACTGGGAATTAAATTGTATTACTTTGGACAATGTATTACTTGCAGTCCCTAACCAAGAGTACGGTTGTTATGGGCATTCAGGCCAATGATCCTCCCCTTTTTGCCATTTCATATATCAGATTCCTCTTAGTTCCCCAATTCCCCAAAACAGAGGAAAAGTAATTTTGTTTATGACAGCAGTCATGTTCTGTAAATTGCACATTACTGTATTTTCTTCCTCAATGATCAATCTCTCATCTATTTATATTCCAGATTTTGTTTCTGTTGATTTTACAAAACGTATACACTACTTCCATCTACATAGTAAAGCATTACTACACTGGCCACTCAAATTTTAAAGAAAAAAAAAACCTCATTAACTATCATGGATTTAACTATAAAGAAAGGAAGATAAGCAAAAAGACAGAATTACCACAATGTTACAGCATTAGAAATGACACACAACTGAAAATGCCTACAACTAAAATAACTGGTCTGCACCAATGGTATTTCATATCAGCAGTATCAAGAAAATAAAAAGCAAATTTTCTTATCTGTGACACTAAAAGGATTTCAGATTGTTAAAACAGACAATTTTAAAAACTGGTTTTGTTTTTTCATACTGAAGGTTTCTGTCCACTTAGTGCATTTCACATTGGACAATTAACAAAGACCTGAACAATTAGCTTCTCTTTTCCCAATATTCAGTTAATTTCCTGGCCCTCATACATTAACACATTGCAGCAACACTTGGGCTGCAGAGTACTGAAGAATATTTCTTCTGTGTAGTTAAACATTTGTTAGATAGCACTGTAACTAGAGTTTTGGGGTCCTGAGAATTTTCTAGTCTATTGCCAACATTTACATAGACAATGATATGAATAAGCAGGTACTGACTTGGTTCTAAAGAAATTCCTTTCATAACATTCTAGGAGAAAATTACAGCTACACCCATTAAATAATCCCAATATGAATTCCAAGTATCCTGTGGCACCTTAGAGACTAACAAACTGCCACAAGGACTCCTCCTTGTTTTTGCTAATACAGACTAATCCAGCTACCTGTCTCCAAGTAGCTTGTTTTTCTTAAAACCTAATACAAAGACACCTGCTCTTGCTTATCTAGCCATTTGAATAAAATATTCTTTACATCAAAAACAGAATAACTTGTTTCATGGCAAGAGAAAACAAGTATATAAAAGTTCTTTGATTCTTTTGGTTCACGCACGGTTCATAGTTTTGGTTCATAGTTTTGACAAGGTGAATGCCTGTGTTCATCTCCAATAAATCTCATCGTCAAACTGTTACGGTTTGTTTGTTTGCAAAACTAACTTTTCCCCCATTTTGTTTCCACAAATGCTAACTACAATCAACATGTTTGTTTACATGACATTTCATCACATAAACTCTACGTCGGGTTACACACCATAAGAGCACTGGATAAAGAGAGACAACGAAGCAAGTTATAGCTGATGGACCCAATCACTTAGTATCTGCCAGCCAACCAGCGTTGTCTGAAGTTTTTCTTTAGTTTCTTTCAAGTCCTTTTCCCTTGCAAGATGGTTTGTGTTTAGAAACAAGCATTTATTGCGTTTGATTCCAAAGTGATTCCACCAGTCAGATTAGTCACAATTGCAGCCCCTTTCAGCGACCCAGAGAGCTGCCTAGTCCCGAGGCGCAGCCATAATCGTTCCCAGGTATTACCTTGCAAAAGCTACAGTTCCACAATGGCCCTTTGTTGAGCTGCACGTTGCTGAGGTGGTGATGTGCCCTGTTCAAGGTGCTGTGTGCACGTGCACCTACCCCTCCCCTCCCCCCCTTGCAATCAGCTGAACTTCCACTTTCCAATCCGCGCAGACCCGGATAACCTCGCCAAGGGGCTAGAGGGGGAAGAGGCGAGCAACTGCCTTCAGCTCGGCAACGGCAAGGGAAAGCTCACGCGAGCCAGCAGCAGAGCACGGCGGTGCCTGCACCCACGGGACCCGGGTTGCGGCCCTCACACATGCCATGAGTTGCTGTGCTTACCCTGAGGGAGGCAGGGCTGCCGCTGCCCGCCAGACGCGGCCGTCCACTCCCTTGGCTGGGCGCGCAGCGCTTGGCCGCCCGGGGCAGCTGACTAGGCTCCACGCCTGCCGGGCCGGGGCCGGACTCCAAGCTGGGCGGGAGGCGCGCTCGGCGCAGCTCCTCGGCTGCCCTCCTCCCCCCGCCGTCACCTGTTTGCAAAGGGCTCCGGGAGACGTCGCGGCCCCGCAGCCCAGCGCCAGCCGTGCCCCGTGTATCCCCCTCCGCTCCCGGGGCAGCGGGGCACGTTACAAACCGCACCTTGGAAAACTGCGGCGCGCGGAGCCGTCCCTGCTGCCGCCCCGGCTCCGGCTCCGGCTCGGGCTGAGCAGCGGCTTCCCTCCCAGCCGCTCCGAGGGTTCCCTGCTCCCAGCACAGCCCCGGTCCGCGCCGAGAGCCCGGCCAGCGCAGCCTCTCGCTCCTCGCCGCGCCGCGGGGAGGCGGGGGCAGGGTAGGGCAGGGCTGGCCTTTCTTCGCGCTGGAATTTTCCTCTTTCCCCAGCTGGGACGGGCTCCGCTTCCCCCGACCCACCGCTAGGGCGGGCGGGAGCCCTACAGGTGGGGAGAGCCCAGGCGGGGCACAGCCAGCGAAGGGTTCGGGTGCCACCACCTGCCCGCGTATCCTGCTCGGGGGGGAGGGTGCAGTTCCCCGAGAGGGAGCCCTGGGAGGCTGCTTTGGTGGGGGTTATAGGCGAGGGCCCCCTCTCATCAGCCCCTTCTTCACTCCGCACCAGCGATCAGACCTAGTCTCTGTTAAAGATACACGTCCCTGCCTCCTCCGCGCAAGCTGTAGGACTGAAGGGGGCACGTCTGCGGCGTTCTCTCTCGGCGCTGCGCCCCCGAGCCCTTTGATCCTTTCAGGCTGCGCAAAATGAAAATTAGAGGGCTAGCAAAATTGAAACTGATTCGTCTGAAAGCACCTGGTGCGCTGTTGTTGCTGTGCAAATATAAGACAGCCGGGGGCAGGTTTTGCTTGTTCTTATGGCCTAACACAATGTTGCAATGTTTGGGTTGCAAAAACAAAGATGATAAATAACTTTTTAGTTAACAGCTTTTTTTTTATTTCCTTCAATAAAATCTAAATGAGGCCTCCTGGAGACATTGTCAATTTAATCACATTTGCCTCTTCCTCACCCCCATTGTTACAAGTAACAGCTATTGTTCTACAACAGATTAGGGGGAAATGTTTTCATTTTGTTTGCATCCTGTGTATGACAACACTTCAATCTTGTTTATGTGAAAGAACTGCTCCATTGCAACCTGCATTGTGTGACTGAACTGGTCCAACAGTGCAGTGTCTGCACTAGGACTGTATTGTGAGTATCTAACCCATAGACAGGGCAGCCCTGGCCATAGGACGGACCGGGTCAACCACCATGGGCCCTGAGCTTGGTGAAGGGCTGGAATCAGAATGGGGGTGGGGCCTGGGCTGCAGGGTGGGAGGGTTCTCCCGGGCCCCGCATACCCCTAGGGATGGCGTTGACCATAGATAGGGGTAATGACACAGAACCATAAAATATAATTCTTCGTTCAAATGAAGTACTTAGCACTCAATTTTTTCATTGGCTTTTCATTTTTGCCAATACTAGTTCTAGTAGTAGCACACCTGGGAATCTTACACTGTCACCTTGATCAATCGGTCCTTCAACCCTCATATAGATTGCACCAATCACAACACATCTTCCATTCTTCTAGTATCCTGGTCTTTCTCCATGTGCAGCCATGTCTTTTCACAATAAAATCTTCCTATCTCTTTGGAGGTCAGCCGAGTGGTCATTGCAGTTCCCGTGGGTACCACTCGGCGACAGCTGCTGTTCATTGATTGTCAGTGAGTCTCACTATATGCCCAGCCCATCGTATTTGACTATGCCTGCTCTCAACAATGACATCCTGCACTCCACTCTGCTGTCTGATCACTTCACTGGGGACTCAGTCCTGGACTGAAATTCCCAGAATTCTTCTTTCCATCACCTTCTCCATGACAGATAGTTGCTGTTCCTCTTTCATTGTATCAAATAATTATTCTGTAAGGAATATTGTAACATAGACATTGTCTATATGTTATGCTTTCCCTTTCACTGTGGGTGTTTTTCTCAATTGTATTCTCCTTTTACAATAAAGAGTTCATAGGCCCTATTGCTGCTTGATCAGTCAGACCACAGGTGTGTGGTTACCCACGCCTGTATAATCACACACCATCATTGGGCACTCCCAAATAGTCTGTCTCAGTTCCCCACACCAAAAAATAAATAATTGATTAATCAGATGGGCTCCCATGACCACTCCATATCACAGCGTCCTGAGAAATAGTATCCAGTGAATCCCTGTGAGTTGAAGTATGATCCAGGAGTCCATATGGAAGTCTCTCTCCCCATTTGTCTCCTTTGCCAGTCCATCATTTTTTCTTGACAGTTCTGATGACCCCTCAAATTGCCAAGTGCTTGTCCCCTCCAGGGTTGGTGTGAAGGTTGAAAAGGTTTGTCAGGCCACTTAGCCACCATAAAATTTTCCACTCTCTGCCTCTGGAATAGTGCATGAGTGATGCTGGTGGAGCCAGATTTCCATATTTGCTGCCATGATATCCTGATATGTTACCAATACAAAATAAGCTAATGCACTAACCAAGTGATTCTTGGGTGGAGCCATCAAATGGGTCATCCTATTGAACGTTTCACCCATTAATGAGGTGCAGCCACTTCTAAGGTGTAAAATAGTAGCTGCTCAACAGCTTAGAACTGAAAATGAAAAATATTGTATACAATTGATAATTCAGAGGGTGTTTAGATAGGCAGAATAATGGCCACAATTAAAATATGGCAAAGTGGTGTAAAAACCCCTGCTCTTAAGCAAATTTCATTGGCTCTTTAGTTACAGTAAGTCACAGGACATCATCCAAATGGTCAAAACTAAATTTTATGTCTCATTTAAAAGATACAGCACACTGCCCATCACTAACATCATTCTAGAGCTTTGGTTCAGTACCAGTTTAAAAAAAAAGAATGCCATGTACTGAATCACTTACTAGTGCCAATGATAGAAACTCAGTAATGACAGGGAGAAACACAGCTATTAATATAAACTTTCAACATCAACATTGTGTGGAAAAAACTGTCAACAGTGACACACCCAAGTAGATTGAACCCTGAGGGGGAGCTCCCAGCGGCCCAGCCAAGGAGGAAAGGGTTCACTGGGGAACCCAAGCCAGAGCGAGAAGCAGAAGCTGTGCTTCCCTTCTCACAGTCCAAATTCCCTTCATTTTAACCCCTGGTTGTTAATCAAATACAGCATACCACAGGCCGGATGCCTGCAGGCCATTCTTCAAGCAAAGCTTTATTAAAATTATATTAAAAGTAGTTGTTTGAGACAGTTTAGATTTTATTTAACCTATGTATCTCATTCTTTAGTGAGGTTCAAAGTGCTGTGCTGACTTCAAAATGCTGCTCATGTAAAAGCTAAGTGAGAGTAGCTGCCTTACATAATGGACACAAGTCTACTATGAAATAACAGCCAGGGAAGACTGGAAAAGTGATCTGTTAACTCTATCTGTGTCCCTCAAAGTGAACTCTTTTTTGTTACTGTAAAGCAATAAGTTTAAGACAAGTCCTTCCACTTTCTCAAACTGATTTGGAAAGCTACTGTTTATTAAGTTCAGATCATTAGTTGTATAGCTGACATACATTAATGACTTTTAGAATGTTCTGAGGTAACACAATCATTTACTCAAAAGCATTAACCCATGTGACAAGTCCTGGCCTACTGTACTTTTTTAATGTACTACTAGGTAACAGTTCTGACCATTGTTAGTGTAACCTTCAAGCATCAGGGACTGTTAGTTCCAGTTTCTATTTTGAGCAAAAATTCATCCTTCTCAGGTAGGTACATAAAGTTCCATGAAGTTTTCTGAGTGTGGGTCTTTCATAAAGAACTGAAATGAATAAAAACAAGATCCTATTTGTTCTGAATAAACACTAAGCAGCCTGTGGCACTTTTTGTAACAGTAGCTAGTTGTCCAGTTGTTTTTTTGAAAAAATCCCCACACCTCCACCAGCCACTGGGCATCATGTTGGTCGTTGCTTTCCTTCACCCCAGAGGTGACTACAATCCAGTGATGCTGTCTGTAAACACTTTGGGATGAAAGGAGCTTTAGAAATGTAAAATATGGTATCATTTTCATGCAGTTGTGCCCATTATTGCCAGTGGTGAATGCTATTTAAAATATTAAATCAAATAGAACAGCATTTTTCACTGAATTCCATTCACAGAGTGGGAACGGTCTATTTAGAATCTCTTTCTTTTAGCATTTACTTGTATATGTAACTTTAACGTTGTGTGCAGTGTTGTAGCCATGTCAGTCCCAAGATATTAAGGAGACAAGGTGGGTGAAGTTATATCTTTTATTGGACCACCTTCTGTTGTTTCAATAAAAGATTCTAACAGAAGGTGATCCAATAAAAGATGTTACCTCACCCACCTTGTCTCTCTAACTTTAATGTTGTCATTACCTGATTTTGAGATACTTAACTATACCACCTTTACATTCTCAACTACCACATAGTTTTGTGCATGGAAAATAATATAGTACAATGGCTGTTTTGAATAGCATTGTGCAATAGGGGAGTGGAGCATGAAAGAGAAGGGCGTTTCCTATGTTAAATTAATTGTATGGTTCATTACTAAATGAGGTGGAAAGTAGAACTGCCTTATTTTATCAGTACAGGGGAAATGGATATATAAAAAAAAATTAACTTTTGGCATTCCAGCAGAATGGCAAAACATTGAACAATTTATAGGGCTCTCTTAGTTTTGTTTACAAAAAAAAATAATCTACAAGTGATTTTACTGTCGAGTAGCCAGTCAGCTCACATAGCATAGCATCCTATTAGAGTTGCCTTTTATCATGTTTGAATTCCAGTAGCTGGGTGGGGTTTTTAGTGAGCATGCATATGCATGCACACAGCCACTGAAAGTATTACTATAGGCATGGGGACACATTTTTGCATGCCTATCTAAACTATCAGGTTCTCAGATGAAGAATATTGCACACTTTAATCATGCATTCATCTATAAATGTATAATAGTACTAGTTTGCACTTCTGGAGCATCTTTTACCCAAATAGCTCAAAGCATTGTATAGTTGTTAAGAGGCTTAATTACTTTGAAAAGTAGTTAACAATTGTTACTCCTATTTTTCAAATGGAGAAACTGAGGCACTTTCAGGTTAAGCAATTTGCTCAAGATCACAGCTAGTCAGCAGTAGAGCCAGGAATAAAACAAATTATCTTCCATTTTACGTCACATCCTGTTGTATCCCCTGTCCACTTCATTCCCCCTCCCCACATGTGCACACAGTTTCACACAGACACACACACACACGTGTGAGGCTAGGGGCTGGTTTACACTGGGAATTTACACTGACATAGTTATGTCACTCAGGGGGTGTGAAAAAGCTATATCTCTGAGTGATGTAGTTAAACCGACTTAACCTCCCCTGTGGATGAAGGGCCTGTTGCTGAAACTTGCTAAAATTATACCTTGCTACCAAACACTTTGCCTGCTTTGGACCATGCTGAGTAACAGACGCCTACGGGTGTAGCTGGGTAATAAGACCAGCTCACCCCGTATCATAAACAACGGGCTACCATAAGGTTCTGTACTTGTGCCAACCCTTTTTAATGTTTACATAAGTGGCATGTCTTCAACTAAATCACAAAAATTTGGATATGCAGATGATCTTGCCATGACAATCCAAGCATCAAACCTCTATGACATTGAGAAAGCATCAACTGAGGACCTCCAAAATATGGAACAATATTTCCAGTAGTGGAGGCTCAAACCAAACCCTGGAAAAACAATAGTAAGCGCATTCCATCTTGATAATAAGGGTGCCAAAAACACACTGAAAGTAGCTTTTTGTGGTAAAAATGTGCAACACAATTACACGCCAACATATCTTAGAGTGAAACTTGACCGCACCCTCTCCTTCCATGATCATCTTGAGAATGTAGCTGCAAAGATAAAAACGAGAGCCAACATAATCCAGAAACTAGCAGGTACAACCTGAGGTGCATCAGCATCAGTGTTGCAAACATCTGCAATAACACTTATATATTCAGTAGCTGAATATTGTGCACCGGTATGCAGCAGATGCAGCCACACACGACTTGTGGATACACAGCTACATACAGTGATGCAGTGCATCACGGGACCCCTTAAGACGACTCCAACACCAGGGCTACCTGTCCTGTCTAACATTGTTCCTTCGCTGATATGCCAAACCGCTGCAACATTCCACAAAGCTCAGCAAATTCAGGAAAACAGATGTCTTCCTATTCACCAAGACCTTGACAACCCCCTCCCATAACGTCTTAAGTCCCGCAAGCCTTTCTGGGAACATTCGCTTAGCTTCATGCAATCAGGCTATGATCAGAAGGAGGCTCGGAAAGCAGATTGGGCTAAACAAGAATTAAAAACTAAGCATCTTGTGCCAGATCCCAAGCAGAAGGTTCCTGGGTTTGAAACTCCACGGTCATCTTGGTCAACTCTGAACCAAATTAAAACCAACCATGGTAGATGCTGCTATCTAATGTACAAATGGAAAATAAAGGACTCCCCAGTGTGCAAGTGTGGTTCCCCAGGACAGACCATCGAACATATCACTACCTACTGCCCAATTTATAAATATGAAGGAGGCATTACTGCAATAAATTCTGTTACTCTTGATGTAGCCATTTGGCTCAATCAACTTCAGGTGAAATTGTAGTTGTTGCTCTACATCAGCTATACAAAAGAAGAACCACCTCCCGTGTAGACAGCACTATGTCTCAGGGAGATGGATTACCCTCCCATCGGTGCAGGTAGTGTCTACACTGAAGTGCTACATTTCAAGTGTAGGCAAAGAGGTAGAGTGTTGTTAGGGGACAGAACAGTAGAATGACTACAGTGATTGGCATGTTTGATATTTTTATTTGGTTAGTTTTTGGTTTTAGTTGACTTGTATTTTGACAGCCTTAGGCATCTGCCCTTTTGAATTCAACTGCAGAGACAGAGCCTATATTTAAATAAATGGCAAGCTCTGCTTGCCATTAAAACTGTTTGATTTATTGTTATCTTTGTGTCTTTCAGATTAGCAGGCTCAAAATTTGATGTACCTTTTAATGGGACAAACAGAGCAGCCTGAACTAGCATATCCCATGCAGGACTGGGCAATATGTTCTTTTATTTTGTTGCGTACATGGTAGGGCCCTGATCCTACAACTTTCGTAGTGCTGACAGATGCCTGCATGGAGACCCATTGATTTCCACAGGGCTACATTTGGCTGCAGCATCATGGTCTAGTTTATTGTAGAGCTGCTCATGAGCAACTAGGGGTTGGAGATGGGCTATGGGGGAGACTGTAAAAAGGACTGATGTGGTTACTCCTACACAAGGAAAGAAAAAATAAAAAAGATACTGTAGGTCAAATTCTGGGCCTACCAAATCTAAAGGAAAACAATAGTAAATTCACCAATTTTTATGGAAAGTATTTTTTTACTTTTATTTAAAAATAATATAGGGCATGTCCTGCAATTTGATCCTTGCATATGAACCCCTGTGTGTTCAATCCCACTGAAGTAAATAAGGCTCTGTAGGGATTGGCAACACTGGACTATGTAATCTTCATGTGAATGTGGGGCATGGGCCATTTGCTCACCTTCTACACAGCGTGAATTTCACCCCTAATGAGCAAGGCAATCATTGTCTTTTAAATACTGACAGTAACAGGCTATCCTTTTAGTGCTTTGGTTTGCTGGAAGACTTTGTTCTCTCAACATACTGCTCAATGTAATGGCCTAATACTGCTAACAATTACTACTAGAGGCCATGGATGGCAGGTTTGTAGAAATTTTGGTGATGCCCAGAACACCCCTCCTCCCCCGCCTGCCTAAAGCTCTGGAATGGAGTTTGGGTGCTGGGTGCAGGCTCTGGGCTGGGGCAGGGCGTGAGAGTGCAGGAGGGGGTGAGGGGTGCAGGCTCTGGGAGGGAGTTTGGGTGTAGGCTCTGGGCTGGGGCAGGGGGCATAGGAGGGGGTGAGGGGTGCAGGCTCTGGGAGGGAGTTTGGGAGTGGGAGGGGGTGCAAAGGGAGGGTGTGCAGGCTCTGGGAGGGAGTTTATGGGCAGGAGGGGTTGTGTGTGAAGGGGGAGGGGTGCACGCTCTGGGAGGGAATTTGGGGATAGGAAGGAGTGCAGGGGTGAGGGCTGTGGGGCTGAGCATGAGGGGTTTGGGATGTGGGAGGGGGCTCAGGGCTAGGGCAGGGGGTTGGAGTGTGGGGTGAGAGCTGTGGGGTGGGGCTGGGGATGAGGGGTTCATGAAACAGGAGGGGGCTCAGGGCTGGGGCAGAGAATTAGGGTGCGGGGGGGATGAGGGCTCTGGCTGGAGCTGAGGATGAGGGGTTCATGATGCAGGAGGGGGCTTAGGGCTAGGGAAGAGGATTAGGGTGTGGGGGGATAAGGGCTCTGGCCATTGGAGAGGCTCAGGGCTAGGGCGGAAGGGCAGGGGAAGGGCAGCCTGCCCTGCCATTAGTGGATGGGGGGCACTAGGACTCTGCAGCAGCAGTTGATGCCAGGAGCTGGCAGAGCAGAGTCAGCGTGAGCTGCAGGCTCCGGGGAGGTGAGCGGGGGCAGCAAGTGGAGGCCGGGGGACACTCGTGGGAGGACCGTGGGGACGGCAGGCGGGGCTGGGGGAGAGACCCGGCCCCAAACATTGGGAAGCGCTGGCAGGGCCGGCTCTAGGTTTTTTGCCGCCCCAAGCAAAACTTTTTTTGGCTGCCCCCCGGCCCCAGACATGAGCCCCCCCGCCCACCAGTGCCCCCCACTCACACCCCCTGTTGCCCCAGCACTGGGCTCCCCCCCAAATGTGGGATCCGCTACCAGCACACTGCAGCCGAGCCCTGGCCCAGCTGCGACTCTGTCCCCATGCGGGTGGAGCTGCTGGGCGGCGCGGAGCGGGAGTACTTCCAGGTGGTGGCGCGGCTACGGGGTGGCGCAAAGAACACGGCCCCCTCCCTGGGCTTCGCAGCACTGCTGGTGGCCAAGGTGGATCAGTTCGTGCTCACCGCCCTCACCCCTGACATGCTGGCGGCCGAGGACCTGGAGAGCCCCCTGGACCTGCTGCTCTTCAGCCTGACGGTGCCCTGGCCCAGCCCCGCCAGGAGGGAAGGCGAGGATCTCCGGCTGTGGGGCTACCTGCTCAGCACCGACGAACCCAGCCGGCCGCTCACCTCCTCACACACTCCAGGAGCCCCTCGCCACCGTCACAGCCCGGGCTCAGCTCCAGGAGACCACGTTTCCCTCCCTCCCCGGCTCCTCACACACACTGGGTAGGGCCACCCAGAGGATTCAGGGGGCCTGGGGCAAAGCAATTTTGGGGGCCCCTTCCATAAAAAAAAGTTGCAATACTATAGTAACATGTATTTGGAAATGTAAAAAATAACTAGTGAAAATTAATTTGTAATAATTTGAAAATACACCAAATACATTATTTAAAAACATTAAATGCTTTACTGGTCTGTATACATTTGCAATTACATAATGGGCTGTTGCTGGGTGATGGTGATGGTTGGTGCCAATGGGCTGTCACTGCCTGGAGGTGGTGCTGCTGTTGCCCAGGGCTGGGTGGGGAGCTGGGCTCTGGGGGGTGCCCGGCTCACAGGGGCTGGGCTCAGGACTGTGGGGAGATGGGGTCAGAGGTTGTCTGGCTCAGAGGGGCTCGCCTCAGAGCTGGGGATCTGGGGTGGGGGGGATGGGGTCGGAGGGTGCCCAGCTCAAAGGGGCTAGGCTTGGAGATGAGGGTCAGGGCTGTGGGGGATGGGGTCAGGGGGTGCCCGGCTCAACGGGGGCTGGGCTCGGAGCTGGGGGTCTGGGCTGTGGGGGGAATGGGTACAGAGGGGTGTCTGGATCAGAGGGGCTGGGCTCGGAGCTGGGGGTCAGGGCTGTGGGGGGATTGGGGTCAGGGGGGTGTCCGGCTCAGAGGGGCTGGGCTCGGAGCTGGGGGTCAGGGCTGTGGGGGGAATGGGGTCAGGGGGGTGTCCGAATCAGAGGGGCTGGGCTCAGAGCTGGGGGTCAGGGCTGTGAGGGGGATGGGGCCGGGGGGGTTCCCAGGTCCGAGGGGCTGGGCTTGGAGCTGGGGGTCAGGGCTGGGTGGGGAGGATGGGTTTGGGGGGGTGCCCACCTCAGAGGGGCTGGGCTTGGAGCTAGGGGTCAGGGCTGGGCCTGGGGGGTAATGGGGTCAGGGGGGGCCTGACAACCACCTCCCTGAGACCCCCCCAATCCAACCCCCCTTCCCTGGCCCCTGGCCCCTGACCGCCCCCCCCCCCCACAGAACCTGTGCCCCCTGAGTGTCCCCGGGACTCCCTGCCCCTTAGCCACCCCCCCGGCCCCGGCTGCTTACCCCCGGCTCACTGCGCGCCTCGAGAAGCGGCCCTGCCCAGCGAGGCAGCCGCGTGGCTCCGGAGGGGGCTGAGCTCTTCCCCGCTCAGAGCCGCGTGGGGAGGGGCGGGGCTGCGAGCTCCGGGCTGAGCTCAGCTGCCCCCACTCGGCATGGAGCTCCCAGCCCCGCCTCCTCCCCACACGGCTCTGAGCGGGGCGGAGCTCAGCCCCGCCCCCCCAGCCAAGCTGCTGCCGCGCTGTTTAGGACCCGGGCGCGAACAAGCGGAGGAGGAGCAGCCCGTCTTCTGCAGCCAGGCGGGGCCGCGCTACTGGTAAGGGGCCATCCCTCTCCCCCAAGCGGAGCCGGTAGCGCGGCCCTGCCCCGGCTGCAGGGGACGGGCCGCTCCTCGGCTCGCAGCGGCAGGATGAGCTGGGGCCCCAACCTTTTGCCGCCCCCTGTATTTTGCCGCCCTAGGCACCAGATTGTTTTGCTGGTGCCTAGAGCCGCCCCTGAGCGCTGGGAGGTAGGCGGAGGAGTGGGGATGCAGCGCACTCAGGGGGGTGGAGGCGGGGGGCGAGGGGGTGGGAGGTGAGGGGAGCTATGACAGGAAATAATTCCACGGGCCACGTGTTTGAGACCCCTGCTTTAATGTGTGCTGGGCATCAAACAGCTCTGGCTGCCCTCAGGAATAAGGGTTAGAAAATTGGTAGAAAACTATGTATTATCCCTTCCTCCTCCTCCTCAGGTATACCTGCAGGTCTGGCCCTTTAAAAAGGGAAGAGAACATACATATAAAATTCTGTCAGGTTTATGCGGTTTCAGTGGAAGTGAGAAAGATGCCTCAATTTTTAATAAAACATAGGAACTATTATTAGTACTGTAGCAATTTGTAGCTTCTAAGGATTAAAATTATTTCAATAATTTATGCTTGATATTAAGTACTCTTTTTAAACATTGTTCAGTACACTTGAGAGCTAAAGGAGGTCAAGGAATTCAGCAAGTTAACAAGCAAGTGGTGTTGGTATAGGGACTCTAGCTCTCTGCTAATGTGTTTGTACCTACATTGATATTGGAAGCCCTGTGTAAAACAAGATACAATAAATAATCTAGTTTGTAGTTCTTAGGCTAATGGGTGCTCTGGGTCTTGTACTCCTGGGGGAATTCTGGGCGAAACCATTGTACACATGCAAAATTCATGTCCTCTAGCAGATTCCCCCCACCCCCCGCCCCCGAATAAGAAGATTTTTCCAGGGAGGTGCTGCAATTACATCTTTTGTCCACCTCACCCAACAACTCTCCAGGTTCACTCTCAGGCTCCTTCCCAGCAATTACTTCCCTCTCCCTCAGCTCCTCCGTTACCCCTGACTCCCACAAGCCTTTGCACTACTTCTGAGGGGTGCAGGAAATACATTTCTGTATTGTAGTTTAAATGAATTATTACTAAAAGTTCTGCATTAATATGCCTAGTAAGGAATCTGTCAAAAAACATTTCATAAGTCTTTTTGGGTGTCTGTAGTATTACTGACAAACTTGCTGACAGGTATTTTGAAAAATTACCAAAATAATGGAAACTAACATGATTATATTGTTATTTTGACAATAAAATATGCAGAATTTTAAAGTATTGTGTGAAGAATTTTTAATGTTTTGGTGCAGAATTTCCCCAGTAGTCTTGCAGAGACAGCACACACAGTAACTGAGAGCAAAGGAGAAATTCTGGTGTTGCTCTCCAGCAGCATGAGACAGGGTCTTTTGGCCTGGATGAGACCCTAAAGCACATTGCAGTCAGACAAAAGCCTGGGTTGTAGGGTTTCATTCCTATTGAGTTTCCCAGAGATATTACTAGTTAGCAGCTAATTAAGTATAGCTGAGTCTATTTAGACTAAACTATTTAAAAGTAGGGTGTTGCTCTCCAAGCAAAGAGAGAAAATGGGTTGAATTACCCAGGGGCTAGGGCAGGGCGTGGTGCTCTAGAGAAACAGAGGAGTCACCCTTGATGATTTGTACTTTTTCTTTTGTATATTTTTGAAACTGCATGGGAGGAATGTGCCATGAGAGGCTTTGGCCTCTTTGGTATCAATTTGAGTTAAACTACAACTTCTGAGGCCAGGTCTACACTATACACTTACATCATTATAACTACTTCACTCAGGGGTGAGAAACATCACCTGAGCGACAGTTATACTGACTTAATTCCCAGCATAGACAGTGCTCCCATCAACACAGCTATTGCCAATTACAGAGGTGGATTAACTCCCATCGGTGTAGTAGCATCTTCACTGAAGTGCTATAGCAGAGTTTTAACTGTAGACCTGCCCTTAAATACACCATATTGAGAGAAGGTTTCCCCCAACCACTTTTCAAACCTAATCCTCTACTGAACTCACTTTCCTCTCGTGTCTTTACACTCCAGACCAGGGGTGGGGAAACTTTTTGGCCCGAGGGCCACATCTGGTATAGAAATTGTATGGCAGGCCATTAATGCTCATGAAATTGGGGTTAGGATGTGGGAGGGGGTTAGGACTCCAACTGGAGGTGCTGGCTCTGGGGTGGGGCTGGAGATGGGGGGTTTGGGGTGAAGGAGGTGCTCCGGCGGTGGGATCGAGGGATTTGGAGGGTGGGAGGGGGATCAGGGCTGGGGCAGAGGGTTGGGGCATGGGGGAGGTGAATGATCCAGCTGGGGTGCAGGCTCTGGGGTGGGGATAAGGGCTTTAGAGTGCAGGATGGGGCGCTGAGCTGGGACCAAGGGATTCGGAGGGCAGGAGGGGGTCAGGGCTAGGGTAAGGGGGTGGGGGCGAAGGAGGGGGTGTAGGCTTTGCGCGGCACTTACCTCAAGCAGCTCCCAGAGGCAGCAGCATGTCCCGCCTCCGGCTCCTATGTGGAGGGACAGCCACGGTCCCTGGCCAATGGGAGCTGTGAGGTTGGTGCTTGGGGTGGGGGCCAACATTTTTATGGCTGACTTAGAACAACACTTCCTCAGCTCTCGTCCCCTAACACCCCTACTCTACTTGCACTACACTGATGACATCTTCATCATCTGGACCCATGGAAAAGAAGCTCTTGAGGAATTCCATCATGATTTCAACAATTTCCACCCCACCATCAACCTCAGCCTGGACCAGTCCACACAAGAGATCCACTTCCTGGACAATACAGTACTAATAAATAATGGCCACATAAACACCACCCTATACCGGAAACCTACTGACTGCTATACTTACCTACATGCTTCCAGCTTTCATCCAGACCACACCACTCGATCCATTGTCTACAGCCAAGCTCTACGATACAATCGCATTTGCTCCAACCCCTCAGATAAACACTTACAAGATCTCTATCAAGCGTTCTTACAACTATAGTACCCACCTGCTGAAGTGAAGAAACAGATTGACAGAGCCAGAAGAATACCCAGAAGTCACCTACTACAGGACAGGCCCAACAAAGAAAGTAACAGAACGCCACTAGCCGTTACCTTCAGCCCCCAACTAAAACCTCTCCAGCGCATCATCAAGGATCTACAACCTATCCTGAAGGACGATCCATCACTCTCACAGATCTTGGAAGACAGGCCAGTCCTTGCTTACAATCAACCCCCAAACCTAAAGCAAATACTCACCAGCAACCACACACCACACAACAAAAACACTAACCCAGGAACCTATCCTTGCAACAAAGCCCATTGCCAACTCTGTCCACATATCTATTCAGGGGATACCATCATAGGACCTAATCACATCAGCAACGCCATCAGGGGCTCGTTCACCTGCACATCTACCAATGTGATATGTGCCAGCAATGCCCCTCTGCCAGGTACATTGGCCAAACTGGACAGTCTCTACGTAAAAGAATAAGTGGACACAAATCAGACGTCAAGAATTATAACATTCAAAAACCAGTTGGAGAACACTTCAATCTCCCTGGCCACTCGATTAAAGATCTAAAAGTCGCACTATTACAACAAAAAAACTTCAAAAACAGATTCCAACGAGAGACTGCTGAATTGGAATTAATTTGCAAATTAGACACCATCAACTAGGCTTGAATAAAGACTGGGAGTGGATGGGCCATTACACAAAGTAAAACTTTTCCCCCATGCTTATTCCCCCCCCCCCACACACACACAGTTCCTTATATCTCCTTGTCAATTATTGGAAATGGGCCATTTTCATTATCACTACAAACAGTTCTTTTTCTCTTCTGCTAATAGCTCACCTTAACTGATCACTCTCCTTATAGTGTGTATGGTAACACCCATTGTTTCATGTTCTCTGTGTATATATATCTTCCTACTGTATTTTCCACTACATGCATCCGAAGAAGTGGGCTGTAGCCCATGAAAGCTTATGCTGAAATAAATTTGTTAGTCTCTAAGGTGCCACAAGTACTCCTGTTCTTTTTGTGGATACAGACTAACACGGCTGCTACTCTGAAACCTGGAACTATGACCCTAATCACTTTTCAGATTTATAAGGCTTATAACATATTTTACTAGAAGTGTGAATAATCAGGACAGCCTCTGGATATAAAATATGACTCAGAAGAGCAAGTCTGAGCGCACCATCTGCAGCAATCGCACTCAAATATTTATTATGCAACTTTCACCAAGGAATGATCAACACACTTTGTCAGATAACTGACAGGAAGGAGTTCAGAGGAGAAAGCTGTCCACCAACCAACTAGTGACAGAATAAAGAGACTGCAGAAGTATGTGCATTCAAGATGGGATCTGTCAAGCACTTGGTAGTTGAAATGTCACATTATGCCACTCCCTGTGTAAGGTTTATTGAACAAGAATGTGGCAATTCATTTGATTTTCACATCCTGCACAAATTCAAGTTATTGGAGAACTTAATGAAATCTGGGGAATGTAAATGTAAATTAATAGTACTAATTTAGTAAACTCTATTGTAATTTCAGTTTAAAGTGCTAGGTAATTCAGCCTGCATTTCAGGTGCAGCAGAAAGTTGTCACAGCTTGAGAGAGTTTTCAGCTGTCCTTTTGACTGCATTCCCTTTGAGAACCACAGTTTATAAACTGTTTCCCTTATTTTCAAGACACAGGTAGAACCACCAGGGCTTCTGAAAGTGAAGGAGTCACCCCTGAAAATAACTGTGCTCTGTGCCCGCTCAAAGCTTCTGTGCTGACACTGTCATATTTATTTCAAATAGTCATAACTAGTGGTTTGTGTTCACTCTTCACTAGCGTAGATGAATGTTCCAAATGATATGCATGCCCTCTAGAGGTATAACAAGAAAATATTGCAATTGTAGCTTTATTTCAGGTTCCCTACTGGTAATTTATTTATCAAATCCCTAATACTTTTGTACAGAGTAGTGACAATTTGTATAACTGATAACTGTTTGTTTGTAATTGTGCTGACTGATCACAGTCACTTCCCCACAATACGCTCAGTGACCACTGGCTGCCAAAAACCACTATAGCCGGGATTCTCAAACATCACTGCACCTCAACCCCCTTCTGACAACAAAAATTACTACATGACACTGGGCGGTGGGCAGGAAGGCAGAGCTGGAGCCTGGCTGCCCTGGGCTGAAGCCCTCGGGCTTGGGCTTCAGCCCAGGCCCCAGCAAGTCTAATGCTGGCCCTGGTGACCCCATTAAAATTGTCGTGACCCACAGTTTGAGAACCGCTGCACTATGGTTTAGTAGTGACCTCTTGCTGTCTACGGAATCTGAAAAATGCCAACACACACCCAGTGTCTAAACGACTATCACATGTCTGAAATCCTTTATTTTCAACTCCATGGATTTGGTCTCAAAGTCTCTACACTGGGGATTAGCTCCCAGCACTGGGAGTGCAGCTCCCAGCACTCAGAGCCTGTCTGCACTAGCACTTTAAAGCGCTCAGACTTGCTGCGCTCGGGGGGGGGGGGCGATTTTTCACACCCCTGAGCCAGCAAGTTAGAGCGCTATAAAATGTAAGTGTAGACAAGCCCTAATACTTATATTGGTCAGGCCTGCCATGACAAAGATCACTAAAAGATATACATACTTTATTTAAGTAAAGAGCGAACTCATTCCCTGGCCATAGAGGAGTATGAGCAAAGCAGGGAGCAGGCTATTAGGTTTCCAGGGAAAGAGTAAATGCGTTTTTAAAAAAGGACAGGAAGAGAGAATGTAAAGTGACAAACTTCTGCCAGAAGTTAATGGGGAGTGGGGAAGGGAAACATGACAGAGAGGGAAAAAAATCTGTGACTGTCTCCAAGTTTATACTTTGTCAGTCCTGCTATTCACAGAAGCGCTTTTAAATGTCTCTGTGATTAAATGCTTCC
The DNA here is from genome assembly GCF_020497125.1 of Mauremys mutica. Classification (NCBI taxonomy): domain Eukaryota; kingdom Metazoa; phylum Chordata; order Testudines; family Geoemydidae; genus Mauremys; species Mauremys mutica. The sequence continues at coordinate 34,676,419 of NC_059081.1, forward strand.
AGAAGTGCCCAGTTTTCTATGAGTTCTTCATGTTACGTGTTACCAGTTCGGTTCAGTCAGGTTTCAAATTAACCATAACTGAAACATCAGGGTGATAGTTACAGTGTAAGAATCTAGATGGATGGATAATTGAATTATTTATAAAACACCTCCATCCCAAATTTCATCTAAGTACTTAGGGTAATGCATATAATTCATAAAATCCTAAACACATCAATCTGATCACCACCCCTTAACAACAATGAAAAACCAAAATGAAAACAAATGGTTGGGATACTATCTGTGCGGAAGGGGTTCTACATACAAGAGCAGAAGCAGTCAGTATTATAGAGAGCAGGGAACAGGAAGCTGTTTGATATTGTCCTCAGATTAAAAAAAAAAAAAGTACAGTGGAAATCTTTAGTAAAAGGCGAAAGATTAGTGCTCCCATGTTGAGTTACTGAGAGAAGGCATTTCCAAAATACATCTCCTATGGATCCATTTTCCCTTCATGTTTCCAGCAACAGGGGAAGTCAGTCCATCAGTTTTTATATGGATTTGGGGGTTATAATACAGGCTCCACATAGGTCTTAACTCAGCAAAGCACTTAAGCACGTGCTTAACTTGATTTTAATGTGAATTAGGTATATGCCTACATTGAAAAAGGGCCATACTTTTAAATTGTATACTCATGTCATCTAATGCAACTGAAAGATATATTTTCTTTGGAGAGTAACTGACCTGAGTCAGTTTAGAGCAGGACACACAGCCCAGGAGAGGTGTCTCTCCTAAATTCAGTAGGTGTTCTTTTCCCACTATCTAGTGGGGGCTACAGAGTAAACAAAGGGGCTGTGACTGTCTGAAGGGTCTTTTGCAAAGGTCACAGTCCTGTGCTAATGCCTCTCCTCCTCCTTGCATGTTATCTGATCGAGCCAAGTGTCTTGGGGTTCCCAGTGCATCTGTAGAAACATTTACAGAATGTTTTCTGGATAACCTCGGAGCATAAGTCTGTTATAACAGTAGAGTTCTATTTAATACCGTGAAAGTTTATTTTTAATTATTTTTCCTGTTTATAAATTTAGTCTTTGCTTCTGTCCAAAAAATTTATAAAGTGTGCTTCTGAAGCCATTATTTCCGTGCATATTTAGCTTGTAGCTTTTTTTTTTTTACATTGTAAAACTCAGAATAAACTTGCTTTGATAATACTCAGCTCACTTTGTGTCTGCTATTTATAGTTAAATGGAACAGCGAGATAAGGAGAGAGGGAAATAACCTAACATGACTACCCTAAACAGTGTGGAAGAATCACAGAGACAATGCTTAGCCCTGAGGATTTCAAATAAACAAACTAACTTGGTGACAGGTTAAAGAATTTCATTACTCTTTTAGAAGAAACCCACCGGCATCCTTTGCTATTGTTGACTTTGGGTCTTTGTGACATGTAGACAATGTAAACTAGTAGAATTTAAAAAATCCTTAAGACAAAATTCAAAGTTTTGTTTCACATTGGAAAGTGTAGTAATAATACCTAGCTCTTCTGTAGCAATTTTCATCCCAAATAAGCTTAATTCTGCCTTCATATACTCTCCACCCAAAATACAGACAGCTGTGCACCTAGATTCCATAAATTTCCAACCGTACACATTCCCCTGCTCTGTAGCTTACTTGATATGTTAATATGTGCACCACTCATTATGTATGTCACCTACTTTATCAGAGGACTGCCACTAACCCAACACACACTTCCTTGACAACATAAAAAATATAAGAAGCAAGATAGTTATAAGTACCAAAGGCCCATCACACATCTAACTCTGCTTTCTAATATATTTCCCATCTGGCAGGAGCTGGATGCTCTACTATGATTTTATGCCTTTACTATTCAGAGGATAGGATCCCTGAGTTTATCAATGTCTGAAATGAAAAACGATCAGACTATGTAACATGAGTGTTTTTCTTCAAAAGCACCTAAATGAGTTAGGCTGACTACCAGCAGAACTTGTGCTGCTAAGTCACTTCTGCACTTTTGAAAATCCCGCCCACACTTTGCTGCACAAAAAAAGGCGAGTGCTTATTGTCTGTAGTGAAATAGCAAAGAATGTGGGGTTTATTAGATAACCAGCTGCCAAAGCACCTGGACAAACTATCAGTGGTGGCTAGAGTATAACTTGTGAACAAGCTGTAATATTCTCAGTGCTTGTTACACTGCCTTACAAAGAGAGCGAAGGGGGAAGAACTAAAAGTGCGAAGCTACGGTTACCATCATGCTGTATTTCCGTACTTTCCAATGCCTGGAGATCTGTCTGTGTTTTGTTATGTGTAGTAAACTTTGAATTTCCTGGTTTTCAGATATTTGATGGTTAACAAAATATTTATGAAAATTATGGTGCATGTTTACAGCCTTAACTTCAATTCAATCAAGACTTTAATCTGGGAATTTTGTTTTAGTTTATCTGAAGTTTGATAACTGCTTATCATTTCCAACTTCCTCCTAACAATAGTGTTACCATTATAATTAATCTTATGGTGAAAGAAAGGGGGCTTCAGAGAAAGCTGTTGCCAACCTTACGTTTGAACTGAAGCTATAATAATTTAATCAAATAAATAATAAAATTAAAAACAAGTGCCAATCTGGAAAATCACTAATTATTACTGACACAAAGCTAGTAACAATTCACAGATTAAGTGCTGAGAGGTGTTGGGTATTATGTGCTTCCACTTGTCATTTCATCACATTTTTACTGATTTGTGCATGTGTCTATTATATATATTTCTTTTTCTTTGCAAATGTTGATCATATTTTGAACCAAATAATAATGATGAATCATTTTACATCACTAAAAAAGGTTCATATTAATTCTAAGCCATGATTAATTGTGCACCACCTGGTGGCCTGCTTGTACAACAGCAGTCTGAATTTCTAAGCAACCAGCTACACCTTGATGTGTTGCTCTATATTGATTTACAACATATGTTTGCAGCTCACCCAACAAAAGATCTTGAGATTAATGACAAACATGCATTATCACTTTCATAGGCAAAAGAATCTGTAGAGGTAAGTTGAAGTGGTTGAAGTAAAACTGCCTATCTATGGGTATAGTGAGCTAAGAATGTGTGACATTGCAATTAAGTTTATAAATGGAAAATGTTACTAAAAATATGAAAGAATGGAAGAGAAAGTGAGATAGTTGTCATCATTTTGTAAGTACCATATATCATCCTCACCATAACTCTTATCAGCAGGGAAAGAAGTGATATCCTCGTCATTTTATTTTTGGGAGATGCTTAGATACTGCAGTGGTAAGGACAATATAGGAACTCACATAGATAAAAACTCTGCCCCAAGTACACTGCAGCATTCATTTCTTCCCATTCTCCCTTTGCTCTCTTAGCTGAAAGGCCTGGATGTAACAAACTGCTCCCTTGTTTTCTTCTTCTATGGTATACCGGTCCCCTGCATTCCACAAAGGGGGCTTGAGCTCTGCATGAGGAGTTTACCCTCCATGCATAAATCTTAAAGTGGATGATCCGAACATTGGTACTTAGCAGAAGACTCAGTAACACTTCACTTGTGACAGGATGACATGCTCCATTGTTAGGAGCCTGGATTCAGAAAGCTTTAAGTATTCACCAATCCCTATTTGTAGTTTGGTTCTCTCCTCCTAAAGCACATCCAAGATCCCAGCATATATAATACACACACACACAAAAGCTGTAGAATACTGGGCCGCTCCATCTACTTACACTGATAGCCTCTTTCTTTCACGACAGCCTTCATAGACTTGCATCAATATTGCATTGCTATTACTGATGCTTTTACATCTTGACATATAACATTATTTTCTGATGCTGCACTGGCGCTGTGAAGGAGTGTTACAATACCATTACTAAATCTAATGTGCATGAGCAATAACAAAATGTAAGACTCTATTGTTTCAACCATTTTAAAATATTGCCCATTGAGATTCAGCCAGATGCAATGGAGATAGAATATTAGATATTACGAGGGAATTGCCAACATAAACCTAACTATAATATAACAGAACTACCACAGTACCTTTTTTTTTTTTTTTTTTTTTTGCTCTAGCTTTGGCAATAGTAACCTTCAGTCAGGAATCTGAAGGCATCCTCCAGCAGAGTTCCTTTCTCCGTTCCAGAAGGCTTCTCCTCTGATGTCCTGCTAACATTCCAAGATGTTTCTTTTACAATATCCTGCTTGAATTCAAAGGAGGGCAACCTCCCCCCCACATCCCTTATGAATTACACAATACTCCAAGATAAAAACCTACCAGAGAATGTCCAAACAAGGAGAGACTTCACCCCAATGTGAGAGGATCGGAATGCTTAACAGAAATAGCTATGAAAAATTAGTAATCAACACAATTCACTGAGCCTTTTAAAGTCAACTCTCCTCTAAGATGTCCACAATTCATTAGTGTTAACAGAGATACCTGTAAAGTCAGTCATAAGTGAAAAGTTTCATAGCATCTCCCTGCATAAAAACATGACTATTTAGACTCTACCTATAATGGTCAGTGAAGTGGACATAGATGAGTAAAACACTTCCAAATCAAATATTTTAATTTGATTATAGCAGGCAGACCTTTTAGGGCTTTTATAGGCCAGGCCAGTATTCTGAAGAGAGGGGAGAGTTATTTGCAGAAAGTAAATAAAGTTTGCAAACCTTCCTTTAGAGCACTATACTTGACACACTTCATATGTTTAATTTAAAGAAATCTTCTCCAAGACAAAAAGTTTTATATATGTCACATAAGCCATTGCCACACAAGCTCATCTCTCTGTCACTTACGTGATTTCTTTAAGGCCGCTTTTTCCTGATCCAATCTGCAGAGTGAATTTAAGCATATGGTATGAAAAATTGTTCAAAAACCCACATTTTACAGGTAGGATTGGAAGTACCCACAGCGGTTCCTGAAAAGCTACTTAATTCACTAGACATTCAGCTATATGGTTCAGGAGAGGGTTCTGGGGAAGCCTGTGCACTAGGCAATAATGGGTGTCTGAAAGACTGGCAGGGATATTGGCACTAGACCTTTCATCCTTTGGAATGTTTTGCACTAGCCCCAACTGAGCAGCAAGACCTCAGCAAGGTCTCTGAAGCTATTAGAAGCATCAACATATTAATAGCCATGCTGTAACAATCAGAAAGTCAACAGTTTGTATTTGCCGTCACAAAAGCAGGACTCTGAAAGACACTGAGCAGTATATATCTAAGGGAAGCTAACAGGATATTAGTTAATCCCAACCTTCTACCTTGTGTCTCTGGGTGAGGTGGACCACACCACAAACCATTTGTATAGATTTAAAGTTTCTTTATTTTTAGGCCAAGTCACCAACTGAAAATGCTCCATTTAATATGGGGATGGAGTTGGAGGTGTGGCTCCACCTGTGAAATGCCACCTCATCCCATTCTATGGTGAGGAGAAACAATAGGAATCCTTTTGTGGCTCTGTATATGTAAGTAAAAGACTGAGCAGAGAAAATAGCTTAGGAAAGTGTAGTTAGTAAGCAAGCAGTGGCAGTATTTTCTCTGAACTCACTTGCTGATAGAGGTCAGACAAAGGATATTCATTAGTGCAAAATATATGTATTACTTTACCTTCTGTGGTTCAGTTTTAAACACATAACTCTCCATTTAAAATGATGATTTGCTCTCGCAGGTATGTACACAAACAAAGGGAGGAAACTCTTAGCAGAGGTTCTCTCATTGTTTTGTGGGAGCAATATGATATGTTTGCTAGGTCTGTGAATGGATCCTATATTCCTAGTTCTTTCAGACTTCGTGAGCCAAATTTGGAATGAATATTTGATACCCTCATCCACCACCTCACTGACAAAAAAAAAAAACTATGAAAGCTAGGCTTGATGGTGTTTATAGCATAGTCTCATGTCCCAGCCCCATTTTCCCTCCAAATATTTTTCTTTGGGACCTGTCTCTTCTCTGGGGCATACCTGCATCTGACAGCTCCTACTGGGACCAACTATGTCCATACCTAATTTTTGTTTTTCATTTTGTAAATACAACCAGTGGTGCAGCAGCACAGAATATACAGGACAGTCCTCTGTACTCAAGCACATCCTGCAAATACATTAGGCTACTTCTGTCTTGTTAAGTGCCATAATACTTTATAGACCTAAATCTGAAAAGCTTTTTGTGATGGTTTGCGAGGTACTCAGAACTGTGAGTCATCTTCTCACCCCCTTTCCCCCCACCCTAACAAGAGGGAGTTTTGCCTGCTGTGGCTGCCTTCGCCGCTGCCGGTATCACCCCACGTGCACCTAGGAGCCCTGTGGCCTGCCCGGGCGATTTAAAAGGGCCCAGAGCTCCTGGCTGCCACCGCTGATGCAGTAGCGACAGCAGCAGCCGGGAGCCCGAGGCCCTTTTAAATTGTCTGGATCCCTGGGCAATTGCCCCCTTAGCCCTCCCCATCGGTGGGCCTGGCGGAGGGGAGCCCTCAGCTAGCAAGCCGAGAGGAGCGAGCAGTGGGAGGGGCTGTGGGGGAGAGGAGCGAAGGGGCGGTGCCAGAGGGCACAGAGAAGCCCTGGGCTGGCTGGCTGAGAGGAGCTAGTAGTGGGCAGGGGAGAGGAGCCAGGATCTGGAGAGGAATCAGCGGCAAGCAGGGCCTTGGGGCACAGCACAAGTGGAACAGGCTGGGCCAGGGCCCCTTCTGAGCATGGGCCTGGTGCCATTGTAAACCTGGTACTGACATAATCAGCTGGCCAGGGAGGGGTGACAACTCCCTCCCACTTGAATGGGCCATTACTGAGAAATATGATTCCCTGGTGACTCACTTTCCCTCCAAGACCATAAGGCATAGTTTTCAATATAGTTACATTATTCTTTAAATATTACCCATACACACATCGCAGAATGACCAGCTATCAGTAGAGACCTCACATGCTACCTTTCATGGACAAATACCATGAAAGCAGTGTATTAGGTGCACTGAGTTTGTCAGGTCTGAGACAGGAGTTGCTTGTAAAGAACAGTGAACCGGTTGCCCATTGACATCACTAGGCTTCTGTGTCACAGCTTTATAAGACAGTCCTTCTGTGAAAAGATAAAATAGAGAGATGGCTATGGGAAAAGTAGTGAATATATATAATTACATTTCTGGGGTATGTACATCCATCCTATGTGTCCAGATATTATTGTATCTTTTCCAGTTGCTCCTGTTAGTTTCTCCATCTGTTCCATGGTAGATAATGCTCTAAGTGAGTTAGCATCTGACAGACCCTTCTAGCCAGGACTGATTAGTGCCTGCAAGCTATTCCTTGGTGTTGATTGGAAGCACTTGTTCATTTAACATCTACAGCGCACCAAGGTTAGGGTAAGGGCAAGCTTTTAGTGCCCAGCATTAATGGAAGTGTTTTAAATATACAACCCAGTAGTCATGTAACTTTTCTCCCTGTAATCCATCTTTAATTGTTCCATTTTTATCCAGGCAATTAGTTTTAGCTTTTATGACAGAAGCTACTTGTCAATTTGTCCAAAAAGTCAAAATTTCAAATGAATTCTGTGAGGAGTAGGTCAGCAATCAGACAGCCATCATGTGATTCCCCCTCCATACCGTAATGACTAATTAGGTTTCCACAGAGCCAGGACAGGCAGGACAGTATTTGAATACATTTTGTGCAGTGTGCATGATAGCTGCTTTCAACTACCTGAAAGGAGGTTCCAAAGAGGATTGATCTATACTGTTCTCAGTGGTACCAGATAACAGAACAAGGAGTAATGGTCTCAAGTTGCAGTGGTGGAGGTTTAGGTTGGATATTAGGAAAAACTTTTTCACTAAGAGGGTGATGAAGCACTGGAATGGGTTACCTCGGGAGGTGGTGGAATCTCCTTCCTTAGAGGTTTTTAAGGTCAGGCTTGATAAAGCCCTGGCTGGGATGATTTAGTTGGGGATTGGTCCTGCTTTGAGCAGGGGGTTGGACTAGATGGCCTCTTAAGGTCCCTTCCAACCCTGATATTCTATGATTCTATATTGTTTATTGTCTGAATTTATCCTCTACCTGGGTTTTGTCTTCATTTAACAACCACCAGCAGCAACTAAGTTTCCTCCTGGGTTTGTTTTTTCTTAGAATTTTCCCTGTAAGACCCCTCTTACCCTGCAGATACTTCCCTCCTCCTGAAAAAGGCATACTAAAGGCTCAGCTCTCTTAGACTGGAGCTAATAGAACCCACCTGATAGGATGAGTCAGCAGAAGTCTAGCACTTTTATTAGGGCTAGTCTGATGACAATCCCTGCTGTCCTATGCAGCACCCTAGAATCTGCCACCCTGTCACATATTATTGGTGTTTTTTCATGAGTAACTTGAAACTTTAATTTTCCTCACAGTTAGTTTTAATGAATATTGGAAGACCCTCAGGAACTAAAGTACTGTGTATACTTCAGAGACTAAAGCTGTGACAAAACCATAGGGAACTTGCACTGAATTTGTATACTGTATAATATTACAATCCTAAGGCAATACAATAAACTGATGGAAAATAACATAAATTAGTGCCTCTCATTTTCTGAAATATACTTTTCCATAGTGAGTAATTCAACACTGCAACCTGAAGCTTTTGCCACAAAATTACTGTGCATCATTAAGGCTAGTAGAAGACTGGGGAAAATGAATCTAAAAGCTGTTTGATGGGAGGTTTTGGGAAGACAAATTGGTAACCGAGCAAACTCTGTGGCCAGCAGAAACCAGTGTAGTCATAGAGTTTGTAGATTTTTATTTAGAGTTTTTTTAAATGATCTATAATGGTAGCATGGGACAAAGATTGTTGAAGGGAGGAATGCCTTGCTAGACACTTAGTATCACTCCCTGCAAGTCCCTTAACCAAATCCTAAGTAATGATTCTGTAACATAAAGTGAGCCAGGCAACAAACTTTTTTAAGAGTATATTATCAAAGACTCACATCTGAGGATTACTGCTAGTTGCTTGACCTGCGTTCTCTCTCTAACCCACAGCATCATACAGCAACTCAGCATGAGTCTCTGTGGAAAAAATTTCAAATGGGTAAATACTGAGATCCCAGCGATTAGATAAAAGTCACCTTTCACCACCTCTCCATATGTATCCTGTGCCCATTCAAATCAATAGAAAAACTCTCATCAGTTTTAATAGTACAGTTTAAATGAATGGGGCCAGATCCTGTAAAGCACCCCTGCATGGAACCCCATTAGCTCAGTGAGATTTTCATGCACTTGTGATTCAGGTCCTTTATGTTTACTGAAATCACAAAAAATGAATAAGACTGTAAATGGCAATGGTATCATAATCAATATTACTTTGATCTCAATTCTTTCCAGAGGATATTAAATGCTTCATAAAGTAGTACATTCTATGTCAAATTGCCCATGTATAATTCAGTAACTGTACAGTTCTTCACAGCAAAAACATTAAAATGATGAATCCCAGAATTGCAAAATCAATACAAAATCTCTTCAAATATTACATGAAGTTGATACATTAAAGGAATTCTGGTTGAATTTAATAATGTATCAGCATTACGGTAAGTGCCTGTAGTGCCAACAGACATATGTCTAGATGGCAACTGACAATTACTGTAATATAATGTACTGTTTAAATTAAGAATATATGCATTATGCACATAGACTGAATCACCTTGGTAATAAAAGGAAACATTTATGAACCATTCAAAGAGTGATACACTTAAGCCCAGAAATTTAGTATTTAGTTAATTCCAAAGTGATTTAGTTTCATTATCTATTCCCAATGGACAGAACAAGCTAATCTTTCATTCATAAAAAGTATCCAGTAGTGAAAGAGACTATAGCCCAGATCATTAACAGTATTTAGACTACTAAATTCCATTGAAATCAATCAATGAGAGTTATGTGCCTAAATACCTTTCAAGATCTGGACCTACGTACCTGTTTCACAGCCCTGTGTACCTTCACATTTGCTGATGAAGTCAACTGGAGTTGAGGATGATCAGGAACCTACTGGACTGAGGTCAGAGTTGGATTCTGTCAATGACAGACCGTAGTTTTCCACTTACCTGAAACCATTTCTGTATACAACAGTGGAGGAACACAAAGATCTTAAACTTGATCTTGAACTTTACATTAAATTAATCTCTATTAGACAAAGTTTGACAACACATTTCACATACTACCAGACATTTATACTGACTATACACACATGATCCAGCAGACCAGGTCTCTCAAATGAGACACTACAATACCCATTAGAGGAACTGGATGTTTGCTTGGGGCATCGAAATATAATGAGCTAAAATGTATCCATTCTCCAAACTGTGTTAATCTAATTTCATTTAATAACTGGATGGAAATCCCCTTTTCTCTACAACAGTAGAGTTGACTACCCTTCATGCCATTTTGTAGTAGATATTATTGGTTTGGGTTTGTAGGTGGTTGTTGTTGTTTTTTAAACCAAACAATTAACCATACTGACATTTTTGTGGTTTATGTTTATTCTGCACACATTACAAAATCCTTCTCTATGCTTATGGCAAAGCTGACAAGCTCATCAGAAAGGTACTGCCTTACAGAACAAAAGAAAACTAATAATTAACTATTAAGTGGTATTCCTTTCATTGCTGGATAAATTTAATTGTAAGCTAATTGCTTTAGCATTTGGGTATGGATTAAATGAGTCTCCTTGCGCAATGTTACTACTAAACACTGGGAATTGATACTGCAGTGGCTTTGCATGTTTTGGCAGGGAGATTTCCTTACAAATGTGAGGCAGCAGAAAGGTGGGAGAAGTCGGTAACTAAGGCCGGTATCTTTGGCAGAACAAAGGCCAATTATGATCTCACAGTCAGCTAAAACAGATAGGTCAAGCAAGGCTTGATTGTGAAAAACTTTGAAGGCAAGCACAAAATGTTTGCATGTGATGTGGTGAAAGAGAGCAAGTGTCCCTAATGGGACATGAAGCGGCTAGTGAGATGATCAAAGTGACAGCAACATTTTTCAATGTACTTGAGTGGGGAAAAGTGACAATAGTTGAGGTTGGTAAGGAACAGGTTGTAGTAGTTAAACCACAAAATGAGCGGGGCTTGGATGAAAGTTTCTGCAGCTTAATCAGAGAGGAGACGTCAGATCTTGGAAACATGCAAGAAATTTAGCATGATTTGGACATGGCTTGGAGAGGACCATATAAATAGAGGCCAGAAAGGACTATTGTGGTAATCTAATCTGATCTCCTGTAGAATGTAGGCCATAGAATTTCCCTAAAATTATTCCTAGAGCACATATTTTTAAAAATCCAATCTTGATTTAAAAATGGTTAGTGATGGATAATTTACCATAACCATTAGAAAGTTGTTCCAGTGGTTAATTACCTTCACTGTTAAAAATTTACACCTTATTTCCAGTCTGAGTTTATCTAGCTTCAGCTTCCAGCCATTGGATCATGTTATACCTTTTTCTGCTAGACTGAAGGGCACCTTAAATATTTGTTCCCATGTAGATACTTATAGACTGTAATCAAATCATCCTTTAACCTTCTCTGTTAAACTAAATAAATAGAGGTTCTTGGCTCTATCACTATAAGGCATATTTTCTAATCCTTCAAATCATTCCTGTGGTTATTCTCAGAATCCTCTACGATGTATCAACATCCTTCTTGAATTGTTGACACCAGAAGTGGACACAGTATTCCAGCAATGGTCACACCAGTACCAAATACAGAAGAAAAAAACCTCTCTATTCATACTGAAATTTCCCTGTTCATGCATTCAAGGATTGTATTAGCCTTGTGAGGGCAGCATCACACTGGGAGCTCATGTTCAGTTGATTATTCACCATGACCCCCAAACTTTTTCAGACTCTTTGCTTCCCAGGACAGGGTCCCCCATCCTGTAACTGGTATCCATATTAACTGCAGATAGACTATACTACAGAATTTTTGCAATGACTTCAGGGAAATGACTGATGGCCCCAATCCTACAAAAAGCAGATGTCAATTGAAGTGGAGAGCACTTAGTAGCTCACCAAAGGTACTCAGCATGTTGCAGGATTAGTACTGGAATCTATTTCACAATTCTCCCTTGTGTTAAACCGCATCATATCAATATTCTGTATTGTCAGCTGATAACATTATGCAGTGTGACATTTTGGGTCAAAGGTGGTAATAATGCCCCTTTTACTAATCTGAATTCATGGGTCACAGGAAGTGATACAGTATTTCATTACTTGCATAGCTTCGATACAGATAAGTGTATAGTGTAGGAAAAGAAGGAATTGTAGCTTGTGTAAAGCCATTAGCAGAACAGTACTTAATTTTAAATTATGGCATCCGTGTCATCTGACTTTCCTTGTTTAGTATATTTATACCTGGGAGAACCTCAACTTCAGATAGTCATTTTCTAAAGTAAAAACTGTGCCATACACAGTAATATGCCCTTTTTAGGGTGGGGGTGGGAGGGTGAGAGAGGAAGACTTCTTGTAGTTTTGTTACCAACATGGAAATTTTAACTGAACAGTGTGACTTCAGTTTTTATTGGTCAACTTGCTAAGCATCACAAAGCTATTTATTTTCTACCTTTTGTAAATTTTAAGCACATTAAGTCTCATCTGATATTAGCACAGTATCATCAGGACACCGTTAAATTTAACAGAATACCATGGCAGCATCATATCCAGCAATCTGTTGACTGGATACATGAACAAATAAATCAGAAATGGAATGTGTGTATGGATTCTCCCCATCAGTTCGTTTTAAACTAAAGCTATTAAATTCTTCAAGCAAGCAAATAATAACTGAGCAGACACACAAAAATGATAGGAAGATTAATAAGTAACTGCTGACTTACAAGTTTTTCATCAGCTGTAGGCTGAGGGAAAACAAAGCAGGCAATAACTATCTGAGTATAATGAATTGGGTGCTGAGGGAGTCAAGATGACAAAACAGAGAACGTTTCTTTCATTGAAAAGTCTAAACAAAATCATATACAAATTTAGCAATGGGGCAGAATCTAAACTGCTGAGATACATATGGTCATTCTTTGCCAAGAGATACTAGAAGTCAGGGCCTTTCAGGTTGAGCAACACTGGGGCTGAGTATTTTCTTAGTGCAACTTATTTATTTACACTCCATACAGCAGTCCGGGAATAGAGGTAAGTCACAAAAGCATGCAGGCAAATCCTCTCTTCAGTAATTTCAGTCAAAACACCAATGCCTGGCTCTCATGGAGTAATTCTGTCCTCATAATTAACTCTGTGTAGGGAGATTAAGGCAGTGTGCAAACTCCCCTGATTCTTTCAACAGTTTCCCACCTTCCCCATAAAGAAGCTACATTACAAAACTAACTACAATACAAAGATTTCTTCAGAGACTGAACAGTGCTCACAAAGTAAGAAAAACAACTTGTAAAACTATGTGTAACAACATCATCTAGTGCCTTCTACCATAATAGCAAACGTGTAGGTTGAAAGTTTTGATTGAAATTGTTTTTCAAGCAATAAAGACAGTGGGCAAAATTTTCAAACCTGGATGCCTAAATTAGGGCTTGGCTACACTTGCAGATGTAGAGCGCTGAGAGTTAAACCAGCCCTCGGAGAGAGCAGTAGGGAAAGCGCTGCAGTCCGTTCACACTGTCAGATTCAAGCGCACTGGTGTGGCCACATAAGCAGCTCTTGCAATGGCCAGAGAGAGCAGCGCATTGTGGTAGCTATCCCAGCATGCAAGTGGCTGCAATGTTTTTTTCAAATGGGGGGTGGGGTGGAGTATAACAGGGAGTGTATATGTGGGGGGAGAGAGTGGGGTTTTGGGGGGGCTGAGAGCATGTCAGCATGCTGTCTTGTGAGTTCACACAGTAACCACAGTAATGGTTTGATAAGCATGCTGGCTTTCAGAAACGGAGCTTTGAAAGTGGATATCCGCATTCCTGCAGCGATTCCAAAAAAATTACAAGTGTGGCCACTTGATTTAAGGGGATTATGGGACATTTCCAGAGGCTGATCAGAGCGCAGTAATGCAACACCTCGTTCGCACTGACGCCTGGGTGTTTCAGCCGAGGCGCACCAAGCGTTATGCTTCTCATGGAGGTGGATTACCAGGAGCACTCCAGCTGCAGAGTCCAGGCGCTCTAAGTGCCTTGCCAGTGTGGACGGGTCGTGAGTTAGGGCGCCCAGGGATGCTTTAATGAGTTCTAACTTGCAAGTGTAGCGATGCCCTCAGGTCTTACATCCTGATCAGAAGTGGCCTGGTTTTCTTTTGAAATCAATGGGACTTGCAGGTGGGCTCAGCAATTCTGAAAATCAGACCACTCCTGTTTAGCTTTCTAGATATGGATTTTGAAACCTAAGTTATGCATGCAGGTTTGAAAATGTTGAGCAGTATCAAAGCATCTCTGGCTGAGGTAGCATAAAGACCTTAAGATAATGAAAACAGAGATTCAGCCAAGTAGGTGATCCAACCATTTGATCTGGATGCAAAACAAGCGCTCAGCAATAAAATGGGGAGCCAGGCCCATCCTGCACATTATTTTCATGTGAATTCTTAGTTCACTAGTCTTCTATAGACCTTGATATAAATCCTCTGAATGAAAGTGAGCTTGGGCATTTATATGATTCTGCCATTTGTTTCAGATGGGGTAGAGTTCTGCTGAACAAATAGAATGTACTGAAGAGAGACATGGAATTTGAGATTTAAGTTCACTGGCAGAATTCCATGAGGAAGATCAGACAGCACCTGCTCAAACTACAGCATTATCACCATCAGGTTTCATAAGCAATAAGTTCACTTATGAATTTAAGGTAAATTATTATTCCTGTAAACTACAATTTCTATTCTGTCAATCTCATAGTAACGATTTTAAAGCAGACTATATCTTCAGTCATTTAAAAAAAACCCAATGCTATTTTATTCATATAAAATCTTTTTAATAAAAACACAGCAAACAACCTTGTAATTCACTATTCAATGAGTAAAACGGCACTTGTGCACAGACTGTGTTGGTCCTCTGCACAACAAAAGTCCCACTTAAACCCCACTTAAATGCACAGGTCTTGCATTTGTATTGGTCCTCTGTACTAAGGTGATTTTCACTCTAAGCCAGATACACTACAGATACACTACTATAGAAGTGGGGCTATCCTCACTTCTCAGCAAAGATTTAATAGCAGAGTAGTATGGCGAGGTCTCTTAATAATACAGTTTCAGGACTTTTAGAAAATATACTAGAGTATGTTTACTATAAGCGTTATCAAAAGTAATTAAAACTCCATTTGTTAAATGACTAGAGAAAGTACACTTTGAGATGCCTAATCTATGTTTTTAAATTGTATTTGATTACTAATTTGCTAATTCGCAAAATTAAATCCTTAGCAATTGGTTTTCGAGTTATTCATCCAATTTAGTGAGGCTCTACTGAATAGTCAGGTTTGATGCAATGCAATCTTAAAAGTCAAAGCTTAATTCTCATCTAGAAAAAAACAATAGCATAAAACACGATACACAAATATAGTTGTATAGTTTAAGATTCTTAGTCAGTAAGAAAACATAAGAGGACTCTGTCCCAGTCATATTTAAATTAGTACGGAGTGATGACAGGCTCTTTAGACTCAGGACTGGCAAGCTGGCTAAAAAGGTGGAAGTGTACTGTTATAAAGAGAGGCATTATTAGGGAAGCAGTAGACCATTTCTTTTCCATGGCTACATTGTTGGGGATGCAAGATAGTCATAACAAATCCAACTGTCATCACTAACACACCAACAGTAAGAATCAGGCTGGATATGAGGTTATCTGAATGGTTCCATCGCTCTTCAGACAGCTTCAGATAACATGCTGTTGGGATGATAAAAACAAGTGGAGTAGCACTGAGAATCCCCTGGTAGGAGGAGACAAAAAAAACCCCATAAGTGCATATATTCACATCTCCAGCACAAAACAAACATTTATAATTAGTTTACAGTTAAATGTTAATTAGATCTGTGCAAAAAGTTTCCTATGAAAAGAAACTATAATAGTGGCTTTTCTGCTGGGTGGTTTCAATCACCAAAACCCAAATAGATTGCAAAGGAGTTTGCACTATAATTTGAAATGTCTCAGGATGAAGGAAACAGTTACAACTTATTCATTTTACTGTAACAGGGTGAAATTTTAGCCTGCATGAACTTGCTTTCTATTAAGCCAAAATTACATGAAAAATGTCAGCTCCAGAAGTACAGTAAATCCCACAGTTTGAATAGCTTTGAAATATTTTGTCATATGAAATATTTAGGAACATTTCCTGATAAGGTTTTAGAAAAAATGTAAAGAGGCAGTATTATTCATTAATCCTTACAGTTCTTTCATGCACTATCACAAACCACCTACTTGGATTTCCTTCAAGTTTTTACCTTTCAGTAAAACAAGGAAAAGCTTCCAGTGCATGATAAACATCAATGCAGCAGTTTAACTTGCTCCTAGCAGCTGCTCAGAACAATATTGTTGAGCAATGCCTCCAAACATAGACCCTCAGTCAGGAAAGCATCCCTGTTCAGGACAACACTTACACATGTCATGAACTTTTAAGGGAACTAACTACAAGTCCAGCACATGTTTAAGTGTTGTCCTGGGTAGGGATGGAGTTAAGCATGTGCTGAAGTATTTTCTTAAGTAAGCACCAGTGCAGGCTATAATATTGTTGCAGCCATGCTTCATTTGCCATCAGAGAGCTTTGCATTTCTGTGCCTGATGTTGGAACTTGCCACCCTCTGACACACGCTTTATGAGTAGTCTGCATTAATTTCAGTTAAGAGTATCCATAAATTTGTTGATTAGAGAGACTACAGGGGGTGTAGCAATCCATACGTTAATGTGTCTTTGTTTCATTCATCTGTATTTTCTTGTTACTTATATTGTCATGCTGGGAAGTGTTACTGGCAGACATCAGTTACAGACCTGGTAGAAATCAATGGGTGTACTATGCACCCTTCATTCAGGCTACATGATGGCGCAATTAAATGGCCCTTTTGCTTATTTTAAGCTATTTATCATTTGGAAAGGATTAATTGGAAAGAAACTATGCAGGTAACAATGATTTGAGAGAAGGCCAGTACAGATCTCCAGTATCAGTGTGAGCACAAGCAGCTAATGTGGCTGTTATAAAGCCTCTTCTCATTGCTCAGGTGGAAATTAAACTGTAATACAGAGAACATGTTCCTCACCAAGGCCCTAATCCTTCAGGCTATTACTTGTGGGCAGATCCAAGGATATGCCCCCACAACTCACTTCCTTCTTGTTCACTGATTTCAGTAGAGCTTGCAGAATCAGGTCCTAGGATTCTCAACTAAGTGAAATGAACAGAAACATAGACAGCCATTTTTAGGTTCCTTTTATCTATCAGAAGCAGTGGCTCTTATTACAGAGATCTCTCAAACCCCCTGCTATTACACCCTAAAGTGTGACATACCCATACTTGTTATATTATTCATAGTTTCCAAGGCCACAAGGGGCCACTGCGATAATCTAGTCTGACCTCCAGTATAACACATGCCAGAGATCTTCCCTAAAATAATTCCTAATGCGTATCTTTTAGTAAAACATCCACTTGATTTTAAAATTGTCAGCGATGTAGATTCCATCACAACCCTTGGCAAATTGTTCCAAAGGTTAGTTACTCTCATTTTAAAAATGTACACCTTATTTCCAGACCGAATTTGTCTAGCCTCAACTTCCAGCTGTTGGATCATGTTATATCTTTCTCTGCTAAATTTAAGAGCTTGTTATTAAATATTTTTTCCCTTGCAGGTACTTATAGTCACGCCTTAATCTTCTCTTCATTAAGCTAAATAGATAGGCTCAAGGAGCTCAGTTGCTATTAGGCATGTTTTATTATAAATATCTGGACTGAAACTGAAGCTAGAGGACTGGTTAAAAACTAGAGTTACCATAAATTAAGACTGGCTAATAACACAGGCATGTTTTGATGAGCTATGTAGTCTGCTTCCTCTATTATTACTACTATTTCAGATTGGCTAACAAACTACGTTCACATACAAGACTCCACAAGGTGGAAATGTTTTTACCAGAAAAACCAGTTTTCAGACTGTACCACAGGGGTCGGCAACCTTTCAGGAGTGGTGTGCCAAGTCTTCATTTATTCACTCTAATTTAAGGTTTCGTGTGCCACTAATACATTTTAACATTTTTAGAAGGTCTCTTTCTATAAGTCTATAATATATAACTAAACTATTGTATGTAAAGTAAATAAGGTTTTTAAAAAGTTTAAGAAGCTTCATTTAAAATTAAATTAAAATGCAGAGCCCCCTGGACCAGTGGCCAGGACCCGAGCAGTGTGAGTGCCACTGAAAATCAGCTCATGTGCCGCCTTCGGCACACGTGTCATAGGTTGCCTACCCCTGCTGTAACAAGTGGCCAGGGCCAGCTTTAGGCACTGTGGAGCTCGATTTGAAAGAGCTGCTGCCAAAGACAGTGGAGGGACTTCGGTGGCAGCTCATTTGGCTTCAGTGCCTTCGGCAGCATGGCAGCAGAGGGTCCTTCTTCCGCAGCACTGATCAAGCTGCTGCTGAGGACAGCGGCGGCAGCTCTATTGGCTGCCGGTGCCTTTGATGGCACGTCGGCGGAGGGTCCTTAGGGATTTTGCGGGGCGTCTTAGGGGCGTGGGAACCGATTCGGGGGAATCGGGGGAATCGCCCTAAAGCCGGCCCTGCAAGTGGTCCCTCCCAGACACTGCCTTGTGGACTCAGCACAGCCCTGCAAGTGGCCCATTTCCTCAGTTTCCCTTTTGAGTCCCCAGTAATTCCATGCAATCTTATCTTCTAGTCCCAAACAATTTATTTACAAACGTGTAAGTACTCCATAATATATCCCAAAACATAGTCCATATCACCCCAGTGTAAATAATACTCTTCTTCTTTCTGTGTGCAACCCTGTTCCTTCCAGCGGGGACTCTCCTTTTACCATTCCTCTGGTCCAGCTCTCCAGCAAGGAGATGCCAGTGGGTAAGCCCCTCCACTGCTCTCCCTTCTTTCAGCCTTCTCTGGCCCTTGGCTCTGGCTTAGGGTCATCAGGCAACTCCCTCTGCTGCTGCTGTTGCTGCTGCTCCTCCTTCTGCTTTCAGCCAACTGGCCCTACCTCTTTGGCTTAGAGACACCAGCCAGCAAATCCCTCTTGCTGCTCTCCTACCTTCAGCCTTCTCCCAGGAAGCATCTTCTTTCTTTGGCAGTTCTCTTCTCCTACCTTACTCAGTCTGCTCTGATTCTCACTAGATCTCACCAGGCCTCTTATTGCTCCCCAAATGCTGCCCTGCCATCTTAATTGGCCCATCTGGGAACACTTGGCCTGGAACAGGAGTGCTGAGGCCAGTTTCACTTAATGGGCCAGCTACTCGGTTACACATTCTTTAACACTTTGTGTTGTGTAAGTATTAAAGACAAGGAAAACCTTAGTATCTGTCTTTAAACTGAATCCCTGGTTTTGGAGCCTCTGTCTTCAATTTGAGACAGTATCAGAGTCCTAGGGATGACACTTTGCAAGAGATGTATTTTCCCTCCTAGGAGGTCATTTTTGGACCCCCCCAACTCTGGCCTTCCCATAGTGAAGACATTGTTGGTGGCTCAAGTGCAAAGGAAAGTCCAATAGCAGTGGAAGAAATTGGTTGCAACCGCCCTTCTGCCATGAGCTTGACAGGAATCCAGGCTCAAAAGTCAGCAGCACTACCTGGGGAAGGGCCATGGCTAGAGGATGTAGTGACTCAACATGAGATACCTATAATACTGCAGTAACTCTAATTATTTCCTAACAACAAGTGTCAAGATTTTAACAGGTCCCATTATACTCCACTGTCTTATCTAACTGTACTTAACTACTGATAGTCATGGTCCATAGCCATCAGCCATATCCTTTGATAAGTCTAGTCCACTGTACATTTACTCTTGAAGGTTATGAAAGTCCTCTGACTATCCAGCCTGAACTTTTCTTCCTTAGCTTCAGGACATTGTTCTTTTATCTTATCTTCTGAGGAGACAAATAATTCCTTTCCTTCTGTGACACTGTTAACACTATACTATGTTGCATTTAAAAGAATATTGTAATTTTTCAGAATTCCATTTATATTAAAGAGTGATTAGTAAATAATGGAGCACTAGGTGCACTTACGTTCAGCTCTAAAACTATTCCAAGGCAATCATACACTAAAGATATGATTGTGGCTAAAGCAACAACAATTACTGTCACAGCAACATGGAGAATGGTGGTAAGGGTCCCACTGAAAAACACATTGGAAATTACCTGAAATGAAAACACAGTTTGTAACTTTACTTTGGCCATTTATTTATTTTAACAAGCAGCATGTTTTAAATTCTATGTGCTATGATTTATAATGAAACTGAAAGGAGCGGGTAAGAATGTTATGGCTCTCAACCATCTCAAATTCTTGACTTCAGTGAGAGGTGTCCCTCCTTTTCCAGAAATTACTTCATATTAAAATTATGCAAACCCCCCAACATTTGACTTTCCTATATTTTCAGGACATAGTGGTGTTATTCTCTTTCACCTGATAAACACAGTGAAACCTTCTTACCATGAAGTCATTTATTAAAAAAAAAGATTTCCTACAAATTTCCCATTAATCGATTACAGTACAGTGAAACATTCCAGGATTTTCCCTCTAATTCACTATAAATCCCCTGCCCCAATCAGTTACAACCACCTCCTGAATACTATACTGGAGTTCACTACATGCCAGTTCCATTATACCACACTGAGAATTTAAGTAGCAGTATTCAAGAAAACAATATTAAGTTTATGAAATCACAAGAAAAAGCCCACTAAATGCTATAGCTAGCATGCTCCAGGCCATTAGGTATTGTTATTTACATAAGATTTGTCAGTAATTGCTATTAGGACTGATCTCACCATATATTTTACAGATTAAGCATATGATTAAAAACATCATGGAAGAAGAGATAAAATGTCTCACTTCTCTAGTCACAAAACATTCAATGGGGAAAGTCAGGATTATAGTGACTCCATAGCAAAACCTTCCAAATGTAGCAAGATCATCATCTCTGCAATAGTTTTCAAATATATCTCCTAGAGAACAGTGAAAAATGAAATTATTTTCAAATTAATGACAACTGTGGCTAATTTTTAGCTGACATTTACACTTGTGCAAATAAAGAGATAAGTCACCAGAGTAACTGTATACAAAAATTTGAGATTATCTGACCCACTTTTGGACACATAAATCAGAAAACAATGATTAAATAATCACAAATTACATTCAAAATTAACTTTAACCACCCCGATAGTAACAGCATTTTCTATTATTTCTTGTATTCTCAAGATCATTTCCACTTAACTATTTACTTATCTATCTATCTATCATACAAATATTAGAGGGTTAAGCCTATTGTCATCCTATTTTTTGCAGCTTTCTTTTTGAGATTACTTTGTAATGGTGCTTCTGGTGTTTGTTTTTTTTCCCCAGTCGGTATGTGACACAGTTTTAGAAAGAAAAATATTTGGTTAAAAAAAAAACAGATTTCCTTTTTGTTATTCTTAGGACAAGAACAATCATATAAGGAAGACTAGATGGGTACAGCTAGAGACCTGAATTTCCTGTGCATCATATTACAGGATCTAATCACAGCTGCAACACTATACTGGGGGATTTCAAACCTTCAAAGCCCTATGTAAACATATGGATTATTAACTGGTAATTCCTTTTGCATCAGTTTACTATTTTACTGCTATCCAATTCAAGTAAACACCTCACCTAGTGATTATAGCAAAGGACCCCAGGGAAAGGTGACCATAGGATCTAGTTCAGGCTGAATGACTAACTTACCATGAACATGAACAAATCTTAAGACTATACCTAGATGGCCTACCAGGTTGTTTCCACCTGATTTCCATTATACTATATATGACTTGCTACTTTTAGGAGTCCAGTAGAGCTCAAGAAACAACCAGATTTGTTCTGGAGAAAGAAGAGATTGAGGGAACTGGTGAAAAAGATGAACGATGAGATGGAATTAGTGTATAATATACTATAGTGTCTAGTATATATATACACACACACACAAAATAGGAAGGTGTGATTCTCCCAGTCCCAAAATATATTTTTTAGTCATTCTGTACTCAGCCAGTCCAGCTAGAATGATGGGTACAAGCAATGACTAGAGTAGGTTGCTTTCCTGGATAAATAAATGGGGGCAGAAGGAGGAGGGAAGGGAGTGAAAATCCCCTACTCCAAGCACAGCTAAATGCTGCTGTCTGCCACAAAAAGATGAGGTGATAAACATTCTCTTACAGCTTTAAACTGGACTGTAAAAGAATTGTGAAACAACTGAAGAAATGTCTCTAAAATTGTTTGGCTGACTTGAGAAACAATGATATATTTAACAAATTTCTTCCTCCCTTAATGCTTACCTCTCTCTTCCCACTCATTCCTAATGACAGAAAGAGAGCAAAATCTGTTACAAAGACAGAGAGAACCCTATGGTACATTTCTGACATTAATAATCTAGGCTGCAGTTTCAAAGTGCATAACTGAGTTGTGCATATGAAAAATGTAACTCTGTTTAGACAGAGGATCCTCAAGGCAAAAGACTATGTCTTTAGGAATACTAGACAGAAAGTTGCTCCCCCCACAAACCAACCTCACTCTCCCCTCATTGCTAGAAGGGAAGCTGACTCCCCTTCCCCATACACTCTCAGAATGTCTCTTTTCCCTCTCAGCAACAGGGAATGAGTTTTTCCCCATCAGCTGCTCAATTCTTCCACAGAGACTTGTGTGTGTCAGTCATACCAGTCAGTGACAGCCTAGCCACCTGCACTCCAGGGCAATTTCATCCTGAAGGAGTGCAGGTGATGGAAGTATCATTGCTCCACTCTGATAAGATTCTGCTGGGCACATGGGAAACAGCTCTAAGTTAGCCACTATAAGAGCACTGCCAGCAGAGCGTGTTGAGGCGATGTGTGGAAACTATTTAAGCTTTTATATGTACTCATCATATTTCCCCATCCACTCTGGCCATGCTCTACCCCGGGCAGTGCTGTTTATTTTAGTGCTTTGCTAAACCCATGCAATCCTTCCAACAGAGGGAAGCAGTTTTGTGCTAATGTATCTCCTTGGTGTGGACTTTCCACCAGCGGGGCTCTGCTCCTGGGTCTGCACCATCTTCCGCAGCACAGACCCTGGGCTGGCTTCTCACCCCACTTTTTGACTACTAGGTAAGAAGGGTAAATCCCACACATTCCTTTTCAAAGTATAAATAAAAAGACAATGATCAGCTTGGCATTTCCTCCTCTCTCTACCCTGCAGGGAGTTAACTGAACTCAAACAAAGAGGGTGGAAAGTGTCAGAAGGCCAAGATAAGCCTTAAAATAGACGTGTAGAGTATCTTACCTTCTGTGTAGCCGGTAAATGTCACATATCCACATACAGCAAACACCACACTGATAAACAGAGCCAGTGAGACAGACACATGAGTGATGCGAGACCAGTTACTCAGAGTGGGTTCTTCCAAAGAGCCATAGATTAAAAAGCTGTTATGATGGCAAATGAATGCTGAAACACACATGGCAATTTAAAAAAAAACATACATTTAATTAAAAATAAAAATTTTGTACCAAGGTAAGCTAGTGTATTCCAGGGCAGTGGAAATATAGCACAGTTTAAATCAATTCATTATCACAAATACAAATGAAGGGTGCAGTACATCGCAAACATCAAACAGCATCACATTTTGGATATTTATCTCATTCTACGTGGGTCTCCACCTTCCACTCAGCAAATATGATTCTGATTTCTCATCCCCAACAATGCCACCTGGTTCTCCCCTACCAACCCCAGACACAGCTTCCTGCTCACAATTCCACTTCAATCTCCAGTGCCTCTCCTTCTGGTGCGCCCCTCAGGTTTTACACCATGATCCAGTCTGGGGCTTCTCTGTTAACTATGCCCCAGAATGTACAGATGAAAAACTCCAGAGGATGTGACATTTCCCACTCTGGGACAACAGGCATTTTGTGCAGTAACAAGCAATCGGAAGACCTCAGAGTACCAGCACACGAGAGCCTACAGAAGGATATCAGAACAGTGGGAGTAGAAGTTAGAGTGGGGACTATGCATATGAGAGGAGATTTATCCAAACCTGAATAAAGGTTTAATTCTGGCTAATGGGAAAAGATTAGGGCTAGCTCTAATTTTGCCTAAACCATCTTAACACTAAGGTAAAAACTTAAAAGGAAAATGCATATGCCATGAAGGTCCAGACGTAAAGTAAAATTCTTTCAACCATTAGGGCTGACTTCAGATTGAGAAGAGATGTTCAGACACACACACACTTACCAAATGACATCACCCCAATGGCTTGTATTGCATTAGACTTTGCAAATATCCAGGCATTCTCTGTTTTGGGTCTAAAACAGAAATTTGTTTTAATCGAATGTCCCCTGTAGGTGATCAATTATTAGAATTATTTTAAAATACTATATATAACACGGTAAGGCTAGGCAGACCCTTCTGAAAAGAACTCCTCTGTACATGCTTTGGTAATAAAATGCTTGTCATTCAGAGATATCCTTTTTTCCCCTTGTATTTATAAAACTATCATTTCTAAGAGTGCTTCTTATGGCAATGTGTCAGCACTTTTAATGAATAGTTCTGGTATTGCAACTTAAAAAAAAAAAAAAGAGAGAGATTACCACATCCAAAGAAGCTGCACATCTGGAAATGGCAATCAGGACAGTGAAGGCCATGGTGCTGACCCCATGTGCGGTCAGGTTAGCCAAATAACACTGTAGATCTCTACTCTGAATATTATGGGACAGATTTTTCCTCTGGATCTGCACATGTAGATCCTGAGGATTTCAATGGGAGCTCCACATTTGTTCCTAGGGCTTTAGTCCAGATGTGACAAATTCTGCCCTCATTCACATTTGTGCAACCCCACAGTCCCAAATAGGTCTGTTCTTCAGGGAATGATATTCCCTCTGGTAGGGAGGGTCTTGCACATCCCCGGAGCCCTGTGGTAAGAAATAAATTTAAAGAAGTACAACTAGAACAGTCCTGCATATGGAGGAGTTTAGGACAGGATAAGGAAGGAGCCAAGGGATTCTGTATTATGTGGCTCCAATGACTCTATCAACCCCCCACAAGTTGTGTGGAAGAACTGCAGTGACTGTATGCCAAAGCAGCAGCGAGCTGGGACAAAGGAGAACTGCTGTAGGCCTGAGCCCTGGTCATAGGTTGGTAGATTTTGGTGGATTTAGCCGCCCCCCCCCTTCTACACCACCCCTTCTCCCATGAATTTACTCAGGTTTTATACAGAGGAAATCAATTTCATTCTAGGGGCTTGTCAATACATGAGATTTTTCCAGATATACTTACACAGTTAAACGGCAATAGCTAGATTGATATAACTTCCCATGTGGACACTCTTATTCAGGAATAAGAGTTCCTTTTTTCAGTTTAGCTTGACCTGCTTCCAAAGCAACATAAGCTAAACAAGAACAAAAAAACACCCTCTTATTCTGGTAGAAGGGTCTGCACAGGGAGTTACACCAACAGAACTATAGCAGCTTAAATTCACCTTACGAATAAGTCCCTGTGGAGGCAAGCCCAAAGTGTATACTGAAATAATCAACAGTCAAACAGAACAGTTTCCACTACATGAATTCATGTCTTACCTGTCGCTGGGCTGCAGTTACCACTTTGATTTATGTATTTTTTCAAATTGTGCATAATTTTATCATCTTATTATATAGAGAGTCTTGAAAGTCTAAACTGCTGTCAATCTCCATTTTAAAATATACTCAGGGAATGACAGCAGAATGCAATTTAGATTAAGGCCCAGAAACGACAGTTTGCAACAATCTTTGTTAAATCAGATCCAGAGTTTAATACATGAAATTCCATCCTGTAAAACGATTTAGAAGCTCCATATATGTTGATGCACACTCTGGGGAAACGGAGAAGCAAGAACACCCTTTTTCTAAGCTGCAATCTGTTCACGTACCAGATGGAAGCTGTATACCAACTGAGCACTTTTACAGAAGTTCTACGGAACAGACAAAATGGCATTACAGTGGAGAATGCTGCCATACAGCTAGCTGCTGCTAATTTTGCTTGCTTCAATTTCCACTTTGTTTTGAGGGGAAGCTGCTGCCACCTGCTGCCTCAGCTGCTGTACTCTTCCTTCACTGCAAAACAGCATGTCACAACTATCACACCACCTCTGTCTCTCTCTCCCCCTCTTTGTTACTAAGTCAGCTCTTTCAAGCAGCAATTTCCTTAGCAGGTGTTACTTTAGATGTTATTGCTGCCAAACTTTTAAACCCTTTCAAAACAGATTTATTTTTTTTGTTCATTCTCTCCCCCCATTCATTATCTTCCCATTTCTTGAGAGGTGTCAGGCTTTCCCTAAGAACAGATTTTAATAACAGCAATGACCTGATTATTCCAGCCTCCATATATAAAAATGTTGGGGTTATTTTATAAATTATGTTCCTTTACTATTAAATTCATATCAACCAAATAGTAAAATCTTCATTTTCCATTTTAGAAATATGGCTTCTTAGATCCAGATGCATATTTGGCCCTGATTCAAAAAATATCACTATTCATGACAGCACTTAAACTTGAAGTGAAAGGGTTTTAAGTATGTGCTTAACCCAGCTTTTATATGCAGAAAATCACTTACTGTGGCACAGGTGGGCCGGGGAGTTTTTATAGCTTGTTGGGGCTGTGGGGAGGGGAGGGAGGCATGTCTCATAAAGAAGCAAGAATATGAGTGTCTCATAAAAAAAAAAGGTTGAGAATCTCTGTACTAGAGCAAACTTCATCATCATGGCTGCCAGACCCTCCATTTCCTGGGACCCCAGGCCTTTTTCATCCTGATCCTGAGAGATGCCCTGACCAGACCAGGTGACATCGCCACCTCTACTGGCTTCATCAGAATCCCACACACCACCTGGGATTCTCTCTCTTCCCTCCCCCCCACCCGCCCACTTCCTTTTCTTTCCCCATCTTATTTTTTTTTTCTTTCCAATCTCTCTCCTTTTGCCTTCTGTTTAATAAAAGTCTGCCTGAGGTGGCCAAGACTGCATATTCTGCAATACTGCTGTAAGCCTGTGACTAGAAATGCAGCTGAAAGAAATGGTCTGTAACAGCCCGATGCTGGTATAAATTTGCCAGGTTTCACAGTAGCTGATAAGATTGTGTGTTGTGCCTGTGTTTTTTCTAGCAGTCATATTGCAAGTGAAAGTGAGTATCAGAGACAGAAGCTGCATTTTCTATCTTTACTGTTCTGTTCTCTCCCCTCTTGCATGTGTTGATCTTGTTTGGTCTTTTAGGAAATGGAATCAGACTTTAGCAGCAGCAACTCCAGCCTATCTCAACAAACTTACTTCCCGCCCCCAAAAAAGGACACATATTACCATCTTTAATACCATCTAAGACATTGTCAATTGAGGGTTTTTTTCCTTTTAAAAACTCTTTCCAGCTAAAAGTTAAAGGGCTGTTATTAAAATGAAAGTCTTATTTAATACTTTACATTTCAAATGCTCTGTTTCTCCTTCTTTTCTATATCTCCAATGAAGGATTAAAAGGATTTT
Organism: Mauremys mutica; assembly: GCF_020497125.1. Classification (NCBI taxonomy): domain Eukaryota; kingdom Metazoa; phylum Chordata; order Testudines; family Geoemydidae; genus Mauremys; species Mauremys mutica. The sequence goes on from NC_059081.1 coordinate 34,703,982, forward strand.
TAATGGTGTGTTTGGTCTCTGTATACAAACCCCAAATCTTGTTAAAAATTGTTTAATGTTGGACAGAGACAGTGTCTTGTTAATACCTTTGGCTCTTTGGGTCCCTTTATTCCATCTAAATTAATACAGCACCACATCACAAAACTACTATACCATTTAGTCTTATTGGGTCTCTCTGAACAGGAGAAAAACTCAGGACCTTAACTGCATTTCAGGTCAGGATGAGATATACTGGAGATAAGGTAAGGAGCAAGATTACTTGGAACATGGTTGCTCTGTTCCTTGCCATCAGATACACATTCATGAAACAAATAAAAATAATCACAAAATGTATCAACTATTTAAAAACAGTCACCATAACTGAAACTAAGATATACCAACTAAAGCCAACCTATTGAAAAATTAATGCCTACATTCTGTTTAAATGCATGCCTTAGTGGTGGGGAGAAAAGCAAATGAGGCTTTAGTTGGGCTTTATTTTCTTTATTGATATATGTATATATGTTAATCTAAGAGGGTTTTGATTTGTACAAATATAAAAAATAATAATTCTTTTTAAAAAACATTGAATCAGTTTCATCCTTGGTTTAACACTGACAATTTCAAATCAGGGAGATCAGAGATTAAATTAGACATAGCTATTTATTGCTGGCCAGTTTACTAAATATGGTACATTTATTAAAGCACTCTAACATACTAAAATGTATGAAATAGAAATGGATTAACAATATTTAAACTAAACCATGATAGTATCATAGCAATTTAGTTCTATTGCCAGTGGAAGTCAGATTTTTTTCAATACATAGACATGGAGAAAACTAATTTATATTATCCTTTGATATAATTGAGTATTCAAAAAGAATTTGTGAAATCTTTCTAACCAAGAATTATGATCCTAAAACCCTTTCCATTATAATATTAAGTGCAGGTTGTGAAAGACTGACAGTTTCCTGCAATGTCCTGAATGGACTTTATTGACATAAATTAAACGTTTTTTAATTAGATTAATACCTATGGGGTCAAGTGTATTAAAAATAAAATTGCATATGTGTTGTTGTGAAATGGTATGTATTTCCATGGGAATGGTAAATAGGAGAACTGCAGTGAGCGAGTAGGCAAATTCACTCAAATTGTAATATCTCCAGAGAGACCCCTCCCCTGGAAAAGTCCAAACATACTAGCTCAAACTAGATTCTCCATGGACCAGCAGACAAAGGAAGGGGTTTTGTATAAATAACTTGGATTTAAACTGGGTCAGGGCCTTCTTCCTGATTCAGCAAAATGGACAGGATCCCTGGTCCATGGAGGGCCCCAATCCTTATGGTTCTGAGCTAAAGCTATGATAAACTGGTAATCACGAGGAATAAGCCTTGGGTGAGGGTTTGAAGGACTGTTCCTGCCAGAATCCATGTTAGGGTTAGGGTTAACTCTGGTAAGCTTATTAGCATGTGTGTAGGTTCTTTTATTGTTTTTAATACATTTTCTCTGTAATACTTTTTACCTTAAGAATAAAGTTGGCTTGCACGGGAAGTGCTGTGTTGTATCTCTGTAGAAATTCACCTCTTAACTGAAGAGAAAGCAAGAAGGTGTCCTTGGGCAACCTCTCTGTGCTGGGAATAACACAGTTAAGGTGGGGAACTGTGCAGACTGGAATTCCCCCGACAGAAGGGAGAGTGGCGTGGGCCCTCACTCAAGAGAGACAACAGCAAGGGAGCTGGAAGCCTGAGGGAGGTGCTTTGTTGGAAATAAGCCTGAGGGGAATACAGGGGCAGTAGCCTGGAATTGTGAGACAGGTTATATTTATATAATATCTTATGAGTTAACTGACCATTTAAAATGCAACCAGAAAAAGAAAATAATGGTTTTAATACCACTGACATTTAAAAATTATTATAAAGCTCAAGCTGATTTGAAAATGGCTGTAAAATGCCTCCATCACCACATGCATTTCTTTGCATGAACATTTTTAAATAAAATGGAGTTTTTACAGCTATGTTATATGTAATAAGAGTTTAAAAATGAAATGATGGTAGGATTCTGAACTTCAGTTACGGGGTTGTGAATAGAGATGTCTAAAGAGTCAATCTTTAGAAAGTAAGAATATTCAAGAGCCTGCAGGAGTGCTAGAACAATTTGTATAGTAGGGGTGCTGAGAGCCACTGAACCAAACTGTAAGCTGTGTACATGATGGAAATTACTTCAAACCAGGGGTTGCTGCTGCACCCCCAGCACTCCTAGTTCCAGAACCTATGAGAGCCTGAGTACCTGCTGTTAATAAATGGACTGTGCATTAATGACATGAAACACTAACTGCTCTGACTGAAACACAACCATCTTATCTGGATATGTGACACCAAACTGAGATTGTGCTATTTGGGAATAACTCCAGAAAAGTAAAATCCTTAAACCTAACCATACTCAGGAAGTGCATCCTAGCCTTTATTCTTAGAGTAAATAACCAAACCTCTCAGTACTGGAACAGAACTTAATAACCACAGTTTGCACTACCTAATTTCCACATAGTATCCATACAGTGCAATACCACATACACAAAATTATATATAGGTATATAGATATAAAATATCCCTTAACATTTTTATTAACATGTAAAATAGGAATGGAAAGAACGTATCACTCAATTAAGTTGATTTTTCTGTTTTCATAGGAAGCATTATGACGTCTGTCCATTATGGGACACATTCTTCAATTTATTCCTGAACTGGAGTTTAAAAAGCAGAAACTCAGCGGCAGTACAAAAACACAGTGAGCTGTATAAGCAAACACTAACTGTGATGTCTAGCTCATTGTTAGATTGAAAGCCAGCAGCTCTGGAATTGTAATTTGACCTCTTACATTTATTCCCTCTATCTCAGTGGGGGATGAAGATCACAAAGGCTTTAGCAACCTTCATGGAACTTAAAGGGAGGACAAGTTGCAAGAGGGAAGAGTTTTGAAGAGCACCAAGAAGTCAGTCTGTGTGCATAAGGATAGCTGCAGTTACAGTGCCTTGTTAAATAGTTTTCTTAGTAAAAAGCTAGTTTAGTTTTAGAAACATGGAGTCCAGCATCCAATACGTTAAATAGTTTCTTCTCTGAAAGAAAGAGTGGAGGAGCTTAAGTGGAAATTGACATGAAATGGAAGCTAGCATAGAGAAACACTAAAAGTAACAACAATCACAAGGAGAAAACGCTGGCTGACATCCAGGACAGGAGGGAGGTGGAACATGAAGAACAATGGATGCATCAAGGAAGAGTATAAGTTGTAAGAAGAGCAGAAAGGACAAAGGTATGGGGCCATTTAGCCCTGATACCTGCAGCAAAAATAGGAGAATATTAAACTGAAAGAGATCCTAAGGGAGGTTACTAGCCCAACCAACAATGAAGAGGCCACAAATTAAATGAAGCCAACAGCAAGACAGAATTGGCAAGTAATTCTAATCGCTTACTGTACTGAGATGTGTGGCCTGAGACATGTGTTTCCCAGATAAAGTAAGACCGTATTCAGTCTTCAGGATACCAATAGAATGTATATCACAATAAAGGTGCTGGCTAATGTAAAGAATGCTGGGGAATCCCCACTGTTTGTAGTCTGAGAACAGAAAGGCTACAAATGCTGTTGTGGAAGGTGCATCACATAAAGCTCTAGAGTCAGACCCAGACAAAATTGTTTGGTCACAATATGATCTGGGTCTTTTTTGTTATTAAAATGTTAAAGTCTCTATCACAAAATCCATTGTGAGGGGAAATCATTCTGTCTTTAGTGTTGTACACTGTCAAATAAGAGACAGCGAGCCTGGTTTTTCAGACTATGGAGGGAGCAAGGTTATCTCTGATCTCAGCCCAGCCACACACAGCAGGTATAGAGAGCTCATTGAAACGAAAAAGTATTTACAAAAGAGGAACTGGAGTCACACTTTTGTACCAGATGAGCTGCATGTTTTGTACCAGCAAGAAGACTTCCATCTTCTTAAATGGAAGATCGGTGATAAAACTGCTATATTAAGGTGTAGATTGGCAATTATCAAGATGACTCTTCTAATGGAGCACCAGACAGCAGATTTAATTCAGGTTTGACTTCTAAATTTATAGACTTAAATTGTGGAATTCAGTTTCTGTTCTCTGGCAAAACTGTAGAATGAAATAGGGAGTGTGGAATGTTAGTTTTATGCTCTGGATTAAACTATTTCAAAAACTGTAGCCACTGAATTTAATCTTAGTCAACATTATGAAAGATAAATTAATAATGCTCAAGTTAGCCTTTAATTTCTAATTGACAGAGGTCTTTCTGACCATCAAGGAAAATAAATAACTAAAATTAAGTGACATCATCTAAAATTCTGGCATGGCCCTACTTGAAAATAATTGGTGTATTTCCCCACTCTTTCTTAATGAACTGATTAGCAGTGGTGTAAATATAGAGTGTCTTTGTTTTTACTTTTGGATTTCACTATATGGTAAAGTTTCTTTGGTCATTACATGATTATTAAGGAGCAAGAGAGCATCATATTCCTACTTTCATGTTGTTTTCTTGAACATTTGGTGTTTCATTACTGTGATCAGCTGCCAGATGCATAATTCTCTCACAGCTACATTTATGTGTGATCTTTAGAGGTTGCTCTCAAAAATTTTGTGATGATTTATTTATTATGCAGGCACTGACATAATGGTATTCTTTCAAATCAACACCAAAAAAATGTTAAAATGCTCTGTCTTTATAAATGGCATTACCTATTATCCCTTTTCTATCAATATATATTCATAATTTCATCCTTAAGACATGAAATAGCTTAATGCAATATGAATGTGTTTGAAGACTGTTACATTCTGAAGATGAGATAATACTAACCCATTGTTGGTTTTGAATGTGTTAAAAAATTAACCCAGTATAAGCAGATGGAAGTAAAATGAGGGAGAAACAGTCTTTTTTTTTTTTACTCCACAACCTCTCAAATGTAATGAGGGCAAAAACTGTAGGCTCCACACTGGAAGTTCTTAACAGCTACACTATCAGCTTCAGACGGCAGTGATTATTTATTTATATAGGTGACATTCAATGAAAGCAAAACTGAAAAAAATATATAATGCCTTGACGCTACTTATGCCATAAGGGGAAAAAAAAAGTCAAACCAAAAAATATCCTGATGCAAATATCAATTATTTCTGAAGCCTTCCACAAAAAATTCCCCCTCAGTCCCACTCCCTCACCCACACAAAAAAGCAGATATCTTAGTTTTTAGATTAACTGAACATTAAAGCATGGTTTGGTATTGAACAATGCCAAATTACTACAAGCCTCCCGGAAGCACCTCCCAGGAGAATACAAGAAAATTGCATTTCAAATGAAATAAGTGTGGCAAAAAGGTTTACTTTAGGTCTGCCTCTTGGCATATTTTGACTGGACCCTAGAGACACCTGAATAGACAATTTAAAGCTTAGGCTACTGAGTGAGACTTTTCAATTTTCTCAGTTACATCAACAATAAAGAAAAATACATGACAAGCTTATAGGAATACAAAAAGGATTTAAAAGAAAAAATGTCAGACTACATTAAAAATATATTTTGGGTCCCCCAAGATATATTAGGGAGATCTGGCTTACTTTCCCAGTCTTCTCTTTAAAAGCAAAGGGAATAGAAAACCCTCTAAGAGCCAAACAGAATTCAGAAGCCCAAGTATCCGTCCAAAGACACTGGTGGTGAAGGAGGCTGCAACGAACTGTCACAAGACAAGGAAGGAAGACTGCAGTCCATAGTTGCTGCTTTAAAAGCAAGAATAAGATATGCAATATAAATAAAATCTAACATGGTGAAGGCAAGTTCAAATGAGGACATAAATGCAATATTTGTTGAAAATGGCTGAATTTTTTTTAAAAGCCACAAGTTTATTTAACTTGAATCTAATAAACCTCTGTAAACCCAAGGTCTAGTCATGCTAGTAGCTTGGAAAGGTGGAATTCTCTCATTCCTTGTATTGGCTTCTGGCTCATTTCTATGTGAATCAAGACCTGTTGTACTGATACACTGCAGCACCATACCGGTATCACCACCCCTTCTCACTCAGAAAGACACTTATTCTTCCCAACCTTGGACTGACACCCATCTGTCCAAGTGGCAGATGACTTTATATCCATTCTGCAAAGAGAAACATGTGCCCCATCTCTTAAATGTTGCAAAACAGAAAGACTATTCCCATTCACCCCCCTTTAGCAGGTGGGATATTGAAATGGGACTCAAGAAACCTGGGTTCAATTCACAGCTCAGCCAGACACATCCTCTATGGCTTTAGGCATGTTATTTAATATAGCTTCTGCCTCAGGTCCCCAACTGTAAAATGGGGATATATGGCCCCATCCACATAGTAAGTACCTAGATCAGTGGTGGGCAACCTTCGGCCCACGGGCTGCACACGGTAATCGGCTGGTGGGCCGCCAGACATTTTGTTTATATTTGCACAGCTGCCCACAGCTCCCAGTGGCTGCGGTTCGCCGTTCCCAGCCAATGGGAGCTGCGGAAAAGAGTGCAGGCCACAGAGACCAGGAATAGTGAAAAGGTTGACACAATGAAAATATGTCTCATTCTAAATATACAACTAGAAATAGATTTCAGAAAAAGGTTTATGGGGCTTCTAGAAAAGTTAGTCTCTTTATTAGATTAGATTTTGAAAGGAGAAGGGTTAAAAAAAAAGTGTCTCAAAGAAGCCTCAAAATAATCTACCATAAAATACCAAAATCACTTTTTAAAAAATCATCATCAATTTTTTAATTAAAAAAACCCGGAACAATGCCCCATGTTTTACAATACCGTATTACGATGGTGTTACCATAGTAACAAGGTCATCATCAGTAGCCATTATATATTACTTCATTTTTGACAGGGGAGTTAGAAATCTCTCTTTTAAATGTGCATTTAACAAGCTCTGTGAGAAACCACAGCTTACCAGATCATTCCACTGAAACAAAACAAGGAAAAACACTCACAGTGCTGAATGGATCATCTTTTATGGATCATGCACACATACATTTGTCACATTTTCAGAAACAAGACTGCCATTCTAGCTATTGTGCCAACACTAGAAAAATATGCCCTATGATTGGCTTAATTATCAGACAGTGATCAAACAAGACAAATAAATGGTTATGTGAAGCAATGTTCAAACAGTTATGCTAACAGCTCTACGGTGTAAGAAGCTACTTCACATACTGTACAAACACTGAAAATACTGCATAAACAAATCTAATGGATAAAAAATTAATTATATGTTCAAATAAAGGCTGTTTTCCTTACTACAGGAATTTCACATACAACTGAGGACACCATTCATTAAACAATGGATAAAGCAAATGTTTGGGTTTATGAAGGAGGAGCATTAGATCCACAAAAACCTTACTATAGCAGAATTACAAAAATGATTACCACAACAAATGCATGCAGTGAACCATCCGGAACACTGCAATACCAAGTATTACTCAAAGTGCAGTAGAGTGCTTGACTGCAATTTCTGCCTGCTCATTCAGCTGAGAATGATGTAATGGTGTTTTTATTTACTGTATAGTTCAACCTTTTTTTGTTTTTCCCTACTTGTTTTCCAGTTCTGGAATTTGAAATAATTATTTTAATGAACAGTGAAATGTCAATATCAATTACATTAATTTAACATCAGTTCCAACTTGACTGTCCCCTATGTGAAAAACAGTTAGACATGACATTTCAAGGACATCTACTCTCAGAATCATCATTTCTGAAAGTACTGTCTTCGAAGAAGAGAATGAGAAGAAATAAAATATCAGAAACAGTATCTACAAGCAACACATCCTTATGATAAAGTAGATTTAATCTAATAATTTTAAACCACTACATATTAACCCAGAAAACATGCAAAGCAGCATTAAGGGTGTGCACAAATATGAGCAAGAATGCAGAATTTTAAGACTGAAATACCATCCTCAATCTACACTACTTTGAACCAGATTGGGCCATTAAGGCACTGGCTTACTTTTGCACTCATGCACCATTCCGGGAGGAATTCTGGGAACAACTGTGTTTTAGGAGCCATGATTTCTCTGCCAACACTCCACCACGCAGGGGGGAGTATGCCCACTGAGCATTCTTTGTACAGTTGGCTTGCTACCTAGACTAGTGCTAGGGCAGAGCATGGCTGTGGCCAGGCTTTCCCCTTTGGAGTAATTCACACACCCAGATGCTAAATGGAAGCAGTCCCTATGCTCTTCCAAGCACACAACTGCTACTGTAAATGGTCCCTTGCTCAGGAGATGCAAGAAAAAGAATGCCCCTGCTTGAACCAGGCACAATCTAGTTTTTTGTCTATGGAACCTGCTGCAATAGTGGACAATCTTGCATGCCATGTGTAAAATGTTCTAATCCCAGGAGACAGCTGCACAATATAGATGAGTTAGGGATGAGATTTCAGCCATAATCTGAGTAAACTACAGAAGAATTTAAAACACCACATATGTAGCTGCATCCCTTCCTTTTCCCTATATCATAAATTCTAATCTCAATAGAACTGAACAGCAGGTTTAAAACAACTTTTCAATTTGCTATTAGTAAAATGTATGTTATTTCCAATCCTTAAAAGAGACAAGACCTGGTGTTTTACTTCTACACATACAAATACAATATAATCACAATAGAGAAAGTACATTTGATTTGTAAAATTCACTCTGTGGCAGCCAGAAGTGATAAAAAATACTTACACTAGTGGGCTAAGGGTAGCTGCCCTTATCATCACAATGACCAGGATTACAGCTGTTAAAATCAGAGAAATAAAAGATACCTGCAAATTACAATTCAAACGTTTTATCAGTTCGCTGGTCAGAATTTCAGTAGTTTTAGAAATACATTATTCTATTTGAAAACTTTCTTCTTTCTTCCAAAAAGTGAAATTAATAGCATAGCTACATTTTTAAAGTGTCTGCCTTTCCAGGGAAGCAGGTCTTTGTTTTTAAAGAAGCATTCCAAGATTTCCATGTTTTATTTGCTGTCATTGTCTTTTAACTGCTTTATGACCAATTGAGCCTTTAGTTCACTGCTACTACAAAGAGCTTGTTTGCAGAAATGCTGAGCATCTTTGGTTATTTCATTTAGAATTGTGAGTGCTCAGCAGCTCTGAAAAATCAGACCCACTGTAGCTATTTTATGAGTAAATGGCAAATGTAATTATGTAGGTACAGGATTGTTATTTATTTATTTTCGTCGACAGCTGTTTGTGTAGCAGCAAATATGGCTCTCTTCCCTTGTATTTTGAGTATGCAGGCTGGCTAGTCCCTTCCTGTGAACTGCAATGTTTTCCTGTGTCTGAGTGGTTGTATAACACAATATGATCTGAAATTACGAAACATCAGACAGATTCTGCCCAGACTTAAGTCAGTGAAGTTGCACCTGCTTACAGCTGGTCTGAATTTGGCTTTATATCTTTTAGGACACATGAGACATCCATAAATGTTTTAAGCTTAAGGTGTTATAAAGCATGCAATTGTAAAGACATTTAATATACATAGGCCTCAATTTTGCATTCTGATAAGCATGGACACTATTGCTTCCCCGCTGTCATCATTATACAAATGATTTGAGCTACATTCTTAGGGGGAGATGATGATGTAAGATTAAGTAGCTGCAAACCAGATTGTGGTCACCCCCGGGCATAAAAAGGGTTGCAGTTTGGCAGCATTGGTCTTAGAGCCAAATGCACCTTACTTCAGTCAGTTGAGTGGCCTTAGGGCCGGTCTACACTGGGGGAGGGGGAGGATCGATCTAAGATATGCAATTTCAGCTATGTGAATAGCGTAACTGAAGTCAAAGTATCTTAGATCGATTTACCTCTTGTCCTCACAGCGCGGGATCGATGTCCGCGGCTCCCCCTGTCGACTCCACTACCGCCGTTCGCGCTGGTGGAGTTCTGGAGTTGACGGGAGCGCTTTCGGGGATCAATATATCGCGTCTAGATGAGACGCGATATATTGATCCCCGAGAAATCGATTGCTACCCGCCGATACGGCATGTAGTCTAGACGTACCCTTAGTAAGGAGAGGAGCTGATTAATACTCTAGGCAAGCCACCAAAATGTTCTACTATTTCATTACAAATTAAAATTAATTTAAATATAAGCAATCCATGCCTGTGAAGAAAGTGATCAAAAATTCAACAGTCAAATCTAAAACTGATTTCAGAGCACAATGAAGAAAGTTCATTTTGTTGAACGTTCCACATTAAAAGAAGAACTAGAATTTGTTTTTAATACTTTTAGAAATTAGCAATATTTGCAAGCAATCCAAGCAACAAAGGCAATATTTACAATAAATGAGATTTTATTCATGCTAAGAGGGGAATGTTTGCTCATTAAAATATTTAGGTCTTCTTTTATAGAAAATGATAATTTAATAAAATTACAGAATGTTGAGTTGTTTCACACTGTTAATAATTCCATCATTTTAACACTTGTTGTAAGTATATTTCATTTTCATTCAATCAAGTTATCATGAATTTAAAGTGCTTGTTCAAAATGTTTAACATGTAAGTGTGATAAGTCCCTTTATATTCATTAAGGACCAGATTGTGATCTCTTTTCCCATGTTGTATAGTACCTTGCAACATAAGTATTCCCACTGAAATTGATGTAACTAGTTGGGGAGTAAGGTACTACCCCATCGGGCCCTAAATTTGATGTGTGGTTTCTTTAGGAGGGCAGTAATAATTTAATCTCTCAGCTAACATGACGTTATTGGCTTGTATTCTGTTGTATTTAGGACTTCAGAATAAGGCCATCAGCACCATGACTATTCAGTCATAATGTTAAATTCACTTGTCGGAGCCACACAAAAGGATTCTTCAAATGTATTCTACTCTCCTAACATGCACTGAAGGTTCAACATCCATTTAAGTCAATGGAAAGTCTTCCAATGACTTAAATGCGCAGTGAAACATGCCATGAAATCCCAATGAAAACAACTGGGAATACACGAAAGAAGGGAGAACAGAACAGAGATGTGTTTTGCAAAGGAAGATGTTAGCCTATCAAGTGCTTTACTGTGCTGTAAAAAACTGTTGGAAGTGTAACTGGACATTCTCTAGCAATATAATAAGCTGCATTTAAAACAATTTGATATAATTGAACCAAGATATTCATTACCTTTGCCAGTTTTGCTATGTCACGATAGAGAGACATAGGCAGGGTAAAGATGATGGTAGTACATAGAATAATGACTTGGCGGTAAGTAAGTAAGTTATCTGGACCAACTAAAACATAAAGGAAAAAAATATACATTTAGATTTCTCTAAGAAATGGATGTGAGGAACAGATAAGTTACATTTGAAATTCTAGTAGCAATGTACCTTAGACCATGCCCCAAACTGAAATCAAGGAAACTCCCACAGATGTCAAGGTTAGGCATTACCTGGCCTTAGGACAGATACACCTGCCCAGTGCATGCTCATAGGGATTTTGTGAGAATAAGTTGAGCACATGCCAACATATGTACAGTATTGTGTGCACCTAACTATGAAATTCTGACCCTTCATGTGTAGATATATTATAAACATCTGTCATGGGTGGGATTTTTGAAAGTGCTCAGTGTTGGCCTAACTACTCCCACTGAAATCAGTAGAGTTTTACCACTGACTGCAGTAGAACTCAGTTAAGCCAAAGCTCAGTGGTTTTGAAAATCCCATTCCTACCTGCACATCTATAGCCTACAGCAGAAAAATCTAGCCCTCCAAAGCGAGGTCTGAAGCAGGAGCAAAGTTTCAGCTGGCTAATCCGTCAGTCAAGAACAAACCCAAGAGTGTGTCTTGGCCCATTCACTCTGCACTTGCATATGGCAGCGGACAGAATTTGATGTGCAGCTCACAGTGAACCCTGGTTTTATTATTGGTAGTTTGCTTAGTTCAGGGGTCGGCAACCTTTCAGAAGTGGTGTGCCGAGTCTTCACTTATTCACTCTAATTTAAAGTTTTGCGTGCCAGTAATATATTTGAACGTTTTTAGAAGGTCTCTTTCTATAAGTCTATAATATATAACTAAACTATTGTTGTATGTAAAGTAAATAAAGTTTTTAAAATGTTTAAGAAGCTTCATTTAAAATTAAATTAAAATGCAGAGCCCCCCGGACTCGTGGCCAGGACCCGGGCAGTGAGAGTGCCACTGAAAATCAGCTCGCCTGCCGCCTTCTGCACGCATGCCATAGGTTGCCAACCCGTGGCTTAGTTGAATAGGTTGGTATTGTTTTAACACTCATGCTGGGAAGTCTGATTTTTTTCCCTGTGTATCAGAGGATATTTTATTAAAAAAAAAACAAAAAACTTTCAACAGGGCCGTAACATTTTGGATTTATCATTTTAGAGAATGTCCTAAGTGGTACATTTGTAATACATGTTCAGCTATGTAGAAATGTTACTGTTTAAACAGATGTTAAAGAAATAATTTGCATACAATCTAACACTGATCAACAGATCAACAACAGTTCTGGATGATTATCATAGCTGATACCATTAAGTACTAGAGTGCAGATATGCACTGCATAGGCTTAAGCCATGACCCTGCAATCATATGACCTGGTACAGGAATCTACTACCACCTACTACCAGGACTGGGGCTGTAGAGTGCAGGAGAAGCACACGCAGACATTAAAACTATATAAATAAGGTTCTTTTAGATTATTAGGGGACTGTACAATAGGGGATTCATAGAGGAAATAGGGGCCATATTTACTTTAGACCAGTGGTTCTCAACCCACGGCGGCATGTGGCCCAATTAGTACACAGCTGTGTGTGCTAAAGGGGGCCCATGTGGTGGGGTCTGGGATCCCAGCTGCCCGGCGCAGTGGGGTCTGGGCTGCCCTGTCACCCAGCACAGCGGGTCAGGTCTGCCATCCTGTCATGCACGGCGAGGGACCAGGGTCCCACAGGGTCAGGGGTCTGAGGCTCCCCATATGGTGAGTGGGCAGTTGGCCGGCCCCATGAGGTCTGGGGCTTCCAGAGGGCCCCGTCTAGTGGGGGTCCAGGGCAGGCAGCTGCCTGGCCCCGTGTAGTGGGGGTCTGGGGTTGGGGTCCAGGCTGCTGCTGCCCTGCCATCCGGCCCCTGCAGCCCAGGTAACACATTGTTGACCACAACTGCTTTAGACTGACACTCTACCTAGTTCATCTCACCCCCCAAAATTATATATAAACACTTACCTCCAGGAATTGTTTGAAAAACTTTAGTCAAAGTGTCTCCTGTTATTATGTTGTAACTAATCATGGCTTTAAAAAAGAAAGATTGCTTTAGTACACATCAGATAGGATATAAAGGCCCAAACATATAATACAGACTTGTAGATTGCATTCAGCTAAAACCTTTGCCCCACATCCTGGCTGCTTCTTTTTTTGGCTGGTTTTCTGATCTCCCTGCTGCATTTAGCTGCTCTTCACAGACCTCCTTTCACGTTTGTTTTAAAAGTTAAATCAAGAGTTATAAAAGCAAAACTGGGAGCATTAAGTAACAGACATGAGAACTTGAAAGGGACCCAGTCAGATGAGCAAGACTATTGAATTTTGTGCCCAAGACACTTACTTCAAAAGGAAAAAAAGGCTTTTATAATTGCCTCTGCTTTCAGCAGTGATTCACGGACAGTCAGACCACTTTCAACTTCTAGTTTCTATTAGAAAAAACAAATTATGTGCATTCAACAGTTCTTGTTTTATCTTTATAGCTAATCCCATGGGATGTCAAATGCATGGGCCTGTATCACCACATACTGTAACTTGTAAAATCCGCTATTGTCCATACTTGTTCAAGAACAGTAGTCGATTTTACAAGTGGGTGCCACTAAAACTGAACATCTGTCTATCTGCAGTGATCCAGTTCCACAGTGTCTCAGATTTAAATATTAGAAGATATCAAGATTACTTCAAGTAGCTCTTACATAGACGTACATTTTAAATGGCAGCTGCTATACACTATGTAGTGATGTGTGTCTAGATAAGTGAGAGCTGGATAGAGGCAGTAAGGTAAAGGTTCCCTAGCTCTAGTTCAGTGTCACTGAACTCTGTCCAGTATAATGGCAGAGGGACTAAAAACGATAATGCAAAGAGGAAGCTAAAATCCAGGGCTCCTCATTTAGGCTTCCATTGACTTCATTAGGAACCTGAATAAGAACTGAAGGATTGGGGTCCAAATTTACGCACACACATTTCTGAACTAGACAAAATACACACATATAGGTATGAAAAAAATATATGTGGTCTTTATTACCCTATTTCCATTCATTTATATACACACAAATCCTACAAACATTTATGCATATACTTAACTTTACTACTGATAGACATTTGCTTAAGTTACCGAGTCTTTGCAGGTTAGGTCCATGGTCTTTATTATCCTCCTCTATTTTGTCTGATAAAGCAACTATTATTTTCCATACAGAAAGATTATGGGACAAAGTTTTCCAAAGTAACTAGTGATTCTGGGTGCCTCTACATTTGAAGGCCCAACTTGACACCTTAAAGGGGCCTGATTTCCAGAAAGGGCTGATCACCCACTCTGTGGATTTCAGGCCCCTTTGATGTACCTCATGTGGAACACCCAAAAATTGAAGCACTTGAAATTACTACTTACTTTGGAAAAATCATGGCCATGGTCAACAGAACAGATTTTTACATTTAAAAAAAAATAAAAGAACCAAATATCGAAGCAGTAGTCTCACATATGTGTTCTTTCCAGCACACCCGGACCTATCACTGGCTCTTGAAAGCACAAGATTCATGTATAACTAGGGTGAAATCCTGGCCCTATTGAAGTCAATGGATGTGTGGCCAGTGACTTCAACAGAGCCAGGATTTCACTCTTTAGAATGTATACGATAACCTGATTATATACACACTAGAAAGTTTTCTTATTTCAAGTAAGCAAATATTACAAGACAAACTCTGAAGCTTTTTGTTGGTCTATAAAGATGTTGTTTATTAAAAGGATTTGTTTTCTTGGGTTTTTCGTGAGAGTCATGAAAAAATTGCCTAAGGATAGGCAATATTTCCATTTCCTTGCCAAAATAATGAAATACAAAATAATGAAATTCATGAGTCCATTTCTAAGTATTTTTAACTTCAACAGTGTCTCCCTCTGGTAATTCAAAAAGGATAGTTAGTTATAAGTTTACAAAATGGATAGTGATCTTACCAATAAATGGATATAGAAACTGTAGTGTTGAGAGAATTAGGTATCCTATAAAACCATACGATTTATTGACCAGTTCTTGGTAGCTGTTTGTACCAGAGAGGTTTCCTCCTTTAATCAGTAATATAATGGAATAATCTGTTAAAATAATATAAACATAATATTTGAGACCTTAATTTTTCTACGTCTGTTCTGAAGAAATAGTTTGCAAAGTATTAAAAAAAAAAAGGCAAAGAAAGCAATCATTAACTGAAGCAACTATAATGAACAGGAAGGGGAAGAGAAAGGAAAACACTATGGTTCAGTGTGTGCATATTCCCAGCGATCATCCTCTGGAAAGAGAGGGATTTGCAGGCCTATGGTTGTGGCATCCCGACTGTTAGAGATCCCTGAGAATCCAAAGAGAATTGTGTCTGGGACCCCATGGGTCTCAGGGTTTCCACATGGAGGACGAGCTTCCCTGCCTAGGGAGTGTGTAACCCACCCCCACTCAGGGTGATGCTTTCTCCCCCTCTAGTAGTGGTTACATCACATATAGAAGTTGGTGAGTCTGCTACAGGCCTTTTGCATTATTAGAATTATCAATTAACACTACAAAAAACTACTCTTTTTATCTTTTTCTTCCAATCCACTGTAGTGATTCAAGAAAACATCTTTTAAAATCTGCTACTATACATACTAGTCTGTAACTTTACATTTTTTTGTTAGAAACTGTCTTCCTGCAGCGTATGCTTAATACAACAGTCCATTTTGCTAAACAATTCTCTCTGCTTGTGTAATATTTTTTATTTAATAACAACGCCCACCTTGAAAGTATTCTGTGGTATATTTTTCCATTTAGAAGCAGAATTATATTGGCATGTTGTTTTACGGTTATCAAACGTGCAACAAAATGTGTGGAATTATTCATGAAAAAAACAAAAAAACTTCCAGCTAGAACAGTGGTGTCCTTCCTGTGGCATTTGAATCTCTAAGTTGTGACCATTAAGGGTGACTATAGTAAGAAGAAAATTTGTATTTGATTATAAATGGAGTCATACCTTCAGTCTAAATCAGTTCCATCCCTATGCCTTCTCAACTGCCTGCCACTGCTTTGCCAGCTGAGAATTGTGGGTAGGTTTCTGCTCCCTTTGCACAGTGGAATAGGGAAAAGATTCAGACTCAAACTACTAATTTTGGGCCACTGACCTCTGAGATGATATTGGTATGGTGGGAGTCACCAAATGTTGTTGTTACAGAGTTTTCCAAGGTCTTTTCCCTACCATGAGAATACTATTCAGTCTCCTGAATCAAATCAGGACCCATGAACAGGTGTCTGAATTGAGTAGTCTCAACTCTTACCTACAACAAATAGTTCTTTTGATATTTCCTATGGATAAATACCTGATTATTAATGAAAATAGCTATGGAGACAGCCTTTGCTACAGGAATTTTTAAAAATTTGTCCAGAGCTTCTAAGACGGCCTGGATGAATGGGTGATATTTTGGGGGTGACTTAAATTTCTGTTTAATTCAACAATTATTATGAATAGTTATATTTGGGATCCAGTTTTGTTTGAGGTTTACCCAGTGTTTGGATTGTCTATTGTTAACCCGGTTGATCGCATCTTTTAATTGTGATGCATAATTATAATAAGCCAAATTAGGGGAAACAAATCCATTCAATTTTGTAGTTTTATACAGAACTTTAGAACTCATCCTTTGTGTTTTATGTTTCCATATGAATTTTAGTAGTGAATCCTGCCATGTTTTAGTGGTGTATCAAAGATACCAAGAAAGATGAACTGAAACAAAAATAAAAACTTTGGGTGGACAATAACTCCATCTTCACCTACACGACCCTACTATCCAAGAAATTTTGTATTTGTTCCATTCCTCCAAGTCTTATTATTTTATTCCATGTTAGAGGGTAATTTGTCTTAAAAAGATTTTTGTGTCTCCACAATATTTATTCCTAAATATTTTAAAGATTCCTTTACCCACTTAAATTTATGTGCCACAGCATGTTTGGGGATCAGGTTAAAAAGGCTGGTCACAAGGCTTATTCACATGGAGAAGAACTTACAAAAAGAGTCCCATTGAAGCCAATGGAGTTTAGTTAGGTAAGTAAATGCTTACCATGAGACTCTGCAATTTAGCCCTTTAATGAATGAAACCTAAGGGAATTTAGGTCAATTTTTGTTGAAATTATCATATAACTTATTAGTTAAAACATATTAGTTTCAATTTATGTTGTGAATTTGGAACACAAATGGCGTACAACTCATTTGAGGATCAGGACTTTATACAGCATCAAAACATTTTAATAAAAACAAGTGATTTGTAAGAATAACCCTTATTTATATCTCACACTAATATCATACTCTAGTCTAAGAAACTAGACTTCCCTCATAATGAATCTCCCACAATAAGCAGCTTTAAATAATGTACAGCATAATTCTCCACTCTTGCTAATCTGCTCAGAAGAGTAAGAAAGTAAAAAACAAAACAAAAAAACACCAAAAAAAACCCTCTTCCTTTAATATAAAGTTTTAATTCACAGACATTCTTATTTAGTTGTTATGAAGTTCAACTGAAGCTAATTTTTGCAAGACTAGTTACACTTTCACTTTAATAAAGCAACCACTTTCATGGTACCTGTGATATAGGCAACACCAACTAAAAGCAATACTCCTAATGGAAAACCAGCTTCCTTCATTGAATAAGGCAATCCTGTGAATAATGAAACAAAGAAAAAATTAGAGAAAAGCCTTTTTAAATACTTGCTATTTATTTGTGGTGATCTTGTTGTAAAGGAAGCAGTATGTTAAAAAAAAAGTCTATTATTTATCCCCAAAACAGGAGCAAACAGTTTAAAGTTGCTCAGCACTGTCCTATAAGGGTACATCAGACTTACTTCAGAGGGATCATTTCTGAGGGCAAAGGGTAGTTCAGTTCTTAAGTCCAACCAGTACTTGATCTCTCTGCTGGGTCTGCTAACAAGGTTGCACATTATTCAACACAATGGGGCCTCTGATCTCAATTGGCACATGTAGTTTTCTCACAATACAAATACATTATAATAATACCATAGTCACAGCAGTAAAGTAATATGAGAAAAAACATGTTTTTCACACAACTGGAGATTTATACATATATGAAAGGGTGATTAGATTAAAGTGAAGAAAAGTGTATTTACCTATTATTCCCGATCCTATGATAGAGTTGATAACATTAAAACCAGCTGATGGGAGATCACTGTTTCCTCCTTTAGTCCTGGGTTTACAAACCAAGGCCGTTCTGTCATCTGTTTCTATCTATTCCAATAAGAGAATATTAGTGTTATACAAAAACATATTAGACCAGCAGAGAACAATTATGTCAGACATGTTTTGAGTCTTACTAAGTTACAGAAGTATCCTTTATCAATCTTCTGCAGCTCGTTTTGTTCTGATTAGGTATCAGCTTCACATAAGCTTCAGAGGATGATGGCCAAAGAGCTGTTCTTGGTGAGATTTTGGCTCCCAAAGGATGAAATATCATGGGATCAATCAGGTATTCTTCCAAGATTTCAGCCACATCTGACCAAGCAGTAGAAAATAAACCACTTCTGATTTGAATTCTTGGAATTGAATCCATCCCTCTGATTTTGGTTCTCGGGCTGATCCAAAATCAGAATATACCAGGATCTGAAGAAGTGCCGACTCAAGGGTCCAGTGCTGACTTTTTTCTGCTTCTAACAAATAATTTCTTTCTCAGCTAAAGTTTTAGACCACAGTGAATAGCTAATTGATATTAATAAAATTGGCCTGCCCCAGTAAACCGCCATGTGAAAGACCCAAATTCAAGGCAAAGCTTAGCCTCCCACTGCAATAGCTAGAAGTTTTGCAGAAATAATGTTCTCAGCCTCTAGATGGGTAGGGAAGGGAGAAAGGTTCATCTTACTCTAAGCACACCCTTCTCTTAGAGAGGCAATACACTGGTCAGAGAAATATAGTCCCATCAACCAGGAGGTCAATAAATGCAGTAATATGTAATTAAAAGGAGGAACATAGATTTAATGAAGAAAATGGCAAATCAGAATTAAAGTATGATGATTTAGCTTGTACACACCATGATACTGAAATCACCATCTCAGAGAGGTAGGAGTTTGCTAAATATATACATGAGTAAGGCTGCGAGTCTGCCACAGAAGTCACAGATTCCATGATTTTCTGGGACCTCCGTGACTTCCACAACCAGCAGGTGCGACTGACCCCAGGGTTGCCCGAGCAGCTTGGGTGGCCCCGGGGCCAACCGCACCAGTCCCCCTGCAACCTGTCATGGACAGGTCCTAGGCCTCCCTGGCCAGCAGCGGTTACGGTGGTCCTGGGCTACCCCCGCCAGCAGCAGCAGCATGGCAGTCTCAAGCCGGTGGGGCCGCCCCTTCCCCCAGGACCAGCGGGCGCCCCAGAGGCCCCCCTCCAGAACAACAGCTGGAGCTCCCCAGAAAACCAAAGATTTAGTCAGGGGTATATAGTACAAGTCATGGACAGGTCATGGGCCATGAATTTTTGTTTATCGCCCGTGATCTGTCCATGACTTTTACTAAAAATGCCCATGACTAAATCTTAGCTTTACATACAAGGCACTACAAAAAATAATTCAACTCAGATGCCTGTAGCCAACACTGCTGGAAAAAAAGTTAAATATGACTGATAAACCAAAGATTGATTTACTTCATAGGAATCTGTGCAGTGCCATCATCTGACAAACATGTAAGAGCATCACAACAGAATTAAGTGGCTAAATGGAACTCTTCAAAGTTGCCTGCTGATGACAGCAGTATACATCATCAGCACTTCCACTGGACTGGAACAATTTAGGCTCTCTCCTTCATATTAGATATTTGCGTGTTTCTTTGCAATCTACCATTTCTTTGACCAAAAATATTTTTTGCTTACTCAAAAAATTGTACTATACAAGTCAGAAACCCATTCTTACTTTTGTCGTCTCATTTCTGGATCGCTGCCTAATATGCAAAATACAGATTTCTACCTAGTCTTTAGAACAAGCGACTTTGTGGTCAGACTGTAAAAGCATCCATTAAATATAAATCCTTATATTCAAGCGTTGTGGAAATGAGTGGTCTAGCCGGACGTGACCCTTTTAAACACTTTTACTGTTGTGGAACTGGCCTTCAGTCTTGGCAATAGTATCAATAAAGCATCTCAGAAATCAGTGGAATGCTAGACTGTATTTGGTACACATAGGAGAGTAAAAGCCCATGTTAAGAGATATACATCCAAAAAATCTGATTCTTTAAGGTTATCAATTTGTGTCAGATACAGCAGGATGTAGTGTATTAAATTAATAGTTTAATTTAGGGCAGTTAACTCACACGATTAACTCAAAGAATAGTTGCCTATATAAGACAAAGCCCCTAATATCAGGACGGTCCCAAAAATAACGGGACATGTGCTCACCCTACCTGAAAGTGAGAATAGGCATTCGCATGGTACTTTTCTCTCAGCGGACTTGTAGGCTCTCAAATTTTACATTGTTTTATTTTTGAATGCAGTTATTTTTTATACATAATTCTACATTTGTAAGTTCAACTTTCATGCTAAAGAGGCTAAACTACAGTATTTGTATTAGATTAATTGAAATATTTATTTTTACAGTACAAATATTTGTAATGAAAAATAAATATAAAGTGAACACCGTACACTTTGTATCAGTGTTGTAACTGAAATCAATATATTTGAAAATGTGGAAAACATCCACAATATTTAAATAAATGGTATTCTATTATTATTTAACAGCGTGATTCATCACGTGATTAATCATGATTTTTTAAAAATAGTTTGATAACCCTAGTTTATTCTGATCACATGCTTACCGTATGTCATGCATTTTCATTTGGATAAAATTGGAACTTATTCTTGCCTTGGGATTTTTCACAAATTATCTAATAACAATTATAATACTTTGTTCTATTATAGCACCTTCCATATGAGGATCTCAGAGTTCATCATCTTCTCTATATACATGTTTCTAAAGTGCCCACTACTCCAGCAGAGTTAGAATCTTTAATGAACTTGCTCCCCTTCGATATTAATGTGAAAAACAAAGGCTCAGGGACATTAAGGGACTGATCTTCAGACGCATCGAGCACCCACATTTCCTGTGAACTGTTCCAGGTGACAAAAGAAGTGTGTGTTGCGGCGTGGGCGGAGGAGTCAGGATTAAATCTGAGGCCGCCTGACTTCTGTTGCTGTTTTATCTTTCCCCGTTCTCTATATTGCTCATGTGGAGCCAGTGAGATGAAAAGAGATTACCAGAAACCGTTATTTCTGGTGACTGCCCACTGCAGACTTTCAAAAGTCTATTTACCAACAGTTCTGTTGCTAGCAACGATTTTAATAGCTTTTCCCCCTTCCATTTTATTTGTCTAACCACCTCTCCTAGCATCATTTGCATTAAAACAGCTGTTTAGTGAAGCCTACAGCTAATTAAATATTGACATTGACAGTCTTTCCCCAATCCTTAATCACAAAGGTGAACGCGTAGATCGTGCCTGAACTCGTACACTTTCCGGAAAGTTTTGCAAAGCTTATTTCGTGTCTTAAAGCTTGTTCGAAGTAAATGCAGAAAAGTGCCTTTAAACAAATAAGTGAAGGACTTTCTAAATGTGAAATGTAGCTGGGTGAAGAGCAGGCTTGGGTTCGTTTCTCTCTCCACACCAAGGAAAGAGTTAGATGTCAGACACGGAGCTCCCAGGCCAGGCAGTAATAGGAGGATTTCAAAGCGTTGGGAATGAGCATGTTGCATGTAATACCCCCTCGCTTCCACGCGTACGTACACACCGCCCGTACCCCTCCAGTTCTGCGTCTCCAGGAGCGAGCAACTTTAAACATTCTCCGCAAACTCTGGTCTGCGGGAGGCTGAGCTAACGGCACTGCCTGCCTCCACCCGGCAAAGAGATGGGGGAGGACTCAGCGACACTGACCCGAACTTCCCCGCGGTACCTGGTGAGCAGGGCTCGGCAGCGGGCGCTCCTGGCGGGCGGGCGGCTCCATCGCGGGGCGCCGGACGAGCCAGGCTGGAAGAGGAGCAGCAGCCAATGGAGGTCTGCGGCTGCCCAGCGGAGCCGCTGCGCAGACTGGCTGCCCTGCCCAGAGCCTGCAGCCGCGGCACCAAGAGGCGAGGCGCTGCACACGGCGGGGGGGCTCCAAGAACACGTGCCGCGGGCGGGGGGGAGTGAAAGCCGCCCCCCTCCCCAGTTTGTAGGGAGGTGTGTGAGCTCCCAGACAGAGGTCAGGGGAGATGTGCCCTGGGGCAGGGAGTCAGTATTTTGTTTACAGACAGGCAGGGTGATTAAGATAAGAAAGGGCTGGTGATTAAATTAGTAAGTTTAGCCTGAAAAACAGAAGGGGGGGGGGGCATTTCAGAGAGCGACTCAGAAGAAATACAGCCAAGCTCTCTGAGCCAGAAAAGGGGGAGGTTTGGGGGGCTAGGTGAAAAGAAGGGGCCAAAACCCAGGGAAGGGATAGCAGTGGTACAGAGAAGTTCCCACTCAACCTGTGGTACTTATGTGGCCCCATCACCATGGCGGCTGAGTGCATTGCAAGGTCTAACCTGTTTCTCCTCACAGCCCCTCAGTGAGGTAGAGCACTGCTGTTATCTCCATTGTACAGATGGGGCACTGAGGCACACACTGACTAAAGGCCAGATTTTCAAAGGTATTTAGGCACTTAGTGGGATTTTCAGAAGTTTCTAGAAGGCTAGGTGCTTCGTAAACCCCACTAGATACCTAGCTGCATCTTTGGGTGCCTAAAAAGTTTTGAAACTCTTTAAGGCACTGGCCTGAGGTCATACAGGAAGTCCATGGGGGGAGTAGAACCCAGGTTTTTCAGGGCTAATGTGCAGAGGGGCTGAGCCCACCCATGAGGAAAGCAGAGCTGCTGCCTGTACCCTGTTCACTCTCCTCCCCTGCCAGCACAAGGGGAAGATTTGGCCTGAGCAAGAGCTGGAGAAAGGGTAAGGTCAGCGGCTGCGCACAGTGGTGGGAGAACTAGACAGGCAGAAGAGTAGACCAGAGTCAGGTGTGTTGCTTTCACACACCCCTGGAGGATTTCCCTCAGAGGTAAAAATAAATAGTCTGCCCCCATATTCCCTGTGCAGGGATCCACTCTGGGAAGTTCGGCGCATCTCCAAATGGTTATAATAAAAAACGTTTTAAGCCCAGCTCCTGCATCCGGACCTGTGTGTAGGGATGTGCCTGTGCAGAGCCCTCTTGAAATCAATATCCAATTGAGTTCAGGTGTGCTGCTCACAGGAGCTAAAGCCAACAGTTGCATCTCATTTTGAAGCATCAGAGCCCTAGAGCAGGGACTGTGTCATTCTAAGGGTGTGCAAAACCCTTACACAAGAGGGACTTTATCTTGATATTGGTTCCTAGATTTAACCCCAACAAAAAATAATAATAGAGAGCCGGGTCCTGCAATGAGCTTCCTGGGGCCAGGTGCCTGTGCCCAGGTGGGGCTCATTGCAGCCTTTGGGCCATAGTATTCAATATTGTTTTGGAGTGGGTTTGGAAAAGCACATGCTCCCATTTTCTTTAACTTAAAATACCATTGCACTGGTCCCTCAGAAATTAGGCATCTGTGTGTTGCTGGGAATTTATGAAACCCTGAATTTGCCAAACACTTGTTTAACTCTATAGTAAAATGAAAACCTACAGGGGATCTAACACCTGCTATAAGGTCATATCTGTTCATGTACAGCAGTTTTCCTATCTACTTCATGTAATTGATTTGGTATATGTACATAGTTATTGGATTGCTACTTTTGTTCTCCTAAAATAGGCCAAGTTATTATAGAGAACATCTACTAAGTATCCCATAATTCATGCAAGTTCCTGGAAGAAAAAAAATCAGATTAAAACCATACTAAAGATATAGTAAAACTATAGAAGCAAAATTCCTGGAAAAACACTATTCATTAATAACAATGTGGTTTTCACAGATTTTGATAGATGTTCTTTCCCAAGTACAATAGAATGGAAAGAGCCATAAACTCCAATTCTTGGGAAAGTGAATGAGTATAAACAATATAAATGTTAAATAATGGTAAATAAATAAAGTAGGTAAATATCTGACTTGCTCACAATGGATGTAGCAAGCGCCATACTATCACAGTGCAAGAAAAATAATTTAATCTCAGTCTGCTGGCAGGAAGAAAAACCAAACCCAGGTGCTATTATTAACAGGGGAACTGATATTAAAGGGGTGTTTAGGTCCTGCAGTAGTCCAGGATAACATGAGACAATTGGCCAATTTAGCTAGTGTTTCTGACAGGAAAGTGCACTTTCAGATTTAATTATTAGATTATAATGTTGACTTTTTTCCATGATGATTGTACTTCTTCATCAGATGATATGCTTGAAATAACAAATCACAATGCCACTGACCTTTACATTTTCAGAAAGGTAGCATATTTTGAGGAATCATGTCACCACCCTCTGTTGAAATTGAAATCTCAGCCTTCTGGTTCTTATCAAATATAAGTGCAATTCCAATATACAGTTACTTTTATTATTTGGCAATAAAATAGTACTTCTTGTGAGAGAATGTAGTTGCTCTACTTGGGCCCTGGTACATAAGGTGATAAGAAAGTGAAATTGTAGTTCTTTCCTTGCCTAGGTGATCAGGGAAGGAGCTAAGTGAAGTGTTGCCGGAGAGAGAGCACATAGGACTGACTGACAAACCTGAGTCATACACAAGCATTTGGAAGGTAATATATTTTCAATATAGGAATTAAAATAGGAAAACCGTTGATGAAAGTTTTTTGATACCTCACTGATGACAGAGTGATACCAGATGATTCTGGAATGGCCAGAAAACCCCAGCACATTCACTTCATGGAATTTCCAGGGGAGTGTTACTCCTGGTGAGTGGAGCATGGGGACAATGTTGTTGATTCAAGGTGAAACCTTTCAATGTTGTACAGCTGCATGATCTAAGGAGAGCCCCAACTCCATGGATGTGCAGCTGTCCTGTATGGATGACTCATTCACTGGCCTTCTCCTGCCAGCAGCAAGGTTCCAAAAGAAAGTATGATATCCCTGACCTTGTGTCTGTTTGCCTACTTAGCAGTAACTGCAGAGGGACTCCGGAGGAGTTAACACTGCCTCAGGTAATGTTAATTCCGGGTGGAAAGTCTGCACAGAAACCCTCCATCTTCCTCCTTTTGCAGTTCCATACCCAACATCTTGTGAAGCTCCTTCCACATGGGAGTCCAGGAGAGATGCTTGTGCAGAGACCCAGGAAAAGGCACTATTCCCCTTTCCCTGCACTCAGGGTGAGTTCTATTTAGGTAGCATCCCCTTCACTTATGTAAGCAGAAGGGCTTAAAGGGGCTTTAGGAAGTAGTGAGTAATTCAGTACAAGACAGTAGGAAGCAGTGTGGTCTTTTGGTCAAAGCCCTAAACTAACAATCCAGAGACCTTGGGATTTATGGTCTTTCACAATAGTGTAAATCAAGAGTAAATCCAGAAGAATCAGACACTAGAATAGACTCTACCTCTGGCTCTTATACAAATTTCCTGTGTGCACTTGGGAAAATAACATCACCTCTCTGTGCTTCAGTTTACCCATCTGTAAGTAAAGGATGATAATAGTTAACTTCACAGGGATGTTCATTAAACAATCTTAATCTACAGGCTTAATTCATTAAAGCTTGCCAAACATGGTGAGTACCTCAGATTGAAGGTGCAAAATATTTTTAAAGTAAGAGGCAGTACGTCTTCACTGAAGTAAGAGCAAGGCTGTTAAATTTCTATGAGAGACAGATAACTGTTATGATAAACAGCCGCTAACATATACAAGATAATTATCAGAGCATTCAAAAGAGGCTGAATTTTCCATTTCAGCAGTTGAGGAAAGAGTCAACAAATACAGATTTCAGAGTAGCAGCCGTGCCACAAGTACTCCTGTTCTTTTAACAAATACAGAGGAATATAGAACTAAACATTTCAGTTCTGCAAAGAAATTGTTGTTCTTTCTCATCACAGAAAAAGGTTCTTCTTTCAGATTCTATGACCCTTTGGCTAACACTTTTTTTTGCAAAGTATACCCAGGTCTCAGAAAAAAAGCAGATTTCTAAGATCATAAGAGTCTTTGCCACATCCTTAGTATGTTTCTATCTTTTACTTTCTCTCTAATGGTGTTTCCTTCTACATCTGCTTCCTCCTCTTCTATTTTGTTCTTTTCTTTTTTGTCCACCTCCTGTCTTTCAAACTATTTTTTTTGCAGCTTGTTTTCTATTAAGATTAACATTTTATACGAGACCTGACCTTGTACTAGAACAGTTCAATGCACCTTCTAAGCAACCCTCCCCATCTGCAAACTGATATTTAAAAAAAATAATAGTACAGTACTGTATAACTGAGTTGAGACTAGGCAAGCTTTAGAAGATAAGAATTCTTTTAAAGATGAAGATAAAGATCAAGCCTCAGTCATGGAGCAAAGCACACAGCAGCAGCAGTCCCCATTACCTTTTAGCTCCATAATCTGACCTAAGTGTGGTCACTACAGTCTTAAGCAACAAGCAGTGTGTATTGCCGACTGAAACATTTTTGCAGTGTGTTTTTCTCCTGGCTGTAAACATCTCTGAAATAGTCAATGCAGAAAATACAACTGGAGGCAAAATGGGTGACATTAAGGGTCACATGCTGGCAAGAATTAAAGTTGTGGGTTTATTCCAAGGGCTGTAGGATCAAGATCCCTGTTTTGTAGGCTGCAAACCTTAAGGGCTGGGGAAGAATATATTAGATTAGAAAAAGAAAATGTAAGAGACAACAAACCATAAAGCATTCACCAAGTAGCAGAAAAAAATAGAGGACATTAATTTGTTCTCCACAGTATGAAAAAAAACGTAGACTCTAATAATGTTTTCTGTTTTTAGGGCAAGCTAGAGTGATTAAAAGAATACATATGTTGTGCATCAATTATTTTTGTTCTTAAACATTTGCAGGGCACATGATGTAATATGGATAACTAAATCCATATAAAAAGAATATATTACATTTTTGTTCAGCAACCTAACCACATTAGGTTGAGCTGCTTGAAAAGTTTCCATTCAGCAACCTGATAAGACAGAATCTGACATGTATTCAAGTGTGACTGGTCAGCTGACATGACTCAGCAAAGGAAACTTTAGAGCCAGAGATGCAAAGGAAATTCTCTCTTTTGGTAGCAGCATAAGCATTTCATTTGTACAGTAAGACGAGTCCCCATTATACTGTATAAATTATAATATGTGAAAACAAAGAAATGAAGAAAAAACTGTTTTAAATAAATTGTTTTAAAGCATATAGTGCAGTAAAGCTTACAGTAGGCTTTGGCAATATCCCCCCAGAGCATATAAATGATCCAAGTACTGCAGCAACTTGTAAGCAGCACTCTATTTTCTAACAAAAAACCCTTTTGTTTGAGTTTCATGGGCACTACAATAGTCCTGTTGTTTTTAATTTAGATGGAATATCTAAAGAGTTTAAAGGTGTCTGTCTACCATTAAACAGGTTTTAACAAGGTTACGGCTTTGGTATACAGAAACTTCAGCCTGCTTTGTACCATGGCAAACACACCATTACAAGTCCTTTTAAGCTTTTATTAAAGATAGAGAAAAGAAGGAAAAACAGTTATCACATTTAAAATGTGAAGTATTAAATAAGACTTTCATTTTAACAACATTCTGTGTTCCCTTAAGCTGGAGAGTTTTTTTAGAAAGAACCCTCCTCCACCCTCATCTTTGACAGTCTCTTAGGCCTTGTCTGCTGGCAAGTTTCTGCGCAGTAAAGCAGCTTTCTGCGGTGTAACTCCCAGGGTGTACACACTGCCGAGGCACTTAGTGCGCAGAAACTGCACAGTTGCAGCGCTGTAAAAGAACCATCCCAACGAGAGGCATAGAGCTTACTGTGCTGGGGCTACAGTGCTGCGGTGCCAATGTAGACACCGTGGTTGATTACAGCGCTGCGATTGGCCTCTGGGAGGTGTCCCACAATGTCTGTTCTCACCTCTCTGGTCATCAGTTTGAACTTTACTGCCCTGCCCTCAGGTGACCAACCGTGAGCCCCACCCCTTAAATTCCTTGGGAATTTTGAAAGCCCCCTTCTTGTTTGCTCGTTGCCACGTGCAGTGGTCTCAGCGCATCTTTCCAGGTGACCACGCCTGCTCCACACACCAGGTGATCCCCCGCTTGGAGCAATGCCGAGCTGCTGGACCTAATCAGCATTTGGGGAGAGGAGGCTGTCCAGTCCCAGCTGTGCTCCAGCTGTAGGAATTATGATACCTACGGACAGATTTCATGATGCATGACAGAAAGGGGCCATGACTAGGACACACTGCAGTGCAGCGTCAGAGTGAAGGACTTGCGGAACACCTACCATGAGGCACGGGAGGCAAACTGCCACTCTGGTGCTGAGCCCTCGAGCTGCTGGTTCTACAAAGAGCTGGACGCAATACTCGGTGGCGACCCCCAACTCCACTGCGAAGGCCACTGTGGATACTTCACTGGCTCGCATGCCAGTTGAGAGTGGCCTGAGCCAGGAGGAGGAAATCTTGTGTAAGCAGAGTCAGGATGGGCTCTGCCCTGACATCTGGTGGTGAATTGTGGGGAGTGTGGAAGGGAATTTCAGGTATTTGCATTGGCACACCCACCCCGCCTGGCGTGGCCATGGCAGCCTGGGATGGCTGTTTTGACAGCTCTGGGATCCCCAGTTTCTTTGTTGTTGGGGCAGGAGGAGTGAAGTGTTGTCGCCCTGGTTGTGTGGATAAGGAACTGTGGGACTGCTTTGTGACAGAGATGTCTCACCATCAGGTGGGTGGCGCTTGCTAGACAAGGGACAAGGGTGCCAAAACCCAGTGAATTGAGAGAGGTTGGGGATTGGTGTGTGTACCTGATGGTATGGGCTGCTTTTGAGGGCCTGGAACACCAATTGCACATCCTCCTCTCTCCTCTGTTGAAGAGCAGAGCTAATTTTGAATCCATTAGGAGTCCATCTAGAGGCTGCTGAGCTGAATTCATGTTGGGCCAATGGTGCACCAGCACCTGGGCTCCCTACTACAAGCTGAAATCACTAAAAGAGCTAAGCTTACTGAGCTGAGATCACTGAGTGCTGTGTTAAGTAGTGGGGGAGCCTGAAGATCTATCGCTAAGCGGCTGGCAGAGCAGAGCAGTTTGCAGCACGTTGGAGCAGTCCATGGAACAGTGAGCGGAGTGGAGCGGTTTGCGGGAGCGGCTCACAGGTCAGCTGGAGGAGTGGCACAGCTGGTGGAGTGGAGTAGAGCTGGTCGTGGTGAAGGCTGCAGCAGAACTCCACGGAGAGGCGGAGCAGTTTGCAGCACGTTGGAGCAGCCCATGGAACAGTGAGCGGAGTGGAGCGGTTTGCGGGGGCGGCTGGAGCGGCTCATGGGTCGGCTGGAGGAGCGGCACAGCTGGTGGAGTGGAGCTGGTCGTGGTGAAGGCTGCAGCAGAACTCCATGGAGAGGTGGAGCAGTTTGCCCCTGACCCACGTAAGATGCCCCTTAACACCCTGTGTACGCCTCCCCATTTCCACCCAGGCTGGGGGGTGGGAGAAACTCTGCAGATAAACTTTTGAACTCTGGGGTGGCACTGACCAGAAACAGAGACTTTTGGGTTGTTGGACTTTGGGGTGATTGGACTTAAGACCCTAAGGGGGAAAGGACATTGCCAAACGTACTTGGAGGTGGGTTTTTTTTTGCTTACGGTTTGTGTTATAATTCTGTTTGTGGTGTTTCTCCAACGTGATGCCGCATTGTTTCCCTCCTTTATTAAAAGGATTTTGCTACACTCGGACTCCGTGCTTGCAAATGGGGAAGTATTGCCTCCTAGAGGAGCCCGGGGGGTGGTGGTATGTAATTGTCCCAGGTCACTGGGTGGGGGTTCAAGCAGGTTTTGCATTGTGTTATTGAAACGGAACCCCTGGATACTGAACCCGGCCCTTGTTGCTGCCAACTCAGAGGGGCAGAAGGGTTACACTTGGATGAGGATGTGGAGGGGGAGAGGGACCCAGAGGCAGAGGATGACTTGGAGGTCAGAAATACATGCAGCCAGGAGCTCTTCTCTACCCCGGAGGAGGCTAGCCAGTCACAGCTGTCAGATCTTGACGAAACGCAAACAGGAGAGGAGGCCCCTGGGAAGTGGCTTTGATTTGGGGAATTGCTGAAGTGAGTTGTTGGGGGTACGAGGGTTGCAGAAAGCAGTTTTGTGTCTGTATGATGCGCGCACCACCACATGCCTAGTCTGAGCAGTGAAACAGGATGTTGATCGACTCCCTCACTTCACGGGAATCTGCCTCAGAGATCTCCACGAAACTCTCATGGAGATACTGGGCAATCCGCTGCCGCAGGTTCTTTGGCAGAGCTGCTTTGTTTCTTGCTCTATTGAGGGTAACTTTCGCATGCCACTCTGCCGTCACGGGGGGCACAGAGCGGCTCTTAAAAGTGATGGAGCACCAAGCGGACACGCTCCAGGTGCTACTAACACTACAAACCGAGCAGCTCTGTGCCCCCCCACAAGTCACTGTTGCAAAACTCTTTCCCGTTTGGCCCCCAGACACTGCCAATGCACTCTTACCAACCTCCTGGCTCCAGTCTGTACCTGCTGCATTCCACTCCTCCCCCGTCACAGTGCATCCCTGCAGACTTCCACTACCCACTGCACTCAAAACCCGTCCCACTGCAGTTTAGCCCTGCTGAAGTACAGTACCCACTGCACTGTACTCAAAGGATAAGGTTGCATATGACACTTGGACATACACAAATCTTTAATCGTCCTGGGACCCCACCTCCTCCTGGGACCCTCCCTTCTCGCATCTCCCTCAGTGCTGATGTGTTTTTTTGTTTGTCTCTTTCCTCCGGTTGTTTTTTTAATAAAAGAATTGTTTTGATTTGAAAGCAATCTTTAGTCCATTAATTGAAAGCAAACAGAGCCCAAAGCAACAGACACTTTTCTTAAATCTTCATAGTGCATCATCTGCACCAATCACAACCACCTCCTAGCATTATAAGCACTGCACTCCCAAGCATAGCAACAAATATTAGTGGATTTCAGCTTCAGATTGCTGCCTCAAGGCATCCCTGATCCTTATGGCCCCACACTGCGCCCCTCTAATAGCCCTGGTCTCTGGCTGTTCAAATTGAGCCTCCAGGCGCTGAGCCTCAGATCCAGCCCTGAGTGAAGCTTTCACCCTTCCCTTCACAAATATTATGGAGCGTACAGCATGCGGCTATAAGCATATGAATTGGCCAGGTCCAGCCTCCCATATAGGCAGTGCTAGCTGGCCTTTAAACTGCCAAAAGCACACTCAGTCATTCTTCACTTGCTCAGCCTGTTGTTGAACCGCCCCTTGCTGCTGTCAAGTTGCCCCATGTATGGCTTTATACGCCATGGCATTAAGGGTAGGCAGGGTCTCCCTGGATCACAATGGGCATTTCAACTTCCCCTATGGTGATCTTCTGGCCCAGGAAGAAAGTCCCTGCTTGCAGCTTCTTGAACAGGCCAGTGTTCCAAAAGATGCGTGCATCATGCACCTTTCCGGAGCAGCCTGCATTAACGTCTGTGAAATGCCCACAGTGATCCACAAGTGCCTGGAGAACCATTGAAAAATACCCCTACCAATTAATGTACTCAGTGACTGAGTGGTCTGGTGCCAGAATTGGAATGTGCGTGCCATCTATCACCCCTCCGCAGTTAAGGAAGCCCATTTGTGCAACGCCATCCACAATGTCATGCACATTACCCAGAGTCACGGTCTTTCCGAGCAGGATGCAATTAATGGCCCTGCACACTTCCGTCAACATGAGTCCTATGGTCGACTTTCCCACTCTGAACTGGTTAGCGACCAATTAGTAGCAGTCTGGAGTAGCCAGCTTCTACAGTGCAATCGCCACACACTTCTCCAATTACAGGGTAGCTCTCATTCTCATGTCCTTGCATCACAGGGCTGGGGTGAGCTCATCACACAGACCCATGAATGTGGCTTTCCTCATCCGAAAGTTCTGCAGCCACTGCTTGTCATCCCAGACGTGCATGACAATGATCCCACCACTTAGTGCTTGTTTTCTGAGCCCAAAAGCAGCATTCCACTTTGGTCAGCACCTCTGTGAATGCCACAAGCAATCTCGTGTTGTAGCTACTGTGCGTGGCAAGATCAGTGTTGAACTCCTCTTGCCTTTTTAGTTTAAGGAATAACTCCACTGCCACTCATGACGTTTTAGTGAGAGCAAGCAGCATATTGGTCAACAGTGCAGGATTCATTCCTGCAGACTGAAGAGGCAGAGTGCGCAGTACACAAATGGTTGAAAGATGGCGCCAAATGGGGACAGAAGCATAGGGATTTCTGGGATACGAAGCAATGCATCACAGGGCATTGGGACAGGACCCACGATGCCCTGCGATCCCCTCTGCCTTCCCACAATTCTTAGCGGCAAAAGAGGAAGAGATGTGCTGTGGGATAGCTGCCCACACTGCACCGCTGCAAGTGCAAATGCAGCAAGTGTGAACACGCTATTGTGCAGGCAGCTGACAGGGTGAACACACAACAGCGGTTTCCCTTCAGCGCTCTCTGAGTGAGACTGTAACTGCCGGCGATGTAAATCTGCAAGTATAGACACACCCTCAGATAATATTAAAGATAACTTCCCTTTTTGAGATGGGCTGGAGCTGTCGTTGTTGCTGCAGTTGTTAAAGTCTGATCCCGTTCATTGGCTCAAAGACAAAACAAGACAAACACAAATAGGGGAGAGAAAAGAACAGCAAGGACAGAAAATGTAGCGTCTGTGCCTGGAGTTGACCCTCACTAATGGAAAAATACAGACACAACACGTGGTCTTATCAGTCACTGTGAGTTCGTCTACACTGTGATAAAACATGGCACAGCTGCTGTTGACCTGGATCAGCTAACTTGGGCTCAGGCTGCAGGGCTGTAAAATTGTAATGTAGATATTTGGGCTTGGGCTGAAGTCTGGGCTCCGGGACCCTCCCCCATTGCAATGTTTCAGAGCCCAGGCTTCAACCCGAGCCCAAATGTCTACATTGCAATTTTATAGCCCTACAGGCCAGGTCCCGCAAGCCTGAGTCAGCTGATGTGGGTCTTTTATTGCAGTGTAGACATACCCTCTGAGACCTGGCAAACTTATACCAGCTTCAGGATCTTTAGGACATTGCTTTTAGCTGCCTCTTTCTGGTCACAGGCTTACAACAGTGTTGCAAAATGTGCAGTCCTGGCTGGCTAAGCCAGATTCTGAGAGTGAAAGAAAAAAGGGAGAGAGAGGAAAGAGAAGAAATAAGGTAGAGAAGGAAAAGGACACATGAGAAGTGAGGAGAGAAAGACAAAGTCTCACATTGCAGGTGGTATTTGGGATTCACCCAGAGCCTATAGAGGTGGCAATGTCATTTAGATTCCTTTCTCTGGCCTGGATGGATCAGAATCAGGATGATGAAGGCCCAGAATCCCAAGATACTGTGGGAACAGTAGCCATGAGAAGCTCACTCCAGTAGCCAATTTTTTGGCCCCAACATCTCTTTCTTTAAGGACCCCAAAAGGGAGTGGTGAGTGGAATAGCTCATCCCCGCATTATTTTGTTCACCAATTAGGCCTAATTTTTTACATCAACACTCACTTTTTAGGCATGAGGTCACAATCAGGCCCAAACACATGCTGTCCACACACATGGTGTGATTTTATTTTAAATCTATTTTAGGAGTAGAAGGTAATTTGTCAAGTGAAGAAAAGTTTTGTAAGAATTTCTAGTATGTAAACATTATCTATACTACATATTATTGTTGTTATTAATTAGATAAAAATTGTGAGGCATTTCATGAACATAAATTGAGCCAGGCTCTTACCATGCAGTTCTTGCAATCTGGAGGTTCACTTACTGAGTGCAGTACTTATTTATGTGAATCATCATGTTGTGTTCTCTGTTGAATTCTACAGATTTCAAGCTATTTTAAACCATTAGCAGCATTAGTCATCTCTTCACCAGTTCCCTACTTGTACTTGTTATTTTTTCTATTGTTCCCTTTTGGCTTCATCTTCATGACCATAGAGAAAACCCTCCAGGCAATGTCTCCCACATGCTTGTCATATAAATATTTATTATTTTCTGATTACAAACTGTTCTCTTTTGTTTATCCTGTTTCAGTCATATGTACATTGGTTTGTTCATTGTTACACAGAGTTCACAGTAAGGTGAAAAGGTTTGTTATAGTATCAACTGTAAAATAAAACAATGGTAAGAACATTCAAAAGTTTAGGTTTTCATAAAAATGCTAACTTGCATCTTACATACACTATACTGTCTGGAATATAGATATAATCTATATTCTACATGATAGTATCTTGTCAAACCTTGGAATTAGTTTCTATGCATAAATGACATCATAGAAATCATAGAACTGGAAGGGACCTTGAAAGGTCATCTAGTCCAGTCCCCTGCATTCAAGGCAGGACTAAGTATTATCTAGCCCAGTGGTCCCTAACCTTTTTGTGGCCAGTAGCACATTCATGTTTTCAGAAGAGTGTGGTGGGTGCCAACAATTTTTCAAGGCTTATTTTGTATTTGTACATTAAATAATACAAAAAAAATAAAAAGGTAATTTTACATGTAAAAGGTATTAATTAAATTATTCAGCAATTATTCTTTCACCTTCCCATGTGAATTTGCTCTTTTTTATCTACCTGTAAGAAAAATTAAGGAGTTTTTACAAAATAAATATCATAAACAGTTTTCATCTTATTTATTTTAAAAAAGTAAAATTATTTTTTGATTGGACAGTTTTTTGGAAAAATTTAGACTAGATGGGCATCTGTAAGCCGAGATCTGTATTTTGATTTTATGATGTTCATTGTTGAAAACAGAACTTCGCATAGATAAGTGGAACCAAAATAAGATTTTATTTTGTATGCTACATTTTTTAAGGCAGGAGACTTTTTTCGGTCAACCAGATTCCAAAAGTTTTCAATATCATTTTGAAGGTCCAAAATCTCCAGTTCCACGTCTTCTGTTCTTACTTGACTGAGACTTGCAATTGATGTAGCCATTTCTGTTACCTCTATTTGGCAAGTAAAAGGATTCACAAGAAAGGCAACTACAGGCTCAGTGATGGTGAACTGTTGAAATCTCTTTTCAAATTGTTCCAGAAGTGTCTGAATGTGGATAACAAATGGTGATAGGTTAAAATCACTGTCACATACCATTTCCTTCATACTTGGGAAATGTACAAGAGACTTCGTCTTCATATGTGACATCCACAAGATCAGTTTTGCTTTGAATGGTTTTACAGAACCTATCATTCGAGCCACATGTTTCTCTTTTTCTGGAACTCAAGATTTAAAATGTTCAATTTGTCAGTGATGTTGGCAAGAAAAGCCAAGTCCATTAACCAGCTGGAGTCTTCTAGTTGCTCGAAGTTCTGATTTGTGGACTTCAGAAATTCTTTGGTCTCTTCAATTAGGCTTAAAAAATGTGCAAGAACTTTACCTTTGCTCAGCCATCATACTTCTGTGTGCAAGATAAGATCAGATTGTTTATCATCAACATCTTCCAACAGGGCCTTAAAAAGTTGGTGTTGCAAAGATTTCACTCAAATACAGTTAATTATTTTATAACGACATTCATGACGTGTTGAAAAGAAAGAACTTTGACGCACAAAGCTTCTTGGTGGATAAGACATAAAGTTCAGAAAGGATTCATTCTTTTTGCAGAGTGCAATGAATTCATTGGCGCTGCCCATCATTGCTGGTGCCTCATCAGTGGTGATCACAGACATCTTGTGTAGTGGCATACTAACTGATGTTGCATATGATTTGAATAAATTAAAGATGTCCTCACCCTTTGTTCGCCCTTTCATAGGCAATACTTTTAGTAACTCTTCTTTTATGGTGAAGTCATTAAATACCATCCTCACCATAACTGCCAACTGCGCTGTGTCCGATATATCTGTCGATTCATCGAACTGCAGTGAAAACCAGTCGCCTATTTCCAAGTCATCCTTTAGCTGAGTTTGCATGTTGCTTGAAACTGCATGTATCCTCTTTGTAACTGTGTTGTCTGATAACTGCAAGTCTTGTATTGCCGACAAAATCTCATGCTTGTTAGGAAATCCTTGAAACAGGCAATCAGCGCCAGTCAAAAATGTTTCTTTCAACAATTCACCATCTTGAAAGGGTTTTTTCTTCTCTGCGAGCAGATGAGCAATTTTAAAGGAAGCAATAGTAGCACTTTTAGACTTTACCACTTGTCTAGTGAAAACAGATTGCTGGGCAGATAGGTTTGATTAATTTTCTTCTTTCTCAACTCAGATTTAAGTGGATGCTAATGTAAAAAGAGCCATGATTAGTTTGGAAATGGCGTTCAACATTATGTTTTTTCGGCACTGCAACAGTACCACCGCACAATAAGCAAACACATTTCCCTTTATTTTCAGTAAAACAATAGGATTCTTCCCACTCTGTGTTGAAATAATATGTACATTGTCTTTTATTTGAACCACTCATTTTAGGGCAAAATGTTAAAAAAATAATAAATCGCAAAGCACGAGAAAACAGCAGTATCAGTGCAGCGGAAGAATACTCACACACAGGGCCGGCTCCAGGCACCAGCGGAGCAAGCACATGCCTAAGGCGGCACATGTTAAGGGGTGGCATTCCGTCCATTCTTGGGTCGGCAGAGTTCGAGTGGTGTTTTTTTTTTTTCTGCTTCGGCAGCTCGGGCGGATTATTTGGGTGGGGGTGTTGTTTTGTTTTTTGAGCTTTGGCAGTTTGGACGGCAGCAGTCCAAGCAGTTTTTTTTGTTTGTTTGTTTGGCAGTTCTGGGCAGCGTGGAGAGAAGACAGAGAGAAGCAGCGGCCCTGGGCCTGCATGGGACAGAGAACACCGGCGCCTGCAGCCCCAGAGTTCTCTGTCCCCGGCAGGCGCGGGGCTGCGGCTTCTCTCCCTTGCTGGCACTACTTTCACATTGTGTCACTAGATGGGTGCACAAAAATGCCCCAGCGGGTGCCATGGTGCCCGCGGGCATCACATTGGGGACCACTGATCTAGACCATTCCTGACAGGTGTTTGTCCAAGCTGCTCTTAAAAATCCTTAATGATAGAGATTCCACAACCTCCCTAGGCAATTTATTCCAGTGCTTAACCACCCTGACAGTTAGGAAGTTTTTCCTAATGTCCAACCTAAACCTCCCTTGCTGCACTTTAAGCCCATTGCTTCTTGTCGTATCCTCAGAGGTTAAGAAGAAATTTTTTTCTCTCTCCTTCCCTGTTATCATATCCCCTCTCAGTCTTCTCTTCTGCAGACTAAACAAACCCAGTTTTTTCTATCTTCCCTCATAGGTCATGTTTTCTAGACCTTTAATCATTTTTGTTGCTCTGACATAGAGTTGGCCAGCAATTGATTACTCCAAGTGATTCTGGTTTTGCCTAATTTGTAGTCAGTTTATGCAAGTTTAGGATCACAGAGCAAGAAAAATTCCAAGATAATACTGTTCTTTTGAATCATTGAGTCCCAATCAGAATTAAAATTGAGCCCTCCTTCCAAATCCTGACTAGTTACTTTTAAACCTTCAGAGATCGATTACAGGATTTGGCATAGTGACCTAGACACGTCATTTGATAAATCGCTATCTTTATATTTTTAAAACTGTGTGTGAGTGATTCAGAATGCATTAACTATCACTTGATCTGCATACAAATTGAATCTGAATCTGGTATTTCTCCCACCCCTAGTTATTAATATGGCAGGCTATTATGGAGATGCTTGCATTGTTACAACTAGTGCTTTACCTATTTTGTGGCTAGAGAACTTCATTTCCCAGGGCTGTCAAACAGACTGTCATCTTTCAGAAGCACTACATTCACTAAAACAAAAACAAACAAACAAAAAACACTAAAAGAGGGGGAAAATCAATAAACTGAAGTTGTTTGCATAATATCAATTTGAAGCTGTATTCTAGAAAGTTTGCAGATATTCATGAGATCAAAGAGATGTAAGGGATAAAGATAAGACACAAACCATGTCTGGAAATAAGTCATGGGAAATAAAAGCATGTGATGCAACTTGAGAAACATAAAAAGAAAGAGATCTTGTTTCTTTCTGATCTGCTTCTCTAAGTGAATGAATAAAACAGAAATAAATGGGCTTTTTCATAGGAAATGTGTAATTATAATCACATGGCATTTTAAAGTCAAATTTGTCAGTCCTTGTTTCTTAACTTGTCACTAACCACCTAATTTTCAACAGTAAATTAATTAAGCTGCACAGATAGGGTAACAGTGAAATGGTAATAACTGTATTGTAACTCCTTTGATTGTAAAGGGATCTGCCAAGATTGGTGGACCCCTATTATTGTGCTTGGGCAACATGGAGTTAAGACTCTTTCTTTCTCAATTAGACGTCCCTGCAAAGGGTCTTGGGACTGCAGGGGAATGCAACCTCCTGATGCTACTAGCTTCAAGCAATCTGCCTGCAATGCTTAATTGAGTAGCTTAATAAGCAACAACCACCTGATCCCCAGTAGAGAAGTACATAGAGCAATAGGGAAGATGCTTACAAGAACTTAAGGTTTGAGAACAATGTTTACTTAAGGTTTTGAAAGCTTTTTTAGGGCCTTGTTCATAGGAGCTTTTATTCTTTTGTGAGTAGTTGGTGGATGAATTCTAAACAATTGAACTAAAATCATCTGTGCAGCTTTACCTCTCCTTTGAGCTATATTACAGAGTCCATTATGACTCAGAGACTGTTAGCCACAGATCCTCAAATCTATTGATTTCAGTAGAAATTAGGAGCCTAAATAGCTTTGTGGATCTGGTCCAGTGAATCTTTCAGATATTCCTCATGAGTTATTTAGTCTTTACTGCTTGTAATAAACTCTCCAAAGTTTTCACTGTGGATCCCTCTTTATCACTTGTATATAACATCCTCAGAAATTCTATTTAACTTACAACTTCAGTTACTTTGCTGTGTTCAAAGGGCTGCTTGGGTATTTTTTTAATCATGAAAATAGCAGGAACAATATATTTTTTTTCATTTGAGTTATTAGGTCACTTCTTTAAAAACAGAAAACAGCTAAACTTTAGAAGTTGAGGCTTTACTGGTGAGTGTTTCTCAAGAGGGAGTTTGCCAGGTTTGAAACTTAAACTTCTCCTGCTGCTCCAACTTCAGTCATAGGATCCGACTCTGCCTC
Organism: Mauremys mutica; assembly: GCF_020497125.1. Classification (NCBI taxonomy): domain Eukaryota; kingdom Metazoa; phylum Chordata; order Testudines; family Geoemydidae; genus Mauremys; species Mauremys mutica. The sequence continues at coordinate 34,743,375 of NC_059081.1, forward strand.
TGGCGATATCAAAGGCAAAACTCCGGGGAGTTCAGAGGAAACAGGCTGATGCTCCAAGTTTCAGATCCTGCAAGCTATTTAGGTTGCAGTGTATATATCTTCACTTTTGTGCAGGTAAAATGTTCCATTTCTGTCAGGTTGTAGTTACTTCCTGCAGCATATGTGTGCTATTGTGGAGATAATAGTGTAACATCTCGGGGTTTTGTACTTATATATGCCCCAGTCCCACAAGCGGATCCACTTAAGAATCCTTTGCACCTGAACAGAGCATCATTGACTTTAATGGGGATCCAAAATGTGTTTGTGTGTTAAAACAAGTAGAGTTGAGCAGCAATTTCATGGTGTATTGTTTTATTTTAATTTTTTTCTTTTCTGTATTAATTTTTTTGCTTTTTTAAATTAAATGCAAAAGACTATCTTGCTGCAAAATTAAGGTTACAAATTTGCACCTCCTAACTTTTATGTTTAAAATATAAAGTTGTCATAGTTTGTTTTCTCATCTAAACTGTGTAATATAGTAATTCCATTACCAGTCAGTAGAGATGGCTGAAATATTTCTAACGAATACTTTTCATTAACTATTGCCTGTTTCCAAGTATGCAAAATACCTTTAAATTAAAATTGATATAAACTAATTAGTAAAAATTCAAAGATGTATGATAACATTTCCTAGAGAAAATTGGGTTTTTTGTTTGTTTTTTTGGATTTTTTTGCTCTGACTGAGGATAAACCCAATCTTTTTGTGACAAATCCTGCTCCCCTTTGAACTGGATTGGTTAGTTATTTGTCATAAGTCACATGGTATTGGTTCTGAATCTATGATTGGCAGAGCTTACCCCACATGCTCAGGACAGGTAACTTAACAAAAGCCATTTTAATCCATTTACTTAGAAATAGTAGCTGTATATTTGTTTTGAACCAGTAAGCAACAAAACAACTGTCAGTAGCAGGAAATGCCTGTGTGCTGCTCCTTGTTATAAAATATGTGGGATAACTGCCCTCTCCCCAAAACAATACTTTATTTTAGGGGCATCAAATGTCCTGGTTTCCTGGGACTTACCCAGTTTAGAGGAGCTGTTTTGATTGGTTTTAATTAAGCTGTCCCAGTTTAATAGAAACCCTTAGAGATCTATTTGGCTCTTTCCACTGGACCAGCTCCTGAGAGAGGGGGCAAGGAGGGGAGCAGCTCCAGACCCAACAATCCTCCTTCCAGAATGAGAGCTTGAGCTGCTGCTGTTCTCACAAAAGTTGAGGGTGTGTCAAAGTGATCATTGGGCTGCTGTATTTTAAGAAGGGGACCAGAGGGCTGGAGCTGATGCAGTTTGACAGGAGGGAATGGAGAACTATTGAGCACAGCAGTAGCTGGGGGCAGAAAGGAATGGGAGGCTGAGGGGCCCCCATTCCTGACAGCGAGCACTAGGAGGGGTAAAGTCCCCACAAACAGGTAGGCATCTGATTTTAAAGGGAGGCCTACAGCCATGGATTCAGGAAGCTTACAGTTTGTGTGTTTATTTTTGAGCAATGAGGGATGACACAAAGTCAAGTCAGCAGGCTTGCATAAGGAAGAGGGAGTTGTTTGGTTGGATGGGATCCTCATGAGCTTCAGATAAGTTTCCAGGCTCTGAACTTTCAGTCATGACATCTGTGTGCTTGGCGAGCGGAGGATAATTTATAGCAGGGGTAGGCAACCTATGGCACGCGTGCCGACGGCGGCACACAAGCTGATTTTCAGTGGCACTCACATTGCCTGGGTCCTGGGCACTGGCCCCAGGGGCTCTGCATTTTAATTTAATTTTAAATGAAGCTTCTTAAACATTTTAAAAACCTTATTTACTTTACATACAACAATAGTTTAGTTATATATTATAGACTTACAGAAAGAGATCTTCTAAAAACGTTAAAATGTATTACCGGCACACGAAACCTTAAATGAGAGTGATAAATGAAGACTCGGCACACCACTTCTGAAAGATTGCCGACCCCTGATTTACAGCATGGTTTTACATATGGTTCAGCACTGGCGTTTGTAGTCTGGGTGTATTGATGCTGGGGTTTGCTTGCTGAAGTGTGCACAAATCAGTAACTTTTTAGATCAGTCCAGCCTGCAGCCCGGGGTCACTTTGTGGCTCTCAAGGTTCTGAATTGTGGCCCTCGAGGATGAATGTAGTAAGAAGAAAATTCTCTGTTTGATTATGACTTGAAAATGTGCTCCCTGAGCCACACCCTGCCACTTTTAAACTTAAGTATTTGAACCCATCTTGTCACTACAGAGAGGAGATATAAACCACCCCCTCCTGAAATGCTTACGCCAGGAGCAGCTTTTTTCTTCCCCCGTGCTATAAGTGCTCAGGTCTACTGCTGGAGTGGCCATCTGCAGCATTTCAGAGGATAAAGAAGAGAGTAGATCTGGCTGCATTATAGCCTGCTTGGCTACAGGAGCCCTTGGGACAGCAAAACTCAGCTGGCTCTGCCTGATTTTAGGGGTGCACCTACCACAGGATGGGCCCCTGTCCCGCCCAGCCAGCCACTCCTGGCAGCCCAGAAGAGGGAAAAGATGAAGCTGAGAACCAAAAGCTGGTTATGACTCCTTGATTATGGACTCAGCTCAGGTTAGAGCCGCTGTAGGCCAGCTGGCATTATTCTTCCCTCAGTTTAATACTCATTGCATTATATTGAAAATCAGATCATAACCCCTTTGACCATAGACCGTGTTTTCTTCGTGTTTGTAGAAGGGCCCTAATCCTAATTCAAGAGAATTTAAAGTCTCAAAAATTCAAAGTTCTAATCCAAATTTCTATTATACTGAACTATTTAATTTTATTTTATTTTTGTGCATTTAATATGTTTCTTTTTCAAGTTGTCCTGCTTCATACCATTATATAGTGCCTGAGCATATAATTTTGTTGCTAGAAAAAAAGTCACAGCATCTTGTAATTCCCCTTCACTAAATTTGAAGTCCTGATTTCTAAATAATTTTAAAAATTGGAGACTCAGAGGGGAAATAGCAAGGTATGAATTACTGATATTTGCATGTCAGCAGTCTACCGGAAGGAAGAGCAGCTGTTACTTCTGTCACTCAGTATATTAGTATCTGACTGCCAGTCAGAAATGGAGTCTACACTGTGAAAGATATGGGCAGAGAGACATTTATTTGGCTTGCATATGTGTTTTTTTGTTTTGTTTTTGTTTTTTAATTCAGGCTACTCTGGCTAGGTGTGTTAAATTAATATTCCTAGCTACATACTATGCTGTTTGAATTATGGTAGATTCAGTGACTACATAATTGGTGTTAGCTTGGTTGCTAACTAACCTAAATGCCACAATTAACTTCTTCAGGTGCAGTTTCTGGAGAGTGGTGGAACCTGCTAGCATTTTCTAAGTGACAGTGTTCTGTGGAATGTGGATATACCATGTACCTGGAGCAGCACTGGAGACTCATTGTCCTGCACTTACACAATAGCATTTCTGTGCTGCCTTAACTTGATATGGATTCTGTGCTAAAATAATTGAAGCTGTCTTCATTGCCAGTTACTTGGGTCCTAAAGTGGGGTTACATAATTGGTGTTGCTTTAATTTTTTGATTTCTGTTATTAGATCTCACTGTTTTGATTCCTTCCTCCTATGTGCAATTCTTGCATGGCTTCAGAGTGAATACTGGCTGATTGCATGCTTCCCTTTCTCCGCCAGGAACATTTTTTTTTCCTTCTGATTTTTGAGGTGGACACCAAGATGAGTCTGCTTACATTCTTCCACTTGGTACTAAGGATCAAATATGCCTATCCAATGTCCCTTCATTTAGAAAAACATATCTGCTTTACTGTAAAAATACTCAGTATTGTTCTTTCTATTTTAAGAACATTTTTTTTAAAAATTAGCCAGTCTGAGCAGAAATATAATTCTAAAAGGCATGATTTTGCACTATTTAAAAATCAGGGGCCTAGGGGAGTATTTTCCTTAATTTTTTTATAGTGTCATTATTTAGCTTGCTGAGTATAAAAGCTCCAGTGTATGCCTCTAATTTTGACATGCCTGGCCTACTTTGAATGTGCGTCCCCTCCCGCACCATTTTACATATATATCTTCTCTGAATTATATGGCCAGTGTTTCTGATGTCTCTGTGCAGAAATGTGTAACTTATGCTAACATAAAATATTTCTGAACTATTTCAACAATGTCTTGTTCAGCAAGTGCCAAGCAGCCACTGTTTTTTGCCTGGGTTCTATATTACCTTAATCCAGGCACACTTGTGCTGCAAACTGCAGTTGGAGAGACTAACAATAGCTCTGCCTAGATGGTTACATAGCACAGCCAGTAACTCACTGACTAGGAGTTCATGTTGTCTTTATTCAGTTTTATATATCGAGCACTAGAGGGCAACATTTGACTTCTTTTAGTGATGAATTGCAACGCTTTAACAAAACATATTTAAGCTCCCAAGGTGGGTAGCTGAATACAGGCTAGGCCCAATACCCACTGAAGTCAGTGCACGATTCCCATTTACTCCACTAACTGCTGTGCATGCTACATTTGAAATGGAAAACTTAAAATAAATACTGAAAATAATATCTGAACAATATCTTTCTCACCCTGTCGCTAAGGGTTACATGTTTGTTCTGAGCTGTTGCTAACTCAGCTAATTTCATTGCACTCACTGAGAGTGGTGTGATGTCAACAACCCTTGTTGAAAAAACATGTCTTAACCTCCGTATTTGGGGCCTGTAGAGGGGACTGTGTGATTGTAAAGGCCTGTTGGGTCAAATCCATTTGTAGGATCAAGGCCTTGGCACAGGGTGTTTAGGGCATGGGAGGAACTGCTCAAATTGATTTTTAAACCTTATTTGTATGATCAGATTTTCAAACACGTATACAGACAATTGTGTGCTGTTTTGTGCATAAAAATACCACAATAACTCACATGCAGTGCATACTTATGCAGGCATTTGGCCACTTATGTGTGCAAAATAGCCACTTAGAGTTAGGGTTGCCAGGTGTCCAGCTTTCAACCGGAACGCCTGGTCAAAAGGGACCCTGGTGGCTCCAGTCAGCACCACCAACTGGGCCATTCAGAGTCCGGTCAGCAGCGCAGCGAGGCTAAGGCAGGCTCCCTGCCTGCCGTGGCGTCGAGTGGCTCCCAGAAGCAATGGCATGTCCACGCTCCGGCTCCTAGGCGCAGGGGAAGCCAGGGGGCACTGCATGCTGCCCCTGCCCCAAGCGCCAGTTCCACAGCTCCAATTGGCCAGGAGCTGCGGCCAATGGGAGCTATGAGGGCGGTGCCTGAGAATGGGACAGCGCGCAGAGCAGCGTGGCCGTTCCTCTGCATAGGAGCTGGAGTGGAGTCATGCCGCTGCTTCCTGGAGCTGCCTGAGGTAAGCACCACCTGGAGCTTGCACCTGCACCCCGAACCCCCTCTCCTAGCCCTGATCCCCCTCCTCCCCTCTGAACCCCTTGAGCCCTGCTTAGAGCACCTTCCTGCACCCCTCATCCCAAGCCCCACCCGCAGCCAGAGCCCTCACTCTTCTACACCCCAACGTCTCAGCCCCAGCTTGTAGCCCCGACCTGCACTCCGAACCCCTTAGCCCCAGCCCCACCCCAGAGCCTGTACCCCCAGCCAGAGCCCTGACCCCCTCCAGCACCCAACCCTCTGAGCCAGCCTGGTGGAAAATGAGTGACTGAGAAGGAGCAACAGAAGGAGGGGGAGAGGATGGAGTGAGCGGGGGTGGGGCCCTCGGAGAAAGGGCTGGGCCTCAGAGGAGGGGCAGAGGAGCGGGGGCAGAGCAAGAGTGTTGGTTTTGTGCAACCAGTTGGCAACTCTGCTTAGTGTACTCAGGATACTTCTAGTTAGAACATAGAAACACACGTTTGTGCCTGGAAAGTGTTTATGTACAGCATGGAAAATCTACCTCAGTATTTAATTTTGTGTATCTACACTGGTGATTATTTGGAGTAAGAATATTTACAGTAGCTTTCCAGATGAGTTTCCAAATAAATATTCCTTTAAATTATTTTTGTTTCATAATATTAATATATTTTGGAAAATAAAACTGTTAGGAAATATATTGGCCAGTTTATTTGACCTAACAATGTTTTAATAAAATCTTCCCAGACTAGTGGAGTAGCATACCAGTGGATTAATAATACTGTATACTTTGGATTTATTTAGCATTTAATATGATCTGAAAGCACTTTTTTCACACTGCGCATCACAGTAATCTATTTCACAGAAGAAATCCCCAAGAATTTGAATGACTTTCTTGGGATCACATGAATTAGGGGTGTCTTTGGGATTTAAGTGCTGTACATTTATTGCATCTTGTATCTGGATCTTGTACAGAGGGCAAAGCCAAGGAAAAAATGGCTTCTATTTATGCATTTCATTTTGGTATTCTAACCTTGAGTTTGCCTTGCTAAGAGAGTGGAGGCAAATAGAATTTGACTGGCCCCAGAAGACATTTAATGTAATACTCTGATGGGAATACCTATATTGCATGTTGTTCTCAAACACATGCATATTTTATACCACTGATTCACTATTTAATTCATAATAGTTGTCTATAAAAGGCAAATCTCATAATTGAGCCAGCCAAACTCTAGCTTGATAGCTTTAGCTGGAGATGGCTTCTAAATTATCCATCGATCTTCTACTTCCCCATCCTACAGTAAGAATAAAGAAAGCATTGACAAGTGTTAGCTTTGATTAAGTTAATCATTCTTCACTGACTGGTTACAAGGTGTACTCTATTAATTGTTATTGCATAATTGCACCATCAAAACTCTCTGTACACTTGCAGTATAATAAAAACTGCAGCATCGGAACCGTCCTTATGCTTACAGTATAATAAATCATCCAGACAAGCATTGGCCAGATTTTTAATATAAACACACCCATATGTCTTGGGTTTCAATAACTAAACCAAAAATAAGACCAATCTAATTGTTAAGGAGACATGAGTTACTACTGTGTTTTCTTCCCTATTGCACATATGACAAATTTACTGCATTTTTGAGTGAGCTGAATGCTAAGACAGCTATCAGGTAATGAATAGTTTGTGTTCAGCAGAGCAAAGTGTGCTCTTCTCTTCTGATCACAGGATGATTAAAAAAATTCAAAGTTGTCCAAAAACTCAACTCTAATCTGGCAACAAACAGTTGCTCTTTTAATTGGCTATTTTCTGGATGGAAAACACAAATGAAAATAGGTATTAATGCTGTAATTCTTCGAAACACAATGTCATCTTTGCAAAATTATATACATACAGGAAATGAGGGAAACTTTTTAGAATTTAATTTCCAAAGTATTGGAATTGGTTTAGGGATTACTGTGTCTAGATTTTATACAAGTCTAGACTCTAATACATAATGGCTTCATGCTATCCGCCACTTATGAAATTTTAATGTCAAATTCAAACTTCTCTGAAAGCTTGTTGGCCACTATAAGGCCCCAAAGGGTGGTTGATGAAGGAAAATAATTTGTGAGACAGCTTATTCACACCTTTTCCCTCCTTTGCCAGAAAATCAAATTTTAGCAGGTGAGCATTAGCACAGTAAAAAAAAAAAAGGAGGAAGCAGTAACATTGATCTAGGAACATAGTAATATCAAGTGCATCATGGAGTGGGTGGCAATGTCAGGAACTGAGGTTGGAAAAATTTATAGAACAGAGGGTGTGTGTGTGGGGGAAAAGGCTTGGCAAAATATGGGATGACACTAAGCTGGGGAGAGAGGTAGATACATTGGAGGGTAGGGATAGGGTCCAGAATGATCTAGACAAATTGGAGGATTTGGCCAAAATAAATCTGATGAGGTTCAACAACGACAAGTGCAGAGTCCTGCACTTAGGATGGAAGAATCCCATGCACTGCTACAGGCTGGAGACCGACTGGCTAAGTTCTGCAGAAAAGGACAAGAAGCTGGATATGAGTCAACAGTGTAACCTTGTTGCAAAGAAGGCCAACAGCATATTGGGCTGTATTAGTAGAAGCATTGTTTGCCAGTCAAGGGAAGTGATTATTCCCCTCTATTTGGCACTGGCGAAGCCACAGCTGTAGTATTGCGTCCAGTTTTGGGTCCCCCCACTACAGAAAGGATGTGGACAAATTGGAGAGAGTCCAGCGGAGGGCAACAAAAATGATTAGGGTGAATTTAAACTGGAACAGGTACAGAGAAGGGCTAGTAGGATGATCTGAGGAATAGAAAACCTGAAAGGAGACTCAAAGAGCTTGGCTTGTTTAGCCTAACCAAAAGAAGGCTGAGGGGAGATATGATTGCTCTTTATAAATATATCAGAGGGATATAAACTGGCCATCAGGAAGTTTAGACTTGAAATTAGACAAAGGTTTCAAACCATCAGAGGAGTGAAGTTCTGGAATAGCCTTCCAAGGGGAGCGGTGGAGGCAAAAGACATATCTGGCTTCAAGACTAAGGCTGATAAGTTTATGGAAGGGATGGTATAATGGGATAGCCTAATTTTGGCAATTAATTGATCTTTGACTATTAGCGGTAAATATGTCCAATGGCCTGTGATGGGACACTAGATAGGGTGGGATCTGAGCTACTACAGAGAAAAGCTACTTCTTTCCTGGATGTCTGGCTGGTGAGTCTTGCCCACATGCTCAGGGTTTAGCTGATCACCATATTTGGGGTCGGGAAGGAATTTTCCTCCAGGGCAGATTGGCAGAGGCCCTGGTTTTTTTTTGCCTTCCTCTGCAGCGTGGGACACGGGTCACTTGCTGGAGGATTCTCTTCACCTTGAAGTCTTTAAACCACAAGTTGAGGACTTCAGTAGCTCAGACATAGGTCAGGGGTTTGTTACAGGAGTGGGTGGGTGAGATTCTGTGGCCTGCGTTGTGCAGGAGGTCAGACTAGAAGATCGTAATGGTCCCTTCTGACCTTAAAGTCTATGAGGCTATGGGTGGGGAGGGGCGCCCACTTGCTCTGACCCAGGGCCCCAGGAAACCTTAATCCGCCTCTGGGTCCCTGTTTCTATTCTGGGTTCTGGTCCCGGGAACTGAAGCATCCAGTGGTTGCCACTCCACTCAGAACCCTTCCTTCAGTTTTACCTTGGGCTGTTTTCTATGTGCTCTGTCTCTTTATAGACTTCTACAGCCTCTCTTGTGCCTCCCCCCCTTTTTTTTTTTGGTCCACCTTTCTGTTCATTTCAGGTTTCTCTCCACACTGAACTCAGTCATACTTATAGAACCCTCCCACAGTCACCCGGTTCCCTCTTGGTCACCTGATCTCTGGACTCCAAATACTATGGCTGTGAAGAAACCCAGGTTTAGGTGAAGCTGGACTTTAAAGTGGTCAGCTTATGTTCTGATGCATGACTCTCACCTGAATCTTAGACCAGCCAACATTGCCTCCAGCTTTGACAATAAACTACAGTCAAAAAATGGTGCTCGAATTAGAGAATTAGAAGTTAGGCAGATCAGGATGGGCCTGTGATGAAGGTGCTGGGGTTATGGTTTCTGTTACTTGCTCTGGCACAAACTTCCTGTCTGACTTTGGACATGTCACTTAATGTCTCTGTGCCTCAGTTCCCCATCTGGAAAATGGGATAATGATGCTTCCGTACCGCAGAGGGCTGTTGTGAGGATAAATTCATTAATGTCTGTGAGGTGCTGAGATCTACTGTGATGAACACCATAGAAATTACTAAAAATAAACGACAAACAAACGTTATGTTTTGTTTGGATATGGAAAAAGCTTATCTTCAGTAAGATTATGTAATAAATTTCCTTGTCATTTTATAACAGAGAGTTTAATTTCCTTTCACTTTAGATCCAGTTGGGGAGAGACTTGTGTAGGAAGAAATCTGAGAGAGCTTAGAACTTGCTAATGTGGAGCCTAGATGTAGTTGCTAAAAAAGAAAGCTATGTAGGAAGACCCTGTAATTTTCAGTGCTATCTTTGGAGTTGGATTAATGCCCAGGATAGTGACAAATAGAACGTCATTGGGAAAGACTCAGGATCAGCTCCACTAGCAGTAACAAATAGCTCAGGAAACAGATAGCTGCATAAAATTAAAACTTTAAAATCCTTATCAATAAAAATGATCCATTTTAACCTACTCTGGGAACTTGTTTTGAAAGAGAAAATTAATTTATTAAAGAGGAATTTTTTTAAATAACACTGAAAATAGTAATTGGACTGGAAAGAGTTTTTCGAGTTAACAATTGACATTTATACTGGACTTTATTAACTAATGACATTAAAGTGCTTGATGTAATCATTTCCTAGATTTAAAAAATCTGTTATTTCTGCAGAGCCCAAAAGTGCTATTTACATTTATAGATAAATTGGAAGAGAGGTCCCTGCCCCAAAAAACTTGCATTCTAAGATTCCTTATTCACCTGAGTGGTCGCATTAATTTCTTTGAAAGTCAGTAATCAGAGGAAGTGGGCAGGGATGCAACACAAATCTTTCCTGTTTGTTGGTTCCCCCACCCCAATGTAAAGCCTTCTCGGGCGACCAGAAGTCATCTTGTCATGATAGCTTCCTTCCTTGTAGTTGAGGTAATCAGTTGTGTTTCTATGATCACATCCAGAGTGTCCATCACATGTTTTTGGGTCAGGAAGCAAGTTTTTCCTGTTGTGCCTGATCGGTTGGGGTTTCCACCTTCCTCATAGCATTGTTGCGGTGGAGTTAGGTTAAAAGAAGTAAGAATAGGGAGTCAAACATTCCTATATTATCTCTTAATATTATGTTTGTCAACTTGCAGCCAGAGTCCAATGCCAAAAAAGGCTAGAGGGACCAGCTCTCAGAGGTAAATGAAATCTGGTATTTTGCTGGTGGACCTTTTGCCTGTAAGGAGAAGGGGAGGCTGAAGAGGATCTACCTTGAGTTACTCATTATGGTGAGAGCCCTATAACCCTGCACTTGATCTAGTTAAGTGCCTGGTATGTGAGAGGGGGTAGGTATATAGCACCTCCCCCTCATTGTTAAATTGAAAGAGTTGTGCAGTACTGTGTCTACTGTGTATGAAGTGACATGTTTGAATAAAATATAGTAACTATAAACATTTTAAATGTAAGAGACAGCATTTATTTTTACAGATTTTCATATTATATAATCCAAATATTTTAGACAGATTGATTTCACTTCTCTTTACACACAAGAGAATATGCCATATACTGAAAGTTGTATTATTTAAAGTAAAAATGGAAAGTTTTTAAAAGCAACAATTTTACTAAAGGCTGTCTAACCTTCAGTGCCCTGGGCATTGACTCAGTATTAACTCAGAGAGAAAATTGGTTCCCTACTGAAGTCATGCTGTGAATAAAACTAATTACATTGCTAAATATAAAATTTTGAAATAGCTGTGCATTTAAAGAAATATTCTAAATATTAACCAGTATGACTCTAGAGTGAAACACCTTGTGTAAGTTGATTGTTGGCACAGATTCTTTAACAACAAAAATCTGTTTGCAGGCAAGAGCAGGAGCCATGTGATAATACAGTCAAGTAAAATACAGTTCTCTGTATTATATACTGTTGCTAAGGATATAAACCTATCAATAATATCTCATTTTAGGAGTGCAGAGAATGAATAATAGAACTATGACTAATTATTAATGATATAGAGAAAATAACATTGTTGGGTGACAGAAGGTATAATTGTTTTAATATCAGCAGCAATGCACGTTACCTTGCAAAAACATTAAAGCTTTTGAAGCAGGGTGGGTGGAAGTGCAGCTGGGTGGGTTGTAGACAAGGAGATTGAAGGCTAATGATTGATGTGGGGAGAAATGCAATCCTGGAAGTAAATTGTAACATTAAAAATTAGAGTTGCAGGGAGTTGGGTTTCTTCAGGTTCCCAGATTATGCCTGTAGAATGAATTCTACATTAGTGGCATCATTATTTTCACAGCAGCCAATCATGTTGTTCCTAAAGAGGATTGTAAGTAGAGATCCTATTATTAAATACATTCATGGAGTGCATGCTATTTGGTATTCCTGGTTATTTTTAGTTTGTCTGGCTGTTTGTGTTTCTCTTTCAGATTGTTTCAGTTATTTTCAGTTATTTCAGTTACTGGGTCAGTTGGGGACTCTTTGAGCCTTTGTTCCCTGGGTCATCTTTGATCAACCTCAATCAGCCTTGTGATCCCTCTGCCCCATGTGATTAACAAAGGGGTAGAACTGACCTAGGAGAGAAGGCCTTAAAAGCCAGAGGCTAAGTGATCAAGGGGAACTAGTGAACAGGGGACCGCAAACAGGGGAGTTTATAAGAGTTGCAATAAAATCACTATGGTTAGAAAGGGCCGCTTCGCCAGTGCTGCTCCTGTCTTCTCCACCTGCGCCTGTATCCAGACAGACAGCCTAACCATGGATTCCTCTACTCAGATCCTGGTGTGGATTTGCAGAGACTGTGGTCTGCATTTCCCAGTCTCTGAAAGCCAGGCTGTGGGGATCATCCAGTGCGAAAGGTGGCTGCTGGTGGAATCTCTCGGGAAGCAGGTAGGAGAGCTACAGAAGGAGGTGGCTAGGCTGAGGAGCATCCGTGTCCATGAGAAATTTTTCAAGAGTATTCATATGGAGACATCCAAGGCTGAGGAAGCTATCTAGCTACAGAGGATTGATGTCACACCAATGGGGGAGGAGGATATGGCTCTGTCACAGGGAGGACACTCGCAGCTGGTTACTTCTGGCAGCAGACAGTGCTCCACCCCTACTCCCAACCCACCCACCACAGTGATGGAAAACTGATATGTTGGCCCAGCAATGAGTGATGAATCACCCCCAAAAGGAGGAGCAGAAGGCGCCATGTACCCCCAAGGCTGGGAGGATTGCAGCCCCACTCCCAGGAGGAAATGTAAGATAGGGGTGGTTCGTGACTCTCTCCTGAGGGGGATGGAGGCACCCATCTATCTCCCTGACATGGCATCCTGGGAGGTATAGTGCTTATCCAAGACCTTACAAAGAGATTATCGAGGATCATACAGCCCTCTGACTACTATCCCATGCTATTCCTCCATGTGGGTACTAATGATACCGCGAGGTATGACCCTCAGAAAATCAGAAGTGACTACAGGGTTCTGGGAGTAAGGGTGAAGGAGTTGGGAACACAGGTGGTATTTTCTTCCATCCTTCTGGTCAAGGGTAGGGGCCTAGGCAGAGACAGATGCATCCTGGAGGTAAATGCCTGGCTGCAAAGATGGTGTTGCCAGGAGGGCTTCAGCTTTCTTGACCACAGGATGCTGTTCCAGGAAGAAGGACTGCTAAGCAGAGATGGTGCCCACCTATCAAGGAAGGCGAAGAGCATATTTCGATGCAGACTGGCTAACCTAGTGAGGAGGGCTTTAAACTAGGTTCAAAGGGGGCAGGTGACCAAAGCCCACAGGTTAATCAGGAACATGGAAACCTGGGAGAAGGTTCAGAATCTGGGGGAGCATGGGCTGTTATAGCAGGGGAAAAGGAGAGACAAAACAGAACAGAGTCCGTATACTAATGCGAGAAGTATGGGGAATAAGCAGGAAGAACTCAAAATGCTAGTAAGTAAACACAACTATGACATAACTGGCATCACAGAGACCTGGTGGGATAATATGCATGACTGGAATATTGGTATAGAATTGTACAGCTTGCTCAGGAAGGACACACAGGGAAAAAAGGGAGAAGGTGTTGCCTTGTATATTAAAAATGTATACACTTGGGCTGAGGTTGAGATGGAAATAGGAGACAGACTTGTTGAAAGTCTCTTGGTATGAATAAAGGGGGTAGAAAACACGTGTGATGTCATGGTAGGGGTTTACTACAGACCATCTAACCAGGAGGAAGAGGTGGATGAGGCTTTTTTTTAAACAACTAACAAAATCATCCAAAGCACAGGGCTTGGTGGTGATGGGGGACTTCAACTACTCAGACATCTGTTAGGAAAATAGCACAGCAGGGCACAGATTATCCAACAATTTCTTGGAATGTATTGGAGAGAATTTTTTATTTCAGAAGGTGGAAAAAGCTACTGGGGGGAGGCTGTTCTAGATTTGATTTTGACTAATAGGGAGGAACTGGTTGAGAATTTGAAATTGGAAGGCAGCTTGGGTGAAAATGTTCATGAAATGGTAGAGTTCATGATTCTAAGGAATGGTAGGAGGGAGAACAGCAAAATAAAGACAATGGATTTCAAGAAGGCAGACTTTAGCAAACTCAGGGAGCTGGCAGGTAAGATCCCATGGGAAGCAAGGCTAAGCGGAAAAACTGAAGACAGTTGGCAGTTTTTCAAAGAGACATTATTAAGGGCACAAGAGCAAACTATCCCATTGCGTAGGAAAGATAGCAAGTATGAGAAGAGACCATACTGGTTTAACCAGGAGATCTTCAATGAGCTGAAAATCAAAAAAGAGTCCTACAAAAAGTGGAAACTAGGTCAAATTACGAAGGATGAATATAAACAAATAACACAAGTATGTAGGGACTAAATTAGAAAGGCCAAGGCACAAAATGAGATCAAACTAGCTAGAGACATAAAAGGTAACAAGATAACATTGTACAAATACATTAGAAGCAAGAGGAAGACCAAGGACAGGGTAGGCCCATTACTCAATGGGGTGGGGTGAGGGGATAACAACAGAAAATGTGGAAATGGCTGAGGTTCTTAATGATTTCTTTGTTTTGGTTTTCACCAAGAAGGTCGGTGGTGATTGGATGTCTAACGTAGTGAATACCAGTGAAAATGAGGTAGGATCAGAAAAGGCTAAAACAGGGAAAGAAAAAGTTAAAAATTACTTAGACAAATTAGATGTCTTCAAGTCACCAGGACCTGATGAAGTGCATCCTAAAATACTCAAGGAGATACCTGAGCCATTATCGATTATCTTTGAAAAGTCATGGAAGACTGGAGAGATTCCAGAAGATTGGAAAAGATCAAATATAGTGCCCATCTATAAAAAGGCAAATAAGGACAACCCCGGGGAATTACAGATCAGTCAACTTAACTTCTGTACCTGGAAAGATAGGGAGCAAATAATTAAGCAATCAATTTGCAAACATTTAGAAGATAATAAGGTGATAAGGGACAGTCAGCGTGTATTTGTCAAAAACAAGAAGTATCAGACCAACCTGATAGCTTTCTTTGACAGGGTAACAAGCCTTGTGGTTAGGGGAGAAGCAGTAGATGTGGTATATCTTAACTTTAGTAAAGCTTTTGATACTGTTTTGCACAACCTTCTTATAAACAAACTAGGGAAATGCAACCTAGATGGAGCTACTATATAAAATCATTCCCAAAGAGTAATCATCAGTGGTTCACGGTCATGCTGGAAGGACATAGCAAGTGGAGTCCCGCAGGGATCAGTTCTGGGTCCAGTTCTTTTCAACGTTTTCATCAGTGATTTAGATAATGGCATAGAGAGTACACTTATAAAGCTTTGCAGACGATACCAAGCTGGGAGGGGTTGCAAGTGCTTTGGAGGATAGAATTAAAATTCAAAATGATCTGGACAAACTGGAGAAATGTTCTGAAGTAAATAGGATGAAATTCAATAAGGACAAATACAAAGTACTCCACTTAGGAAGGAGCAATCAGTTGCACACACATAAAATGGGAAATGGCTGCCTAGAAAGGAGTACTGCTGAAAGGGATCTGGGGGTTATAGTGGACCACAAGCTAAATAAGAGTCAACAGTGTAACACTGTTGCAAAAAAAATGAACATCATTCTGGGATGTATTAGCAGGAGTGCTGTAAGCAAGACACGAGTGGTAATTCTTCCGTTCTACTCTGCACTGATTAGTCCTCAACTGGAATATTGTGTCCTGTTCTCAGAGCCACATTTCAGGAAGGATGTGGAAAATTGCAGAGAATCCAGAGAAGAGTGATAAAAATGATTGAAGGTCTAGAAAACATGACCTATGAGGGAAGATTGAAAAAAATTGTTTATTCCAGTTTATTCTGGAAAAGAAAAGATGGAGAGGGGACATGATAACAGTTTTCAAGTATGTAAAATGTTGTTACAAGGAGGAGGGAGAAAAATTGTTTTTCTTAACCTCTGAGGATAGGACAAGAAGCAATGGGCTTAATTTGCAGCAAGAGAGGTTTAGGTTGGATATTAGGAAAAACTTCCTAACTGTCAGGATGGTTAAGCACTGGAATAAATTGCCTAAGGAGGTTGTGGAATCACCATCATTGGAGATTTTTTAAGAGCAGGTTAGACAAACACCTGTCAAGGATGGTCTAGATAATACTCCTGCCAGGAGTGCAGGGAACTGGATTAGATGACCTCTCGAGGTCCCTTCCAGTCCTATGATTCTATGATTTTTCAATTATCCTAGGAATTTCAGTCTACTTGTTCTCATTGGATATTTTTTGCTAGCTTGTGCAAGATGTGTTGATTTCAGTACTAATACACAGAACTGAAAGGCAGCTGAATGATCTACAATTAAGTGGATCTTTCAAATCTTCATTTCCAGAGAGAGTAGTAGCAAGATCACATTATTATTTAAATATTTACTTTTGACTTAAAGCCACTGGACATGAAATTGTTGTGAAATAGCTGCATATCTTTGTCCCTGTGCCTTTTGCAGTCAAGAAATGGAACTGCATTTCAAACTTTAAAAAAAATTGTTACTCATTTTAACAAACTATGTTTCTCCCTATTGAAAATATTAAAGTAGTCCTGACCATTGTTTATGATGATTATTCCACAATCAGCTAGATTGAAACCTTAAATAGATAGTCTGGGTGTTTTCTGTCCTGTCCATTTATTTTCTAAATATATACTAATAATTCTATTGCTCCTATAAAATCTCTGTTTTGAAAACAAGAACTACACTATTGTTTAAATCTATGTTCCTTGTTGAATCATTCAGCAGCACCCAATCAAGGGTAATGTGTTTTCTTCATGTGCAAGCGATTGCCATGTCTTTCCTTTCCATTGTCTATATCTGGGTTTTAAGCCAACATTCTGTTAAAAATCAAAAGCAGGTTGAAAACCACCCCCAGTAATGCTCAGGCACACAACACTTTACTTTGCAGTGTCCTAACTGATTCTTTTAAAGGCTTATATATAATTTTATTAAAATGAGATTACAATTCTCTATGCCTTTGCAAGCTGTAAAATGTTTACAGTGCCTATAGCTTTAATAGGAATTTTGGACACATGTTCTGTAGGAGGGGTGGGCAAACTACGGCCCAGGGGCCACATCCGGCCCTCCAGACATTTTAATCCAGCCCTCAAGCTCCCTCTGGGGAGCGGGATCCTGAGCTTGCCCTGCTCCAGCACTCCAGCATGTTCGTCATCTGGCTCCTATGCATAGGGGCTGCCAGGGGGCTCCTCATGCTGCCTCTGCCCCACACGCCACCCCCACAGCTCCGATTGGCCAGGAACCGTGACCAATGAGAGCTGCAGGGGTGGCAAATGCAGACAGGGCAGCGCGCAGAGTAGCCTGGCTGCACCACCACGTGGGAGCTGGATGGGGGACATGCCGCTGCTTCTGGGAGCTGCTTGAGGTAAGTACCGCCTGGCACTGCACCCCTGACACCCTCCTGCACCCCAGCCCCTGCCCCAGCCCTG